>NC_141699.1:677356500-677967798 GCF_964263255.1 Lissotriton vulgaris | reverse complement strand
ACATCTATGGAATATAAGTCTAACGAATAAACAACATTAATCATAACATTTGTGCCGTCCATGTAAATGAAAGGTATACCATTCTAACTCTTTCAGGCATGGCCATGTGGCCTGTTCCCTTCTGTGCTTTGCAGCACGACCTTTTCCCATTAGCAGCTACATTTATCATGGACCTTGATTAATCACATCTAATAAGGTTATACATTTCATACTCATTTCTATATTAGCTCCACTTCTATATGTATATTCTCTACGTTGGCTACACAGTTTAGATATAGGTGAATATAATATTCGCACTCATGGCATTTCTCCTCATGACTTGTGCGTACTACATGTAATTCGGATATACTCATACATTTTACTCAGTTTACGCTCTCTCAATCCCTTCACACAGAAATAGTTGTCTGTTATCTCTGGTTGTCATGCATGTGCCTCAGCCACACAGGTTACCTCCTGCTGCCCCTTTAGTGACTATAGGTCATTGCAATATTGTGCAGAATAGCACAGGTTGCTATCATTTTTCAGCATGGGCCCGACCTGTAGAGAAGTGCCAGGTCGGTCTTGTGGATTATGCAGAAGCTGGACTTTAGGATGCCAAATGTTTACACACTGAGGGAGCCTGGTGACTTGTGTGCCCTGTGGTATCGCTCTCACTTGTTGTCCTCAAGGTCAGATAAGGTGTGAGGAGCCAGGGCCTTAAGACCTGTGCAACTTGGCCTTCAGAGCTTGAGATGGGAAACCATAGGGTCACATCACACATACACTCCTGGCCAGTGCATTTATTGAGTTTGAGATTATCTTACCTAGCAGGAATTCATCTCCAAATTCCCCCTGTGCTATTCGGTTGTGTACTCCACTGTGGTGGAACATGAAGAAGTTGTAGGCGCTGCCTGGGTATCTGGCCTCAAGGTCATTGAGGACAAAGGAGGTATCACACGCCATCTGTACAGTCAATGTGTGTGTGATCTTCCTGTTCCTGTAGATGTATTTTGCAGTTGAAGGGGGGTATATGGCAATATTTGTGCCATCGACACAGCCAAGGACATAGGGGAACTGTGCTACCCTGTAAAGATTCAATACTGTGTGCTGCAATGATTGTGGGAAAGTGGATTAGTACATGTCTTGTTTTACCTTCCCAAACATTGCATCCAGGACCTTGTGGTAGAACCTGGAACAAGCACGTTGTTACAACCCCCCCCCCCCCACCCACCCACCACCACCACTGCTATGACTGACTGGATACTCCAAAGCTAGAAGGTGCAGACAACACAAACCTGCTCATGTGAAGGTATTACGTTGCTCCTAAGGGTTGGGGACGGTAGCAGGGGTCATAATTCAGCTGTCAAATCAAGTATGACCTGACTGCTCAGTCTGTACCTGTCTTTGATCTCCGCCTCTGTCAAGGTAAATCTCATGCTAAATATACTCTCCTGCTCCTCCTGCTGTCCCTCTCAGCCAGAATCCCCTTCCTCCTCGCCAGGATCTAAAATGCCATCATTGTGAAAGAGCCAGTTGCATTTTTTTTTTTTTATATAGTTTGCCCATGGTTACCACCTGTAATGAGTCAGTGGTAATTGCATTTCATAATAGGCCATTTTGTGACTAGTCGCAATTAAAAAATCCTTCATACATGTGGTGGAGATTCACAAATATGAAATCACTAGTTGCGATTTCATATTTTTCTGATTTCCAAAATGCAATTTCTACTGGGTAGAGATTTCATTTTACGACCAAGTTTTTGGCATTCATATATACCACATGCCGGTGTTGCCTTTCTTAACACCCCAAAATTGTAATATAGGTGCTCATGCATCAAAGCCTGAAAAAGCGATTCCTTAATAGCGATTTTTAAAGAATTACTATTAAGGAATCGCTAAATCCAATGCAGGAACAAATTTGGAAATAATTAGCGAATCAGTAAAATTCACCGTCGCAAATAGCAATGGTATATTACCGAATCACTAATAAAGAAATCGGTATCTGCGATATTGTTATTAGCGAAATCCCAAGTTGCTAAATCGCAAATAGCGAAATCGCAAATTGCAAGTTGCTTTTGGTGCAGGGTGACGATATCACAACCAGGAAGTGATGCATCCCATGCTTTTTCCAGTGCACTGAGAGTCAGAGGAGGAGGTTGAGTGCAGGAGCACAGCAAAAGAAAGCAATGTTGGGCTTGCAAATACTGTCCTGTGCCAAAAGCTTGGAATCAGCAGCACCAGGGCAGAATTCAGCCACAGGAAAACTCAAATGTAGTGAGAAGGAAATCGATATCCTCATTGAGGAGGTTGTGAGGAGCTACAATAGGGGTTTTGGAAAACTATCTCTCCAGGTCCTGGAGTCAGAGAAGAGAAAAATCTGGCTCAGGATACAATCAAAAGTAAACGCATTGGAGGTCACTCACCGCAAAATTGACGAACTGAAAAAAAGGTGGTATAACCTACGCAGCCATGCCAAGAAGAGGATGGCGGACAGGCTCAATGAGGCAAAGAAGACTGGAGGGGGACATGCAACACTGCCTGGGAATACACCCCTGGAGGACCTGGTCAAGTCCATACTCCAGCCTGAAGCTGCAGAGGGAGGGATGCATTTGGACACCTCAGCAGCGGCCAGTACTTCACAAGGTAAGATGCATGGAAATGTCCATTTAAAGATGATTATTAATTTAGAAACATCACGTCAGTTAAGTTCTAGTGTTTACAATCAAACTCCAGTCCACATTTTGCTTGCAACAACCACATGCATTATAGGAGTAACAGGCAGGGTAGGCAAGTTGGTAGGCAAATACAATAAGGGAGTAAAACATGTGAACACTGTGTGTCAGATAGTAATTTAATGAGGCTAAAAAGATGCTGAATGTGACACGACATTCTTTTGAGAATTACTAAAAATTGCACTGTTTAACATCACAGATGCAGCAGCAGAGGAGTCAGAGTAAAGTGAAGGCAGAGACACACAGGAGACTCTGGCTGAGGCAGATGTGAAAACACCTGTGGCCCCACAAAGCACATATCCTGCACTCACTAGACGCAGGTCCCCAGTCCCACCACTCCAGCTCATGGAACTTGAGGAAGAGAGTGAACCAGCTCCCCAGACAACCCAGCTTGGAGGTACAGCCACAACAAGACCCCAGTCACATCCGGAGCAGCGCAAACCAGAGCTGGAGGCGCAGGTCAAGGGCACTGATGTCATCAAAGGAGGCGGGCTGGTGAGCCAGATGCTGAGGGTGCAGCGCCTGCAGGCAAAACACATAAGATCAATGCAGGCGCAACTCAGCAAAATGGCAAATAACATGGCAGAAATGATAGACTGTGTGAAAGAGCTGACTACAGCAGTGGTGGAAGGCAATAGGCAGTCCAATGAGGCCATGCAAGAGCTGTGCAGGGTGATGCAGGAGGACCAGGTGTCGCAAAGAAGAAGGAATTGCCAATTATTAGTGCACCTAGATGGCTACGCAAAATCCAACAACCGCCTGGGCAACAACACAGGACTGCTGTTCGGTCGGTCTGTGGCCATGCAGGTCAAATTGAGCCATTATTGCTGGGATGTGGCCAGGGCACTCCTCCAGGTTACTAATGCCGTAGATCAATTTCATTTTAAAGACAACAGTAGTCCCATGCATATAGAATACTTAAGCAGAATATAAATAGCCACAGTTGGTTCTATATTCAATTAACATGTCCAGCCGGACAGAGGTTTCAATCTTTACTTAAAAATCTTTTTTTTTTACATACAAATGATTCCTTCTGCAATTCACCGTAGTGGGGCACAAGCCTGTACCCAAGCACATACAGATCAGTACAATGAGCAACGAACAAAACAGGGCTTTTAGGCAAAAGCAGCAGTTTGTTTTCTGTAATGTAACAATAGCACAGAAATCTCAAAGAAACACTTTCACATATATACAATACATGACATTTCTATGTATAAAGTGTATAAAACATACATAGAAATGTCATGTATTGTATATATGTGAAAGTATACAGGGTATACGGTGAATTGCAGAAGGACTCATTTGTCTGTAAAAACATTTTTTTTTAAAAGTAAAGATTGAAACCTCTGTCCGGCTGGACATGTTAATTGAATATAGAACCGACTGTGGCTATATTTATTCTGCTTAAGTATTCTATATGCATGGGACTACTGTTGTCTTTGAAATAATATGTTCCACGAGGTCCTGTGCTGACTTGTTTGGGGTCCCCTTGTTGGTTGTTATATATGAAGATCAATTTCAGACTTCTACTGCTGAGGGCAGCAATGTAACGGGGGAGAAAGGAGTGAGGAGGCGTCCATACTCAGTATTCTGTTGGTGGCAGTCACTACATGCAGGAGGCGCACCACTAGGAGCACAACACCTTCTGAAGCCTCCATGAGGGTTGAGAATGAGGCCAGCGAAAGGCGTTTGGGAGTGCCTGGTCAAAAAAAATAGTGCAACCTTAGCAGACTAACTCACAGATGGTGATGTAACAATTGACAATGCCATAGTAGTGACTGTCATACAAGTCTGATGATGAGGTCTGTTGTTTATGTTGTTTACACTCACTGTGCTATTTTGCACCTGGTATGTGTGCTTTAACACAACCACATTGTTAAATGCTAATACATGCAGTACAGTTCAAACATGCTGAGTCGTGTCTCATCATTACCCACCTCAAAAATAATGTTGTGTAATTTCTGCACATCTCCTTCTCCCTTCTGCTAAGCTTGCCCCAGCTGCTGCTCGTAATTGTGGCCCTGGCTGGTTGTTCTCCTCAGGCTCGCTGTCTGACAGTTCCAGGGGTATGCCTCTCCTAGTAGCGATATTGTGCAACATGGCAAATGTGGCCACTATTCTGCAGCAGGTGTCTGGTCGGTACTGCAACACCCCGCTAGTCTTGTGGAGGCAGTGAAACCTACTCTTCAGCTGTCTGAAGGTGCGCTCTATGATTTCTCGGGTTGCAATGTACGCTGCATTGTAACGCTGCCAACTTGGGGTAGTTGGGTGGAGGTATGGTGTCAGGATGTAGCTGAGCACAGCATATGTGCTGTCACCTACAGGATAGTAAGCAAACGGTTAGTAACTGATATGCTTTTCCATTAGGCCATTGTGTCAGAGCGAATGTAACATGTTTACCAAGCAGATGTCTTTCTCCAAATTCACCCCCAAGGAGCCGAGTGTGTATGCCACTGTGTCTAAATATGTGCGAGTCATGTGTGCTGCCAGGGTATTGTGCCACAATGTCAGTGATGATATTTTTTGCATTGCAGACTACTTGCATATTCAGTTAATGATATGATTTGCGGTTCCTGAAGATGTACTCATTCACTGATGGGGGACAAATGGCAACATGAGTTCCATCTATGCAACCTATTACATGGGGAAACCGGGCTACCTGATAGAACTCAAGTTTAAGCAAATCTTGTGGGGTTGTGGGGAAGCTAATGTGGTGGCGTATCCTTGTCAACATGGCCTGCAGGAATGCATTAAAGAAATGTGACAGGGAACTTTGTGACACCCCTTCAGCTACAGCTACTGCGCTCTGGAAGCTGCCTGTCGCTAGTCGGTTCAGGGAACATAAGACCTGCACATGAGTGGGAATGGCATGTGTCCTGTGAGTCTGGCACTGCAGTAGGGGATCCAATTCTGCAATCAGATCAAAGATCATGGCAGCATTTAGCCTACACTTGTCATAGATCTCCACTTCAGTCTGTTCCAACAATGTAAAAATGCACACTCTAAAAATGCACTCCTGTAATCTCGTTCTTCTGTGTGCTGCTGCTCGTAGCTTCATCATCCTCGCCTTGATGTAGAGCGCTGCCATAGTGAAACATTCAGAGTCATCCTGGTCCTGTTTAAATACTTTGCTGATGTGCTGCACCTGATGAGATTGTTTTCACCTGTTTACCAACTGCCTGTAAAATTCAGTAAATTGCGAGCGCTAAATAGCGATTTTGATGGGAATCGCTATTTGCAATTTTTTGTGCATAGCTTTGCGATTCCTTATTTGCAATTCGCAAATAAGGATTCGCTATTTCAGGTCTCGCAATTTTTGCAATTCCTTATGTTTGTGAGTTCCTTGTTATTTTGCAATTTTGTGTTGGTGCATTGCGAAGGGCTATTTTGTGATCGCAAACAGTTTTTTTTGCGATTCGCAATGTTTGTGATCGCAAAATAGCTTAATGCATGTGCTAGTTAGTATGTTAAGAATTGCAAAATCGTTTCAATAATCTAGGCCTATATTCCTTAGCTTCACAGGTAGAAACACTGATAGATTTCTGAACAGTGAATGTAAAAGAAGTTTAGGTAATCCATGTCAGTGGGATTTAGCTCATGTTTATATATCACATGTTTAGCACTTTTAGGGAATGGAAACTGAAGTAAGTTGTTTCTAGGATTTGTGTTTCATTTTTTTCATGTTGCATAATACTATTTTATAGTGCATACTTTGAACTGAATTATCTCTAAGGCCTTCATTATGGATCTGGCAGTCCCTGGACCACCAGACTTGCGGGGATGTGGCGGTGGCTCCTGACCGCCACATTACAATAAGGGCGGTTGGACCTGCCACAGCCACCAGTGAACTGCAATTCCCTGACAGTTTTGCGGCTGCCAGGAGGCAGTAATATGCTTGGGACCGCCGCTGTTCCTCCAAGCATATTACAAGTTTCATCTTTGCTCTGGTTTTCGTGGCTGTTCCACTGCCATATGAACCGTGGCTGAGAGGAAACAACGGGGGACCTACAGAGCCCCATAGGCCTCACACCCGGTGGATGCACACAGGTGGGCACAATGTGTGCCCCTCTGTGTGCGTTCACACCAATTACTGCACAGCATGGACTTTACAGTCCATGCCATGCAGGAACTCTTTTTGGTGTTCCCATTGCGGTGCCCATTTTCAGGACGTATGCAGCTAGCAGGATCCCAACCAATTTAGAAAGTGACTTAAAACTTTTCTCTTTTACTGACTGTATCTCCCCTTTTGCCGAGTCCTTTTTCACTGCCTTTCCGTTCTTGGACTTGTGGGGGGACACTCTTTTGAGTAGCTGTGCGCATTACAAACCTTATTAACATAACATATCTCTCTGGGAACTTGAAAAACAAAGCCTGTTAGACAGGAGGAAACTCCTAAACTGGTGGGCTGTCTGACCACAGCTTTGGTGGTGTGGTAGCGGGCCGGACCCGACGCCGCACAGCCAAAGTTTTAATCCTGCCCTAGATGTTTATAACCGCCCTTGAATGAGAGTTCTGGAGCTGGCACTTAAGGCAGTATGAGTCTCTCACAGTGCATGTTAGTGCAGGAAAAAGGTTACAAAGTACATGTTCATACAATCCTTGACCTTTCTGCAGACCAATTGTCAATTATTCCAGTGGCAATTTTGAGTCTGTATAATGTGTATGATGGAGGTACACAGTTGTCAAAATATTGACAAGATTAAATAAAAAAATGCAGTGTATACAGGTGAGTTTGTGTGTTGTGTATGTAGGGGGTGGTAATGTTATGGTGCTGAAGAGAAAAGTGATGAGGTCCAAGATATGCAGATGAACTAGATTTGGAGAGAAAAACAGAGTACATGTCTAACATAGAGTGAACACCACCCCTTCAATAGGCATTGGTAATGTTTAAGTCACAGTCTCAATTTCAGAATTGAAGCTTTTTCAATACTGTTTAGAGCAAATCATTGTTGTTACTCATTGATCTTAAAATGCTAACAATCATTGACAAAGCAAATAATCCTGGCTGGTTTTAGGTATATGTCAGTTGTTGTTTTATATATCTGGATGCAATAACAGAAAGCTTGAGAGACACCAAATTACTAGTCGGATGACACACTTCGGGAATCACAGTAAATAAGTGTTTAAGCCATGTCCTTAATTAAATAGGCCATGCCCCTTTAAAACCCCTCCCTTTTCATCCCAGTTAAAGTCCTGCTTATACCTAAGGATGAATGAATGAATGAATGAATCAATCAATCAATCAAAAGCACCTCTAAAGCACACTGTTACTCAAGAGTGTCCAGCGGCAGAGGAGCACCGCCCCACAGGAAATTTAAATGATAATAACACCATGTTATTTTCATTTTATTTTACCATCCTGGATTTAGGTGCGGGGCGGCCTGGGCTGCCCACAGAGCAGGGGGAGGAGTGGTGGGCACTTTCTAAGTGCGCATGCCGGTTTTCCCGGCCATCTTGGGCCGGCCAGTCATGCGCACTTAGCATGTTATTCACCTGTCTGTAATGTACAGCCTGGATGGAGAACATGCACAGTCTTCAAGTCCCTCTCTGAGCGCCAAACCACGGCCCTCAGACCAATCGCGATGCTGCTGTCATGCTGGTGACAGCAGCGTTGTGATTGACTAACGGGGTCTATGAGCTTGCGAGCTTCATGTTTCCTGGTTTCCTGGATCGGACATAGGAGGGGAAGGAGCTTGCAGGTAAGTGGATTTCACCTATTTTTAAGGCCCCCTTTCCCTCCTCCCCCTCCCCTCCCCACCCCACCACTACTCCCCCCATAGCAGGCAGTACTGAGAGTGTCCCGGTGCTTAACACGTCATATCAGGTACAGAGAAGCATTTATCACTAAATAAGTGTGTTGTTAGCAGTTTCCTGAACTCAGTCTCATTTGTTGTGGATGGCAAACAGGGGCAAATGTGCCTCCTGGTAGGAAGACAAAGAATCGTGCGTCCACGCTGCCGTCCCTCAAGGACACTGCACTGTTGAATTCTTTTTTTGTTGCTGCATTCAGCCTCCGGACAAATTCAAGTTTGGATGAACAATGCTTGGCCTTTTCTTGCACTCCTGTTTTTAGTTTTCTCTATTATTTGTGACTTATTTAATATGAAGGTTCGCTTATGGTTAAAAGAATTTTAAAGAAGTGTTGCTGCTTTATCCTCATTTTTTCCCGTCTACAGGGCTGCTAAGAACCAATTCGCATTGAAAGGTGGCCCATAGGGGCCTATCATAGATGGGGTTAGTGTCGAGCGCCTAAAGGCGAAACTTTGCAGGTGATAAACGGGGCACTATAAATCATGCCTCTTCTGGACAGAACACATGAGATCGTCCTTTCTCGGTCCATTAGGGGCCTCTGGGCTGCCCTTTGATTGTCTCGTAAAAAAAGGCTTAGAGGTCCCAGAAGGGGTGTAAGCGACGGCGTAATGAGTCTGGGGTGGGGTGGGGTCTGTGCAGCGCCAGCGCGTCAATAATGCAGCCTTCCTCCGGGCGGTATGGGCGCTCCCATTTTGTGGCATGTGGAGATTGTAATATCATGCGCGTTCTCCAGTTTAAACGGAACTCCCACTTGTGTGTTCCTGGTTAGGTAATACAGAAAGAACATAAATGGGTGAATATCCTGCTTAGTGAGAAAATTCATGTAACTAGGCTTTACGAAATAGAGCTGTTTAATAATAATACTAATAATAGTCCTATTACTATTATTATTATTGTCGATAATAATAATAGCAGGCGAGTATTATTTTTTTTCAATAACCCATCGCCCACCCTTTTAAATCCATGTTTGCTGTATATGACGAAGACCTGTTCTTAACTTCGACTCATGGTTCGTTCGTTCTTTCTTTCTTTCTTTCTTTCTTTCTTTCTTTCTTTCTTTCTTTCTTTCTTTCTTTCTTTCTTTCTTTCTTTCTTTCTCCTTTTCTATACGCTCCATCTTTTTTTAAAATCTCTTTCTCGTAGTTTTTATCCCAGCTTTCTCCTCAGTCTCTAAGTCAAAGTCTGGTGACGAGAAAAATTAAACTTGCCCCTCAAAAATCACACGCAAAAAGGTGCTCAAATTTAACACTGTCAACGAGAGACACTCGCCTCCCACCAAAAATCAGTCATATTGCTACCTTTTCTTGGCTGTTGCTGTCAGGTTAAACCCTTCTGGCCAATATACATTAGCTGCTTTTTGACGCTGCCCCATATTCACAAGAAATGGGGCAGCACAAAAATACTGCCTGGGGATACCTAGTCTTAAGCAGGCGATACAAGGTGAAATGTAGTATTTCTCCTCTCATTTTGCTATTTTGACATGTGCTGCATTCTGCAGCACACATAGATAGAGCAATTTGCCTGTAAAGATTGATTATGTACAGGAATGTGTCCCTTCCGGCACATCAACAATCGTCAATCTAGCACAGGCATCCTAGCAAAATGGTGCTAGGGTGCCTGCGCTGGAGATAAGCAGCTTTTTTAGCGCCAGTGCTAGGGGTAAAGCAGGAGTGCGCTGCAGTCTTGTGAATACAGCACATCTTTGCGCTTTGAAACTAGGGCCGGACTGACTGCCGTGCGTTTTGGAATTCTGCTGAGCTGGGGGCTGATATCACTGCGGTGGGGGCTGATTCCGTTCATGGAAACCTGCGTGTACTTGGAAATAATTAAAGCAAAACGAATTTCATTCAGTTCACGCAGTTCCCCATCAACAAAATCAGCCCCTAGCTCAGCAGCTTTCCAAAACGCCGGGTAGCCAGTCTGGCCCTGTTTGAAGCCGACGGATCCCGGCACTAGTAATTTCAGCATAACATCGCACTCTGCCAGTTTCTTGTAAATATGCCCCTATGTTCATGAATGCTACAATAAGTACACATACAGCATCTCGATTCTGGGTTCTGACAACAGATACTTTTACCACATGATATCACGGTGCTCATTTTGTGATCAGCTGGGCTGTTGTGTGCAACTGCCATGATTCATACTTGCATCTTTCAGAGATTACTCATATATGTCTGCAGAGGGTGCACTAACCTTCTAAGTTACCGGTACTAGCATTTGGTTAGCTCCCCCTTCCCTTTCACTGAATGTAATTATAAAGGATTCACATTTTCATTATCAGCAACATTAAAATCAAGTTTTGCAGTCCATACGATAGGAAAAGCAAAATTTGAGGCTGGGAGATTAGGTAGATTTGGGGATAATGTAGGCTTTATTTACTAGCCCTCCCATATCAGGGCAGGCTGATGTAGTCCCTGATAATTCCCACCTAGACACTCCCTTGACTGCATATAACCACCCCACCTTACACCCATATTTGCAAGTTTAAAGATGATTTTCCAAGTTCCAGGTAATAACGCCAGTTACTTTTCTCCACCATCTTCAAGAATGTAGGTACAAAGATAAACAGTACATCATTTGTGTAGGCACTCATTTTTGGGACTGTAACGTAGATCAAGCGAGATAAGGACACAACATGGAAAAAAAGAAGCCATAGGAGAAAGATAGGGAAACAATGACAAAGGTAGAAAGCAGATGTGGCAAAAAAATAGAAAAGGGAAATCAAGAGACAAGAAGTGTAAAACGGTGAACTAAAAAGGGCATAAAATAAAACCAAGACTAGGCATTTAGGATTTGGCAAGGGCGGCATTCCCAGAGGGGCTGCGATCTCCTTGGACCTCTGCACTTATGTTTTTTACCTGAGCGCAACTCGCCGAAAGAAAGAAATCTCCCACGGAAAAAGACCACGATGTTTCAAATAAAAAACCAGAGAGAATTTGGATAATGAAGTCTGACGAGGACCACAATTACCGGAAACTTTGATGGCTTCTTTGGAATGTGAAGGGAGCCACCCCCCTCGCTTGCACTCTCACATGAAAGAACACTAATACGGTAATGTTCTGTACTTCCCATAAATTGTTTACCATTTTCCGATATGGTCAACTTATACCCTACAAAATTAAAATGTTCCTGCTTTGTTAAAAGACGCACAATAAAATTAATAAATAGTGAATGCATTGATTTAAGTCTACGGTTCTGCAAATGATTTTCTCCAGGCTTCTTCTCCTGGGTCTCTATTCAATACTTCTGTATGGTTGAACACTTTTATTTTCAGGAAAGAAAGTTTGAAGTATAAGTACTCTTAACCTACCCTACTGATAGGCAGGGTAAGAAATCCAGCCATGTCTAGAGTGTGTGTGTGCATGTAAGTGTGTGCATGTGTGTGTGCGTGCATGAGTGTGTGTGTGTGTGAGGGCGAGAAAGAGAGAGATACTGAGAGCAGTGTTGGAATGGGACAGAAAATAGATCCAGGCATTAAAATAAAAGTGGCCCCATTTATAAATAAAGTAGCTAAAAAGTGTCCCATGCTGACAAATTGTGGCAGTTTTGAACTTGTAAAGGCACTCTTTATAAGTGGTTTGCAGGGTATGGAAGACTGTATGAATTGGAGCTTGCGGAAGGCAATATTTGTTTTAATATCAGGGAAATAAAAGGTCAAATCTGGCCTATCAGACCATAAAACAGCGCACAAACAGCCAAAAATACAGCCCGTCGGACATTGCCTGATTGCCCTATAAGCTGATTGGCGGTAAAGGTCTGCGGGAGAAACATATTTTTATAAAGAACAAAGGTGTGTGAACCAGACAATGAAGGGTATCTGAGAGAGAATGAAGTGAAAAGATATACAAGAGAAGGGTAAGTGAGGGGATGGTTAGGGAAGGAAATTACAATGCGAAAGGGGAGATGATGTAAGGCAAGAATTCTTGTGATGCAGAGGTGTACAAGGGTGTGTTAGGGAAAGGGGTTGTTTAAGAAGAAGATTCACAGAGAGGATTTAGAGGGAAGGATTTGAAAATATTAGACTCAAACAGCTGTTTGTTAGACAATGTTGAGCAGGAATTTTGTCCTTAAGACGTGAAATAAAGGAAAGTGACAGAAAGACAGGATGTAATCAGAGTAACTACCAATGGAGAGAGATGAAGATTGCAAAAGACGTGGGCGAGAGAAGTGGGTTTGCCAGATAGAGGCGAACAATGAGGGATGATCCACTTCGCCCCGCATGTCCATGTGTGAAGAGGATGGAGGATGAATACTAGAGATTGGTTTAAGAGAGATGAGGTGTGAGACACAGGAGAGAGAACCATCTCTTAGTAATGGAAATACTAAGTGGACGCTTACAGCGTCTTTCTAAGGATCTTCCTACTGCCTCTTTGATCCATAAAAGTAACCTCATTGCTGGAGGCCGGATATAAAAATTAGCTTCACTTAGGTTTACAAACATTTTTTACTGGCTCAGAACGTGGAGACAGTGTTCAAAGTAGGACAACAAGGAAAGTGAAAGGATATGTAAGTAAGATGCCGAGGGTGTGGATAGAGAAGGGAAACTGAGAGGTGAATTAGAATAGAATGGGAGAGAAGTCAAGGCAGAGGAAGAGATGAGTGGAACGGGAGTGTTGTGGTGTTCAACAGGGCCCGTGCAAAAAAAGCATACATTTGACATGTTCACACTTGACATCTTTTTAGACAGTGACTATTTACATGCTTTTCACATACTTGATAATGTACTCAGAAAGCGTTTTGCTTGCAAGCACATTTCTTCATACATATTTTATCTCAACACTTACACACTATGTGCAAGGCTACAAGAACACTGAACACACTGCCCTTGCGTCTTGTTGTATGTTTGGACGCAGCTCTGAACTAGAAAGACAAACACCCACATCAGCATTGCACCTCTGACACAGTGCAAATGGAACCAGGCTTTTATTATATAAACTGTCTCTGAGCCAGGTTCCTCAGAGGAGCACTACCATGGATTATCCTGAACGTTCGCCCGTGGTGGAGTGCCAGCCCAGCTGACTCCCATCACTATCCTGCAAAGGGTGGCATAGTGTTCTACACCAAACTGGTTTCCTGATACATCACAGCAGCTAAATGGGGAGTTAGGGTGCCCCAAGCATTCTGGCAGAACGTGTTCTCACTATGCTCTCTATATTATATGGAGTATCATTATGATATATATGTTCATATATTCGTACAATAACTGCAATAATTATAATAGTTGAATTATTCATCTTTTTCACCATTCCTGTAATGCTGGTAACGCTGCTCTGTTTCCTTCTGTTAATAATCGCAGCTCATGTATTTTACACAAGAATGCAATTGTTTCAATAAACTTTTGAAATGCCAATATGTGTATTTCTTTATTTCCTCTTTGGGCATTCCCGAGGGAACAATGAAAGGATAGATCTGTTTCCACAATTTCCTTCAGGGTATTAGAGTAATCATGCTCTGAGGATGAAGACACCATCTAGTACCCTGTCAGGTTTAGCGGTTCAGATTGCACACTGTGAACAAGTAAGGAATTGGGCCAACATATTATAATTATATGAGTAGACTCATTCCCCATATTTTGATGCATTTGTTGTCAAACGCAGAATCCTACTTAGTCAGTAGGAACTGTACGACAAGAGGAATGCAGCAAATCGGACAGTAAGACAAGAACGTAATGAGAGGTGTAGGTGAATTAACCCCTTCGATGCTATTGACGGAACGGTTCTATCATGAGCGTCGGCTGGCCTGTGCTCATGACGGAACCGTTCCTTCATGAGCCCGTTGGCTCATTAGAACGTTCAGCACAGCGCAGGAATCTGCGCCGCGCTAAAGGTGTTAAGAGAAAGAGAGGAGGTATGAAAGTGGAGAGATTGGGATGAGAGAGAAATGGAAGCTGAGGAGATGGATACAAGGAAGAGAAAATGAATGGGGAAACACAAGTTTTGAGACCAAGGGGAAACAATTAGGGTGTGACAGAGTTAGTCTTTGAGTGTTTACCCAATGAAATACTTGTATTAAAATTGCAGTTTTGTGCCAAGGCCTGTCACTGGTTCATTTCTCTGGCCAACTATGGAATACCTCTTTGCAGATTTAGCCTGGGCTGCAGCCTATCAGATCTGAGATACCTTTGCAAATGTGGTGCATCTCAAAGCCAGAATGGACGAGGCTGCTGCATATCACATTTGTGGTGCATTTATTTGCCAGAAATGTATGTGTGGGTCTCAGTACTACTTAGCTATATTGTATTTGCATCAGGGTTGAGGCACATTGACAAAGCTGTTCGAAGAACTAGATTTTGGTACTGACATGCCAGATCAGAGGAATCCGATACTCTATGCTGATTTATATCAAGCACTGAGATCCCAATGCTGAGTCTTTAAAAAGGCTCTCATGCTATACCTCAGTAATAGTTTGCACCACTGATTTTTCAGCAATAATGCTTTTTACTTCAATTACGTTCCTCTATATCTGACATATGACATTGTAAGAGCTCTGAAATTGCACCTCACTCCGAGCCTGCCTTGCCAGTACTGAAATATACCACACTATTACTAACGACCTCTATTTTGATCTCCGCTGCGCAATGACATTAAGTAATAAAACATTCAACAACCAGTGCTTAATTTGAGGAAGTGTTTGAAGGTGGGGCCCATCGGCACCAATTTATGTGTACCAACACTTATTTTTTCTCAACAAACTATGATCTAGAGCACGAGAGAGAACAACACAGAAGGTGGAAAGAAGGAGAAAATGAAAGACTGAAAAAATGTGAGAACTTGGCAGTGGCAGAAACTAAATAAAGAATGTCTGGTGGTGAATAAATGAGACGTGAAGTGCAATCAAGACATTCCAGACTTGGTATACAGCCCTCCAACCTTCGTTAGTGCCTGCAGCATTCTTCTGAACAAAACTTTGGTACCTGGCATGTATAAAAAAAATTAAGCATTTCCAGCACCCTCTAACGATGCACCTCTGCATTAATATTCTGGTAATGAGATACCTTTACATTTCTAACAATGTCCATCTGACTTGGCTTGCAATGTGCTTCGATTTCCTATCATGGATTTCCTACCATGAGACATTTACTTGGCTCCCAATGTAGACCTCAGTATGGACTTGCACCATGCACTGATCCCTTTACTGACGTGTCCACAGGGCTCTCATGATGCTTATCTATACTGACATTCACAATGCATCTCTATCCCACAAATGAGACATCAATGCAGTTCACACCATTAGTTTCCATATTCTTTTCCAGCATGCATTGACTCCTTCAGAGCTCTCACAATGCACACAGGACTTAACTTGCACCAACCAGTAATATCCGTGACTGATAATTTTAGAGACCTCTCATGTTACACCTCTCTATCAACCTGAACATGCACCACTATTAGAGTAGCGTTCCTATCATAGGTTCATAAAATGCAGATAAGTCCCTTTTTGCTGGCACCATCTATTCCCTAAAGTTACTTTATTCTACTATCACTGTTCTACCTCGTGTGTTCCAAGTTGCGCAAATAGGTATTTCACGCCATTTAGCAACAACACATGCGCGCGCAATCGTACATGACGTACGTCCGACGTAGGGGAATCTGCAGGACCCCGGCGAGGAGGAGGAGGGCAGCCTGGAGACGGAGGGATAAAAGTAAGTTAGTTTTATTTACTTTATTTTTAATTTTAATTTTATAAATATTTATTTGGGGGTGTAGGCGCAGAGCAGAGTTTTTGCCCAACTCCGTGGAGTTCCACGTAGATCAACTCTGCATGCTCCGCCCGGGGTTAGTTCAGGCAGAATATCGAGTTGGAAATTTCGACTTTCACCAATATCAAAATGAAAATATAATGATTCAGAAATATTGACAACAAGAACATCGTGGTCAAGAATATCAAATTTAAGGTAAAAATATAATTTTTAAAATATAGAAGTCATTAATATTGTTTGCAAAAATATAATTGTTTAAAATATAGATTTTTTAATTAGCGTTATGCATTTTAGTTTATATTTTAAATGTATGTTATTTGTATGAGTATTGTTTATGTTTTTGAATATATGTGTTACATTTTTAGTAGTTATAAATTTTATTTTAATTAGATTTTGATTTTTTTTTGTTCCGTAGTGGGTAGTGGGTTTATAGGGGAATAGGTTGGGAAGTAATTTAATTATAATACATTAATGAGTATTTTTTATTTATTTAATTTAGATTTTATAGTGTTAATTGTTGGTAGTAATTCATTTGTAATTAATTATTAATTGGTTGCTAATTAATATGAATTAATTAATAGATATTTGATTATGGTAATTGTGTAATTTGTTTTAGGTGTGGGTTGTGGGGTTTATGGGGTAAAGGGTTGAAAGTAATTTATGTTTAGTTAATTAATAATTAGTTGTTAATTAATTAATTGAAATTAAATATGATAATTGTGTAATTATTTTGGGTGTGCGTTGTGGGGCTTATAGGGGTAAAGGGTGGGAAGTAATTTATGTTTATTTAATAAAAAAAAAAGTTGATCATTAATATTAATTCATTAATTTATATTTAATTAGGGAATTTATTTATATTTTTGTGTGTGGGTTTTATTGTTATAGGGGTACAGTGTGGGGAGTAAATTAATTGTACTTGCTTTATAATTAGTTGTTAAATACTGATTCGTTTTTTAATGGAAAATAGATTTTAATTGTGTAATTCATTTTTGTACAGTTTTATTTTAGATGTGGGTTGTGGGGATCACAGGGGTAAAGTGTGGGCAGTTATATATTTTTATGAGTTGTAATTTTTTATTAAATTAATAACATTTCTTTAATTTGTAATTAATTATGTTAATTAAGGAAGTATATATTTTTTTTTATTTAGATATGAGTTGCGAATTGTGTAGTATTATAGAGTTGGAAATAAAAAGGTAATTTTATGTAATATTTAATATTTTTCTTTCTAAATACTTTCTAATTAAAAATATTTATTTGTACGGAAATTATTTTTTCTTTTATTTATTATAATATTTGTGGGACTTGTCATATGTATTTAACATTATAAAATGTCTTTAATCAAGAATTAATATTAAATATATATGTAGTTTAATTTTGACCATATTTATATATTTTTTAATTTATTTAGGATTTAAAATATTTTTCTTGTTAAAATGTTGTTTGTGTTTAATTTTGAACTGACTGGAGTGAGACTATTAATTGTTACTCGCCTGCAATCAAATTCTTTCTATACTGTTGCACTCACTGGAGTGGGAATACACATTTTTGCCCCTGTGCTATTCAAAACTTTCCCTACTGCTGCACTCATGGGAGTAACAATAGTAATTGTTGCCCCTGCACTATTCAACACTTTCTCTCTGTTGCACTCACTGGAGTGGGAATAGTAAGTTTTACCTCTCCGCAATCCAACACTTTCCTTACTGTTGCTCTCCCTGGAGTGGGAATAGTAATTTGTACCCATCCGCTATCCAATACTTTCCCTATTTTTATAATTATTAGAGTGGGAATAGTAATTTTTACACTTCTGTTATCTAACAATTTCCCTACTGTTGCACTGACTGGTGTGGGAATAGTAATGTTTACCCCTCCGCTATCCAACACTTTCCATAATGTGCAAGGTCATGACTGTTCCCAACTACTTGCCCGGTCCCCTTTAACGGAGGGACCTTGCGCAGGAGGCCGTGTGCCCACCAGACTCCTTTACGCGGACACCCTGTATGCCCTTCCATACAATATTCAAGAGGTGGAAGTTATGCCACATTGGCGCCAAATGCACCTGCGCAGGGGTTGGCCCAAGTGGCCTACCAGAAGCGGAACTTCCTACCCCCGCACCCTTCAGCCTGCCGGCAGTAAGTGCACCCTGGAGTGTGATAGGGGACCACTGTCCAACCCCAGGCATTCCCAATAAACAATGGGATGCCTACAATGAGATGTAAAATTTGACCTAGCAATCAAGACCTTAACACAGACCAAGGATACTCAGACATAAAATACGACATGTGAAAATTGACATATGCCAAGCGGTTAACTTGACCTTAACCTGTAAAGTAACATATTGTCAGACTATAAATAACCATATTACAAGATTTTCAACCTAAAAAGCAACGTTTTTGTTAAGAAAACACACATTTGAGCAGAAACTGCCTAACAAAACCTTGCTGCCTGAGGGAATGGTGGGTAGTGAAAAAAGAAAACACGGAGGCTCCCTCGAGTCCTCTGGCGTATAGATGCAGCATGATGTTGACCCAGAGCGGCAAAGAAGAGACTCCTCCATCGCTCCGCTGCTCCTTTTAAAGGGGGGGCTTCCCCCAGCTGGAAAAAACAGGTCCCGGCTGGATCCGGGACCCATTCTTCCTGCGTTGCCCCGGAAGCACTTACAACTGCTTCCAGGGCACAGCTGTTAGAGCTAATGAGCGGACGGGCGCTGATCGCGTCATTGACTTGGGCCCTGCCCCCCCACATTGGGTGCATCCCAGGGACCGGCACAACCGCCATATTGGCACATAACTGCATTCCCGGTGGCGCCTTGTGATATGGCCTGGTATTGCCGAGTCCCCTCCCATGAGATGATCTGATCCATCTCCTTCTCAACCCCCTTGTACCCGAGGCATTGATAATAAAACATCCACCACAATATGGATTAGGGGTCATCTAACCCCAGCCGTATTTTATTAAAATGAATAAATCATAATTAAAATCATAACACAAAATAATTTTTGTACGCAGAAAACACAAACATATTCAATCACATTTTAAATACAAATACTTACACATTTTATGGCCAAACTTAACATGAGTCCAATACATAACCATACCTAAACTAAAACTGGAATACGTACACTTTTGTTTTCTGCGTAGCCTGGATGAGCCTACGTGCAAGGTCATGACTGTTACCAACTACTTGCCAGGTCTCCCTTTACCGAAGTGACCTTGCGCACGAGGCCCCAGCTGGAAAAAACAGGTCCCAGCTACATTCGGGACCCGTTCTTCCTGCGGTGCCCTGGAAGCACTTACAACTGCTTACGGGGCACAGCTGTTGGAGCCAATGAGCGGGCGGGCGCGACCAGTGTCAGCGATGTGGGGCCCGCCCCCGCATTGGGACTGTCCTGGGGCCAGCACGACCGCCATATTGGCGGCGTGACCGAGTTCCCGGTGGCGCCTTGTGAGGTGAAAAGAATAACAGCAGCCCGTATTTAATAAATATAGATCTGACCTGACCTTCTACATGCCCACTCGCCAGCTACGGTCTACCAGCCTCGCCCTCGCAACCGTACCACGCATCCGAAGAGCCACCACCAGAGGCAGATCCTTCTCCTACCTGGCGACCAAGACATGGAACTCTGGCAGACCCAGGACCACCTCGCCTCCTGGAGACAACTCAAGACCTGGCTGTTCGAGCAGTAGCGGACCCCTTCCCCCAAGCGCCTTGAGACCCTTCCGGGTGAGTAGCGCGCTATACAAATGCTGTGATTGATTGATTGAATGCTCTTCCCCACTGGTGCAACACAGCACAGCAACTTTGGTATGTATATTGTACTGTTTATTAGTTTATAAACCCATAAATAGTGCTATATTTGGGAAATCTCTCCCACATCTCACTGACGTTGAGATATCCTTGCAGGTTCAGTATAGCTCACCGCTTCCCATGCATTTTGGGGTTTGTCAGCTCTGTTCGACATTGAAGGAATTGATTAACAACAAGACCAGAAAATAATTGCAGACTTATTTCTCAGTAGCAGAGACACCAGGACTGGCAGTGTATAACAGGAGCAGAATGTAGACAAGCTAACAGCAAGTGACAGAGCAAGACTGGCAGAATATCACAGAAGCCGGCGTTGCACACAGGGAACCCAGCAATAGTCACCTAGTCTGACATCAGTAGGATAAAAGGGAGTCATAGCAGGGCTCAGTCACAGAAGTAAAAGAGATACAGAATGAAAATAACAGGAATCATGACAATGACAGCAGGACTCAGGTTAACCACAGCAGGACTTTTAAAATATGACCAAAGTATCAAATGTAGCATTTAGACTGAAAACTAGAGGAGAGAAAGAAAGTAACTGTAAATGAACTGATGGGGAACAATATTTAAATTGTATTGTCCTAACATTCATAATATCATTGACCTCCGCTCAAACTCTTTGTCGAAAAATATAGGTAGTAACCAAGATTTTAGCTGTTATTTTGATTATCCCACATACATTGTCTAATTCAAACATGGCCAAAACAGATGGGTTTGAAAAAAAATGTGTTTGACGCGGAAGAAATCGAAGACCTAGGGACTCATTAGATTGACGGGCGGACTTTGCCCGCCCGCCATCCCATCGTGAATCGGCCCCCAGAGTGAAGACCGCCTGCCTTTCCGTGGCTCAGTATAAATAAGGTTTGGTCTGAGTTGAAACAGTATCAAATGATTTCCAACAAACACACACTCACCATAGAGTTTTTTTAAAAAAAAGATGAGTCGGAATGAAAATGCAACTTATTCATTTATAAACATTTTGGCATTTTTGATCATGCACGGTCAGATTTGATCCAAAAGCAACAAAAATTGAACAAAACATATTATAGTATCTACATGTACTCAAAACAATACATAAGGTATTCATCGGACGTGCTCTCAGAGAAAAGGAGGGAAAGTGAGTGGGTAAGTGAAAGGGACAGGGTAAAGGTGTGGTGACAAAGTGGTTACATCCAAATCGACACTTGAAAAACCTCTACTAGCAGGTTAATGAGCAAAGGTTCCCAAAGTCACATCACACATAGGGAACAAGAGTCCATCGTTTAGTTGGTTCCTATGGTGTGTAAAGTGAAGGCGTAGTTCTACGTTTCGACCCCTGGTTACGCTAAAGGGCTAGTTCAGAGCCTCATGGTGGGGTCTTCATCAGGAAGAGAAATGGAGAGCGTCGTCAAAAACGGCCATCAAATGTTCCGTCTGGGAAATCTGGGCTCCCTCGAGCTCCACAGAGTGTTGGCATGTGGGTTGACACACAGCCAATGGGCACTGGTGAATAGATCCTCGATGTATCGGTATAGCTTTAAGCTGAAAAACGGGAACGCACAGCCGTGCTGTATCACCGTCGGCGTCCTGCATCCGAGTGTACTGGCGGCATTGCCGAGACGGAAAGGCTTGCCAAAAACCCCATCATAATATGGCTGGCGGTGTCTCATAGACACCGCCACCATATTATTCCTTTTCCGCCCCGGCCGCAAGGCGGCCGGAGTGGAAAAGTAGCGGGCGGTGTTTTTGACCGCTCCGGTCCCCCAAGCCATACTAATATGGCGGGGTGGGAACGGAAAGATGAAATGGGGCGGATTGCCTCCGCCAGGCATGTGGCCACCGCAAGCCTGGCGGAGGCAATCCATCCGATATCGTAATGACCCCCCTAGAATCAAAGCATTCTTTTTTCACAAAGGCATGGAATTTAGGAAGTCACAATGCTACCATGTCGGTTTAAGGGGGTTCATTCTGTGAAGCTCTTCCATTCCAGGCTAGTAAGATAGGGAATCAGCCAGGAAAGTGATGGGCCTTATTTAGAGTTTGGCTGTTGGGATACTCTGTCAACACGTGGTGGATATTCCATCCCCTGTATTATAGGTTTCACAGGCAATAAATCACTTGCAATACTACAAACTGGACATCTGCAATATTTGTGATGGAGTATACTGTCTTCTAAAATCTTAGTATGTCCGTGAGATCCTTTGAGTAATGAAGATCACTAAATGGGCCTACTTCACGACCACAGCCATAAAGAGAATGTGGTAGGGGTAGTCTGTGATCTTTTCCTGCATTGCAGGGGCTCTCCAACCATTTAGGAGGCCCTCTGTCAGCCCAAGGCCAATGAATATCTGTGATATAATGGAGACTCAGGAGCCACTCATCACATTTTGGCGATGATGATATTGATAGAGCGAACTTCCTTGTTTTGTAAATTAAATGCATTTACCTGAGGAGTGTAGCTTCACTGCTTTGCAGCAGTTTAACTAAAGGAAAAATTAAATAAAATGATAATAACTAAGGGGCATATTAACAACGACCAGCGATAATTATTGCTGGCCGTGCTTAGCAATAATTATATTATCGCAGCCTATCTGTGGTATTTATCGCCCTGGTAGAGCGTAATTAACAACGCGTTACTCCAAAGCGATAAAAATTCTAGAGATAGCGAGGTAATCGCCCTTTTGCAGGGAACATCGCTGGTTTTCCAGGGCGATAACCTTGCTGATACGACTCACAGGGTCATATCAGCATAATCCACCCCCTATGTTGGGGATGGCTATGTCAAAATTTTAGCAGACGTTAGATTTTGGCGAAAACTACAGTTTTCGCCAAAATCTAATGTGTGCTAAAATCATGTGGGCTACCTTGTAAATATTGCGATGTACACATCAGCAATCTTTGCAAGGTAGTCCATCTGGGATACGCCCACTTTGCATCTCATTGGAGATGCAAAGGGAGGCGTTGGGAAAAAGAGTGCTAACATGCGAATATTTATGTTAGCACCCTCTTGTAAATAGGGCGCTGGTTTTATGTCTGCTTTTTTGGCTTTGTAAGCCAAAAAAGCGGAGATATAGTACTTGTAAATATGCCCCAAAGTTTTTTGCATTTTATTTTATCCTTGTTGTGGTAGCTTTGCAGGTGGGGCAGGGCTGCTCTTCTGTCAGAGCAGGGGAGAGGAGGAGTGGTTTGCCCTCCCTAAAGTGCGCATGAACACCAACCAGGCTACAATACAGCCTGGGTGGTGAACATGAACTTGCTTCCATTCAGACCAATCACAACCCTGCATTGCAGGGTTGTAATTGGCTCTGGGGAGCCTGGGTGCTTCCTGAGTGCTCTGTTCCGGTTACAGAGATGATGGGGGAGGGAACAGCGAGACACTGCGAGACGTGGTGAAGAGGTACTTTTTTTTCTCTAGCCCCTCTCCCAACCCCCCCCAACCTCCGCCATCCCACCTCCGATCTGTGTCAGCCACCACTGGTAGTAGGTAATCACATTTAGGCATTTATAAGCAAAATATGTAATCATCCTATTGTAATGAGTAAAGTTAGCTTAAATGCTGATGGCATTTTTAATACTAACTTTGCACTTTAAGGTTAGGAGGCCTGCTTTCACATTTAAACTGTTGTTTTGCAAGAGATGTTTTTCTCTTTCTTCCCACTGCAGATGATATCATTTTCCAAAAGCCTAGTCTTAGGTAGTGAATAGGCATTTGTTATACATTAGAAAACCTATAGTGAGGTTCTCACCGGGAGGAAAGGAGTTGCCATGAAGCACGACTCGTGGGAAGAACTATTTGAACCACAAGATATGTTTAAGTTAACAAACCAAGGACATGCATGTATAAAATACATTGTAAAGAAGTGAGAAACTGAGAGTTTACACGCTTCCAGAGTTTGCCGAAGACTGAAGGGTTCACAGAAGTGAGAATGAGAAGAATGGTGCAATTAATGTTATGTTTAAATATTTCAACATGTGTTCCTTAGAGCAGTGTATGAGACCCTGCTACAGATCTCAGAGGGCATATCTTAAGCTTGTTCTCTTTGAGCTGAGAAGACCCTTCTAGCTTCTTCAAATCTCCACTGACTCAGTGCAAAGGCTTTATGCCTGTGAATTCCTATTCTCTCATCAGACACCTTTGTTTGGTAATCTGAACTGACACCTTTTCCTTAATTGCTAAAAATAAATGCAATTTATGCCTAATTTACATCCATTTAGATTAGGAAGTTTCCTTTATGGAAGATACTTGATTCTGTATCCTATTTGTAATTCTTACCAATGTGCTATTTATTTTATTTTCAAATGTCGACTTTTAGATGATTTGATTTGGTAATAATGATGACTAAAATGTATATCTTTACTGAACTATTGATTGGTTTGAAATAATGTGTTAATAAATCCCTTTAAGCTCACTTTAAATCTCTTTTTCTAATTCTGTGAAGCCCCAGTTGCAGTTCACTCTTCATGGTAACTAAGATAAATGATATCTCCTTTCCCCATCTCCTTGTTGACTAACAAAAGTCCTTATGACCAATAGCTTGTGTTATTTGATGATTGAGATACGAAAAGCCCCACTCCGGCAGTAGTGAGAAAGGGTGAATCTGTGGAATGGTACTGGAAATGAAGTAGGTGCTGACCATCTCATGGTTTTGAAAGATCAGTTGATTATCGCCCACAGTGTTCCTAATGGAGGGAGAGTTATCATTCAGAAAGTTCCTGCCAGCCACCTGCACAGTCTGATCTTATTAGGTGATGCCAAATTGTACTTTAATATCTGCCGTCTCGAGGCAAGAAAATCATTCATTCCGTATGGTGGTAGATACAGTAGTACCCTGGTGCATGACACTCTTTCACAATAATTTACTTCTTGTGTGATGAAGTTCAGGGGTAGTTGGGTGGGGAAGGAGAAGGCGTAACCATGGAGTGGGCGTGGAGAAGGAATCTTTCGTTGGTTTGCCTTGCTCCAAATCCTGGCCCTAAAGAAAGCAGTAAAGCCTCACATAGGCGGCGATTCCGATTGCAGAAGGCCCGCCACCGCCAGCCATGCGGCGGCGGGCCCTCCGCCATCGGACAGCAATTTCTCCCCGCTATATTTGGATGGCGGGGGGAGTCAGACTGTGGCTGGCGCAAAGAGCACCCACCACGGATCTGCCACAGGCCAATCATTCTGATTGCCTGGCAGAGTGATCAGCATCTGTAAAATGGTGGCGGTGCCTAGCAGGCATCGTCTGCCAAATTACAATGCTGGTAACAGTCTGCCTTTTCGTGGCTGGTAAACCTCTATTGAAAGGCTGGTGGGGATTGGTTTTTGGGGCCCTTTGCGGGCCCCCCTTGTGTTGGGGGGAGGTGGTGGTGCACTGGGGGGTACCCATGGTACCCCCTAGCACTCCCTACATTTCCCTGCACTAAGTTGCAGGTACCGTGTGGTGCCTGGCACGTAGTGCTGGGAAACGCACTACATGTATTTTCACATTGCAGCGGGTGCTGGAGCCAGCAGCACTCGCCGCAATGGTAAAGATGCAAGATGTGACCGCCACGGTGACAGTTGCATTGTGATTCTACGTGGGTACCGCTGCCTTACAGGCCGGGTCAGGTCCCAAGCACCACCGCGAATGCAGGTGGACTGAAGTCCACCCGCCATTGTATGGCCCCCATGGTTTGGACATTGAAACATGCAGCTTCTATGAAACATGCCCTACAAAGCCTGTAACAAGTTGCCAGATGTACTAAGTCTTGTAATAGTCGCAAATGCTCTAGTTTTGAGCTTTTGACTCCTAAAATGCTTTTCCCATGCCTAATTCCATTGAGAGAGTTGAAAAAGTTTTTCTCACTTTTAAATTGGGTTTACGAAAGGATACTGATTCAGTGGCTGGAAGGGGAATGTTGTAGGCATGGGTTCCAGATACTGAATCAGTATGATATGTATAAATCTTTTGCAATGAAAATGAGGTTGCAAAATATTGAAAATTAGCGGACACCTCAAAGGAGGTGGTAACGCAATCACCAAAAGGAAGGATTCTAAAGGCACTCATTCCCCTGAATTAAAAAAAACACGTTTGTTGTTGAGTAGGCACAATGGTCTAGGACACTATTGATAACTCTCAAATAAACTTTTAAAAAAAGAAATCTTTATTTTAACACAGCCGTTTCCCTATTTAAAAGCAATCATAGAAATGGTGTGATGGCCTCCAATTGTGGTGACTCGCAATTTGTGACCTACCTCATTAATATTCAAGAGATAGGTCAGATTATGATTCACTATGATTCGGATTTTTAAAAATTGACTAGTAGGTAAGTTCTTAAAAATCTTAATGGGTTGCAAAAATACTGGTGTGATTTGTGTTGTGCAACTAGATACTCATACATCTGGCCAAATAAATATGCACCTTTTCCCCTGTCCTTTATTTTGTTCTCAAAGAAATGAAATCAAAATATGTGGTTTTAGATCTTCCTTTTGTTTTACCAAGACAGGTCGCTTGCAGCAGGCAAAAATAAAAAGAACTGAAAGAAGTATTAAGTGCAAAGAGGGATAAGATAGCATTGTGTGTTTCTGATTTCACCACCTACGAAAACGATGCGAAACTGGTTATGATGAAAAGATGCAACAAACTTAAGGTTTAGTTAGCCTAGAGACCATTCCAAAATGTGGTGCTATGGATTTTCAACTGTACAGACTTCTAGTTGGTCCCCATCCTGCCATCAAATGACACATTAAGGTGTCCCCTGTAACAATTCCCATCATCACAATATTCAAGAATGCTAGAAGATTAATTAACTTGCTGGCTCAAAGGGCCTTTTTTGCTCTAATAGCAGTCAGTGTCGATTTCCCACCATCTACACATCACAAATACATCCACAATGTAAAAACCATGTATGTCCACAATCAATTTATGCACTACAAGGAATTCAGAGGGCACCTGTCGAATATATCCACCATCCTTGTGCCAGATGTTACTCGCATATACACTGACAGGTTTTATCTCAAGTTGAACCCTCTTTATCCAATTAAACGTGTGGTCACTCCTCCTTAGGTAACACTTCCCCCAAACATCTGAGATCTTTAGATTGCCATCCAACTGTAAATCAGCCCATAAGTGTAAAAAAAAGTCTGATCCCATCCGTCTTAATAGTCTGTGTCTGTCTATTTCAAACCTGGCCATCCATGTAAGTTTTCATTTGCACTGTCTGATTGTTTATATGCTGTGTTTGTGTGTGCGTATGTGTAAACACACGGGGGCAGATTTATGACGGACTTGCGCCACGTTTATGCCGCTGTTGTGTGACGCAACGGCGCAGAAAAGTGGCGCATCCCTGCGACCTATTTACAACGTGACGCATCTAGGCAGATGCGTCACGTTGTAAAGCCCTGCGCCACATGAAACCTGCGTCAGGTTTCATGTGGGCGTTCTGTCGCAGGGTGGGTGTTCCCTCGTAGGAAAGCCCCGTAAAACTGACGCAGTGAAATCTACAAGATATCACTGAGTCAGTTTTACGAGGCTGCTGCGTCAAATCCTTACGCCTGCTTGAAGCAGGCGTAAGGAGTGACGCACCACATTATGTATGGGTGGCCTCTGTACATTGCAGGAGTTGCGTCGCACTTGCGATGCTACTCCAGCAATGCGCCGCCCGTACACCACAAGATGCGTCACGCATCTGCCCTTCCTTGCACCATGGTGCGCCGCATTGTAAATGCGGTGCATCTGAGGTGCCGCAAGGAGGGAATTGCGTGACGCATCAGTTCTGGCGCATCCCTGCTGATTTGCAGAGATGCGCCAGAACTCATAAATCTGCCCCATAGATTTTTGTGGGGAGGGTGTGTTTGAGTGTTGGTCTTTGTGCAAGGTTACCTATATCTCTGATAGTCTGTGTAGCGGGGTGAATGCATGTCTGGTAGCCTGCATACATGGGCGCCTGCAGCTCTTTTTGCATCTGTACTTGGAGGCCTGGTGATAAGTGTATACTGGTGTCTTTAAGTGTGTGGGTTTGGGTGTGCACAAATGTCTCTACCTGTGTGACTTTGTGTGTTCAGGGCTATCTAAGTGTGTTGCTGTGGTTTTATAGGTGCAGGCACATGTGATCTAGATCAGTATGTGCAAGGATGGTGTATGTCTATCTGCATGACATCTAAAAAAAAAAAGACCTATGGCTTTGTAATGCTTGTTTAGATTTGACTTTCTGCATGAAACACGTGGCCTAGATGTGCCAAATCCTTTGAGGGATAGAGAAATCCGTGACTCAAGAGAGCTATTTGTAACTGTTGTCTTTGGTAGGTGTTGAGTGAGTGGTTTCAAGTAGTATACGTCAGGAATGTTTTAAGGACACTGTTAAAAAGAAATCCAGTCCCTGCCACAATCGTTAAAAACAAGTCAGGCAGTGAAATGCTTGACAGTAAAAAGTACTAACAAGTCTGCAGTGAAAAGTAAATAAATGCTGGCTATGACAACTTTTTTGAGGAACGCAGTGAATGAAAATACATGAAACTGTGACTCAAAACACAGTGTAAGACAGTGAAAAGGCAGAGAACACTTAGAAGCAGGAATACAAAACACCCCAAAATGTCTACCGCATGAAGTGGAAATGTTTTCTACTCGTTTTAAATTTCTCTCTATACTGTCCAACTGTGGTATTTTAGCCAAAAACTCTTTCGCATTCTAGAACTTTGCTTTTAATATGATATATATGACCTTCAAAAGTTCCAACATAGGAAAAGCTGCTGTCAATAACAAACAGGGCTGGCTGCAGATGTCCTACTTGGGCATATTGATTTGGTCACCCTATTATACATAACCACGTCCATACATTGTTCATCTGTCCATACCCCCTGCTGCACATCACCAAGTGCTGCACTCATACACAACTGCCACAGCTCCAGTGCTCATCGGCAGAGAAGCCTTGTTTGCTTACATTTTCATAGGGTGAGGTGGCAGAGTATGGGGAGTGAACTTTGACCCTTGATATATTCTGGTGTCCCATCACAGGAAAAGACGCTTTGTGACAGATGAACTAATATTTTCGCTGTGTTTTCGTCACAAAAGTGATGCTAATCAGCACAAAATCTTTTTTTCCTCTTTACTTTCCAGCGCTAAACTTCTGTAGTGCTTTAAATAACGTGAAAGTAACGCAAAGCAGCTCATAATGCTGAATTGTATTACTTGCTTGCCACAATCTTCAAAGACTACCATCGATAAATTAACAATAATCTCAACCACTGTGTACAGTAATCATGGATGATCAGGTGGTTCGCTTTGAATAGTTGTCTACGACGTTTCACAGTTTACACGTGGCTGCACAATCATTTCTCAGATGTCCCTACATTCATAGGTCCTGATGAGACCCTGTATCTTTTGAAGGGTCGAAACGCAGTCGACAACTATTAAAGGCAAACCACCTGATCAGCCCTGATTAGTATACGCAGTGGTTGAGATTATTGTTAATTTATCGATGGTCATCTTGGAAATTGTGGAAACCAAGTTATATATGTCACAAAATTCAAAAATTTCCCTAGCACTGGTGCTAGGGAAAAGGGAGGAGAGTGACATATTTCTGTAAATATGGCATTCTTCTGCTCTCTACTTCTCACGCAGCTCAGCACAGCATTTGCGGCTACTGCACTGCGCTGTGTGAGATACCGATAAATGTGGCCGTTTGGGATCTGTAATGCCATCCTACCACTTTTTACTCTGCAGGGTCAATCTGGCCTATAGGGCAATCAGGTAGCGACCAGTAGGTTGGTCTCACGGATCAGTGTGTGGACCAGTTTTTAAGCAGTGTGTGGGCCTGATTTCTAGCCAGGTGGGCCAATTTGTACTGTTGAGTTCTCCAATATTACCGCAAACATTGACTGCAGCAAATACAAAAGCATGCAGTCTCCCATGCCCCCGTTACAGCGTGTCTTTACTAGTTCAAAACAGACCTGATTTACAAATTTGGGACACATTTTTAGCTATTTGGTTTGCTATTGGGGGCCATTCTTATTTTGCTGGCCTGGGCCTATGTTTTGTCCCAGCTTAACCCTTGTACATTCCCTTTTCTGGACAGTGCACCACTCTCTTTCCCAAACACTATTCCCAGCTTAACCCTTGTACATTCCCTTGTCTGGACTGTGCACCACTCTCTATCCCCAAACACTACCCAGCCTCTGGATCCTTCACTGTAGAAATGGCAGCAAACCTTCCACTCCAGAAACTGGACACCACTAATTGTACAATATATATTATGCCAATCATTTACCCTTTTCAAACGAGATCAGGTGTATGTTTCCGACAAATAAACAAAAATTAATGCACATATGGTGGACAGTAAAGAAGGTGCTTCCAATTGAAATCTTGATGGTATTTCAAAGCTCATCAGGTGCACATTTCATATCTATGCCAGAGGTGTAACACAATCTCCTGCAGTGCATGGGGCCCTCCATCCCTTCAGGGCCCCCCAACCTTCCAGGGGCCCCCATTCAGGCCATGCAAATGAAAATATATTTGAGATGTGGGAGACTCAGTGGTCCGTCATGACACTCTGCAGTGCGGCCCCATCATTGTGTGTTACATCACAGATCTATGCATGTCAACACAACACTACACAAATTATTATCATTCAACGGTACACGTTCCAATAGAATTTTGAAAGACAGGATCTGGTTCAGCTAATTTTACATATTTAAAAGTCAGTGCCCAATTCATGAACTAGCCATGAAAGCAATGCAACTGTATTTAGAATTCTCAGATTGTCCAATGTCAGCTAATTAATTAATTAAGCTAAACGTGAATTCCTGCAAGAATGTTGTTATGAAACATAAGGGCAGAAACCCCAAAGCCTTTAGTGGAAACCACCCCACCTGGCAATGACCTTATTGAGTTAATGGTCAGTCTGCCACACAGACAACACAACAAGAGTCAATGGCTCTCAATATACAATTTCAGTATGGATCTTAATTAATGCCCATAAACATCTAGTCAGATTTTGAATTGTCTGTCGAAATATTCCATTCAACTGTCTGTTAAGGGAAGTAAGTTAAAAAGTGTGCAAACCGAAGTGATCTGATGTGTTGTTACGTTCTATTCATTAGGCTGTAAACAAGGGTTAGTTGCTTGCAACATATTCTCAATATGCTTTGCACAGATAGCAGTAAAATGTGAACCAAAGCGCCCAACATAGGACAAAGAAATGTCAAACATAAGCCCACTGCAGTTCCCAGCTCGACCAAACCTTTAACTTGGAAACTTCCAGCAGCTTTCTTTTATTTAGATGGGACCTGTGCAGTCACACTGATAAAAATAGACCAATGTGATGACATTCCTAATCAAACGAGAATCAAAGGCGGCCATGGCAGAGGTGGGAGTCAAACCCTCACGTCTTGGTGCTTGCGAGAGACTGTGCCACCCTTGTGGACTTTTCTTGTTCTAGGACAATATTTAGAAAAATATGCAAAATATAAATACATTCAAATAATATCAGATTGTAGGACATAAGGCATATAAATGGAGAAAAATATTGGTGACAAAGATAGTATCATGAATCCCTGCCACTTTACATGTTCATGACTGCATGAAAGACTCAGGGAATGATCATTTTAATGACAGTGAAAACGCCTATGCCACCATAATATATTATTAAGCTAATATGATCTAATTTTCATATTTGCTACAGTTTTAAGGCCATTTCATATAATGATACCTGCATTTTCACTTCTATTAAGAAACCCACATACTAAGTTGGTATCTGCATTTTTACTACTGTTGGGCTTTAGAAGCTTTATTGGAATGTATTTATTGATGTCTTGCATTATCTTTAAGTGCAGCCATATAAGGAAAGCCTGAAATGGTGACGCCTTGCACTTCCGTCTCTAGGAACGCGGACACAAGGGCGGGACTCCTGCTGAGTGACAGAGTCTCCCTCTCTGCACAGCCACTGATTTAGCGTCTGGGAGTGGTAAAGACGTTTGAATGGACGGCAGAGGAGAGTATTTCACTTTGGAGAGATCGGCGTGAATAATTAATCAAAGGCCACGGGGAACTGTTCGAATTAGTAGCGGACACAGTTGGTTGGGGCTATTAAACCACTTACTTTGATGACCTAATCTTGTGCTCCCCTACTGTCAAATTGTTAAACCCTCTTCGTCTCATCTACTGCTCATTATGGATTGTTCCAACTCGGAGGGGGGTCGCTGCTGCTCAATACCAAAGTGACTTACACTCCATTACCTTTGTGACCACAACTTGGACTTCGAGCCGAGTCTGCCCCGTCATATTGTCTGAGTTTATAAAAATTAGGGGCATATTATCAAGCACGGCGTTAACATTATCGCCGCTTTAGCGGCAGAAAACTGCAGCTAAAGCGGCGATAATGGGCTTGATAATACGCCGTAGAGAATTCCCATAGAAGCCCACGTTCACACCAGAACATAGGCTTCTAGGGGAATGCACAAGGGCGTATTATCAAGCCCATTATCGCCGCTTTAGCTGCAGTTTTCTGCCGCTAAAGCGGCGGTAATGTTAGCGCCACTTCTTGATAATATGCCCCTTAATTTCATGAGTGGGCCGCGTTGAATGTCCCGTGAGCTGGGTAACCCGATATGGGAGCATATTAGCAAGAACCTCGTCGGTTCTTGCTAATATGCCCCAAGGTTATCAAAAGTATCTTCCCATAAATATCGTAAATTTTGTGGCATAATATAGTTTATCCAACTTGGCTGAATTTTGGGATTATCAGCTCCAATAGGATAAGAATTTTGTAAAAGATTTTTAGGACATAATATTTCTGTCAGGCTATATTTTGATTACCACATTCCAGTACCATACCGCTCTTGAGTATAGAGAGCTTATGAAGGGTCACAGACTAAAAGGAAGGGACAAGTTGCAACAAAAGTGTCCTGAAAACTTCAGCTTGAGGGAATATGGTTACCTTTAGAGATGCCAATCAGGTAGAAAATTTGGAAGACCTAAATCGCTTCCACTCCTCCCCAACTTGCTGCCAGCTTCCCTCCTCCCCTCAGGGGTCAGTTCATAAAACACTTTTTAGTTGGGTACTTCTGGTAGTATCCAGTTTCACTTTAAAGCATTAAACCTGAACGACACTTAAATAATGCTGATGCAATTCATGTAATATTGGGATTTTGGTGTTACACGTGTTATGCATAATTCCCCAAATAACGACATTATGTCACTTAATGTAATTTTGCACCTTTCGCAGTAAAAAAATCATTGAGAATGCAGCCATTCGCAGTATACATTCACAGTGAATTCACAGGAATGACAGAATGCGAGCAGCGGTTGTTCATGGTGCTTTTGTTTAAATGCATCTTTATGTCATAAGGTCTGCATAGTGTTTGTAGTGATCAGCCCATTCTGATCGATGTAATGCCCCCTTAAAGCTAAGTGGTGCAAATAAGCCAAAGTGCAATTTGTGCTGAAAAAGGGGCACCTTTCCAATGCAAAATACTTTTGCGATGAAAAAGTAAAATGTTTTTTAAGATTTTCTCTGCTGTAAGTCAGTTTGTAGGACAATTTATTTGCACAATCTTAATAAATCTTCAGTAAAGCTTATAGATACCGGAAATGTCACAAAGTTTAACATGAGCAACCAAACCCTCTACAACTTGTTAACATCAGCAACAGAACCTCTATGTGTTTTAGTATCCTGCATTGCCTTGTAATGCATATTAAAATATTGTGCACTATATATTGGTCTAAGAAGGTGCTAGAACCCTACTTTCCTTTGTTGTGTGTGCATCATTGTTATAGATGCCTACATTTCCTTTGTGAAAATAAAGAACTATTCAATTCTTACAGGACATTTAGATTATATGGTATAGTTGCTTGTATCAGTTGTTTGATGGAATCATGCATGCCTTAACAATGCATGCCTTTACCCTGCATATGCCTTTAACACACATTCCGTTACAACAAAAAAATAAGGACCTAATTTACGAGGCCCTAGCTGCACTTTTGCACCACCAGAGCGTCACTTTATTGACGATCCTGTGGCGCAATGTGCCACCGCATATTTACAAGGCTATGCAAAACTGCTTTAAGTGGCTTTTCATGGCCTTTTAAATATGTGCCCCTTTTGCACAGGGGCGTTGCATGGGTGTTGCACACCCATGGAATTTGAAACATTCTCAGATTTACGAGGAATCGTACACCTTGGAATGTGTCAGAGACCTATGTCTCCCCAGGAGTGGATCTGAGTGGCTCAACTAGTTCAAGTTTATTTTTATTTGCATAGTTACTGAAAATCATTGCAACATTTTAAATAGCCAATAAAACAGGAGTTGCCCCCCAATAAAATCAATTATACTCATACTAAAATGCTGTACATTACGTGCCCGACTGTGATTAAAATAAACGGTGTAGCCGTTAGAGTGCGTTAAAGATTCACATAATAAAGTGCAGTGCAATCATTAAAGTGCTGTGCAGTCATTAAAATGCATTACTAAAACCAGAAATATGCGTAGTAAGGTGCCGTACTGTACATGCATGTTTGTCAGTGACAACTAATGAATTTGGCACCAGCTGAAATTTTATTCGTTAAAAAAGGTACTCTTTTCTTCTTCCAACAAAGAGATGCAGTGACCAGCGATCGCTTGCGAGCAGGTGGCTGCGCAGGTAGCCTATTACTAACATTGCTGATGTTGCATTGTCAATTTACGTGGTTTGGTGGCGGGCGCACAGCAGTTTTTGAGATGATTATTTGGGAGCGTTCCTGTGAGTCTTTCAAGGGTTGGGTGCTACATACAGGTGGCACGTCCGTCCAACGTGCGTGTAGTAGTACAAATAGTCACTGTGTTCCCATATAGCTTGGGGACATCCCTGTTTCTTGTGCACACCGTCGGTGCTTAAAATAAGCTTCCAATCATTAGGTTGCAGATATGATTTTAATCATTTGTCGTCATTAGTTTCATGACAAAAAATTCCGTGGTTTCATATGCGTATCATACACTTTTTATATGGCTCCAATGCATTTCGGGTGGAGTATAAGCATGGGCGAATTTTGCGAATCTCGCGTTCACGAATTTTGCGGATTTGCGAACTCGCAATTCGCAAAATCCGCGAATTCTCGCGAATTTGCGGATTTTTTTTTTGTGTTCGCGCGGGTTTCTGCCAGTTCGCGAGGGTTTTGTACAATTTCGCAAACGCAAACTTACCTGTCGGGTCGCAAGTTTTGCGAACTTGTTGTTTCTACGTGTCCAGCCTGTTTGGGACACTCTTCTTCATCACTGCCACTCTCTGTCACCACTGCCACTCTCTGACTACTCATGCCACCCTCTGGCTCACCCATGCCACCCTCTGTTTCATCACAGCACCCTCTGGTTGTCCAGTCAGTGTACATTATTGTGGCAAAGCAAAGCACACCTTCCCTGCCTCAAGTGACCTGAATTAATTTGGGGCTGATTAATGTGTCACAGAATATTTTTTTAGCTGGCACCTGCTTCCTTAGTGCTTCCTGATTAGTGATCTTTTGCACTTGCTAAGTGCTTTCATTGTTGCAAAATTAGTTACAACACCTGCCCTGCCCCAACTGACAATATTGAATTAGGGGCTGATTAATGGATTTGAACTTCCAGCCTGGCTCCTGCTTGGCTCCCTTAGCTGTAATTCAGGACCCTTGTGGCATATGTGTAACTATTCTGAGATTCAGAGCAGGGTCACATAATAGTTGCAAGTAGGCAACTGAACTCTGGAGGGGCCCCTCAGGAAGCACTACAGGAAATGGCTACTAATGATGAGCCTGAACTTTTGAACCTGGTAAGTAGTTTCAGTTTTGCTAAGATCGTATTTCTGCAATTTAGCGCTTATTCGCGGGGCGCGAAGTTGTACTGGGAAGCCGCGAACTCACGCGAACAGTGCGAGCAAGCCATAAAATCCGCTGCTCGCGGATTTGCGGATTTTGCGGGAGATTCGCGAATCTCGCGTATTGCGAATTTACCGAAAATCCGCAAAATCCGCGAGCGAAACGGATTTTCCGCCCATACTTAGTGGAGTACCCTTCATCTGGGAGCTTCTGAAAACAACAATAAGACATAGCTAATATACGGTTCTAATCCAATGTAGTGGTAGTCGTAGCATGCAGGTAGGGGTAAGTGGTGTGGTTGGTCAGCCGAATTGACATGGTGATCTGGGTGGGTTTGAAGTGATGTGAGGGAAAATAAAGAAACAGGTAGGCTCATGCTCACTAGATGCCAGTTTGGCGTGCTCATTTCATACTGGTGCGGCATGCGGGTGGGGCGTGCTCTGTATTCACAGGTAATGGTCATTGTGTGAACGCTGAGTATTACAAACTTACGTGTGACCGGTATCATGCGGCTCCTACAAGAGATAGGCACGAGCGTGTGTAAGTAGTCAATTCATCTCTTCAATGTGTGCAATGTGAAACCCATGGGACTGAACGACCGTTTGGAATATTCATGTTACTTATGAAAACACCCCATGGTGTTATATGCCGTATACAGACAGTCCTGAAGTACGACTGGTTACCCACTTAGTGGTATAATTATTGGACTTGGTGCATTCAGCATTCATTATTACTTATATTCTCTAATAACTGGTTTGGTATTATGATTTTTACGCTAATCCATAACACTGTATATTAGCCGTACACCGCGCATGCTGTTCTTTAAGATTCACTCACGCAACATGGCCGCCACCCGCAGTCCGTTTTTTATATCTTGCACGCACCACAGGTTAGTACACACCCACTTCCTGGTCCGCGAGGAGCAGGGACGCCGGAGAAGATCACTTTCACAACACGGAGCACCTTAACATTTGTAAGTATCTCGCGACGAGCCCTTTTGTTAAGACAACGTAGGTGCTTTATGCACACATTGAAGAGATGAATTGACTACTTACACACGCTCGTGCCTATCTCTTGTAGGAGCCGCATGATACCGGTCACAAGTAAGTTTGTAATACTCAGCGTTCACACAATGACCATTACCTGTGAATACAGAGCACGCCCCACCCGCATGCCGCACCAGTATGAAATGAGCACGCCAAACTGGCATCTAGTGAGCATGAGCCTACCTGTTTCTTTATTTTCCCTCACATCACGTCAAACCCACCCAGATCACCGTGTCAATTCGGCTGACCAACCACACCACTTACCCCTACCTGCATGCTACGACTACCACTACATTGGATTAGAACCGTATACTTAGCTATGTCTTATTGTTGTTTTCAGAAGCTCCCAGATGAAGGGTACTCCACCCGAAATGCATTGGAGCCATATAAAAAGTGTATGATACGCATATGAAACCACGGAATTTTTTGTCATGAAACTAATGACGACAAATGATTAAAATCATATCTGCAACCTAATGATTGGAAGCTTATTTTAAGCACCGACGGTGTGCACAAGAAACAGGGATGTCCCCAAGCTATATGGGAACACAGTGACTATTTGCATTGTCAATTTAGGCATTTTTTGTTCGGCCAGCGTGAGGAATTTTACCGTTCTGCAGTTCAGTTGTGTGGCTCCCGAGTCGAAACATGCCAGCACCGCTTGCCTCCTGGTGGAAATTCCTTTCTGCTTGAAGGGGCCTTTAGCAGCTGTGACCTCTCTTGTTGCGGTTTCTTGCATGTGCAGATTAAGTGCAGAATGTCTCCTTGCTCCGTATCGCACAGCCTGCAAGTGCTTTTGAACGATGCCCTCAGCCAAGGTGGGAGGTGCTGAGTACATGGAAGAACGTGGGGTAAAGACAAGCACTACCAAATAATCAAAGGTTGCTTTGTGTAGCATGCTCGTGGGGCTTCACTTTCTTATCCACAAAGTGTAAACGTATGAACATAAACGAAGTAGCATCTCCTACAGAGGAGATGTCCCCCTGTGCACAGCTCAAATCCCATGACGTGGGTAATTATTAAATCATAATACAATCCCAAAGTTTATGCATGTTGCAGGGTTGACGTTTTAGTCACATCAAAACTTATGTGTTATGTTGGACACACTGAAAGAAAGATTTGCACACGGATCTTAGAGCACAAGAGTAACATACGGACCAAAAATCTCAAATCGACAGTGGCTGCAGATTTTCTGGAGAAAAAACACAGCATTTGGCAACTAATATTCCTTGTCCTTGAATCATTGAGAAAAGAGAAGGATGGGATAACAAAAACAGACTACTACAACGAGAGAACCACTGGATCCGGTTCTTGTGCACGATGCAACCCAATGGGTTAAATGATCGAATGGAATTTTTGTGTTATTTATAAGAGATTTCCTTTTCATGAGCTGAAATACCAGATTGATCATATTTGCTTTCCTTACACACAATGGCACCATGTATATTCCTATTGTATATATTTATTTTGCTGATCTTTTTTGAATCATGTCTTATGCTTGAATATCAGAGTTTATGTGCATAACATGCATGTTTTTTTCTTTAGCACCTATTTTTCATGTATTGATTACTTCGTCACTGTCTACACCTTGGGATTTTCTTATCCATTAACGTTTCTCACTCTTCTTCAATATGGCACTCATGGTTTTTTGGATGAGTCCATCTTCTATTTTTACAGCAAGACTTTCCTCTTTGTAATCACCGGTCACACTAACCAAGTTCACCAACCGACTTCCGTGAGAGCAAATTTGACTAGCAACACCGTGCTATTCACCTACGAGCACATTTTTGTGAGTACTCGGCCACACAGGTTTTCGCGTTTTATATATTTAGATGTTTTATCAGCATGTATGGTGAGTGTTTAACCCGTTACCGTTTTTATAGGAAAGTCGTACATGAGACCGCAGCAACGTCTCTCATTTCACCAGTGATTCGGTTTTCACTGTTATTTTTAACAACTGTGCTACTCTAGGCGACTATGATACTTCAAAGTGTTGTGCACCTAATGATATTGTATGCTTTCTGGTGATTCTGATTTCTATGGCACCACCGATAACCTTTCACGCTAGTTCACCACTTTGGCAACCACGGCCGGTAGTGGGAGTACCTGCCGGGCGGTGACGTGGGGAGTGGGAGGGGCAGGGTGGGGGGTAGTAATGTATGGATTACGGAGCTTAACAGGTAAGTAAACATTCCCTTCCCCTCCCCCTCCCCCCCCCGGAAAATCACGTCAAACGATTTTAATATATTGTATATTTTCTTCCTACAGGGGAAAGGAACGGAATTGGCTAGAAGCTGAAGGCAGCTGTATCCCTACCCTTTTCTTCAGATCATCCTCTGTCACACTCCTAGATACAGATAAGATTTTAAATTGCATTCTTTTTATATATATATTTTTTTGTACTTTTTTACACATCTATATAATTTGGTTCAGTATGACACACGCAGGGGGATACACGGCAAGTAGTATATGTCATGTGACTAGCCTATCCTGTTAACATGCGATGATATTTATTCCCACTAATCAGGGTTATACAAATTAGGATTTACTGGCTGTTCCCAAATATATTGTCCGAAGCACGCTATTATGAAAACGATCTCACTCTATTCATGTATGATAGAGCCTTAACCCACTTACCAGGGTCAGAAATATTGGTCCATTCAGGCATTGTCATTGTTGTTTACCCATTTGACACTGTGGTTTTTTAAATGATTTACTATGTATCATGTGAACTTGAATAATCGGGGTAATGCAACATGTAATTCCACGGTGGCTTTCTGTTCCCGTATTATCGGGAGGACACGCACCTAAAGGGCAATATTCTCGTTCTTGCTCCTTTAGCGATCAATATGTATTTTACATGTTAGATACAAGTTGGCAAATTGAGACATTAACTGCAGGACAACCATGGAAATGTCAGACAGTAATAAGAAAACGTTTTGCACATTACAAGATGGCGGTGATAATTTGAAGAAAAGTTACCTAACCGGTCCGCTTTCTATGTCCATGCATATGTGTATGTAAATACGAGTCTGTGTTTTTCGAAAGCTGTGTGAACAAGCCACCTCGGTGGCGAAATGCGTCACGGCGGATTTATGATTTGAATAAACCCCCCCTTTTTCTGCAACCTTGCTGACTTGTGTTGTGTTGGTCTACCTCTGAGAGCATGAGTGGTACTACGGTCTTGGGGATATATAGTTACCATAGGAAAATGGCAAAATTCTATTCCCAATCACTTTGGCGCCGATTGACAAATCTTCGCGAAATTTTCAAAACAAATTCTTTGTTGAGATCAGCTCCTATGTTAAAAGTTTGGGGGTGGTTCATCAAGTGGGGGCTGATAAAAAGGGGGTCCCAAAACGTGTTTTTTCAATGTTAATTTCCTTGGAAACTTTAGACAAGGCTACAGGTCGAACGGGTGAACGGAATTACCCCAAATTTGGCAGGGAGAAGGGTCTTGGTCTAGAACGCATGCTTTTGTTTATTTGGTGTAAATCTGTTCAGTAGTTTTTGAGAAATATTGGCATTTACAGATATCGATATTTGGGAATTTGGCCATCTGATTGGCTGAGGCATTACGAGCACTAGCTTGCTGCTGATTTACTGCGAAAGGTGCGAGCGGTTGCAACTAGGAAGTGTTGGCTGCCATTTTGTGATTTTGTTGATGCGAGTAAGGGGAAAAAGGGCAGATAAAAGTGGGAAAGATGAGGGTAGGAGCGCAGTGAGGTCTGTAGGGTGGTTAGGGTGTGCTGTAGAGGGAGTGTGAAGTGAAGGTTTGACCCCTACCGGTGTGAAAGTGCTGTTTTGCCCACTGTGAGATGGTGCTGAGGTGAGGTGCTGGTACACTTCGGGATGAAAGCTTGCGTGTAAACCATGAGCTGAGTGCTGTAAACTGATGTGCTCTGGGTCCTGTAGCATACTGGCCGAAGCAAAGTATTTACCCCTACCAGTGTGAAAGTGCTGTTTTGCCCACTGTGAGATGGTGCTGAAGTGAGGTGCCGGTACACTCCGGGATGAAAGCTGAGAGCTGAGTTCTCTGTAGCATCCTGGCAGAAGAAAAGTATTTACTCTTACCGGTATGAAAGTGCTGTTTTGCCTAGAGTGAGATTGTGTTGAGGTGAGGTATCAATAAAGTTGGGGATGAAAGTGTGTGCTTAAACTGTGAGCTGAGTGCTGTAAATTGATGTGCTGTGGGCGCTGTAGCATACTGGCCGAACTGAAGTAGTTACTCCTACTTGTGTGAAAGTGCTATTTTGCCTACTGTGAGATGGTGGTGAGGTGAGGTGCCGGTACACTTGGGGATGAAAGCGTATGCCTAAACTGTGAGCTGAGTGGTCTGTAGCATACTGGCCGAAGCGAAGTATTTACCCCTACGGGTGTGAAAGTGCTATTTTGCCCACTGTGAGATGGTGGGGAGGTGAGGGCCTGGTGAACTCAGCGATGAAAGCGTGTGCCTAAACTGTGAGCTGAGTGCTCTGTAGCATCCTGGCAGAAGCGAAGTATTGACCCCTACCGATGTGAAAGTGCTGTTTTGCCTAGAGTGAGATGGTGTTGAGGTGAGGTATAGGTAAAGTCGGGGATGAAAGCGTGTGCTTAAACTGTGAGCAGAGTGCTGTAAATTGATGTCCTGTGGGCGCTGTAGCATACTGGCGGAAGTGAAGTATTTATTCCTACTGGTGTGAAAGTGCTGTTTTGCCTACTGTGAGATGGTGGTGAGGTGAGGTGCCGGTACACCTGGGGATGAAAGCGTATGCCTAAACTGTGGGCTGAGTGGTCTGTAGCATACTGGCAGAACTGAAGTATTTACCGTTACCGGTGTGAAAGTGCTGTTTTTTTTAGAGTGAGATAGTGCAGAGGTGAGGTACCGTTAAACTCGGGGATGAAACCATGTGCCTAAACTGTGAGCTGAGGGTTGTAAACTGATGTGCTCTTCGCGGTGTAGCATACTGGCTGTTGTAGCATATGTGTGCAGGTGGTGTTAGTATGCGTTTAGAGTATAGCGGGAGTGGGCGCTGTAGCATACTGGCGGAAGTGAAGTATTTATTCCTACTGGTGTGAAAGTGCTGTTTTGCCTAGAGTGAGATTGTGTTGAGGTGAGGTATCAGTAAAGTTGGGGATGAGAGCGTGTGCTTAAACTGTGAGCTGAGTGCTGTAAATTTATGTGCTGTGGGCGCTGTAGCATACTGGCCGAACTGAAGTAGTTACTCCTACTTGTGTGAAAGTGCTATTTTGCCTACTGTGAGATGGTGGTGAGGTGAGGTGCCGGTACACTTGGGGATGAAAGCGTATGCCTAAACTGTGAGCTGAGTGGTCTGTAGCATACTGGCCGAAGCAAAGTATTTACCCCTACAGGTGTGAAAGTGCTATTTTGCCCACTGTGAGATGGTGGGGAGGTGAGGGCCTGGTGAACTCAGCGATGAAAGCGTGTGCCTAAACTGTGAGCTGAGTGCTCTGTAGCATCCTGGCAGAAGCGAAGTATTGACCCCTACCGATGTGAAAGTGCTGTTTTGCCTAGAGTGAGATGGTGTTGAGGTGAGGTATAGGTAAAGTCGGGGATGAAAGCGTGTGCTTAAACTGTGAGCAGAGTGCTGTAAATTGATGTCCTGTGGGCGCTGTAGCATACTGGCGGAAGTGAAGTATTTATTCCTACTGGTGTGAAAGTGCTGTTTTGCCTACTGTGAGATGGTGGTGAGGTGAGGTGCCGGTACACCTGGGGATGAAAGCGTATGCCTAAACTGTGGGCTGAGTGGTCTGTAGCATACGGGCCGAACTGAAGTATTTACCGTTACCGGTGTGAAAGTGCTGTTTTGTTTAGAGTGAGATAGTGCAGAGGTGAGGTACCGTTAAACTCGGGGATGAAACCATGTGCCTAAACTGTGAGCTGAGGGTTGTAAACTGATGTGCTCTTCACGGTGTAGCATACTGGCTGTTGTAGCATATGTGTGCAGGTGGTGTTAGTATGCGTTTAGAGTATAGCGGGAGTGGGAAGCAAAGTACTCACTGGTACCGGTCTGAAGTGTTGGGGATGAAACTGTGAGTGTAAGACATGAGTGTATTGTTGTAAAGTGATGTGCTGTGGTTGCTGTAGGATACTGGCTGCTGTAGCATACATGTGTAAGTAGTGTTTGTCTGTGTTTATACTATACAGGGAGTGGGAAGTGAACTAGTCACCCCTACCGGTCTGTAGACTCGAATGAAGTGAAGGAAGCAGGAATAAAGAAATAATCATGAAGAATATAATGTAGAATGTTGCAATGCCACAGAAGAAAAATGGTGAAATGAGATGTGTCTAAGAGAGTGGGTGTGTGTAATAAAGGCATGGAGTTTGGAAATTATATAGAAAGTATCTTTATTTAAGTGCCATGATTGGACCCACTGGTGCAAGAGCTAGGGCATCCAGCTGATGCAAAGTTGAAGCACTTCTGTTGTATTCAAACGTAAGCTCCTGCATCAATGAATTGTATATTACATGTTACAGTTGCATGAGACATAAACATTAGCTATTACACTTGAATGACTCTACATTCTATAAGGAAAATAAAGGTAGGATACGATTACCACATGTATCCTTTAAGAAAAAAAGAAATTGCAAAATGTAATCAACAAACATTTTAGGTACCTTGGCAGTGCTTTTTTATAACTCAAAATTATCAACAGTAGAATAGTCAGCAATCTGTTGTACAGTAGATTCAATGTGGCGAGTGTCAGAATTGGTACTAGTTCTACCCAAATTGGAACTTTGAGGATGAATACAAACATTGCGCTTCGGAGAAGCGCATTCAGTACCTTTGTAGTGAAACTATACATTATTGTCTTCAGCTGTTTCAAAAAAACAATCTTGTGTAGAGAGCTAAGGCATCGAGCTGAGACTAACTCTAACCGCTTCTGCTGTAGTCAAATCGAAGCTCCTGCATCAGTGAATTGCACATTATATGTTAGAGTTCTATGTGACCTACACAATAGCTATTAGACATGGATGAACAAATTGTATAAGGAAAATAAAGGTAGTTTATGATTACTGCACTGTGCCAACCAGTAGCTAAACAAAGACGTCTTTTTTATTTTTATTGTGAGGTTCTGAGCAGAAATTGACTTTGAGTAAATTTGTGTGAAAGGGCTTTGTGAATAACAGGGAGGCAGGGAGGAATGTGCACAAAGAATAGATGTGGTTTCAAAATGGGTGTCGGTTTAGGATAATTTAGGAAGTAAATAGCGTATTTGCATAGGCCATAGACGGTTCGATCATAACTGCTCTAAGGCACACTCCGCCCTCTTTAAAGCATTGAAAGAATCACCCAGAAATAGAGCACAAATAGCAACATTAAGGAAAATATATAAGCGAGCTATTCATGCTCGCAAATCTCAGATTAAAGACGAGGCCTGAACTGATTTGTTATCGGAAGAGGTCTTGCGGGATAGCGCTAAATTCTGGGCCATCATTAATCAGTCTTTTTTTTCTGGGGCAGAGAATCATAATCTGGAATGTACTATCCCAGACGAGCGGTGGCTCGCCCACTTTGGAAGTATTTATTGCCAGTCGAGTCATGAGCTCTCTCAAGTGGCTCTATTCTCTCCTCTATCAGGGCCTATTTCGACCTTTGGGGAGGCAGACGTTGAAAAAGCAATTAATGAAACACAAAAAAACAAGGCCCCGGGGCCAGATGGTGTTCCTGCGGACCTATATTAGAGTGCCCCGAAATTCGGGGCTAAGATCCTGACAAACGTCTTCAATGCCATAAGAGAAAATAATTTACCTGAGTCTTGGGCTAAGTCTATCATAATACCCATCTTCAAAAAGGGACAAAGGGGAGACCCTGCCTGCTACAGGCCTATTTGTCAGTCAATCCAAAATGCAGCTGCACGAATGCTGGCTGGGATCCCCAAGTTCGCACCAGTTACAAACATCATTAGGGATCTCCATTGGCTCCCGATACGCAGCCGTATCAAATTCAAATCGCTGTGTATTGTTTACAAGTCATTCAATAATCAAGGTCCCCACTTTCTCAAACAGAATCTTCTCCATCTTGTCCCAACCCGATCTCTTCGTTCCTCTATTCAGAACTTCTTGGCTGTGCCTTGCACTAGAACAGTCACCTGGGGCGACAGGCGTTTCCTGGTTGCCGCCCCTAGACTCTGGAACACCCTTCCTGCACATATCCGAGCAAGTCCCTCCCTGTTCACATTCCGCAAACAGCTAAAGACGTGGTTATTTGACCAATAGCCATGTATATCTTCTTTACCCCAGTTGCTGATCCATCCCTTAATTAGCGCCGAGACGCCCACGGGTATTCGCCGCGCTCTACAAATGTCAATAAATAAATAAATATTTCCCTAATAGACTCTGCCAATAAAATCTTGGGTAGAGTCATACTAGTTAGGCTGACAGATTGGCTTGAGGGCAGTGGGATCCTGTCCAACGCTCAGTACGGCTTCAGGACAAATAGAAGCACTTTGGATCAGTGCCTAAATCTCCAACTCTTAATTAGCAAATACACGATCGCTAAGGAGGGGTTTCTATATATGGCTTTTATGGACCTCTCCTCGGCATTTGACCTTGTCAATAGGTCAAAACTGTGGAAGGTCCTCTTGGATTTAGGTATTGATCCCCCTCTAGTTGGATTTTTAGCCGACCTCCATTGTGGTCTCTTAGTGTCAGTTAGAGTCACCCAGGCGGGGAGGTGCACTAGTCACTTCAAGTCGGAGAGGAAGGTCAGGCAAGGATGTATTCTGGCCCCCCTCCTCTTCACGTTATATATAAACGCCCTGGACTCTGCCTTAGGAGAGGCAACTGTGGACGTACCGCTTATAGGAGTAACCAACATACCGGTCCTCCTATACGCGGACGATGCGGTCCTTTTAGCACGATCGGGTGTGGCATTGGATAGACTGTTAGCCTCCTTTGGCGATTTTATGACATCCTTAGACCTGAAAATTAACACCTTAAAATCCCAGGTCATGATTGAGGGAGAATTTAGCAGGAAAAGGAAAACTAAATCATTCTTCTGTAAGGGGGAGGAAGTAAAGAGGGTGCCCATATTCTCTTATTTGGGTGTCATCTTTGATGATAAAGGAACATGGGTCCCCAACAGAAGCTCAAAAGCAATGCAGTAGCCAGGTCATTTGCGGCCCTGTTGGGATTCGCCAAAAGAATGGGAGCCAGACCAATGGAGGCTATTCTTAAAGTATACAAAGCAAAATTCTTGGCAATAGCCACCTATGGTTCTGCTATCTGGGGATACATAAATCAAGATAATATTCAGAAGGTGGAGAATACATTTTTAAGATCCCTTCTATCTGTACCACAGTCCACTCCCACCTTTTAAATTCACTCAGAGTTGGGGCTGGGGTTTGTTACAGATCTATTGAAATCCGCCCCTGTAATCTGCTGAATTAAAACCTGGCTTAACCAGGAAATCTCCCTAAACCATCTGATCCTTAAGGATTGTCTTGCCCTGGATAGAGCCCACAGGATTCCATGGCTGGCCTACATTAATGTTGGGCTATAAAATTATATATTCATGACTGGCCCACTATGTATCATATAACTGTGCATACATATGAATAACCTTACACTATTATGTAAATGTACGTATGTACGTATGCATTTTGGTTTTATTCAAGTAAACCTAGGCAGGCCTATGGATGTAACTGTGGCCTGCTTGTTTCGTTTCTTTATGTCCATGTACCATTTCCCCGAAGTCACGTGAGTTAGCTCTTGGTGCGAAACCATGTTGCCAGGCTTAGCTTCTTCCTCTGATCTTTAGTGTGTAGCTCAGGGAAACCCAAGGTCACACCTGCCTCTCTCGTGGGATGCGTGCATTCTAGCAGAGACCGTTCTTGTACTCCCTGGGCTCTAGATTGACAAGAAGACACCTCATTGACCTTCCCCGGAATAGCTTCAGCCTAGCTACTAGCAATCAATTGTGCCTTATATGGGTCTTCCTGCTGGCTCAATGACAATTTGTGTTTTTCCTTGTAGGGTGTCAATTGGAATGTGTAAAACGTATATATGCTTTGTATCTGTTGTGTGAAGTTAGTCTCCTCTGCGCACCTTCGAGGTCGTGCAGACTGAGGCTCCCCTGGCAGGGTTTGTATTTGATTTGAATAAACGATTCGACTCTCTCCATTGCCGACTACCTTATTCTTTGATTATATGATATATGGGCTATTGGTAAGTATAGCCAGGCTTTGTGAAATTTTCAATTCCTTCAGTTGGTGACTCCGCCGGGACTCCGCGATAGGGTCGTCCCCTCCTGTAAACAGGAGCAGAAGGGACAGGGAGGAGTTCTGGCCGAGTGGGTGGACAGACAGTATTTTGAGTCGAAACACCTGTTTATGGTATGATAATTGGAGATACCGCCCTCGAGCCCAGTATCCCTCCCAGCTGCTGAAGACCCTACGCCGGAGTCCTACGGGCTTAACCCGAGAGAAGAACAGGCTGTGTCGGTCTGTTTAGAAATCGTCAGTGGAGAAGTCGGGATCGGCCTGAGTGCACCAGGTGAGTGAATCTTTTGATTAAGGACACTTGGGAAAAGTGTTCATTTGGTAAAGGCAGTCTGCTTCTTGTTGGTGGTCGGGGAAGCCGGTCCACACAGGGAATTGGAGGGGTCTGACGTTGCGGCGCAGGGGCTGCACGGGTAGACACCCTATGGATTTGCTTGGTACATATTGTTAGTACTTGGTGCCTCGTGGAGCACGGAGTGCTCGCTTGGCCGAACTCGCTCCGGGAACGCCCTGGGAGCAGCTGGGTAAGCTAGGGTTTTGGAGCTTCGAGCCCCAAAACATCGGCCCAACCAGAATGCGACCGGGGGACACCTAGGAAGTGGGTTTGTGGTTTTTCCTACCAAGTGGCTTATTCAGGGTTGAATTTCGGATTGGTCTGGAATTCTTTTTGAATCAATTCCCCGAACGAGAGTCGACGGGCTCTGTTCGTATGAGAAAGACATGTCATTTGTATCTGAATTTGTATTGAGCTCATTTGTTACCCTGACGCGCTTTGCAGCACTTTGCCTGGTTAAAGAATAGGAAGTGTATGAGAGAGTGAATGGTGAAGAGGGCGCCCGTATGAAAGGAATGAGTAAAATGTATTAATCAAAATTGTGATATTGTTCTTGCAATGCCTTGTTTTAGCAAAATATGTTTTGGGTGCTGCTGTCGGAGAGGTCCCCGGCTGGAAAAAAGACAGCCTGCCCCTCCCGAGGGAAGCCCCAGTTTTGATATGTATGTTAAACATGGTCTAACACCAATCCTGTTTAATACTTTATGGAACAAGTACACCAGTGATAATACTGACCTACAATGGCCCCTAACCGGGTCGTTCGATGAGAAAAAGATTAATTATCTCCAAAAGAAAATGTTCATGAAGAAAAGCCGTCAGTCGATGTTTGACTCCTTGAACCTGTGGTTGAAGGAGGCAAAACGGCGACGCATAAGGGAGGAGAAATAAGGGAACATTAAATCAGGACAGACTGTATTGCAGAAAGCCGTAGCTTACGATAAAGGAAAGGTGGAGGAAAATATTGCACAAATGGATAGACAGTTCCGTTTAGAAACAGACAAAAGTTACGTAGCAAGACCCGATACCGGAGATGAGCTGGAGGATTTATTAGACGCTCGTCCGCCTCCTCCTTATGCTCCACAAGGGTTATATCCAGCAGTGCCTTTGGCTCGAATAGATCATCCTGGCACTGCACCCGTTGTAAAGGGTTCTATGGGAACCGTGGCTACGGCCCCATCAGATGGGTCTCTGCGGAGCGCATTACTTCCCCCTCCCTCGCTCCGACCAACTACCTCGCCCTTGATTTCGTTGCAGCCGGATTCGGTTTTCTCTTCCCCCTTGCATCCCGTATTTCTCTCTCCCCCTGCTCGGGGCGTTATAGATCCTCGAGCTTTGGCTACCATAGACACCACGCCTAAGCGTCTTGGGTCTGATTTAAGTGACCTACAGATCTTTACTAGATCTTCGCTGGGTATGGAAGAAAGGAGGGCTATAGTAAATCAAGCGTCCCAATGGATGCGGAACGCCATTTATACTATGGAGGATATTTGGAGCACTATGAAAGATTATGAACCTGTGGCTCAGCAATTGGCGTTAGAAAATATGGCGATTCGATTAATTTCCCTATGGGAACAATGTTTCAAAGAAGGGTTGGCCCCTCAAATATTGAGGGATATAAGAGAAAGAGCACACAAGTTCCAATTACAGTCTGATGAGGTATATCAGAATGTAGGGACTCTTTTACATTATCGAGAACGAATGCATCGGAAATGTGCTGATTGGAGTACTCAGAACCCTATGAGAGAGGTGCATCCTCTCTTCTTTCCGGAATTACCCGAGATAACAGACAATGGAGGCAATGTTACCAGAGCCAGGGTCGATGCGAGACTTCAGGAACAATAGGTATACACCCCTTGGAAACGAAGCGAGGTTCTCACATTGAAAGCTCAGCTTCCTGACCCTCGAAAGAATCCCACAGCCTATTACAAAGAATTGGCCGAGGCTGCCTCCTCCGCCATTATGACTATAGCTGATGTTGAGTTATTTTTTGGCCTTCTGATCCCGGTGGATATTTGGAGGCAGATACATGATATAGATCATGTTCCTGAGTTAGGGGGGACTTGGGATCAACTAAAGAATTGGGACAAAGAACGGAAACCTGGAGAGAAACCCCGAGATGAAATTTTAGCAGTACCAGACAAAATTATTACATTCATGCAGACCCTCCTCCCTCCTAAGAAAATAGACTGGGATAAATTAACGGCTTGTAAACAAAAGAAAGATGAGAGTGTGTCAGATTTTTTCACTAGGTTTGAGAAAACCTTTATAGATTTTAGTGGACAGGACCTCTCCACCGATGGAGGAATACGATTGTTTGTAAACAGGTTTGTCACAAATTTGCTACCTGAGATAATGTCCCGCCTCAAGCAGCTGAAAGTACTTGGACCACAGCCACCTCGTCCGTAATTCTTAGTATGGCACAATATTATGAGCATTGAGAAAATGAAAGTAAGGAAAAGACGGAAAAGAAGGCGAAAGACTTAAAAACTAGAGTTTTGTTGCAGCAAGTTAGTAGAGGACAGGCAGCAGGACGTGGTGGGTGTGGTCCTTCCCAAAGTGGTGTAGCTACAGGCAGAGGAAGAGGAGGTCCCCCGAATATTGGCATTAATCAATGCTCATATTGTAAACAGGAGGGACATTGGAGAGCGGACTGTCCTTTATTGTTGGCAAAAAACTGCCCCAGTAGGGGACGAGGGCGGGGCCGGGGAAATATGGATATGCGAAGAGAAGAAGAGGATTCTCGTAAGAATTACTTTGAGAACCCACAGAATCGACAATACTATAATGAGAATTATAGAGAGGATGGGTACGAAGGGCAGGATTATGCATGAGACAGCCAAGGACAGAGAGGGGGCCACATTACAGTACCAGTTGACCAAGAGGGACCTTATGTACAAGGAGAACTGTTGGGTGCATCGTGAAAATTCCTAGTGGATACTGGAGCAATGAATAGTTCAGTTGCTCATACAATGGTCCCAGGGGCTGCTTTGTCTGGCCAAAATAATGTATCGGTAGGTTTCTCTGGAATACCTGTGGTAAGCCCCATTTCTAAACCTTTGCCTTTTACTGTAGGTCCTATTTCTATACAGTCACCTTTTCTGTTGACATCGAATTGTGGTGAGAATCTTTTGGGATTAGATATTCTTAAAAAATTACATGCTCGAATTTATTGTTCACCGGATGGTGTACATTTGACAATGCAAAAACCTTCCTTGATTGACGCTCAATACTTTGCAAAAGGTGAGCGCCTTCCCCCTGATTTCTCTACGATTCCTCAGTCTTTGTGGGCTGCAGGAGACACTGATGTTGGTCTGTTAAAGATAGCCCCGTGTCAAATACCCTGAAACCTAATGTGCAGCTGCCTCGTATTCCACAGTATAAAATTTCACCAGAAGGTGAACGGGCTATGTTACACATTATTCGCGACCTCATTAAAAAAGGGGTAGTGGAAGAAACAGTGGCGAATACTTGTAATAGCCCAATTTTACCGATTTTGAAGAAAGCCCCAGTTGATGGTGCCCCAGATTATAAGGACACATATCGTTTTGTGATTGATCTTCGAGAAGTTAATAAAATAGTGGTTCCACAGTATCCTGTGGTACCCGATATAACTGCAATCTTGACTATCATTCCTCCCACAGCACAGTATTTCTCTGTAATAGATCTAAAAAATGCCTTCTTTAGCATCCCGATTCATCCAGATAGCAGGCATATCTTCGGATTCTCATTGGCTGGCCGAAGTTTCAGATTTACACGCGCTCCCCAAGGCTATAATGAAAGCCCTAGTATATATAGCCAAGCCTTAAAGGCGGTCCTCGATGAATTAATTCTGCCAGCCGGTAATACGATCATTGATGATATATTGGTGGCCTCTGATACAAAAGAGGGATGCAAAGAGGCCACAGTGAAATTGCTACACCATTTGGCTCAGAAAGGAAATAAAGTGTCCCTTTCCAAATTTCAGTATTGTTGACAGGAAGTGACCTACTTAGGCCATTTTCTGTCGAAAGCGGGGAGGCGTTTGACTCCTGAACGTATATCTGTTATAACTAACATGTCTGTACCTCGTACTCAACGTGATGTTCGTGCTTTTCTTAGAATAACCTCTTATTGTCGTCAGTGGATTCCTTACTATTCACTTCTCTCTAAACCCTTGTTGCATTTGACAACCAAAGATGTGCATGAACCCTTACCCTGGACGGATGAATGTCAAGAAGCCTTTGAATCTTTAAAGTCTGCTTTATGTTCTGCACCCGTGTTGGGAACTCCTGATTACCGGAAACCTTTTTCACTTTATGTGCATGAGGTAGACGGTTGTTCATTGTCAGTGTTAACTCAGACTTTTGGCGGAAAACAACGACCCTGTGAATTTTTTTCTTCAGTATTGGATATTTTTGCTCGAGCGCTTCCGAGTTGTCTGAGGGCTACTGCTGCAGTTGCACTGGCCATCCGACAATCGGAGGGTATAGTCTTGAACACTGACCTCACAGTTATGGTACCCCATGCTGTGGATATCCTTTTGAATAGAACTAAAACCCAACACCTCACGAGTGCCAGATTGACAGGATATGAATTGACGTTATTTGCCCCCCATATTACCATCAAAAGATGTACTACCCTGAACCCTGCCACATTATTGCCTCTACCAGACAAAGATGAAAGGGTTGATGTCCATGATTGTGTATTCAGAACAGACGAAGAGACAAAAGGGCGTGTAGATTTAACCGACACCCCTTTATTAGAACCAGACGGAGAATTGTATGTGGATGGCTCTTGCTTTAAGTTGCCAGATGGCACTGCAACAGCTGCATATGCCATTACAACTTTGAAGACAGTAGTGGAAACCGCAAGGATTTCATACCACTCAGCCCAAGCAGCTGAACTAATAGCCTTGCTAAGAGCCTGTGAGTTGAGTGAAGGTCGGAGGGTGAATGTTTTTACAGACAGCCAGTAAGCCTTTGGCGTTGCCCATAGTTTTGGGAGGTTATGGCGGGAGAGGGGTTTCTTTACGACGCATGGCCAGAAAATTCAACATGGCCCCTTGATTGATCGACTATTATTTGCTTTGACATTACCGAAGAAGTTAGCCATTATCAAATGTAGTGCTCACAAGAAAGTTGTTGATTCAGTTGGAGAAGGGAATGCCTTTGCTGACGCAGTAGCAAAAGAAACAGCTCAGGCAAAGGGAAGTCCCATGTTTCCTAGTACATCTGCCCGATGGCCCACCGAGACATCCCTTTTTGACAATACTATTGAAAGTGTGAAAGAGTTACAAAAAGAAGTAACCATTGAAGAAATGCAGAGGTGGGAACAAGAAATTGGGAAGCTGGATGAGAATGGATGTTGGATAGATCGATCTGAGAAGCAGCGGTGGTTGCTCCTTAATGCATTTGTCTATGCAGTAGTTACCATGGCACATGGTCCGGCCCATATTAGTGCTAAAGGAATTAGCGCAGTATTAGACCCAGTATGGAATAACTCAAACATTCTCAAAACAGCAAACCACATTGTAAAATACTGTCCGGTGTGTTTGCGACATAACCCTGGAGGTAGAGAAGCTGTTTTGAGTGGAAATTTTGCTCCGCCATCCTTGCCCTTTGAAGTGATACAGATAGACTACATACAGATGGAACGTGTGAATAACTTAAAGTATGTACTGGTGGTGTGCATGCTTTGTGGATACAGAGCTTAGTTTTTGGACTTTTTGCAAGGGACCGAGATAGATTTGGACTTTTAGCAAGCATGTTTCCCTTTGACCGATTTGTGATGGAAGATGAACGACCACTTGCCCCTCGGCGTCGTATTCATGATATGCAATTGTTTTCCGGATGGCCCACTAGAGTGAAGGTGGCATTCGTCGCTTGCATTGTTATAATTACTGTAATAATGATGTGTGTGTTCGTATATTTAGAATTTCATCATCCAGTACAGTCATTTTTGAAAACTACTCCTGCCCCGGAAGAACATCTCTTTATTTCTTTGCCTCCACATAAGGCTAGACATAGGGAGACATATTCAAAGAATGTTTTCATAGAGATGCTGCATCAAACCCACAGCACCACAAACAAAATGAACTGCTGGGTTTGTGGGTTGTTACCGTCAGTCATGCACCACTATGAGTTATTCATATCCCTCCCTTTGTCTTATTTAGCTAGCTGTGAAGCGTGGTGGCAACTGTTATCCTTAATGTATTCACACTATGTTGAAAATCCCAAAATATATTCTGAGAAAGATTACGAAGCTATTTTGAGGTATATAGAGCGACACCAAGGATTTGATGCTGAAGGGGATGGAGGTCAAGGATCCTTAGATCCAAACGCATGTATGAATGTATATACCAACAATGTTAATAATACCTGGTTACAAGATGAAATGCAGGATTTTGAACTTTTCAATTCAACTTTGTATTTTCAGCATTTTTTAGGAACGAAATGTTACAAATGATAAAGCATTGCCGATCCCCATAATCAATGCCACCTCATTGTTTTGTATTAGGGGGCGAGGCCATGTTAAGGTAGGAAGTAGTACCTGTAATTACACCTACACATTGCAGACCAATAGTACTCCCCGATGATCACACCCCCTAATGTATATTTCTTATGTGGGGAAAATGCTTACACTTGGCTCCCTAGAGGATGGGCAGGGCGATGCTATCTGTCCTTTCTCTACCTTCCTGTGTATATTGCCCCTTCTGATTATCACAGGACCGATCAATTGGTAAAAAGAGAGGTAGACTCTAATCGAACTATTAGAAGCTATGATACTGATAGTACGGACCAGACCGATACCTCGCTGCAGCAATTTGAAGACGTTTCAAAGGGTCTGGTTCCATTTTGGGGTCCGATTTTTAATAGTCGAAACATAAGATGCCTATCCAGAATAGTGGAAAATGTGGTTCAAACCACGACCAAAATTTTGACCAACATTACTGTTGAGCTTCAGGCTACAAGGCTCGTTTCTCTTCAAAATCGAATGGTTTTAGCGTCATCCTGGCAGATAGGGGTGGAGCTTGCCGCATGATTGGCAGCTCTTGTTGTGTATTTATTCCCGATTCAGCCCCTACCTTACACCTTGCAATTAGGAAATTGCATCAATTAGCCAGTGAACTTCATGAGGAGAACGGTACCTGGTCTTTTAGTGGATGGTTTTGGGGCCTCCTTGCAACCTGGGGTTGGAAAATATTCATGATTTTAGCAGGAGCCTTTGGGATTCTTTTTACCTGTTGCATCTGTCTTCATTGTGGTCCTGCGTGCTGCACTTTTTGTGCCACTAAAATTGCCTCCGCCCTAACCAGTTCCCGACAGGAAAAGATAGAGAAGCAAATGATTCAGAAGGAGGTGTCAGACCTCATGCAAATCGATGAGGGAGTATTTGTAGAATAGAACAGTTATATTGGCCATAGTAGGCCAAAAGGGCCGTCTGTTGGGCTATAAAATTATATATTCATGATTGGCCCACTATGTATCATATAACTGTGCATACATATGAATAACCTTACACTATTATGTAAATGTGCGTATGCGTTTTCGATTTATTCATGTAAACCTAGGCAGGCCTATGGATGTAACTGTGGCCTGCTTGTTTTGTTTCTTTATGTCCTTGTACCATTTCCCCGAAGTCACGTGAGTTAGCTCTCGGTGCGAAACCATGTTGCTAGGCTTAGCTTCTTCCTCTGATCTTTAGTGTGTAGCTCAGGGAAACCCAAGGTCACACCTGCCTCTCTCGTGGGATGCGGGCATTCTAGCAGAGACCGTTCTTGTACTCCCTGGGCTCTAGATAGACAAGAAGGCACCTCATCGACCTTCCCCCGGAATAGCTTCAGCCTAGCTACTAGCAATCAATTGTGCCTTATATGGGTCTTCCTGCTGGCTCACTGACAATTTGTGTTTTTCCTTGTAGGATGTCAATTGGAATGTGTAAAACGTATATATGGTTTGTATCTGTTGTGTGAAGTTAGTCTCCTCTGCGCACCTTTGAGGTCGTGTAGACTTAGGCTCCCCTGGCAGGGTTTGTATTTGATTTGAATAAACGATTTGACTCTCTCCATTGCCGACTGCCTTATTCTTCGATTATATGATATATGGGCTATTGGTAAGTATAGCCAGGCTTTGTGAAATTTTCGATTCCTTCATTAAGAATATGCTTACGAAACTGGGCCGACCTGAGCTCTTTAATTCTCCAGGATGCATAAAAAGAGAAGACGTTAGGGAGATTAAATCTGCCCTGCTAAATTTGTTTACCGCTGAGCGGGAGGAGATGGAGATGGAAAAACCTCTTGTAAGAAGGAACTATGCACTAATACCTGCCCCTGGCCCTGAACCCTATCTTACTTTGGTTACGAGGCCGTATCATCCGTTTCTTTTAACTAGACTCAGTTTTAATTTAATACATTTTATGCTTGGCTCTTTTTCAAACTGGGACACACCAGAAAAGGCTAAACCATGTGATTGTGACAATTTTTCAATACAAGATACGCAACATTTTATGATGTTTTGTGATCATTATGCAGAGACTAGGAAAAAATATCTGCTTCCTATTCTGAGGGAGGCGGGTTTTATCCAGGTTAGGCCCGCTCTCTTGTTCCTGCAACTTCTATCCAGCGCACGTGTCACTTTTTACGTAGCAAGTTACTTGGTAGCGTGTGTCCGTATCAATAAGAAGCGTCTTAGCCTACGGGGTATTCCTGTTTTAAATTAAATTACCCTAGCCTCATAGTTATTCTTTTTAGAATGAAGAGCCTTAAGTTTTAGTACACTTCTTTCTTAGGACAAATCCCTTGGTGGCTTGTGTTCTTTTTTAGCATATGAATTAATTGCATATTGGCTGTTTTTAAAAGAAATACTGAGAACATTTTTATATAAGTTGTTGTAAATTATGTGAAATTTATATTTATTCTACATTTGTAATCGATGGACTGATGCTGTTTATTTGTTGCAATGTATTTGTATCTGTGCCTTTTTTTGATTTTCAATAATCGAATAAAAGTATTTGACTGACTGGCATAGGCCATACATCACCGATCCCTGGTTAAAGTGGAGAAAAAAGGGGCAATAATGAAGATAGAGTTCAAATGTCTGAGTATACTTAGAAAGTTGTTATATGAAAGTTATAGGATTGAAGTGTATTATAAAAAATCTGAAGGAAAAAGTAAAAAAAATGGGGAAAAAATCCATTTAAGAATAACGGGAGTTTCCTACAAGTCTTGGAGATTCCAGTCCCGAAGTTCTTCAGCGGCTTGAGATGCATAATGTTCCAAGAGGCTATTGTCGCCATCGTCTGAGAAAAGCGAAGTGATTCAATTCATATCTTCGAAGGGACAGAAATGTTCCTTGAATCTTGGAGCGGCAATTTGAATTGGCAGGCAATCTGCGATGTTGTGAAAGGTCTCACGTTGCAGGAGATCTTTTGCGGATGTGCAGAAATCCCATTTCGCTACGATTCCTTTTTGCATTGCGTTCGCCATTGCTCCACGGCCAGAACACTCCCGTTCATGGTTTTCAAGATAATGCATTACCTGCTGGATATCGAGAGCGATTGTTGGAATGTTGGCAAGGCATACATCCATTCACCGGTCAAATGGGCAAGTTTTGCAATTAAACGATGCTTGTACGCATATTGCATAAGTGTAGATAAATGTTATGTTGTAGCTAGCTCCGATAATAGATAGAGGCAGGTAGGCAAAAAGGTTTTCCATTTCTTTACAGTATTGATGTAGCTTGGCCTAGAGGCGTATTTTGTCAGACATAGTTGTTACCACAGAGAGCGCAGCCATTTCTAGAAGTAGAATTAGTAGTAGGATGGCATTAAAGAGAGCGATAATTGTGGGCACTGTTCTGTTATTCCAGAGATGATCGAATGAATGTAGTCTGCTATTAAAGGAAGAACAGTTTGAAAGTGTGTTAGAAGGCTGTAGGAGAACGTATTAAAAAAGTGTGCCAGGCAGACCTTGAGTGTGACATGTGTTGTAAATTGTGTAACAATTTACAAAGTGTAATGGGCGGTTCGTATATAACAGGGAGTGTATTTTACTTGAAGTTTGTGGTATCTGCAGTCGATATGTTTCTTTTGCAGAAGTGAGGGAGACTACTGTTCTGAACAAAAGCGCTTTTAGTTTGGTTTGTTTCTTGAAATCTGTTTTCAAACAAATAATTGAAGGCCAAGTTGAAGTTTGGGAGTTAGTTTGTGTGGACTGGGAATACACATTGACACAGGAAGTTACTCTGTTTGAAACAGTAAGGACATGCGGTGTGCCAGCTCACATTCAGTAGGAGTGCATGTTATTGAGAAGCAGATAACTGTCGTTAGAAAACGGTGTGAATGTTAGTCGGATTGTAGGAGTTGGCGTGCTTTTAAGAAAGGACGCAAGATTGGGGGCCTTAAGCTTAGAAGCGTCATGTAGTTGGACATTCTTGGATAGTAATGAATGACTGTCATTGTGGTCGCACTTTTCATCAGTGAGAAAAACTTCTGTATGCTCTTTAAGACAGCAATATGTAAATGGAAGAAACCACTGCTTGTGAATAAATGCGCTACCTTATATAATCACATACAACATGAAAAACAACATGTGCATCTAGCAGACACAACACTACATACTGTGGGAATCCTGGCTAGCCATGTACACAAACTAAACATGGCATGGCACCTCTGCCTCACAATGCAGAATCCGGGGAGAGATGGAAGCAAAGTAAGTGCGAAAGAGGTAAGTAATTATCGATTATAAAAGTATATAATGTAAAGTATTGAGAGGATGTGCCGGACACTGTTGAGTATGCAGAGCACAGACATGTACATGTCAAAATACACTGATGGTCTATTGAGTGAAGTTAATAGTAGACAGAACTATGATAGTACAGTCCATAGGGAAGATTACGGACTGGTAGCGTGTATCTGCCTCCCCCCCTAAATGTTTAGGGTAGTGGGCTGGCTCGGCGTACGCAAGGCTAGTTTAGGGGTTTGATGAAGAGGCACGTTTCTCTGGGTGTGGTTCTCTTCCGGATTGGCGAACGTGTCTGCCAGGTCTGCGGAGCTTACACCACCACGAGGCTGATGCCGTGAGCGAAGGTGGCAGTGTTAATGAGACTTTCAGCGTGCTGGTATCTAGAAAGCGTAATGGCCTCTGCGACGCATATATGCTCCACAGTTCACCTTTTGACACCGCCGTATGTGAAAGAGGGCCCACCACGTGCCGGCGGAAGGTCCTGGGCCGAGGTCTGCGAGCTCAGAAGGCTCCTGAGATTAACGCTGGCTACCGCAACACAGGCACACAGCATCCAGCCTGAGGCCCAGCACTGTGGAATGCTCTGTATACTACTAACACAGTAGTCAAACAGGTACCAACAGTGGAATGGTGTTTTTGATACCATAGTGGGCGATGTTAGAACTGTATCTGAGAGTGGCGATAAAGATACTCCCTTCGACAAGCGCAACCAACTCTACGTCCCAACAGTGAAACGGTGTCTTGATCCCACAATGGACGATGCCCGATATTACCTGGTGCTTGCTTTTCACAGAGCTCCCTCCGTTGATGTGCATCAGACTCTTTGATTCTGTAGTTAACTGTTGCATATGATTATTGGGCTTGTCTGACTGCAGTCGCTGGACTACACCGTGGTGCAGCAGGTCCGAACAGTGAAACGGAGTCTTAATTATATGAATGAGGATGTCAAGAAGTTACATTTTGTGATGATTTCTGTGTACCCTGTCCAATGAGGTGCAAGCAACTGTAGCTCCCAACAGTGGAATGGTGTCTTGATCCCACAATGGACAATGTCCGATATTACTTGCTGCAGTTTTTTCACAGAACTAACTCTGTTGAGGTGCATCAGACTCTGTGCTTCCGTAATTAACTGCTGCACATAATTATTGGGTATAGTTGACTGCTATCACTGGAATACACCACGGTACAGCAGGTCCAAATAGTGAAACAGAGTCTTGATTCTATGATTGAGGATTTCAGAAGTTAAAGTTTGTGATGATTTCTGTGTACCCCCTCTGATGAGGTGCAAGCAACTCTAGGTCCCAACAGTGGACAATGTTAGAACTGTATCTGAGAGTGGAGATGGAGGTACTCCCTTCAACCAGGTGCAACCAACTCTAGGTCACAACAGTGGAACGGTGTCTTGATCCCACAATGGATGATGTTGGAACTGCATCTGAGAGTGGAGATGAAGGTACTCCCTTTGACCAGGTGCAACCAACTCTAGGTCCCAACAGTGGAACAGTGTCTTGATCCCACAATGGACGATGTCCGATGTTACCTGCTGCTTGTTTTTTTCAGAACTTCGTCTGTAGAGGTGCATCACACTCTGTGCTTCCATAGCTAATGGCTGCACATGAATATTGGGCTTAGTTGACACTAGTCGGTGGGGTACATCGTGGTGCAGCAGGTCTGAACAGTGAAACGGGGTCTTGATTCTATGATTGAAGATGTCATAAGTTAAAGTCTGTGATGATTTCTGTGTACCCCCTCTCCATGCTTTCGAATTCAACGGTACGTGGCTGTGAGGTGTTAATGACCACAACCTCTAGCCTACACTGCGGTTAGCAGGGTTCATAATTCAGATCGAGTGGTGATTGTTTAATTACAGAAATGAGTAGTCAAGTAACTACAACGTCTATTGAAATATACACAATATTGTTTTATTAGAACATTGGAATGTTGGGTGGTCCATTGAAAACAATGGAGTAGCTCCGGGATTATAATGGCTGGTATAAGCCTGGAGTTCCAACATTCTAATGTTTCTTTGTTCACTGCTCTGGCTGTGAACAAACGCTTCAGGGAGCCTGAGGGGATTCCAATCCCCTCGCGCTCCCTGTAGGCTTTGTTTTATTTGTTAGAACATTCTACCCTCTAGTGGCAGAATGTTCTAATAGCCTTATAGTCCTTTGTAGCTGGGCTAAACCAGCTAATAAAGTCCCTCTCCCTTGTTAAAGGCCCTCGCTTTTAATAGCCGGTATAGCCTGCTCCAGCTGGGTATACGGCTATAGTATACTTGTTTGAAGAACTTTATTTAGATGAGTTATAGGTTTGGTAAAATGACCAAATTCATCTTGCAAGTCCAAAGGAACAGTGAATAGTGTAGACTGTGGACAGATGAAATCCCAATTTGAATTGTTTTGATTTATTCATTGTAGAGTTTTCTGTAATTTATGTTGTTGTAATTTGTTGAAGAGGCAGTGAGAAAAAGTATTCATAGTTGTGTCTGTGAGTACTGCCATCAATTAACAATGCAGACAGTAGTGTTCACAATTCAGATCGACTCGCTATTGTAGATGATGCAGTCCTGTAAGAAGAGACATTTGTTGTAGTGCGCTCTGTCTGCACCAATCATAAGCATTATTGCAGGCTCCGCACATGGTCTTTGTGGCTTAACGCATTGAAAATTGTGCAGCTCAAGTCAATGCAACGTGGCTGTGGGAGTTTGCTGAACGCTCTCTCTGGCCTACACTGCAGACAGCAGTGTTCACATTTGAGATTGAGTTGGTATTGTAGATGACACAGTCCTATAGGAAAATACATTGCGGCAGTGCGCTCTGTCTACACCACTCATGCGCATCATTGCAGGCTCTGCACACATTTTTTTTGCTTCGTGTATTGCAAACCGGGCAGCTCAAGTCAATGCCATGTGGCTGTGGGCCCCTGCTCTCTCCGTCGTACACTGCAGGCAGCAGTGTTCACAATTGAGATCAAGTTGCTATTGTAGATGAGGTAGTCCTGTAGGAAAAGACATTTCTCCAGTGTGTACTGTCTGCACCATGCATATGTAAAGTTGCAGGCTCTGCACACGCTATTTTGTTGCTTCGCTTATGACAAACTGGGCAGGTCAAGTTACCTTACATAGCTGTGGGTGCTTGCTGACTGCTCTCTGTGGCCTACACTGCAGACAGCAGTGTTCACAATTCAGATTGAGTACTATTGCAGATGAGGCAGTGTTGATGGCAACAGATAATGCTCCTAGTACGACCCGCCTGCAGCACGCATCATCGCTGGCTGTGCACATGCTGAATGCTTTTGATTTGGCTATGTGAGTGCACTAGAACTGATGGAGCGTTTATAATATAATCTTTTTGTGTATTATTTCAGATCTATTGGTTGTGTCTCAGTATACCACAAGTTGTGGTTCATTTACGATAGAATTATTTCTGTATTATTACATATCTACTGTCCCTACCTTCCTGCAGCACAAATTATTAATTCTGTTAATATTGAATCTCTGTGTGTGATCCAATGATTACTGTTGTAGTTCATGCTAGCAGCAACCATTCCCTGATGGCTTGTTCACACTCACCCCACACGCATCCAGCACAGACGTCACTGGATATGTGACCCTGGCAATAAAAAGAAGTTGAGCGCACATGCCTGTATCCATTTCCATTATCTATCTGTGTCCGTGTCTTCATTATCTATGCATGATACTGTCTCTGGGCCATACTATATTACGTTGTGCTGTGGACCGAGTATGCAACCATGCTACCTCTGGTACTGGAGAAAATTCTGGTTATGCAACTTTTAGGTGTATGGTTATCACAGGTGGAAAGGCTTCTTTATAGACCATGAATATTGATGAAGATGATGGTTGCATGTTGTGTGTAGTCTAAAATATGTGTATATTGCAAAAAGTTTAGAAAAAAGCTCTCTAAGCAGAAGAGGTGTGTCTCTTGAAATGCAGTATAGATATTGACTAAAATGGGTAGTGTTTTCGAACTGTTACAATGGGAAATGTTATGAACTAATGAAATGCTTTTTTTATGGTCAAATGGCAATCGTGCTCTCAGTGCGCAATGAGACCGCACCTGATTTGATTTTGAGAAAATATATTTACTATAATATAAGTTTATTACAATTAGAAATATGAAATGTTTAAAATATTTTTCATTATCGCTTGCTCTCATATCCACTATTTAGATATAGTTTTGAGACAAAAAAAATGAGGGAATGGCTTATGTGGCGCGACACCGTACGTCTATGATGTAACACAGGGCGTGGAGCTTGGTAGACTACCGGTACGGGACTGTAGTTTTCTCAAAAAAAGAAAAAAAAATGATATACATATTTTTGGGGGAAGATATAAAAGTTCATTTCTAAAGTTTTTAAAAAGGATAATAGAGTTGCAAAATATAAAAGAAAAATTAGAAAAAATATAGGTTTTATAAACATTAAAATATGAAATTAACATTTAAAAAACCTTTGAAATTCACTGAAAAAACCATAGGTTTTACAGACGTTATAGTTAGGAATTAGCATTTAAAAACCCTTAGAAATTCACTGAAAAAAACATAGGTTTAAGGGACGTTATAGTTAGTTGGACATTTGACTCATATAAAACCAGAGAAATTCCCCAGTTATAGTTAGTTGAGATAACTATAACTCGTGCGCCTGCAATGCACTGGTTATGACATCACATATGACTGCACTCATGACATGGTCGGTGACATCACTGATGACATCACTAATGACATCTCAAATGACATCACTGATGACATCACTGATGACATCATCCGCATGAAAATCTGATGCATATACTAATGCCCTAATATAAAGTTTGATAAACACACTCTAAAATACAGACTACTATTTTTGAAACCATACAAACAACAATGCCAGATACTACATACCACCCACTATTTCCCAGGTCTGTACATACATCCAGTCACTTATACATGCAGTTACTAATCAATACAGTACTATAATATCCAATCATACAGTTATACAAACATTAACACTCCACTACTCATCCATAGAGTTACTCACACACCTAGTCAGTCATGCAAGGAATCAATCACATATCAATTTACTCATGTATACAGTTATACACACCAACTCTGTTATTGATACACACACCACATCACTTATTTATGCAGTTTCTAACACATACTTACTGTCTTATACAATTACTTTTACAAGCAGAAACTCATTTATACACTCAGTCTTCAAATAACTTACTCTCACATATAGTCATTTATATATTCCAACATTCACATACACTGCCTTAAAACATTTGTAGTTACTCACACATATACCACTGAGACATTCATTCACTCACTAACACACCCATACACATACTAACTCACCCATACAGTCCTTCCTTGATGGCCTTTTGAATCAATACAATCAGTGAATCACCCACTCAGACACCTATGCACAGTCACACACCCTGCCACCCACTCACACAGACACTCAGGCACCCATACAGATACTCCGACAACAAATCAATAACCCATATAGACACTCATGTAGCTACTTACCAACCCATTCAGCCGCTTTCACACCAACTGAGAGACTAATACAGACTTTCACACAGTTTAGTCACTAACCCATGCATTCAGTAAGACACATTCAATCACTCACTTATACAGTCAGTTGCGCACCTACTAAATAATCCATTCAGGCACTTGCAAATCCACTCATTCTTCAATACACCATGGCATAGATATATATGAAAAATATTTAAACTTTCCAGAAACACACATTTACTGGATGATGTCATCAGTGATGTCATTTGAGATGTCATCAGTGATGTCATCAGTGATGTTACTGACCATGTCATGAGTGATGTAATATGTGACGTCATCACCAGTGCATTGCGGGTGCGTAAGTTATAGTTAGCTCAACTAACTATAACTGGCGAATTTCTCTGGTTTTATATGAGTCAAATGTCCAACAAACTATGACGTCCCTTAAACCTATAGTTTTTTTAGTGAATAAATATATATATATATATATATATATATATATATATATATATATATATATATATATATATATATATATATATATCGCTTCAATAAACAGTCCACAATCAGTGTGCTCTTTTACACAGCAGATGCACGGATGTTGAGGTTGGACCTAACCTCGCAAATATCTTTTCCACCAAGAAATATTTCCCCACTGTTAGACCTGTCTGGCTTTTTGGCGAAGTCCCTCCTAATTTTTATTTATTTTGTCCCCTTTTTGCCCCTCATACCCTTATTAATTTTTGTGTCTACTGACTTTTTGTAGGTGTTGGCCAGGGGGATAGGTGTTCTTTCTCCCCCTCATAATCTTTTACCTCAGGCCCAGAGGCCTGTTCTGACAGGAAAGTTGGCACCACCTAAAATGGTGGCCACCAACTGCCCCAAACAGAACTTGGCCATAGCCTAACATAGGGCATTCCAGAACCTTCTGGTCCATTCTGGACCACTGAAGGGCAGCCTATATAAGGCGGAATGCGGGGCAGCCATTTTGTCTACCTGTGGAAGTCAGCTGGAGGACAGGCTGTAGCTGAGGGTGGGAAGAGGTTGGACTCAGGATTGACCTCCTGGACTGGGAAGCTACCTTATTGGTCCAACCCACTATTCCCCTGTTGGTTACTTGTCTTGGCCCCGCTGTGGGAAGTTACTGGAGACCCTGGGCGCCTAGCTTGCCCCTTTTCTAAATAATATAGGGGAAGTCTATAGGAGAAGGAGACTGCAGCGCTGCGGAGCGCAGTCCTCTGCCCAGCAGTTCGATTCTAGAGAGACTGTTGTAGAAGGATTCTCCTACGGGAAGGGGCTTATCCTGGTGCCCCTCCCCTTGCTCTGCTTGTTACCCAAGTGCTGCCCAACTGCTGGAATCGCGCTCCCCTGGTGCCAAAACCCCCCCGTGTCCCTCCTCCTACCTGTGACAACGAGGGCTGGGGAAGCGGAGACAGCGGGACCACAAGCTGTTCTGCACCTGGGTCGGCGTGGGAATGCTGAGGGAGCAGAAACGGTCATTCAGCTAGCCGTGCTGTTCCTGCATCGGTGTGGGCGAGCGGCGTTGTTGTGGAGCTGTAATTGAGGGCTCTGAGGTGAGGAGCGGACTGCGCAAGCCCTCGTCAATTTCGAAGTGGGCGGAGGAGGAAGACAGCGTCGACCGATCAGCGCGATCTCAGGCGGTGAGACACTCGCCTTTCGCGCATGCCCCATTGAGCTGCCGGGCTCCGTGAGGTGGAGCCGAATCAGAGGAGGCGGAAGCTGGCAGGCGGGTCCGGAAGAGGAGTGCGTCCTTCATTTGCACTGTGGTGAGGTGAGCGCCTTCAGGAAGCTAGGCGGGAGAAGAGTCCTTCCTTCGAGGACGCGCAGTGAGCGGCGGCATCAGCGTGAGCGAGGAGCGCCAGCTACCGCTGCAGTCAAGTGAGGATCTCACATCTCTCCCTCGCTCAAGCGCTACCGGAGGAGCCGGCGCGAGCGAGAGGGGGAATCTGAGGAGCCATCCGCCTGCTGATTACCCTGCCAATATCCTTTCCCCGCTCGAGTGCCACCGGAGGAGCTGGCTCGAGTGGGAGAGGGGAGCTGGAGTGTCCTGAGGCTGGTGAGTCTCGCCGGCGCTGGGCACAGTCATCCTGACACGTGGTTTTCCCTACACTCCCTGGCAAAACAGGACCTCGATTGCAAGTAAGGAGGTAGTTATATGGGGAAAGAGCCTTCTACATGAGAAATTGGTGTTCTGGCTAGATACCTTACCAAGGAGTACACTGAGACTCTGTCCCCAGGAGTACAGGGTCCCTAAGGAAGCCCAGGCAGGGCTTAATTAACTGCTGATTTAAGTGGTTCTTAACCAATTGCTTTTAAATAGGTTTAGTAGAAGAACTGTACTGTTATCCATGTAAAGGAGTGTTGCTCTGATCTGATTTAAGTGCTGCTCTTGCCAAACTTTAAAGTAACGCTGTGTTAAGAGATAGTATAAAGTAAGCAGAGTACAGTAAATGCCTAGTTAACTATTAGAAATTCTAGTAATGTAATGTGGATTCTTAAGGTCAGTGACCCTGCTAAAAAAGAATGCTAATACTGTGATGATATCTGCTTTTGCTTATAGTGAGTAGTAGTTCTCTCCCAAGATTCTAGCGGATTAATAATTAGCCTGATGGATTCTAAAGTACAGTATATACTGAATGCGGAAGTGTGAGAAGAGTTCAAGAATATAGTAACTGCTTTAAAGACAAATTGATAGTTGCTGGTAGTTTAAGAAGAACAATTACTGACGCTAGACTTTCCTGTAAAGTCCTAAACTGTAAAATTCTGACAACAAAGAGTATATTATTTTTATAAAGCAGAACGTATTTTCACACAATTTTGGTGTAGTGTTTTCTTTTTGAGTGCTATTGCGTGGAATTACTTTTGGGTGGTCTGCAACCTTTACACTGTGCCTCTGATATGCTAGTCTTGCCCTAGGCCAGGCTACCTAATTCCAACACCCACACTCCAGGAATCTTTGTTGTTTAGTTTCTATTTATTTCTATTTATTGTGAAAGCACAATTATCATCAGCACCACCAATGTTTTGACAAAGAAATGGTCGTGTCCATCCTCTCTTTCATCTATTTATAGATCCTTAACACCCCTCAACCCTTGAACCCCTACCCACCAGAAATCCCCCCAAAAATCCCTTCCCACTCAAAAGCCCATACCCACCGTAAACTCTAAAAATTCCCTTGCCACCCAAATACCCATATCGGTCCTAAACCTTAAAGATTCCCTTGCCATTCAAAAACCCATACCCACCCTAAACCGTAAAAAGCCCTTACCACCCAAAAATCCATACCCACCCTAAACCCTAAAAAAAAGGACACCCACCCTAATAAATCCTTAACATCCCTCAACCCTTAAACCCCTACCCACCATAAATCCTAAAAAAATCCCTTCCCACTCAAAAGTCCATACCCACCATAAACTCTAAAAATTCCCTTGCCACCTAAAAATCAATTCCTGCCCTAAACCCTAAGAATTCCTTTGCCACCCAAAACCCCATACCTGCCCTAGACCCTAAAAAATCCCTTACCACACAAAAACCCTTACCCACCCAAAACAATAAAAATTGCCTGGCCACCCAAAAAATGCATACCTTACCTAAACCCTAAAAATTCCCTTGCCACCCAAAAACCCATATCGATCCTAAACCTTAAACATTCCCTTGCCATTCCAAAACCCATACCCACCCTAAACCGTAAAAAGCCCTTACCACCCAAAAATCCATACCCACCCTAAACCTTAATAAATACTTTGCCATCCAAAAACCTATACCCACCCTAATCCCTAAAAAAAGGACACCCACCCTAATAAATCCTTAACATCCCTCAACCCTTAAACCCCTACCCACCATAAATCCTAAAAATATCCCTTCCCACTCAAAAGCCCATACCCATCATAAACTCTAAAAATTCCCTTGCCACCTAAAAATCAATTCCTGCCCTAAACCCTAAGAATTCCCTAGCCACTTAAAACCACATACCTACCCTAGACCCTAAAAAATCCTTTACACCCAAAAACCAATACCCACCCAAAGCAATAAAAATTGCCTAGCCACCCAAAAAATGCATACCTTACCTAAACCCTAAAAATTCCCTTGCCACCCAAAAACCCATACCGATCCTAAACCTTAAAGATTCCCTTGCCATTCAAAAACCCATACCCACCCTAAACCGTAAAAAGCCCTTACCACCCAAAATTCCATACCCGCCCTAAACCATAATAAAGACTTTGCCACCCAAAAACCCATACCCACCCTAATCCCTAAAAAAAGGACACCCACCCTAAACTCTAAGAACACCTTTTCCCTAACACACACATACACACACACACATGTATACATTTATATATATATATATATATATACACACACACACACACACACACACATGTGTATATATATATATATATATATATATATATATATATATATATATATATATATATATATATATATATACACATACATATATACACATAAATAAAATATAGTAGGCTTACCTTCATACTTACATTTTGGGTGGTAAAGGCATGCATTGTAATGGTAGGTCATGGTTAAAAAACTGCATGATAAACACATGCATGGTAAAGACGTATGTGTTGCTAAACTTTCGTTGTAATGGCATGCTTGGGTCATTCTGTCTTGTAAGGGCTCTTTCCCGCTTGTATCACATTGGTTGAGGTAGGGACAGGTTGGCGAGATAGACATGTAGAGGCAATCACTGAGATTAGTAGAGAGGTCATGTGAGAAAGAGGGAGATGTATTGACAGAGAGGTGTGGTATACACAGGTGAGATAGAGTTGAGATAGAAAGGAGGTATTTACATATATACACTGATTTAAGTGGGGGAGCAAAAGAGATAATGGTAAGTTAAAAGTGAGGTCAAGTAAGGAGACAGATGGAGAGAGATATAAAAAAAATCTCACCAGCTGCCTGGGAATAAGGCAATTAATGTTTGGTAGCCTACACAAACCCAGCCGCCATATTAAAAGGATCATCTGAGTTCATTATTCAGACTGCTATCACTTTACTGGGGGCTGAAAGATGTAGGCTGTGGGCTATTCCACACTTCTTAAAAGGGCTCTCAATCTCAAAGGATCTAGGTGCTGTCAGAACACAACATACATTTAAAATAGCTAGCTAAAAGATCACAGTATACCCAGTCTAAAAGAGAGTGAAAGGGAAAGTCTGGGAAGGATATCTTATATGAAAAATACTACAGGTTTCTTAAGAGAATTGATCGATGTTGAAAACCATACTGAGATATTGATTGAATACCTACATCTTCACATGTTTTCTAAAATTCAATATACTGCTTGCCAAACAATGAAGGGAAGAATGTTCTTTGATTTTTTTTGCTGCCACTTGAAAGTATTGTGCTCAGATTTACTATGATCTTTGGTTGGGGTTGCATCCCTTTTACTGACCACAACCCAGGCCCTTGCACTGTGGCACAACAGTGTCTGTGTTGGTGCTAGGCAGCCAGAAGTGCACTGCCACCCCCTTTATCAGAAAGCAGGAATGCACCATATCTTAGTAGATATGTAGCATTTCTGTTCTCTTCCTTTGATACAATGCAGCGCAGCATTCCCTTTCTGTGTTGGGTTGCATCAAGGTTTCAAAAATCTGTCCCTCAATCCCCAAAAGCAGGTAAGAGGTATTAGAGTAGAGTGGCTGGGAAGGAGGGAATGTTTCTCCCAAGTTCATGTCAATCAAGCTTGGATGCCATGAAGTAGGGTGTCTTAGAGTGATCACCACAACAATTAAAATAGTCTGCAGTGCTCAAGTAAACAATGCAAAACACACAAAATAAATTCGATGTTGTCTCATCAAGAAAGACTGAAGACAAATCTCGCTGCAGCGCCCTGGCCTATTTGCAGCCCGTAAGAGATCTTTTTTTCCTATGTGGGGATAGGTAAATTTCACTGCCATCGTACAAATCTGTTTGGAGCCTTACATTACTACTGAAGTGCAGTTCGGTTTTTGTGCCGCAAAGAAGGAATTATTTCGTTATCATAAAATGGGATAAAATGGGATTGGAGCTATGTCAAGATCGCATCCAGTTAATTTAAACTGTCTTTAAAACATATGCCTTTTAAGTATTTATTTAGGGGACATGGATTTGAATAAAAAATCCCAATTCGCCACAAATATTACACAGGGTTTTCTTGTGGCCACAACCCGACGCCCACCAAGGAAATGTCTTTCCTGTTCTGCAAGACAATACTGTACTGGCGTTGCCCTTCAAAACTGCTTGTGCATTTGACTCGTAGTCGTCCATTGCATTTGAACATTCAGCTGCAAAACACACCTTTTGGGCCAATGTTTTCAAAATGGTGGGGGTGTTGCACATCATCCTCCCTCTGAGGTCTCAGACTGGCCCGGTCTGCTCGCTAGCATCCTTTGCTCACTATTTCCGGCCAGGGGATCATGGCCCACTTGTGAATTTTGTTGGTATGTGAGTCCTCAGGGCGAGAGCAAGTCATGGTCTTTTAGGAGAAGTTCAGGATATAATGTCAGTTGTACCAGAACAGAGGGGCATATTATCAAGTGACTTTTCGCCACTCTATCGGCCCATTTCGCTGAAAAAGCGGCGAAACGAATATCGCTCTATTAGCAAGGACTCGCTAACGCATGCCTACTTTGCATGCCTACTTTGCATGCCAGCGATATTTATCGCTAATGGCATGCAAAGTAGGCGTTCCTCACTAAAAGTTAATGAAATATGTCGCTAAAACAGCTTTGCACTATTATCAATGTGGACCCATATCCGCAAAGCTTTGATTAAAGTTGCGCTGAGCACCGTTTATCGCAGCTATTTAGCACATGAAAAAAACATGACTTAACCACCTTTACAATGGGAGGTGGATTGATATGCTAAGTCCACGCTTGCCTATTAGCAAGCTTTTCATTAGCACATTCGTATTATCGCAGAATTTCTCACGCTAATCACCGGTATCACTGGATTTCACATCGCCTCTTAGCAAGCATTGATAATACACCGCTAAGAGGGCGATCCATCGATAGACGGCGATAACAGAAAACACGCTAAGTGCGTTTTGCGATATTTATTGCATTTTGTTTGTAATATGGCCCAGAGTGTCTTTGTTGCTTGTACATTTCTTCCTCAAAGGGAAAAGGGAGTCGATGTTTTCCCCACCGTACACCTCTGCAAAACTCTCGGAAAGAGAGTGCTGTGCTCCCCAGTCTCTGTACATTTGCATTCCCTTGAGGAAGGTTGGCTTCTGTAAACACCCTTCCAGTGGGACAGCCATTTTTGGGTACGTTGATATGGCAGCTGAATGAGTTTAGCGCTCGCTGTTTGGATCTGTGTGTGATAAGATGGTTGAAGGTGTGAATCCCAGAAAGTTTGACTTAGCCTTCCTTCCTTCCAAGGTCAGTACAAAGCTTATCAATTTTTATTGCGTAATGATAATTATATATAACAAGTTGTCCATTGCAAAAAGCTTGCACATTTTCATATGTCTCTGGTGATGGAATGAACACCTAAAGCTGCATCATAAGTTACAGGAGCAGAAGACGATGGTCAACCGACCATTGTTCTACTGCATGAACTTTCATATAGGGTAACAGTCAACTTCACTCAAACCTTGTGCATAGGATACTACAGGCAGAACATAAGTAATACCAACTTAGATGTGCTTGCCAGCTATGGGAGGGGACTGTCTGCATCTCCCTGCCTCTGTGCAGTGCAGTGGCGGCTCCTCCACTAAGGCGGAGGAGCATCGTCCCACTGCTCATTGAGCAGTGGAAAATAAAAATAAAATGATATTAACAAGAAGTTATTATCATTTTATTTTCCATTGCGACTCTGGGCGGGATGGGGTGGGCCTGGCTCGCAGCAGAGGGAGCAGAAGTGGTGTGTACTCTCTCCCTACATGTGCATGATGTTTTGGCCGGCCCTCTAGGGCAGGCCAAACAGTCATGCGTTATTTATTGGGCTGTGTTGCACAGCACCGTGGAGAACATGTCCAGTTTCTCTCGGCACTGCTTTAGTGGCCAAAAAGGGCACTCAGAGGAATCACGATGCTGCTCCTGCAGCGTCGTGATTGTCTGATAGAGTTGGAAGCCTTGGTGCTTCCGGTGCAGGCCGCAGGTAGCAGCTGGGAAGAAGACAAGAAGATGGAGTAGAGATGCAAGGCAGATACTGCGGGAAAGCAGGTACATTTAAAAAAAAAATCATCCTGCCACACCACCCTGTTCAGAGGCAGCCACCACCGGTGCAGCGTCTCTTTTGGGTGATGTCCTTCCTTAGTTATTGAACTCCGAATTACACCGAATATTCAAAGTCCTCGGAGTGCCCATGGGTCTGGGCCTGACATTGGATATTCGGAGTAAAATATCTAAAGTTCAACTTTTTTCCACCTGCTTAAGATTTGCTCTGACAGAACAGATGTGCGCTGCTCCTCTGAGATGCGAAACACTTTCTGTTTTCAGGTTCCACCTGAAAGTGAAAACCTTTCTGTGAAATCAGTTATCACCTTCCAAGTTCTGCACCAATTTTCTAATTATTAAAAGAAGCAGCTTTGCCATAGGATGCAAGTCATACTACAGAGCACCAGGTGATATGTCAAGTGCATTAACTAGGTGAGAGCTCACCTATCAATACTTCTACATCTGTCAGAGATATGAAGAGAAAAAAACTGCATAGGATGTTCCCCCCACGCTTACTGACTGTCATGAGGACCATATTACCAATCTTTCTTGATGTTTGTTCACTTGTAGATCCTGATATAAGGACGAGAAACACTCTGTGTGACCTACCTCAGATACCTACTAGGCATGAATCTGACCAATTTCTTCCTCTGCCATGCTTGAGAAGAACAGTTCTTCATGGGAAAGGTGGAAAGGATTCATGGTTTGCGAAGACAATGTTCGATTTCATTTAGTGCAACTAGAAGAAGGAACAGAGCGCCTTTTATATGCACTCCTAAGCGTCTTGGTCAGTGAACATATAAGGTCGAGGAAGGTGACTGCGCATATGCTGGCTTTCGTTTTCTTGTCCTGAAACAGAAGTGGGAAGGATAAGAAGAAGCAACAGTGGACAGATAAGTGTTGGCAAGGGTGTTTCTGTGAAAAAAGGGAGCATCTACAGAGGAGGGTTAATGTCACAACTATGTCCTGGAAGCTGTTTTCTACTTGTGGCTATTGCTTTCTTGAGATGGCACTTTCCTTAAGAATATTTTCTGGGAAATGGGAAGGCATACAAAAAAGCATCACTCTATGGAAACCTCCTCCTCATCGGATATCTCCTCGTCACCTCCCACAAAGAAACACAAACGGGAGTGGAAGAAGAAAAGTTTGAAAGGACTTAATATAGAGACAACTGCTGAATTAAAATAAGCAAAACATCAACTTCTGTAAACAGACCTTGTGTTCTTATGATTCTTCTGGGTCTGGGTGAAGAATCTGTGCTGAACGTGAGGATCACAAAGGCAAATATGTGCTGAGACAGAGCGGCCAAACTCCTGGTGTGGCTGGACAAATGAGAACTGGCGTCAAGATGGGTGTTTGAAGTATGAAGGGAGGATGGGTCCCAGGTCAGGGATAGACAGGGAATAGCAGTCGCTTTCTCAGAATATTACAGGCAATTGCACACCCCATCTGCCACCGCTACAATTGAGGAGGAATGGGAGATGCTGATGGATCTCCAGATGGCAGGTCTCAAGTCGACCAACAGAGACCTCATCAAACAAGAACTCACAGAGAAGGAGGGCTCTCAGGCTAATTGGCCACTGAACTTAGGAGAGGCTCATGGCCCAAACAGCCTGCCCATTGAACTGTATCATCTTACATACATATCTTACATACATATGTTTAGAGAGAGTTGTGAGGTGGGAACCCTACAAGGAGATCAAAGGATAGCTAACATAGTTGTGATCCACAAAAAAGGTAAACAGCCAGAGGAATGTGTCTCTTACTGGCTGATTTCGCTGCTAAATGAAAAGGTAAAATACTAACAAAACTATTGGTGACCCGAATGACCCAAGTTATAAGGTCACTGATTCATCCTTACTAGTCCGGCTTTATGCCTGGTAGAAACACTGCGCTTAACCTGAGACATTTGCACAGAGTGTTGGGTAGACCTTCTGATATCCGAAGGGATGCAGCAGTGGTTTTATTGGACATGCAGATAGTATTTGATAAGGAATTTGATATGGTGGAGTGGCCATTTGTGTACGCAGTTTTAGAAAAACAGGAATTTGGAACTTGTTTTTTAGCCTGGGTAAGACTTCTGTTTTCTGACCTGCTGACCCAGGTGACAGTAAATGGGGCACACCAAAAATCTTCCAGTTGCAGCAAGGCACAAGGCAGGGTTGCCAATTTTCCCCCTGATCTTTGCACTTATTCTTGAACCCTTGGTGGTGTGGGTACGGGGTGGCCTGCTGATCAGGGTGCTGTGGTGGTCCATGGAGTGGGAAGACGGGATCCCCTTTTATTCAGATGATATCCTATTGTATATAGAAAACCCGAGTGCCACGTTTCACAGAATACTGCACATATTTGTCTTGTATCGTAAATACTCAGGATACTCTTTCAATTGGGAGAAGTCATTAATCTATGTGCTTCGGGGAACTCCACCTCTCCTCCTCATAAATTGTACAGTATGAATAGTCATGGAGACATACCGCTATTTGGGGATTTACATAACCAGAGACCCTAAAAGCTTTTATGAGCGCAACCTTGGAAGCCCACTGACACGCTTACAAAATGATGTTCAACTCTGGAAGACCCTGCATTGTCTCTTTTGGGAAGAGCGTCACTCATTAAAATGATGGCCTTGACCTGCTTTCTTTATGCTCTCGATTCAGAAAAGGGGGTGGTGATGAACAGAGTGTCTGAATTAAGCAGACCACTCTTACCCAGTCCAAAGATCAGGGCTTGATCCATCACCGTTATTTATCTGACTGCACCATCCCAGCTCAGAACCTGGCTATATGCAAATCAGTCTGTCCCTGGCCCAGTGCATCAGGGGAACAGGGCAGACTAAACTACCAAGCCAATTCTTCACCAGAAAGGAGACAAGCTACCGGGGACCAGTTTCTGGCATTTCAGCCTTCTTCGGCCCGGCTTGCTTGAATCCTGATGGTGCAGTGAGAAATGGACTCATGTCTGAGTATACCCTGCCACACCTATAGTGGCCAAAAACGATTCAGAAAAGGGGGTGGTGATGAACAGAGTGTCTGAATTAAGCAGACCAATCTTACCCAGTCCAAAGATCAGGGCTTGATCCATCACCGTTATTTATCTCACTGCACCATCCCAGCTCAGAACCTGGCTATATGCAAATCAGTCTGTCCCTGTGCATCATGGGAACAGGGCAGACTAAACTACCAAGCCAATTCTTCACCAGAAAGGAGACAAGCTACCGGGGACCGGTTTCTGGCATTTCAGCCTTCTTCGGCCCGGCTTGCTTGAATCCTGATGGTGCAGTGAGAAAGGGACTCATGTCTGAGTATACCCTGCCACACCGATAGTGGCCAAAAACGATTCAGAAAAGGGGGTGGTGATGAACAGAGTGTCTGAATTAAGCAGACCACTCTTACCCAGTCCAAAGATCAGGGCTTGATCCAACATCTGTTGACTGGGTACGAGTATTCTGCTTAATTCAGATGCTCTGTCCATCACCACCCCCTTTTTCTGAATCGTTTTGTCCACCATAAGTGTGGTAGAGTATGCTCAGACATGAGTTCCTTGCTCATTGCACCATCAGGATTCAAGCAAGCCGGGCCGACGACGGCTGAAATGCCAGAAACCGGTCCCCGGAAGCTTGTTTCCTTCCCAGTGTAAGAATTGGCTTGGTAGTTTGGTTTGCCCTGTTCCCATCATGCACTGGGACAGGAACAGACTAATTTGCATATAGCCAGGTTCTGAGCTGGGATGTTGCAGTGAGCTAAAAAACGGTGTTGGATCTAGCCCTGATCTCTTGACTGGGTGAGAGTATTCTGCTTAATTCAGAAACTCTGTCCATCACCACCCCTTGTTGTTAAATATTCTGTATTCTCTCCACAACACTCCACAACCAGTGCCGCCTGCTTACTATCAGACAGTAGATGCTGCTGTTTGTGCTCTCCTTTGGCACAGTGGTTCTCCCAGAATATCCCATCTGAAACTGACCAGAAGCTGGCATGACGGTGGAATAGAACTCTCAGCCCTCCAGAAATACTACTGGGCGGCCGAGCTCAGGGTGGTCAATCATTGGATCTATCTTCCCCACGAGCCGTCGTACAGAATGGATCACTGCAACATGCAACATATTTTTAGATTGTTCAATGTTATTTTTTTCATTTATTTATATTTTTAATGAATTAATTACTTTTAACTACATTTAATTTTACATTATTTCTTAAGGGGTTTTATTTGGCGTCCTAGACCATTATCTTCCAAGAGAGGGTGTTGAAGCATAATGGTTATCCATGTGAAGAGCTGTAATTACTTCAGCTGTGGGCTGGAGTAATTTACCACTGAGTCCATTTGGGCAGTGGTAAGCTTAGAATCTTAGAAGTGCAGTTTGAGAACAGCAATGGGTGGATGGGTGCATGTCCCTTCCAAAACTCCTCCATCATCCTCTCAGAGGAGGTGCTCAGTGACAGCACAACACAATCTGGTATTGAAGTATTGTCAAACAATTTCAACACAAAATTCTACTGCCTTGAAAATGCTGTTTGAAGGAGTACGCCTCTTTGGGCCTGGGTTAAACAATAGAGGGACAAACTGTGCAGAAGGTGGTCAATACTTGCAGGCTCGTTGATGAATTCAGTATTCCGTGAGATAATAGAAGAATCAATCTCAGCCATGTTTTGTTTTTTTCTGAATAGTCAGATCAGGTACTGTATCAAATTCACAGGTACCCCTCCGCCTTCAGGAACCAGACTGAATTTGTGATCTCACAATAAGGATAAGAGAAGTGGTTTGTCTCTAGTGGCTCATGGACTTTTAATAAAGAAAAAGATTATTCCTGCGCCCAAACCAGAGGGAGAGGAAGGTCTGTACTCAATAGTATTCCTGGTTCTGAACATCTCAGCATGGTTCTGGAATTGCCAATGGGTGAAGACAGTGATTCAAAAAATCTTAACACTCTTTATTCTGGCAAATTAAATGACAATACTAAATTAGCAAAATGCCTACTTCCATTTACCTATCCCTACTAAACATCAGGAATTGATTACATTCTGCATCCAGATAAGACCTTATCAGTTCAGAGTTTATCTTTGAATCTGAAGTCTGTCCCTCGAGTATTCACATATGTGGTAGCTCCAGTAGTACCTCTTCTTCATCTTCAAGGTTGGACGATATATGCTTACCTCAATTAGAAACTTCTCTATGCTTTTTCAGCCATTCAAATCATGGAAGTGATGAAGGAGGTATGAGCTTGCCTGAATCATTATGGTTTTCTCTTGAAACTCCCAAAATGACAATTGTTCCCATTACAGGGTCAGATTTTCATTGGGGCCAGATTTCAAACAGATGTTAAAAGGAGTGCTCAGCCACAAAAGAGGGTGTCAGAGTTTATGATGAAACAAGTGGTTTCAGTGAAATCTTTGCTAAAAGCCCTGCTGTACATGTTGGCATGAGTTTTCACAGTTCTCTTGGGCCCATTACATCTGTGGCCAGTATGGTCTTATCTTCACTCATATTGGGATACAACGACTCACAACTTCAATACATTGGCCTCGGTATTCCAGGGCATAAGGAGTGCTCTTGAATGATGGTTAAATCTTGAATCCATAAGCAAAGGCCTACCATTGCAATCAGAACCTCTAGTAGTAATCACAAAGGATGTTAGTGAATTTGGGTGGGGAGCCTCACTTGAATTAATGTCTTTTGAGGCCAGGTGGTCTTTGCTGGAGAGATGTAATTCTTCAACCTGGACAGAGTTGGTGTAAAGACAGTACTACATTAAAAAAGATGGATTTGGATCAGAATATGGTCATAAAACCAGACAACAAGGTAACAGTAGCATATAAAAACAATCAAGGGAGCATGAGATGTAGATCTCTTAATTTTATAGAAATGCAGTTGTACCAGTAAAAAGAGGCTTACATGTTATCACTGATAATGGATCAATAAGAGGGAAGGACAATCCAGGAATACAGGAATGTTAAGGTGGATAATCTAAGCAGAATCACTCCTTTGCCTCAGGAAATGACTTGCCCACGTAGATCATTGAAAGGATGTGCAGGAGATTAGGAGTCTCATTCTGCAATCTATTAGATCATCCTCTCTATGCAGAAGTTCCATGGTTTTGCTCTCAAACTGTGGTGACTAAGCATGGGCGGAAAATCTGTTCCGCTCGCGGATTTTGTGGATTTTCGGTAAATTCGCAATCCGCGAACGCTCGCGAATTTACCGAAAATCCGCAAATTCGCACGCAGCGGATTTTTTTTTCTTGGTGATACAATTTTGCGGCGTGCGGCGTTCACTTACCGTCATTCAGCGTTTGCCGAGTTGTTTTTCTCGATATTTTGCGAGTGCTGCGCCATTTTGGATCTTGCTGCGGGATCCTGCGGGAGTTTGGCGACCTCGATTACGTAATCACGGCTTGCCACCTTGCACAGCACGCATCGCGAGAGGTCGCAATTGCGAACACATAGATGCGGCGAGCAGCAACAATCTCGCAAGCACGAAATTACAAAATTTTTACACAAGAAATCCACCAGCAAGCAGCATAAACCTTCTGAAAATGATGATTTTTATCAGAATAACTCCTCAGGTTGACATTTGCCTGCACTTTTTTTTGCAAGGAGTCCATTTTGGGGGGGAGGGGGGTGGGGGGGAGGAAGGAAGTGCCCCACAGTCTCTAACTTCCTGTTCCTGTCCAGCAGGCTCCTCCAAGTGCTTTCTTCATGTGCTGGTCACTTTCATTCAAATTCTTGACCTGTAAGGATACTTTTTGTGGATGCTGCTGGATATTTGGATTTGAGGCCTTTTTGACTTTCTTTGGATCACTTTTGGATTAGAAATTTCACAAGTAAGTTTGTTTGGGGCATTACAGTTGCTGCAACTACAATTTTGGAACTTTCGATTTTTGGGCTGTTGTTGTGGCCTTTTGAGCAGGGGTAGTGAGTGGTGCATGGGCCTAGTCTTTCTGTTGGGTGCCTTGAATTTAGACATCACGGAGGGCATGGATGGCATGAATTGTGCTGATTTTTCTGTGTTTTTCGATTTTTTGGGCTGTTGTTGTGGCCTTTTGACCAAGGGTAGTGAGTGGTGCATGGGCCTAGTCTTTCTGTGGGGTGTCTTGAATTTAAAGATCATGGAGGGCATGGATGGCATGGGATTGTGCTGATTTTTCTGTGTTTTTCGTTTTTTGGGCTGTTGTTGTGGCCTTTTGAGCAGGGGTAGTGAGTGGTGCATGGGCCTAGTCTTTCTGTGGGGTGTCTTGAATTTAAACATCATGGAGGGCATGGATGGCATGGGATTGTGCTGATTTTCTGTGTTTTTCGATTTTTTGGGGGGTTCATGGGGACAGGCCATGTGGGTGGGGGCCATTTTGAGTGCTGGTACAGGCAGGCCATGTGCTGGGAGGCAGGGGACCATTTTGAATGCAGGCAGTGTTCTTAGGTCTGCAACCATTTTTCCTTGGTTTCAACCATTATGCCTAGGGGTAGTGAGTGGTGCATGGGCCTAGTATTTCTGTGGGGTGTCTTGAATTTAAACACCATGGAGGGCATGGGATTGTGCTGATATTTCTGTGTTTTTCGTTTTTTTGGGCTGTTGTTGTGGCCTTTTGAGCAGGGGTAGTGAGTGGTGCATGGGCCTAGTCTTTCTGTGGGGTGTCTTGAATTTAAACATCATGGAGGGCATGGATGCATGGGATTGTGCTGATTTTTCTGTGTTTTTTGTTTTTTTAAGCTGTTGTTGTGGCCTTTTGAGCAGGGGTAGTGAGTGGTGCATGGGCCTAGTCTTTCTGTGGGGTGTCTTGAATTCAAACATCATGGAGTGCATGGATGGCATGGGAATATCCTGATTTTTCTGTGTTTTTTGTTTTTTTAAGCTGTTGTTGTGGCCTTTTGAGCAGGGGTAGTGAGTGGTGCATGGGCCTAGTCTTTCTGTGGGGTGTCTTGAATTTAAACATCATGGAGGGCATGGATGGCATGGGATTGTGCTGATTTTTCTGTGTTTTTCGATTTTTTGGGGGGTTCATGGGGACAGGCCATGTGGGTGGGGGCCATTTTGAGTGCTGGTACAGGCAGGCCATGTGCTGGGAGGCAGGGGACCATTTTGAATGCAGGCAGTGTTCTTTGGTCTGCAACCATTTTGCCTAGGTTTCTACCATTATGCCCAGGGGTAGTGAGTGGTGCATGGGCCTAGTCTTTCTGTGAGGTGTCTTGAATTTAAACATCATGGACGGCATGGATGGCATGGGATTGTGCTGATTTTTCTGTGTTTTTCGTTTTTTTGGGCTGTTGATGTGGCCTTTTGAGCAGGGGTAGTGAGTGGTGCATGGGCTTAGTCTTTCTGTGGGGTGTCTTGAATTTAAACATCATGGAGGGCATGGATGGCATGGGATTGTGCTGATTTTGCCGTGTTTTTTGGTTTTTTGGGGTGTTTAAGGGGACAGGCCATGTGGGTGGGGGCCATTTTGAGTGAGGTACAGGCAGGCCATGTGCTGGGAGGCAGGGGGCCATTTTGAATGCAGGCAGTGTTCTTAAGTCTGCAACCATTTTGCCTAGGTTTCTACCATTATGCCCAGGGGTAGTGAGTGGTGCATGGGCCTAGTCTTTCTGTGAGGTGTCTTGAATTTAAACATCATGGACGGCATGGATGGCATGGGATTGTGCTGATTTTTCTGTGTTTTTCGTTTTTTTGGGCTGTTGTTGTGGCCTTTTCAGCAGGGGTAGTGAGTGGTGCATGGGCCTAGTCTTTCTGTGGGGTGTCTTGAATGTAAGCATCATGGAGGGCATGAATGGCATGGGATTGTGCTGATTTTTCTGTGTGTTTCGATTTTTTGGGGTGTTCATGGGGACAGGCCATGTGGGTGGGGGCCATTTTGAGTGCTGGTACAGGCAGGCCATGTGCTGGGAGGCAGGGGGCCATTTTGAATGGAGGCAGTGTTCTTAGTTCTGCAACCATTTTGCCTAGGTTTCAACCATTATGCCCAGGGGTAGTGAGTGATGCATGGGCCTAGTCTTTCTGTGGGGTGTCTTGAATTTAAACATCATGGAGGGCATGGATGGCATGGGATTGTGCTGATTTTCATGTGTCTTTCGTTTTTTTTGGGCTGTTGTTGTGGCCTTTTGAGCAGGGGTAGTGAGTGGTGCATGGGCCTAGTCTTTCTGTGGGGTGTCTTGAATTTAAACATCATGAAGGTCATGGATGGCATGGGATTGTGCTGATTTTTCCGTGTTTTTCAATTTTTTGGGGTGTTCATGGGGACAGGCCATGTGGGTTGGAGCCATTTTGAGTGAGGTATAGGCAGGCCATGTGCTGGGAGGCAGGGGGCCATTTTGAATGCAGGCAGTGTTCTTAGGTCTCCAACCATTTTGCCTAGGTTTCAACCATTATTACCAGGGGTAGTGAGTGGTGCATGGGCCTAGTCTTTCTGTGGGGTGTCTTGAATTTAAACATCAAGGAGGTCATGGATGGCATGGGATTGTGCTGATTTTTCTGTGTTTTTAGTTTTTTTGGGCTGTTGTTGTGGCCTTTTGAGCAGGGGTAGTGAGTGATGCATGGGCCTAGTCTTTCTGTGGGGTGTCTTGAATTTAAACATCATGGAGGGCATGGATGGCATGGGATAGTGCTGATTTGTCTGTGTTTTTCGATTTTTTGGGGTGTTCATGGGGACAGGCCATGTGGGTAGGGGCCATTTTGAGTGCTGGTACAGGCAGGCCATTTGCTGGGAGGCAGGGGGCCATTTTAAATGCAGGCAATGTTCTTAGGTCTGCAACCTTTTTTCCTATGTTTCAACCATTATGCCTAGGGGTAGTGAGTGGTGCATGGGCCTAGTCTTTCTGTGGGGTGTCTTGAATTTAAACATCATGGAGGGCATGGATGGCATGGGATTGTGCTGATATTTCTGTGTTTTTCGTTTTTTTTGGGCTGTTGTTGTGTCCTTTTGAGCAGGGGTAGTGAGTGGTGCATGGGCCTAGTCTTTCTGTGGGGTGTCTTGAATTTAAACATCATGGAGGGCATGGATGGCATGGGATTGTGCTGATTTTTCTGTGTTTTTCGATTTTTTGGGGTGTTCATGGGGACAGGCCATGTGGGTGGGGGCCATTTTGAGTGCTGGTACAGGCAGGCCATGTGCTGGGAGGCAGGGGACCATTTTGAATGCAGGCAGTGTTCTTTGGTCTGCAACCATTTTGCCTAGGTTTCAACCATTATGCCCAGGGGTAGTGAGTGGTGCATGGGCCTAGTCTTTCTGTGCGGTGTCTTGAATTTAAACATCATGGAGGGCATGGATGGCATGGGATTGTGCTGATTTTTCTGTGTTTTTTGTTTTTTTGGGCTGTTGTTGTGGCCTTTTGAGCAGGGATAGTGAGTGGTGCATGGGCCTAGTCTTTCTGTGGGGTGTCTTGAATTTAAACATCATGGAGGGCATGGATGGCATGGGATTGTGCTGATTTTTCCGTGTTTTTTGATTTTTTGGGGTGTTCAAGGGGACAGGCCATGTGGGTGGGGGCCATTTTGAGTGAGGCACAGGCAGGCCATGTGCTGGGAGGCAGGGGGCCATTTTGAATGCAGACAGTGTTCTTAAGTCTGCAACCATTTTGCCTAGGTTTCTACCATTATGCCCAGGGGTAGTGAGTGATGCATGGGCCTAGTCTTTCTGTGGGGTGTCTTGAATTTAAACATCATGGAGGGCATGGATGGCATGGGATTGTGCTGATTTTCATGTGTCTTTCGTTTTTTTTGGGCTGTTGTTGTGGCCTTTTGAGCAGGGGTAGTGAGTGGTGCATGGGCCTAGTCTTTCTGTGGGGTGTCTTGAATTTAAACATCATGAAGGTCATGGATGGCATGGGATTGTGCTGATTTTTCCGTGTTTTTCAATTTTTTGGGGTGTTCATGGGGACAGGCCATGTGGGTTGGAGCCATTTTGAGTGAGGTATAGGCAGGCCATGTGCTGGGAGGCAGGGGGCCATTTTGAATGCAGGCAGTGTTCTTAGGTCTCCAACCATTTTGCCTAGGTTTCAACCATTATTACCAGGGGTAGTGAGTGGTGCATGGGCCTAGTCTTTCTGTGGGGTGTCTTGAATTTAAACATCAAGGAGGTCATGGATGGCATGGGATTGTGCTGATTTTTCTGTGTTTTTAGTTTTTTTGGGCTGTTGTTGTGGCCTTTTGAGCAGGGGTAGTGAGTGATGCATGGGCCTAGTCTTTCTGTGGGGTGTCTTGAATTTAAACATCATGGAGGGCATGGATGGCATGGGATAGTGCTGATTTGTCTGTGTTTTTCGATTTTTTGGGGTGTTCATGGGGACAGGCCATGTGGGTAGGGGCCATTTTGAGTGCTGGTACAGGCAGGCCATGTGCTGGGAGGCAGGGGGCCATTTTAAATGCAGGCAGTGTTCTTAGGTCTGCAACCATTTTTCCTAGGTTTCAACCATTATGCCTAGGGGTAGTGAGTGGTGCATGGGCCTAGTCTTTCTGTGGGGTGTCTTGAATTTAAACATCATGGAGGGCATGGATGGCATGGGATTGTGCTGATATTTCTGTGTTTTTCGTTTTTTTTGGGCTGTTGTTGTGTCCTTTTGAGCAGGGGTAGTGAGTGGTGCATGGGCCTAGTCTTTCTGTGGGGTGTCTTGAATTTAAACATCATGGAGGGCATGGATGGCATGGGATTGTGCTGATTTTTCTGTGTTTTTCGATTTTTTGTGGTGTTCATGGGGACAGGCCATGTGGGTGGGGGCCATTTTGAGTGCTGGTACAGGCAGGCCATGTGCTGGGAGGCAGGGGACCATTTTGAATGCAGGCAGTGTTCTTTGGTCTGCAACCATTTTGCCTAGGTTTCAACCATTATGCCCAGGGGTAGTGAGTGGTGCATGGGCCTAGTCTTTCTGTGCGGTGTCTTGAATTTAAACATCATGGAGGGCATGGATGGCATGGGATTGTGCTGATTTTTCTGTGTTTTTTGTTTTTTTGGGCTGTTGTTGTGGCCTTTTGAGCAGGGATAGTGAGTGGTGCATGGGCCTAGTCTTTCTGTGGGGTGTCTTGAATTTAAACATCATGGAGGGCATGGATGGCATGGGATTGTGCTGATTTTTCCGTGTTTTTTGATTTTTTGGGGTGTTCAAGGGGACAGGCCATGTGGGTGGGGGCCATTTTGAGTGAGGCACAGGCAGGCCATGTGCTGGGAGGCAGGGGGCCATTTTGAATGCAGACAGTGTTCTTAAGTCTGCAACCATTTTGCCTAGGTTTCTACCATTATGCCCAGGGGTAGTGAGTGGTGCATGGGCCTAGTCTTTACTGTGGGGTGTCTTGAATTTAAACATCATGGACGGCATGGATGGCATGGGATTGTGCTGATTTTTCTGTGTTTTTCGTTTTTTTGGGCTGTTGTTGTGGCCTTTTGAGCAGGGGTAGTGAGTGGTGCATGGGCCTAGTCTTTCTGTGGGGTGTCTTGAATGTAAACATCATGGAGGGCATGGATGGCATGGGATTGTGCTGATTTTTCTGTGTGTTTCGATTTTTTGGGGTGTTCATGGGGACAGGCCATGTGGGTGGGGGCCATTTTGAATGCTGGTACAGGCAGGCCATGTGCTGGGAGGCAGGGGGCAATTTTGAATACAGGCAGTGTTCTTAGGTCTGCAACCATTTTGCCTAGGTTTCAACCATTATGCCCAGGGGTAGTGAGTGATGCATGGGCCTAGTCTTTCTGTGGGGTGTCTTGAATTTAAACATCATGGAGGGCATGGATGGCATGGGATTGTGCTGATTTTTCTGTGTTTTTCGATTTTTTGGGGTGTTCATGGGGACAGGCCTTGTGGGTGGGGGCCATTTTGAGTGCTGGTACAGGCAGGCCATGTGCTGGAAGGCAAGGGGCCAGTTTGAATGCAGGCAGTGTTCTTAGGTCTGCAACCATTTTGCCTTTTTTTCAACCATTATGCCCAGGGGTAGTGAGTGGTGCATGGGCCTAGTCTTTCTGTGGGGTGTCTTGAATTTAAACATCATGGAGGGCATGGATGGCATGGGATTGTGCTGATTTTTCTGTGTTTTTCGTTTTATTGGGCTGTTGTTGTGGCCTTTTGAGCAGGGGTAGTGAGTGGTGCATGGGCCTAGTCTTTCTGTGGGGTGTCTTGAATTTAATCATCATGGAGGGCATGGATGGCATTGGATTGTGCTGATTTTTCTGTGTTTTTCGATTTTCTTCGGTGTTCATGGGGACAGGCCATGTGGGTGGGGGCAATTTTGAGTGCTGGTACAGGCAGGCCATGTGCTGGGAGGCAGGGGGCCATTTTGAATGCAGGCTGTGTTCTTAGGTCTGCAACCATTTTGCCTAGGTTTCAACCATTATGCCCAGGGGTAGTGAGGGGTGCATGGGCCTAGTCTTTCTGTGGGGTGTCTTGAAATTTAAACATCATGGAGGGCATGGATGGCTTGGGATTGTGCTGATTTTTTTGTGTTTTTCGCTTTTTTGGGGTGTTCATGGGGACAGGCCATGTGGGTGGGGGCAATTTTGAGTGCTGGTACAGGCAGGCCATGTGCTGGGAGGCAGGGGGCCATTTTGAATGCAGGCAGTGTTCTTAGGTCTGCAACCATTTTGCATAGGTTTCAACTATTATGCCATGGGGTAGTGAGTGGTGCATGGGCCTAGTCTTTCTGTGGGGTGTCTTGAATTCAAACATCATGGAGGGCATGGATGGCATGGGATTGTGCTGATTTTTCTGTGTTTTTGTTTTTTTTGGGCTGCTGTTGTGGCCTTTTGAGCAGGGGTAGTGAGTGGCGCATGGGCCTAGTCTTTCTGTGGGGTGTCTTGAATGTAAACATCATGGAGGGCATGGATGGCATGGGATTGTGCTGATTTTTCTGTGTGTTTCGATTTTTTTGGGGTGTTCATGGGGACAGGCCATGTGGGTGGGGGCCATTTTGAGTGCTGGTACAGGCAGGCCATGTGCTGGGAGGCAGGGGGCAATTTTGAATACAGGCAGTGTTCTTAGGTCTGCAACCATTTTGCCTAGGTTTCAACCATTATGCCCAGGGGTAGTGAGTGATGCATGGGCCTAGTCTTTCTGTGGGGTGTCTTGAATTTAAACATCATGGAGGGCATGGATGGCATGGGATTGTGCTGATTTTTCTGTGTTTTTCGTTTTTTGGGCTGTTGTTGTGGCCTTTTGAGCAGGGGTAGTGAGTGGTGCATGGGCCTAGTCTTTCTGTGGGGTGTCTTGAATTTAAACATCATGGAGGGCATGGATGGCATGGGATTGTGCTGATTTTCTGTGTTTTTCGATTTTTTGGGGGGTTCATGGGGACAGGCCATGTGGGTGGGGGCCATTTTGAGTGCTGGTACAGGCAGGCCATGTGCTGGGAGGCAGGGGACCATTTTGAATGCAGGCAGTGTTCTTAGGTCTGCAACCATTTTTCCTTGGTTTCAACCATTATGCCTAGGGGTAGTGAGTGGTGCATGGGCCTAGTATTTCTGTGGGGTGTCTTGAATTTAAACACCATGGAGGGCATGGGATTGTGCTGATATTTCTGTGTTTTTCGTTTTTTTGGGCTGTTGTTGTGGCCTTTTGAGCAGGGGTAGTGAGTGGTGCATGGGCCTAGTCTTTCTGTGGGGTGTCTTGAATTTAAACATCATGGAGGGCATGGATGCATGGGATTGTGCTGATTTTTCTGTGTTTTTTGTTTTTTTAAGCTGTTGTTGTGGCCTTTTGAGCAGGGGTAGTGAGTGGTGCATGGGCCTAGTCTTTCTGTGGGGTGTCTTGAATTCAAACATCATGGAGTGCATGGATGGCATGGGATTATCCTGATTTTTCTGTGTTTTTTGTTTTTTTAAGCTGTTGTTGTGGCCTTTTGAGCAGGGGTAGTGAGTGGTGCATGGGCCTAGTCTTTCTGTGGGGTGTCTTGAATTTAAACATCATGGAGGGCATGGATGGCATGGGATTGTGCTGATTTTTCTGTGTTTTTCGATTTTTTGGGGGGTTCATGGGGACAGGCCATGTGGGTGGGGGCCATTTTGAGTGCTGGTACAGGCAGGCCATGTGCTGGGAGGCAGGGGACCATTTTGAATGCAGGCAGTGTTCTTTGGTCTGCAACCATTTTGCCTAGGTTTCTACCATTATGCCCAGGGGTAGTGAGTGGTGCATGGGCCTAGTCTTTCTGTGAGGTGTCTTGAATTTAAACATCATGGACGGCATGGATGGCATGGGATTGTGCTGATTTTTCTGTGTTTTTCGTTTTTTTGGGCTGTTGATGTGGCCTTTTGAGCAGTGGTAGTGAGTGGTGCATGGGCTTAGTCTTTCTGTGGGGTGTCTTGAATTTAAACATCATGGAGGGCATGGATGGCATGGGATTGTGCTGATTTTGCCGTGTTTTTTGGTTTTTTGGGGTGTTCAAGGGGACAGGCCATGTGGGTGGGGGCCATTTTGAGTGAGGTACAGGCAGGCCATGTGCTGGGAGGCAGGGGGCCATTTTGAATGCAGGCAGTGTTCTTAAGTCTGCAACCATTTTGCCTAGGTTTCTACCATTATGCCCAGGGGTAGTGAGTGGTGCATGGGCCTAGTCTTTCTGTGAGGTGTCTTGAATTTAAACATCATGGACGGCATGGATGGCATGGGATTGTGCTGATTTTTCTGTGTTTTTCGTTTTTTTGGGCTGTTGTTGTGGCCTTTTGAGCAGGGGTAGTGAGTGGTGCATGGGCCTAGTCTTTCTGTGGGGTGTCTTGAATGTAAGCATCATGGAGGGCATGAATGGCATGGGATTGTGCTGATTTTTCTGTGTGTTTCGATTTTTTGGGGTGTTCATGGGGACAGGCCATGTGGGTGGGGGCCATTTTGAGTGCTGGTACAGGCAGGCCATGTGCTGGGAGGCAGGGGGCCATTTTGAATGGAGGCAGTGTTCTTAGTTCTGCAACCATTTTGCCTAGGTTTCAACCATTATGCCCAGGGGTAGTGAGTGATGCATGGGCCTAGTCTTTCTGTGGGGTGTCTTGAATTTAAACATCATGGAGGGCATGGATGGCATGGGATTGTGCTGATTTTCATGTGTCTTTCGTTTTTTTTGGGCTGTTGTTGTGGCCTTTTGAGCAGGGGTAGTGAGTGGTGCATGGGCCTAGTCTTTCTGTGGGGTGTCTTGAATTTAAACATCATGAAGGTCATGGATGGCATGGGATTGTGCTGATTTTTCCGTGTTTTTCAATTTTTTGGGGTGTTCATGGGGACAGGCCATGTGGGTTGGAGCCATTTTGAGTGAGGTATAGGCAGGCCATGTGCTGGGAGGCAGGGGGCCATTTTGAATGCAGGCAGTGTTCTTAGGTCTCCAACCATTTTGCCTAGGTTTCAACCATTATTACCAGGGGTAGTGAGTGGTGCATGGGCCTAGTCTTTCTGTGGGGTGTCTTGAATTTAAACATCAAGGAGGTCATGGATGGCATGGGATTGTGCTGATTTTTCTGTGTTTTTAGTTTTTTTGGGCTGTTGTTGTGGCCTTTTGAGCAGGGGTAGTGAGTGATGCATGGGCCTAGTCTTTCTGTGGGGTGTCTTGAATTTAAACATCATGGAGGGCATGGATGGCATGGGATAGTGCTGATTTGTCTGTGTTTTTCGATTTTTTGGGGTGTTCATGGGGACAGGCCATGTGGGTAGGGGCCATTTTGAGTGCTGGTACAGGCAGGCCATGTGCTGGGAGGCAGGGGGCCATTTTAAATGCAGGCAGTGTTCTTAGGTCTGCAACCATTTTTCCTAGGTTTCAACCATTATGCCTAGGGGTAGTGAGTGGTGCATGGGCCTAGTCTTTCTGTGGGGTGTCTTGAATTTAAACATCATGGAGGGCATGGATGGCATGGGATTGTGCTGATTTTTCTGTGTTTTTCGTTTTTTTTGGGCTGTTGTTGTGTCCTTTTGAGCAAGGGTAGTGAGTGGTGCATGGGCCTAGTCTTTCTGTGGGGTGTCTTGAATTTAAACATCATGGAGGGCATGGATGGCATGGGATTGTGCTGATTTTTCTGTGTTTTTCGATTTTTTGGGGTGTTCATGGGGACAGGCCATGTGGGTGGGGGCCATTTTGAGTGCTGGTACAGGCAGGCCATGTGCTGGGAGGCAGGGGACCATTTTGAATGCAGGCAGTGTTCTTTGGTCTGCAACCATTTTGCCTAGGTTTCAACCATTATGCCCAGGGGTAGTGAGTGGTGCATGGGCCTAGTCTTTCTGTGCGGTGTCTTGAATTTAAACATCATGGAGGGCATGGATGGCATGGGATTGTGCTGATTTTTCTGTGTTTTTTGTTTTTTTGGGCTGTTGTTGTGGCCTTTTGAGCAGGGATAGTGAGTGGTGCATGGGCCTAGTCTTTCTGTGGGGTGTCTTGAATTTAAACATCATGGAGGGCATGGATGGCATGGGATTGTGCTGATTTTTCCGTGTTTTTTGATTTTTTGGGGTGTTCAAGGGGACAGGCCATGTGGGTGGGGGCCATTTTGAGTGAGGCACAGGCAGGCCATGTGCTGGGAGGCAGGGGGCCATTTTGAATGCAGACAGTGTTCTTAAGTCTGCAACCATTTTGCCTAGGTTTCTACCATTATGCCCAGGGGTAGTGAGTGGTGCATGGGCCTAGTCTTTACTGTGGGGTGTCTTGAATTTAAACATCATGGACGGCATGGATGGCATGGGATTGTGCTGATTTTTCTGTGTTTTTCGTTTTTTTGGGCTGTTGTTGTGGCCTTTTGAGCAGGGGTAGTGAGTGGTGCATGGGCCTAGTCTTTCTGTGGGGTGTCTTGAATGTAAACATCATGGAGGGCATGGATGGCATGGGATTGTGCTGATTTTTCTGTGTGTTTCGATTTTTTGGGGTGTTCATGGGGACAGGCCATGTGGGTGGGGGCCATTTTGAATGCTGGTACAGGCAGGCCATGTGCTGGGAGGCAGGGGGCAATTTTGAATACAGGCAGTGTTCTTAGGTCTGCAACCATTTTGCCTAGGTTTCAACCATTATGCCCAGGGGTAGTGAGTGATGCATGGGCCTAGTCTTTCTGTGGGGTGTCTTGAATTTAAACATCATGGAGGGCATGGATGGCATGGGATTGTGCTGATTTTTCTGTGTTTTTCGATTTTTTGGGGTGTTCATGGGGACAGGCCTTGTGGGTGGGGGCCATTTTGAGTGCTGGTACAGGCAGGCCATGTGCTGGAAGGCAAGGGGCCAGTTTGAATGCAGGCAGTGTTCTTAGGTCTGCAACCATTTTGCCTTTTTTTCAACCATTATGCCCAGGGGTAGTGAGTGGTGCATGGGCCTAGTCTTTCTGTGGGGTGTCTTGAATTTAAACATCATGGAGGGCATGGATGGCATGGGATTGTGCTGATTTTTCTGTGTTTTTCGTTTTATTGGGCTGTTGTTGTGGCCTTTTGAGCAGGGGTAGTGAGTGGTGCATGGGCCTAGTCTTTCTGTGGGGTGTCTTGAATTTAAACATCATGGAGGGCATGGATGGCATTGGATTGTGCTGATTTTTCTGTGTTTTTCGATTTTCTTCGGTGTTCATGGGGACAGGCCATGTGGGTGGGGGCAATTTTGAGTGCTGGTACAGGCAGGCCATGTGCTGGGAGGCAGGGGGCCATTTTGAATGCAGGCTGTGTTCTTAGGTCTGCAACCATTTTGCCTAGGTTTCAACCATTATGCCCAGGGGTAGTGAGGGGTGCATGGGCCTAGTCTTTCTGTGGGGTGTCTTGAAATTTAAACATCATGGAGGGCATGGATGGCTTGGGATTGTGCTGATTTTTTTGTGTTTTTCGCTTTTTTGGGGTGTTCATGGGGACAGGCCATGTGGGTGGGGGCAATTTTGAGTGCTGGTACAGGCAGGCCATGTGCTGGGAGGCAGGGGGCCATTTTGAATGCAGGCAGTGTTCTTAGGTCTGCAACCATTTTGCATAGGTTTCAACTATTATGCCATGGGGTAGTGAGTGGTGCATGGGCCTAGTCTTTCTGTGGGGTGTCTTGAATTCAAACATCATGGAGGGCATGGATGGCATGGGATTGTGCTGATTTTTCTGTGTTTTTGTTTTTTTTGGGCTGCTGTTGTGGCCTTTTGAGCAGGGGTAGTGAGTGATGCATGGGCCTAGTCTTTCTGTGGGGTGTCTTGAATTTAAACATCATGGAGGGCATGGATGGCATGGGATAGTGCTGATTTGTCTGTGTTTTTCGATTTTTTGGGGTGTTCATGGGGACAGGCCATGTGGGTAGGGGCCATTTTGAGTGCTGGTACAGGCAGGCCATGTGCTGGGAGGCAGGGGGCCATTTTAAATGCAGGCAGTGTTCTTAGGTCTGCAACCATTTTTCCTAGGTTTCAACCATTATGCCTAGGGGTAGTGAGTGGTGCATGGGCCTAGTCTTTCTGTGGGGTGTCTTGAATTTAAACATCATGGAGGGCATGGATGGCATGGGATTGTGCTGATATTTCTGTGTTTTTCGTTTTTTTTGGGCTGTTGTTGTGTCCTTTTGAGCAGGGGTAGTGAGTGGTGCATGGGCCTAGTCTTTCTGTGGGGTGTCTTGAATTTAAACATCATGGAGGGCATGGATGGCATGGGATTGTGCTGATTTTTCTGTGTTTTTCGATTTTTTGGGGTGTTCATGGGGACAGGCCATGTGGGTGGGGGCCATTTTGAGTGCTGGTACAGGCAGGCCATGTGCTGGGAGGCAGGGGACCATTTTGAATGCAGGCAGTGTTCTTTGGTCTGCAACCATTTTGCCTAGGTTTCAACCATTATGCCCAGGGGTAGTGAGTGGTGCATGGGCCTAGTCTTTCTGTGCGGTGTCTTGAATTTAAACATCATGGAGGGCATGGATGGCATGGGATTGTGCTGATTTTTCTGTGTTTTTTGTTTTTTTGGGCTGTTGTTGTGGCCTTTTGAGCAGGGGTAGTGAGTGGTGCATGGGCCTAGTCTTTCTGTGGGGTGTCTTGAATTTAAACATCATGGAGGGCATGGATGGCATGGGATTGTGCTGATTTTTCCGTGTTTTTTGATTTTTTGGGGTGTTCAAGGGGACAGGCCATGTGGGTGGGGGCCATTTTGAGTGAGGCACAGGCAGGCCATGTGCTGGGAGGCAGGGGGCCATTTTGAATGCAGACAGTGTTCTTAAGTCTGCAACCATTTTGCCTAGGTTTCTACCATTATGCCCAGGGGTAGTGAGTGGTGCATGGGCCTAGTCTTTACTGTGGGGTGTCTTGAATTTAAACATCATGGACGGCATGGATGGCATGGGATTGTGCTGATTTTTCTGTGTTTTTCGTTTTTTTGGGCTGTTGTTGTGGCCTTTTGAGCAGGGGTAGTGAGTGGTGCATGGGCCTAGTCTTTCTGTGGGGTGTCTTGAATGTAAACATCATGGAGGGCATGGATGGCATGGGATTGTGCTGATTTTTCTGTGTGTTTCGATTTTTTGGGGTGTTCATGGGGACAGGCCATGTGGGTGGGGGCCATTTTGAGTGCTGGTATAGGCAGGCCATGTGCTGGGAGGCAGGGGGCAATTTTGAATACAGGCAGTGTTCTTAGGTCTGCAACCATTTTGCCTAGGTTTCAACCATTATGCCCAGGGGTAGTGAGTGATGCATGGGCCTAGTCTTTCTGTGGGGTGTCTTGAATTTAAACATCATGGAGGGCATGGATGGCATGGGATTGTGCTGATTTTTCTGTGTTTTTCGATTTTTTGGGGTGTTCATGGGGACAGGCCTTGTGGGTGGGGGCCATTTTGAGTGCTGGTACAGGCAGGCCATGTGCTGGAAGGCAAGGGGCCAGTTTGAATGCAGGCAGTGTTCTTAGGTCTGCAACCATTTTGCCTTTTTTTCAACCATTATGCCCAGGGGTAGTGAGTGGTGCATGGGCCTAGTCTTTCTGTGGGGTGTCTTGAATTTAAACATCATGGAGGGCATGGATGGCATGGGATTGTGCTGATTTTTCTGTGTTTTTCGTTTTATTGGGCTGTTGTTGTGGCCTTTTGAGCAGGGGTAGTGAGTGGTGCATGGGCCTAGTCTTTCTGTGGGGTGTCTTGAATTTAAACATCATGGAGGGCATGGATGGCATTGGATTGTGCTGATTTTTCTGTGTTTTTCGATTTTCTTCGGTGTTCATGGGGACAGGCCATGTGGGTGGAGGCAATTTTGAGTGCTGGTACAGGCAGGCCATGTGCTGGGAGGCAGGGGGCCATTTTGAATGCAGGCTGTGTTCTTAGGTCTGCAACCATTTTGCCTAGGTTTCAACCATTATGCCCAGGGGTAGTGAGGGGTGCATGGGCCTAGTCTTTCTGTGGGGTGTCTTGAAATTTAAACATCATGGAGGGCATGGATGGCTTGGGATTGTGCTGATTTTTTTGTGTTTTTCGCTTTTTTGGGGTGTTCATGGGGACAGGCTATGTGGGTGGGGGCAATTTTGAGTGCTGGTACAGGCAGGCCATGTGCTGGGAGGCAGGGGGGCATTTTGAATGCAGGCAGTGTTCTTAGGTCTGCAACCATTTTGCATAGGTTTCAACTATTATGCCATGGGGTAGTGAGTGGTGCATGGGCCTAGTCTTTCTGTGGGGTGTCTTGAATTCAAACATCATGGAGGGCATGGATGGCATGGGATTGTGCTGATTTTTCTGTGTTTTTGTTTTTTTTGGGCTGCTGTTGTGGCCTTTTGAGCAGGGGTAGTGAGTGGCGCATGGGCCTAGTCTTTCTGTGGGGTGTCTTGAATGTAAACATCATGGAGGGCATGGATGGCATGGGATTGTGCTGATTTTTCTGTGTGTTTTGATTTTTTGGGGTGTTCATGGGGACAGGCCATGTGGGTGGGGGCCATTTTGAGTGCTGGTACAGGCAGGCCATGTGCTGGGAGGCAGGGGGCAATTTTGAATACAGGCAGTGTTCTTAGGTCTGCAACCATTTTGCCTAGGTTTCAACCATTATGCCCAGGGGTAGTGAGTGATGCATGGGCCTAGTCTTTCTGTGGGGTGTCTTGAATTTAAACATCATGGAGGGCATGGATGGCATGGGATTGTGCTGATTTTTCTGTGTTTTTCGATTTTTTGGGGTGTTCATGGGGACAGGCCTTGTGGGTGGGGGCCATTTTGAGTGCTGGTACAGGCAGGCCATGTGCTGGAAGGCAAGGGGCCATTTTGAATGCAGGCAGTGTTCTTAGGTCTGCAACCATTTTGCCTTTTTTTCAACCATTATGCCCAGGGGTAGTGAGTGGTGCATGGGCCTAGTCTTTCTGTGGGGTGTCTTGAATTTAAACATCATGGAGGGCATGGATGGCATGGGATTGTGCTGATTTTTCTGTGTTTTTCATTTTATTGGGCTGCTGTTGTGGCCTTTTGAGCAGGGGTAGTGAGTTGTGCATGGGCCTAGTCTTTCTGTGGGGTGTCTTGAATTTAAACATCATGGAGGGCATGGATGGCATTGGATTGTGCTGATTTTTCTGTGTTTTTCGATTTTCTTCGGTGTTCATGGGGACAGGCCATGTGGGTGGGGGCAATTTTGAGTGCTGGTACAGGCAGGCCATGTGCTGGGAGGCAGGGGGCCATTTTGAATGCAGGCTGTGTTCTTAGGTCTGCAACCATTTTGCCTAGGTTTCAACCATTATGCCCAGGGGTAGTGAGTGGTACATGGGCCTAGTCTTTCTGTGGGGTGTCTTGAGTTCAAACATCATGGAGGGCATGAATGGCATGGGATTGTGCTGATTTTTCTGTGTTTTTTGTTTTTTTGGGCTGTTGTTGTGGCCTTTTGAGCAGGGGTAGTGAGTGGTGCATGGGCCTAGTCTTTCTGTGGGGTGTCTTGAAATTTAAACATCATGGAGGGCATGGATGGCTTGGGATTGTGCTGATTTTTTTGTGTTTTTCGCTTTTTTGGGGTGTTCATGGGGACAGGCCATGTGGGTGGGGGCAATTTTGAGTGCTGGTACAGGCAGGCCATGTGCTGGGAGGCAGGGGGCCTTTTTTAATGCAGGCAGTGTTCTTAGGTCTGCAACCATTTTGCATAGGTTTCAACTATTATGCCATGGGGTAGTGAGTGGTGCATGGGCCTAGTCTTTCTGTGGGGTGTCTTGAATTCAAACATTATGGAGGGCATGGATGGCATGGGATTGTGCTGATTTTTCTGTGTTTTTCATTTTTTTGTGCTGTTGTTGTGGCCTTTTGAGCAGGGGTAGTGAGTGGTGCATGGGCCTAGTCTTTCTGTGGGGTGACTTGAAATTTAAACATCATGGAGGGCATGGATGGCTTGGGATTGTGCTGATTTTTCTGTGTTTTTCGCTTTTTTGGGGTGTTCATGGGGACAGGCCATGTGGGTGGGGGCAATTTTGAGTGCTGGTACAGGCAGGCCATGTGCTGGGAGGCAGGGGGCATTTTGAATGCAGGCAGTGTTCTTAGGTCTGCAACCATTTTGCATAGGTTTCAACCATTATGCCCAGGGGTAGTGAGTGGTGCATGGGCCTAGTCTTTCTGTGGGGTGTCTTGAATTCAAACATCATGGAGTGCATGGATGGCATGGGATTATCCTGATTTTTCTGTGTTTTTTGTTTTTTTAAGCTGTTGTTGTGGCCTTTTCAGCAGGGGTAATGAGTGGGCATTGGGCCTAGTCTTTCTGTGGGGTGTCTTGAATTTAAACATCATGGAGGGCATGGATGGCATGGGATTGTGCTGATTATTCTGTGTTTTTCGATTTTTTGGGGTGTTCATGGGGACAGGCCATGTGGGTGGGGGCCATTTTGAGTGCTGGTACAGGCAGGCCATGTGCTGGGAGGCAGGGGACCATTTTGAATGCAGGCAGTGTTCTTAGGTCTGCAACCATTTTTCCTAGGTTTCAACCATTATGCCTAGGGGTAGTGAGTGGTGCATGGGCCTAGTCTTTCTGTGGGGTGTCTTGAATTTAAACACCATGGAGGGCATGGATGGCATGGGATTGTGCTGATATTTCTGTGTTTTTCATTTTTTTGGGCTGTTGTTATGGCCTTTTGAGCAGGGGTAGTGAGTGGTGCATGGGCCTAGTCTTTCTGTGGGGTGTCTTGAATTTAAACACCATGGAGGGCATGGATGGCATAGGATTGTGCTGATTTTTCTGTGTTTTTCGATTTTTTGGGGTGTTCATGGGGACAGGCCATGTGGGTGGGGGCCATTTTGAGTGCTGGTACAGGCAGGCCATGTGCTGAGAGGCAGGGGACCATTTTGAATGCAGGCAGTGTTCTTTGGTCTGCAACCATTTTGCCTAGGTTTCAACGTTATGCCCAGGGTAGTGAGTGGTGCATGGGCCTAGTCTTTCTGTGTGGTGTCTTGAATTTAAACATCATGGAGGGCATGGATGGCATGGGATTGTGCTGATTTTCTGTGTTTTTTGTTTTTTTGGGCTGTTGTTGTGGCCTTTTGATCAGGGGTAGTGAGTGGTGCATGGGCCTAGTCTTTCTGTGGGGTGTCTTGAATTTAAACATCATGGAGGGCATGGATGGCATGGGATTGTGCTGATTTTTCCATGTTTTTTGATTTTTTGGGGTGTTCAAGGGGACAGGCCATGTGGGTGGGGGCCATTTTGAGTGAGGTACAGGCAGGCCATGTGCTGGGAGGCAGGGGGCCATTTTGAATGCAGGCAGTGTTCTTAAGTCTGCAACCATTTTGCCTAGGTTTCTACCATTATGCCCAGGGGTAGTGAGTGGTGCATGGGCCTAGTCTTTCTGTGGGGTGTCTTGAATTTAAACATCATGGACGGCATGGATGGCATGGGATTGTGCTGATTTTTCTGTGTTTTTCGTTTTTTTGGGCTGTTGTTGTGGCCTTTTGAGCAGGGGTAGTGAGTGGTGCATGGGCCTAGTCTTTCTGTGGGGTGTCTTGAATGTAAACATCATGGAGGGCATGGATGGCATGGGATTGTGCTGATTTTTCTGTGTGTTTCGATTTTTTGGGGTGTTCATGGGGACAGGCCATGTGGGTGGGGGCCATTTTGAGTGCTGGTACAGGCAGGCCATGTGCTGGGAGGCAGGGGCCATTTTGAATGCAGGCAGTGTTCTTAGGTCTGCAACCATTTTGCATAGGTTTCAACTATTATGCCATGGGGTAGTGAGTGGTGCATGGGCCTAGTCTTTCTGTGGGGTGTCTTGAATTCATACATCATGGAGGGCATGGATGGCATGGGATTGTGCTGATTTTTCTGTGTTTTTCGTTTTTTTGGGCTGTTGTTGTGGCCTTTTGAGCAGGGGTAGTGAGTGGTGCATGGGCCTAGTCTTTCTGTGGGGTGTCTTGAAATTTAAACATCATGGAGGGCATGGATGGCTTGGGATTGTGCTGATTTTTCTGTGTTTTTCGCTTTTTTGGGGTGTTCATGCGGACAGGCCATGTGGGTGGGGGCAATTTTGAGTGCTGGTACAGGCAGGCCATGTGCTGGGAGGCAGGGGGCCATTTTGAATGCAGGCAGTGTTCTTAGGTCTGCAACCATTTTGCATAGGTTTCAACCATTATGCCCAGGGGTAGTGAGTGGTGCATGGGCCTAGTCTTTCTGTGGGGTGTCTTGAATTCAAACATCATGGAGTGCATGGATGGCATGGGATTATCCTGATTTTTCTGTGTTTTTTGTTTTTTTAAGCTGTTGTTGTGGCCTTTTCAGCAGGGGTAATGAGTGGGCATTGGGCCTAGTCTTTCTGTGGGGTGTCTTGAATTTAAACATCATGGAGGGCATGGATGGCATGGGATTGTGCTGATTATTCTGTGTTTTTCGATTTTTTGGGGTGTTCATGGGGACAGGCCATGTGGGTGGGGGCCATTTTGAGTGCTGGTACAGGCAGGCCATGTGCTGGGAGGCAGGGGACCATTTTGAATGCAGGCAGTGTTCTTAGGTCTGCAACCATTTTTCCTAGGTTTCAACCATTATGCCTAGGGGTAGTGAGTGGTGCATGGGCCTAGTCTTTCTGTGGGGTGTCTTGAATTTAAACACCATGGAGGGCATGGATGGCATGGGATTGTGCTGATATTTCTGTGTTTTTCATTTTTTTGGGCTGTTGTTGTGGCCTTTTGAGCAGAAGTAGTGAGTGGTGCATGGGCCTAGTCTTTCTGTTGGGTGTCTTGAATTTAAACATCATGGAGGGCATGGATGGCATAGGATTGTGCTGATTTTTCTGTGTTTTTCGATTTTTTGGGGTGTTCATGGGGACAGGCCATGTGGGTGGGGGCCATTTTGAGTGCTGGTACAGGCAGGCCATGTGCTGAGAGGCAGGGGACCATTTTGAATGCAGGCAGTGTTCTTTGGTCTGCAACCATTTTGCCTAGGTTTCAACGTTATGCCCAGGGGTAGTGAGTGGTGCATGGGCCTAGTCTTTCTGTGTGGTGTCTTGAATTTAAACATCATGGAGGGCATGGATGGCATGGGATTGTGCTGATTTTTCTGTGTTTTTTTGTTTTTTTGGGCTGTTGTTGCCTTTTGATCAGGGGTAGTGAGTGGTGCATGGGCCTAGTCTTTCTGTGGGGTGTCTTGAATTTAAACATCATGGAGGGCATGGATGGCATGGGATTGTGCTGATTTTTCCATGTTTTTTGATTTTTTGGGGTGTTCAAGGGGACAGGCCATGTGGGTGGGGGCCATTTTGAGTGAGGTATAGGCAGGCCATGTGCTGGGAGGCAGGGGGCTATTTTGAATGCAGGCAGTGTTCTTAGGTCTCGAACCATTTTGCCTAGGTTTCAACCATTATGACCAAGGGTAGTGAGTGGTGCATGGGCCTAGTCTTTCTGTGGGGTGTCTTGAATTTAATTATCATGGAGGGCATGGATGGCATGGGATTGTGCTGATTTTTCTGTGTTTTTCGTTTTTCTGGGCTGTTGTTGTGGCCTTTTGAGCAGGGGTAGTGAGTGGTGCATGGGCCTAGTCTTTCTGTGGGGTGTCTTGAATGTAAACATCATGGAGGGCATGGATGGCATGGGATTGTGCTGATTTTTCTGTGTGTTTCGATTTTTTGGGGTGTTCATGGGGACAGGCCATGTGGGTGGGGGCCATTTTGAGTGCTGGTACAGGCAGGCCATGTGCTGGGAGGCAGGGGCCATTTTGAATGCAGGCAGTGTTCTTAGGTCTGCAACCATTTTGCATAGGTTTCAACTAATATGCCATGGGGTAGTGAGTGGTGCATGGGCCTAGTCTTTCTGTGGGGTGTCTTGAATTCAAACATCATGGAGGGCATGGATGGCATGGGATTGTGCTGATTTTTCTGTGTTTTTCGTTTTTTTGGGCTGTTGTTGTGGCCTTTTGAGCAGGGGTAGTGAGTGGTGCATGGGCCTAGTCTTTCTGTGGGGTGTCTTGAAATTTAAACATCATGGAGGGCATGGATGGCTTGGGATTGTGCTGATTTTTCTGTGTTTTTCGCTTTTTTGGGGTGTTCATGGGGACAGGCCATGTGGGTGGGGGCAATTTTGAGTGCTGGTACAGGCAGGCCATGTGCTGGGAGGCAGGGGGCCATTTTGAATGCAGGCAGTGTTCTTAGGTCTGCAACCATTTTGCATATGTTTCAACCATTATGCCCAGGGGTAGTGAGTGGTGCATGGGCCTAGTCTTTCTGTGGGGTGTCTTGAATTCAAACATCATGGAGTGCATGGATGGCATGGGATTATCCTGATTTTTCTGTGTTTTTTGTTTTTTTAAGCTGTTGTTGTGGCCTTTTCAGCAGGGGTAATGAGTGGGCATTGGGCCTAGTCTTTCTGTGGGGTGTCTTGAATTTAAACATCATGGAGGGCATGGATGGCATGGGATTGTGCTGATTATTCTGTGTTTTTCGATTTTTTGGGGTGTTCATGGGGACAGGCCATGTGGGTGGGGGCCATTTTGAGTGCTGGTACAGGCAGGCCATGTGCTGGGAGGCAGGGGACCATTTTGAATGCAGGCAGTGTTCTTAGGTCTGCAACCATTTTTCCTAGGTTTCAACCATTATGCCTAGGGGTAGTGAGTGGTGCATGGGCCTAGTCTTTCTGTGGGGTGTCTTGAATTTAAACACCATGGAGGGCATGGATGGCATGGGATTGTGCTGATATTTCTGTGTTTTTCATTTTTTTGGGCTGTTGTTGTGGCCTTTTGAGCAGGGGTAGTGAGTGGTGCATGGGCCTAGTCTTTCTGTGGGGTGTCTTGAATTTAAACATCATGGAGGGCATGGATGGCATAGGATTGTGCTGATTTTTCTGTGTTTTTCGATTTTTTGGGGTGTTCATGGGGACAGGCCATGTGGGTGGGGGCCATTTTGAGTGCTGGTACAGGCAGGCCATGTGCTGAGAGGCAGGGGACCATTTTGAATGCAGGCAGTGTTCTTTGGTCTGCAACCATTTTGCCTAGGTTTCAACGTTATGCCCAGGGGTAGTGAGTGGTGCATGGGCCTAGTCTTTCTGTGTGGTGTCTTGAATTTAAACATCATGGAGGGCATGGATGGCATGGGATTGTGCTGATTTTTCTGTGTTTTTTGTTTTTTTGGGCTGTTGTTGTTGCCTTTTGATCAGGGGTAGTGAGTGGTGCATGGGCCTAGTCTTTCTGTGGGGTGTCTTGAATTTAAACATCATGGAGGGCATGGATGGCATGGGATTGTGCTGATTTTTCCATGTTTTTTGATTTTTGGGGGTGTTCAAGGGGACAGGCCATGTGGGTGGGGGCCATTTTGAGTGAGGTATAGGCAGGCCATGTGCTGGGAGGCAGGGGGCTATTTTGAATGCAGGCAGTGTTCTTAGGTCTCCAACCATTTTGCCTAGGTTTCAACCATTATGACCAAGGGTAGTGAGTGGTGCATGGGCCTAGTCTTTCTGTGGGGTGTCTTGAATTTAATTAACATGGAGGGCATGGATGGCATGGGATTGTGCTGATTTATCTGTGTTTTTAGTTTTTTGGGGCTGTTGTTGTGGCCTTTTGAGCAGGGGTAGTGAGTGATGCATGGGCCTAGTCTTTCTGTGGGGTGTCTTGAATTTAAACATCATGGAGGGCATGGATGGCATGGGATAGTGCTGATTTGTCTGTGTTTTTCGATTTTTTGGGGTGTTCATGGGGACAGGCCATGTGGGTAGGGGCCATTTTGAATGCTGGTACAGGCAGGCCATGTGCTGGGAGGCAGGGGGGCATTTTGAATGCAGGCAGTGTTCTTAGGTCTGCAACCATTTTTCCTTGGTTTCAACCATTATGCCTAGGGGTAGTGAGTGGTGCATGGGCCTAGTCTTTCTGTGGGGTGTCTTGAATTTAAACATCATGGAGGGCATGGATGGCATGGGATTGTGCTGATATTTCTGTGTTTTTCGTTTTTTTGGGCTGTTGTTGTGGCCTTTTGAGCAGGGGTAGTGAGTGGTGCATGGGCCTAGTCTTTCTGTGGGGTGTCTTGAATTTAAAGATCATGGAGGGCATGGATGGCATGGGATTGTGCTGATTTTTCTGTGTTTTTCGATTTTTTGGGGTGTTCATGGGGACAGGCCATGTGGGTGGGGGCCATTTTGAGTGCTGGTACAGGCAGGCCATGTGCTGGGAGGCAGGGGGCCATTTTGAATGCAGGCAGTGTTCTTAGTTCTGCAAACATTTTGCCTAGGTTTCAACCATTATGCCCAGGGGTAGTGAGTGATGCATGGGCCTAGTCTTTCTGTGGGGTGTCTTGAATTTAAACATCATGGAGGGCATGGATGGCATGGGATTGTGCTGATTTTCATGTGTCTTTCGTTTTTTTTGGGCTGTTGTTGTGGCCTTTTGAGCAGGGGTAGTGAGTGGTGCATGGGCCTAGTCTTTCTGTGGGGTGTCTTGAATTTAAACATCATGAAGGTCATGGATGGCATGGGATTGTGCTGATTTTTCTGTGTTTTTCGATTTTTTGGGGTGTTCATGGGGACAGGCCATGTGGGTGGGGGCAATTTTGAGTGAGGTATAGGCAGGCCATGTGCTGGGAGGCAGGGGGCTATTTTGAATGCAAGCAGTGTTCTTAGGTCTCCAACCATTTTGCCTAGGTTTCAACTATTATGACCAAGGGTAGTGAGTGGTGCATGGGCCTAGTCTTTCTGTGGGGTGTCTTGAATTTAATTATCATGGAGGGCATGGATGGCATGGGATTGTGCTGATTTTTCTGTGTTTTTAGTTTTTTGGGCTGTTGTTGTGGCCTTTTGAGCAGGGGTAGTGAGTGATGCATGGGCCTAGTCTTTCTGTGGGGTGTCTTGAATTTAAACATCATGGAGGGCATGGATGGAATGGGATAGTGCTGATTTGTCAGTGTTTTTCGATTTTTTGGGGTGTTCATGGGGACAGGCCATGTGGGTAGGGGCCATTTTGAGTGCTGGTACAGGCAGGCCATGTGCTGGGAGGCAGGGGGGCATTTTGAATGCAGGCAGTGTTCTTAGGTCTGCAACCATTTTTCCTAGGTTTCAACCATTATGCCTAGGGGTAGTGAGTGGTGCATGGGCCTAGTCTTTCTGTGGGGTGTCTTGAATTTAAACATCATGGAGGGCATGGATGGCATGGGATTGTGCTGATATTTCTGTGTTTTTTGTTTTTTTGGGCTGTTGTTGTGGCCTTTTGAGCAGGGGTAGTGAGTGGTGCATGGGCCTAGTCTTTCTGTGGGGTGTCTTGAATTTAAACATTATGGAGGGCATGGATGGCATGGGATTGTGCTGATTTTTCCGTGTTTTTGGATTTTTTGGGGTGTTCCAGGGGACAGGCCATGTGGGTGGGGGCCATTTTGAGTGAGGTACAGGCAGGCCATGTGCTGGGAGGCAGGGGGCCATTTTGAATGCAGACAGTGTTCTTAAGTCTGCAACCATTTTGCCTAGGTTTCTACCATTATGCCCAGGGGTAGTGAGTGGTGCATGGGCCTAGTCTTTCTGTGGGGTGTCTTGAATTTGAACATCATGGACGGCATGGATGGCATGGGATTGTGCTGATTTTTCTGTGTTTTTCGTTTTTTTGGGCTGTTGTTGTGGCCTTTTGAGCAGGGGTAGTGAGTGGTGCATGGGCCTAGTCTTTCTGTGGGGTGTCTTGAATGTTAACATCATGGAGGGCATGGATGGCATGGGATTGTGCTGATTTTTCTGTGTGTTTCGATTTTTTGGGGTGTTCATGGGGACAGGCCATGTGGGTGGGGACCATTTTGAGTGCTGGTATAGGCAGGCCATGTGCTGGGAGGCAGGGGGCAATTTTGAATACAGGCAGTGTTCTTAGGTCTGCAACCATTTTGCCTAGGTTTCAACCATTATGCCCAGGGGTAGTGAGTGATGCATGGGCCTAGTCTTTCTGTGGGGTGTCTTGAATTTAAGCATCATGGAGGGCATGGATGGCATGGGATTGTGCTGATTTTTCTGTGTTTTTCGATTTTTTGGGGTGTTCATGGGGACAGGCCTTGTGGGTGGGGGCCATTTTGAGTGCTGGTACAGGCAGGCCATGTGCTGGAAGGCAAGGGGCCATTTTGAATGCAGGCAGTGTTCTTAGGTCTGCAACCATTTTGCCTTTTTTTCAACCATTATGCCCAGAGGTAGTGAGTGGTGCAAGGGCCTAGTCTTTCTGTGGGGTGTCTTGAATTTAAACATCATGGAGGGCATGGATGGCATGGGATTGTGCTGATTTTTCTGTGTTTTTCGTTTTATTGGGCTGTTGTTGTGGCCTTTTGAGCAGGGGTAGTGAGTGGTGCATGGGCCTAGTCTTTCTGTGGGGTGTCTTGAATTTAAACATCATGGAGGGCATGGATGGCATTGGATTGTGCTGATATTTCTGTGTTTTTCGATTTTCTTCGGTGTTCATGGGGACAGGCCATGTGGGTGGGGGCAATTTTGAGTGCTGGTACAGGCAGGCCATGTGCTGGGAGGCAGGGGGCCATTTTGAATGCAGGCTGTGTTCTTAGGTCTGCAACCATTTTGCCTAGGTTTCAACCATTATGCCCAGGGGTAGTGAGTGGTGCATGGGCCTAGTCTTTCTGTGGGGTGTTTTGAAATTTAAACATCATGGAGGGCATGGATGGCTTGGGATTGTGCTGATTTTTTTGTGTTTTTCGCTTTTTTGGGGTGTTCATGGGGACAGGCCATGTGAGTGGGGGCAATTTTGAGTACTGGTACAGGCAGGCCATGTGCTGGGAGGCAGGGGGCCATTTTGAATGCAGGCAGTGTTCTTAGGTCTGCAACCATTTTGCATAGGTTTCAACTATTATGCCATGGGGTAGTGAGTGGTGCATGGGCCTAGTCTTTCTGTGGGGTGTCTTGAATTCAAACATCATGGAGGGCATGGATGGCATGGGATTGTGCTGATTTTTCTGTGTTTTTGGTTTTTTTGGGCTGCTGTTGTGGCCTTTTGAGCAGGGGTAGTGAGTGGTGCATGGGCCTAGTCTTTCTGTGGGGTGTCTTGAATGTAAACATCATGGAGGGCATGGATGGCATGGGATTGTGCTGATTTTTCTGTGTGTTTCGATTTTTTGGGGTGTTCATGGGGACAGGCCATGTGGGTGGGGGCCATTTTGAGTGCTGGTATAGGCAGGCCATGTGCTGGGAGGCAGGGGGCAATTTTGAATACAGGCAGTGTTCTTAGGTCTGCAACCATTTTGCCTAGGTTTCAACCATTATGCCCAGGGGTAGTGAGTGATGCATGGGCCTAGTCTTTCTGTGGGGTGTCTTGAATTTAAGCATCATGGAGGGCATGGATGGCATGGGATTGTGCTGATTTTTCTGTGTTTTTCGATTTTTTGGGGTGTTCATGGGGACAGGCCTTGTGGGTGGGGGCCATTTTGAGTGCTGGTACAGGCAGGCCATGTGCTGGAAGGCAAGGGGCCATTTTGAATGCAGGCAGTGTTCTTAGGTCTGCAACCATTTTGCCTTTTTTTCAACCATTATGCCCAGGGGTAGTGAGTGGTGCAAGGGCCTAGTCTTTCTGTGGGGTGTCTTGAATTTAAACATCATGGAGGGCATGTATGGCATGGGATTGTGCTGATTTTTCTGTGTTTTTCGTTTTATTGGGCTGTTGTTGTGGCCTTTTGAGCAGGGGTAGTGAGTGGTGCATGGGCCTAGTCTTTCTGTGGGGTGTCTTGAATTTAAACATCATGGAGGGCATGGATGGCATTGGATTGTGCTGATTTTTCTGTGTTTTTCGTTTTTCTTCGGTGTTCATGGGGACAGGCCATGTGGGTGGGGGCAATTTTGAGTGCTGGTACAGGCAGGCCATGTGCTGGGAGGCAGGGGGCCATTTTGAATGCAGGCTGTGTTCTTAGGTCTACAACCATTTTGCCTAGGTTTCAACCATTATGCCCAGGGGTAGTGAGTGGTGCATGGGCCTAGTCTTTCTGTGGGGTGTCTTGAAATTTAAACATCATGGAGGGCATGGATGGCTTGGGATTGTGCTGATTTTTTTGTGTTTTTCGCTTTTTTGGGGTGTTCATGGGGACAGGCCATGTGGGTGGGGGCAATTTTGAGTGCTGGTACAGGCAGGCCATGTGCTGGGAGGCAGGGGGCCATTTTGAATGCAGGCAGTGTTCTTAGGTCTGCAACCATTTTGCATAGGTTTCAACTATTATGCCATGGGGTAGTGAGTGGTGCATGGGCCTTGTCTTTCTGTGGGGTGTCTTGAATTCAAACATCATGGAGGGCATGGATGGCATGGGATTGTGCTGATTTTTCTGTGTTTTTGTTTTTTTTGGGCTGCTGTTGTGGCCTTTTGAGCAGGGGTAGTGAGTGGTGCATGGGCCTAGTCTTTCTGTGGGGTGTCTTGAATGTAAACATCATGGAGGGCATGGATGGCATGGGATTGTGCTGATTTTTCTGTGTGTTTCGATTTTTTGGGGTGTTCATGGGGACAGGCCATGTGGGTGGGGGCCATTTTGAGTGCTGGTACAGGCAGGCCATGTGCTGGGAGGCAGGGGGCAATTTTGAATACAGGCAGTGTTCTTAGGTCTGCAACCATTTTGCCTAGGTTTCAACCATTATGCCCAGGGGTAGTGAGTGGTACATGGGCCTAGTCTTTCTGTGGGGTGTCTTGAAATTTAAACATCATGGAGGGCATGGATGGCTTGGGATTGTGCTGATTTTTTTGTGTTTTTCGCTTTTTTGGGGTGTTCATGGGCACAGGCCATGTGGGTGGGGGCAATTTTGAGTGCTGGTACAGGCAGGCCATGTGCTGGGAGGCAGGGGGCCATTTTGAATGCAGGCAGTGTTCTTAGGTCTGCAAGCATTTTGCATAGGTTTCAACCATTATGCCCAGGGGTAGTGAGTGGTGCATGGGCCTAGTCTTTCTGTGGGGTGTCTTGAATTCAAACATCATGGAGTGCATGGATGGCATGGGATTATCCTGATTTTTCTGTGTTTTTTGTTTTTTTTAAGCTGTTGTTGTGGCCTTTTCAGCAGGGGTAATGAGTGGGCATTGGGCCTAGTCTTTCTGTGGGTGTCTTGAATTTAAACATCATGGAGGGCATGGATGGCATGGGATTGTGCTGATTATTCTGTGTTTTTCGATTTTTTGGGGTGTTCATGGGGACAGGCCATGTGGGTGGGGGCCATTTTGAGTGCTGGTACAGGCAGGCCATGTGCTGGGAGGCAGGGGACCATTTTGAATGCAGGCAGTGTTCTTAGGTCTGCAACCATTTTTCCTAGGTTTCAACCATTATGCCTAGGGGTAGTGAGTGGTGCATGGGCCTAGTCTTTCTGTGGGGTGTCTTGAATTTAAACACCATGGAGGGCATGGATGGCATGGGATTGTGCTGATATTTCTGTGTTTTTCATTTTTTTGGGCTGTTGTTGTGGCCTTTTGAGCAGGGGTAGTGAGTGGTGCATGGGCCTAGTCTTTCTGTGGGGTGTCTTGAATTTAAACATCATGGGGGGCATGGATGGCATAGGATTGTACTGATTTTTCTGTGTTTTTCGATTTTTTGGGGTGTTCATGGGGACAGGCCATGTGGGTGGGGGCCATTTTGAGTGCTGGTACAGGCAGGCCATGTGCTGAGAGGCAGGGGACCATTTTGAATGCAGGCAGTGTTCTTTGGTCTGCAACCATTTTGCCTAGGTTTCAACGTTATGCCCAGGGGTAGTGAGTGGTGCATGGGCCTAGTCTTTCTGTGTGGTGTCTTGAATTTAAACATCATGGAGGGCATGGATGGCATGGGATTGTGCTGATTTTTCTGTGTCTTTCGTTTTTTTTGGGCTGTTGTTGTGGCCTTTTGAGCAGGGGTAGTGAGTGGTGCATGGGCCTAGTCTTTCTGTGGGGTGTCTTGAATTTAAACATCATGAAGGTCATGGATGGCATGGGATTGTGCTGATTTTTCTGTGTTTTTCGATTTTTTGGGGTGTTCATGGGGACAGGCCATGTGGGTGGGGGCAATTTTGAGTGAGGTATAGGCAGGCCATGTGCTGGGAGGCAGGGGCTATTTTGAATGCAAGCAGTGTTCTTAGGTCTCCAACCATTTTGCCTAGGTTTCAACTATTATGACCAAGGGTAGTGAGTGGTGCATGGGCCTAGTCTTTCTGTGGGGTGTCTTGAATTTAATTATCATGGAGGGCATGGATGGCATGGGATTGTGCTGATTTTTCTGTGTTTTTAGTTTTTTGGGCTGTTGTTGTGGCCTTTTGAGCAGGGGTAGTGAGTGATGCATGGGCCTAGTCTTTCTGTGGGGTGTCTTGAATTTAAACATCATGGAGGGCATGGATGGAATGGGATAGTGCTGATTTGTCAGTGTTTTTCGATTTTTTGGGGTGTTCATGGGGACAGGCCATGTGGGTAGGGGCCATTTTGAGTGCTGGTACAGGCAGGCCATGTGCTGGGAGGCAGGGGGGGCATTTTGAATGCAGGCAGTGTTCTTAGGTCTGCAACCATTTTTCCTAGGTTTCAACCATTATGCCTAGGGTAGTGAGTGGTGCATGGGCCTAGTCTTTCTGTGGGGTGTCTTGAATTTAAACATCATGGAGGGCATGGATGGCATGGGATTGTGCTGATATTTCTGTGTTTTTTGTTTTTTTGGGCTGTTGTTGTGGCCTTTTGAGCAGGGGTAGTGAGTGGTGCATGGGCCTAGTCTTTCTGTGGGGTGTCTTGAATTTAAACATTATGGAGGGCATGGATGGCATGGGATTGTGCTGATTTTTCCGTGTTTTTTGATTTTTTGGGGTGTTTCCAGGGGACAGGCCATGTGGGTGGGGGCCATTTTGAGTGAGGTACAGGCAGGCCATGTGCTGGGAGGCAGGGGCCATTTTGAATGCAGACAGTGTTCTTAAGTCTGCAACCATTTTGCCTAGGTTTCTACCATTATGCCCAGGGGTAGTGAGTGGTGCATGGGCCTAGTCTTTCTGTGGGGTGTCTTGAATTTGAACATCATGGACGGCATGGATGGCATGGGATTGTGCTGATTTTTCTGTGTTTTTCATTTTTTGGGCTGTTGTTGTGGCCTTTTGAGCAGGGGTAGTGAGTGGTGCATGGGCCTAGTCTTTCTGTGGGGTGTCTTGAATGTAAACATCATGGAGGGCATGGATGGCATGGGATTGTGCTGATTTTTCTGTGTGTTTCGATTTTTTGGGGTGTTCATGGGGGACAGGCCATGTGGGTGGGGGCCATTTTGAGTGCTGGTATAGGCAGGCCATGTGCTGGAGGCAGGGGGCAATTTTGAATACAGGCAGTGTTCTTAGGTCTGCAACCATTTTGCCTAGGTTTCAACCATTATGCCCAGGGGTAGTGAGTGATGCATGGGCCTAGTCTTTCTGTGGGGTGTCTTGAATTTAAGCATCATGGAGGGCATGGATGGCATGGGATTGTGCTGATTTTTCTGTGTTTTTCGATTTTTTGGGGTGTTCATGGGGACAGGCCTTGTGGGTGGGGGCCATTTTGAGTGCTGGTACAGGCAGGCCATGTGCTGGAAGGCAAGGGGCCATTTTGAATGCAGGCAGTGTTCTTAGGTCTGCAACCATTTTGCCTTTTTTTCAACCATTATGCCCAGGGGTAGTGAGTGGTGCAAGGGCCTAGTCTTTCTGTGGGGTGTCTTGAATTTAAACATCATGGAGGGCATGGATGGCATGGGATTGTGCTGATTTTTCTGTGTTTTTCGTTTTATTGGGCTGTTGTTGTGGCCTTTTGAGCAGGGGTAGTGAGTGGTGCATGGGCCTAGTCTTTCTGTGGGGTGTCTTGAATTTAAACATCATGGAGGGCATGGATGGCATTGGATTGTGCTGATATTTCTGTGTTTTTCGATTTTCTTCGGTGTTCATGGGGACAGGCCATGTGGGTGGGGGCAATTTTGAGTGCTGGTACAGGCAGGCCATGTGCTGGGAGGCAGGGGGCCATTTTGAATGCAGGCTGTGTTCTTAGGTCTGCAACCATTTTGCCTAGGTTTCAACCATTATGCCCAGGGTAGTGAGTGGTGCATGGGCCTAGTCTTTCTGTGGGGTGTTTTGAAATTTAAACATCATGGAGGGCATGGATGGCTTGGGATTGTGCTGATTTTTTTGTGTTTTCGCTTTTTTGGGGTGTTCATGGGGACAGGCCATGTGAGTGGGGGCAATTTTGAGTACTGGTACAGCAGGCCATGTGCTGGGAGGCAGGGGGCCATTTTGAATGCAGGCAGTGTTCTTAGGTCTGCAACCATTTTGCATAGGTTTCACTATTATGCCATGGGGGTAGTGAGTGGTGCATGGGCCTAGTCTTTCTGTGGGGTGTCTTGAATTCAAACATCATGGAGGGCATGGATGGCATGGGATTGTGCTGATTTTTCTGTGTTTTTTGGTTTTTTTGGGCTGCTGTTGTGGCCTTTTGAGCAGGGGTAGTGAGTGGTGCATGGGCCTAGTCTTTCTGTGGGTGTCTTGAATGTAAACATCATGGAGGGCATGGATGGCATGGGATTGTGCTGATTTTTCCTGTGTGTTTCGATTTTTTGGGGTGTTCCATGGACAGGCCATGTGGGTGGGGGCCATTTTGAGTGCTGGTATAGGCAGGCCATGTGCTGGGAGGCAGGGGGCAATTTTGAATACAGGCAGTGTTCTTAGGTCTGCAACCATTTTGCCTAGGTTTCAACCATTATGCCCAGGGGTAGTGAGTGATGCATGGGCCTAGTCTTTCTGTGGGGTGTCTTGAATTTAAGCATCATGGAGGGCATGGATGGCATGGGATTGTGCTGATTTTTCTGTGTTTTTCGATTTTTTGGGGTGTTCATGGGGACAGGCCTTGTGGGTGGGGGCCATTTTGAGTGCTGGTACAGGCAGGCCATGTGCTGGAAGGCAAGGGGCCATTTTGAATGCAGGCAGTGTTCTTAGGTCTGCAACCATTTTGCCTTTTTTTCAACCATTATGCCCAGGGGTAGTGAGTGGTGCAAGGGCCTAGTCTTTCTGTGGGGTGTCTTGAATTTAAACATCATGGAGGGCATGTATGGCATGGGATTGTGCTGATTTTTCTGTGTTTTTCGTTTTATTGGGCTGTTGTTGTGGCCTTTTGAGCAGGGGTAGTGAGTGGTGCATGGGCCTAGTCTTTCTGTGGGGTGTCTTGAATTTAAACATCATGGAGGGCATGGATGGCATTGGATTGTGCTGATTTTTCTGTGTTTTTCGTTTTTCTTCGGTGTTCATGGGGACAGGCCATGTGGGTGGGGGCAATTTTGAGTGCTGGTACAGGCAGGCCATGTGCTGGGAGGCAGGGGGCCATTTTGAATGCGGCTGTGTTCTTAGGTCTGCAACCATTTTGCCTAGGTTTCAACCATTATGCCCAGGGGTAGTGAGTGGTGCATGGGCCTAGTCTTTCTGTGGGGTGTCTTGAAATTTAAACATCATGGAGGGCATGGATGGCTTGGGATTGTGCTGATTTTTTTGTGTTTTTCGCTTTTTTGGGGTGTTCATGGGGACAGGCCATGTGGGTGGGGGCAATTTTGAGTGCTGGTACAGGCAGGCCATGTGCTGGGAGGCAGGGGGCCATTTTGAATGCAGGCAGTGTTCTTAGGTCTGCAACCATTTTGCATAGGTTTCAACTATTATGCCATGGGGTAGTGAGTGGTGCATGGGCCTTGTCTTTCTGTGGGGTGTCTTGAATTCAAACATCATGGAGGGCATGGATGGCATGGGATTGTGCTGATTTTTCTGTGTTTTTGTTTTTTTTGGGCTGCTGTTGTGGCCTTTTGAGCAGGGGTAGTGAGTGGTGCATGGGCCTAGTCTTTCTGTGGGGTGTCTTGAATGTAAACATCATGGAGGGCATGGATGGCATGGGATTGTGCTGATTTTTCTGTGTGTTTCGATTTTTTGGGGTGTTCATGGGGACAGGCCATGTGGGTGGGGGCCATTTTGAGTGCTGGTACAGGCAGGCCATGTGCTGGGAGGCAGGGGGCAATTTTGAATACAGGCAGTGTTCTTAGGTCTGCAACCATTTTGCCTAGGTTTCAACCATTATGCCCAGGGGTAGTGAGTGGTACATGGGCCTAGTCTTTCTGTGGGGTGTCTTGAAATTTAAACATCATGGAGGGCATGGATGGCTTGGGATTGTGCTGATTTTTTTGTGTTTTTCGCTTTTTTGGGGTGTTCATGGGCACAGGCCATGTGGGTGGGGGCAATTTTGAGTGCTGGTACAGGCAGGCCATGTGCTGGGAGGCAGGGGGCCATTTTGAATGCAGGCAGTGTTCTTAGGTCTGCAAGCATTTTGCATAGGTTTCAACCATTATGCCCAGGGGTAGTGAGTGGTGCATGGGCCTAGTCTTTCTGTGGGGTGTCTTGAATTCAAACATCATGGAGTGCATGGATGGCATGGGATTATCCTGATTTTTCTGTGTTTTTTGTTTTTTTTAAGCTGTTGTTGTGGCCTTTTCAGCAGGGGTAATGAGTGGGCATTGGGCCTAGTCTTTCTGTGGGTGTCTTGAATTTAAACATCATGGAGGGCATGGATGGCATGGGATTGTGCTGATTATTCTGTGTTTTTCGATTTTTTGGGGTGTTCATGGGGACAGGCCATGTGGGTGGGGGCCATTTTGAGTGCTGGTACAGGCAGGCCATGTGCTGGGAGGCAGGGGACCATTTTGAATGCAGGCAGTGTTCTTAGGTCTGCAACCATTTTTCCTAGGTTTCAACCATTATGCCTAGGGGTAGTGAGTGGTGCATGGGCCTAGTCTTTCTGTGGGGTGTCTTGAATTTAAACACCATGGAGGGCATGGATGGCATGGGATTGTGCTGATATTTCTGTGTTTTTCATTTTTTTGGGCTGTTGTTGTGGCCTTTTGAGCAGGGGTAGTGAGTGGTGCATGGGCCTAGTCTTTCTGTGGGGTGTCTTGAATTTAAACATCATGGGGGGCATGGATGGCATAGGATTGTACTGATTTTTCTGTGTTTTTCGATTTTTTGGGGTGTTCATGGGGACAGGCCATGTGGGTGGGGGCCATTTTGAGTGCTGGTACAGGCAGGCCATGTGCTGAGAGGCAGGGGACCATTTTGAATGCAGGCAGTGTTCTTTGGTCTGCAACCATTTTGCCTAGGTTTCAACGTTATGCCCAGGGGTAGTGAGTGGTGCATGGGCCTAGTCTTTCTGTGTGGTGTCTTGAATTTAAACATCATGGAGGGCATGGATGGCATGGGATTGTGCTGATTTTTCTGTGTTTTTTGTTTTTTTGGGCTGTTGTTGTTGCCTTTTGATCAGGGGTAGTGAGTGGTGCATGGGCCTAGTCTTTCTGTGGGGTGTCTTGAATTTAAACATCATGGAGGGCATGGATGGCATGGGATTGTGCTGATTTTTCCATGTTTTTTGATTTTTTGGGGTGTTCAAGGGGACAGGCCATGTGGGTGGGGGCCATTTTGAGTGAGGTACAGGCAGGCCATGTGCTGGGAGGCAGGGGGCCATTTTGAATGCAGGCAGTGTTCTTAAGTCTGCAACCATTTTGCCGAGGTTTCTACCATTATGCCCAGGGGTAGTGAGTGGTGCATGGGCCTAGTCTTTCTGTGGGGTGTCTTGAATTTAAACATCATGGACGGCATGGATGGCATTTGATTGTGCTGATTTTTCTGTGTTTTTCGTTTTTTTGGGCTGTTGTTGTGGCCTTTTGAGCAGGGGTAGTGAGTGGTGCATGGGCCTAGTCTTTCTGTGGGGTGTCTTGAATGTAAACATCATGGAGGGCATGGATGCCATGGGATTGTGCTGATTTTTCTGTGTGTTTCGATTTTTTGGGGTGTTCATGGGGACAGGCCATGTAGGTGGGGGCCATTTTGAGTGCTGGTACAGGCAGGCCATGTGCTGGGAGGCAGGGGGCCATTTTGAATGCAGGCAGTGTCCTTAGTTCTGCAACCATTTTGCCTAGGTTTCAACCATTATGCCCAGGGGTAGTGAGTGATGCATGGGCCTAGTCTTTCTGTGGGGTGTCTTGAATTTAAACATCATGGAGGGCATTGATGGCATGGGATTGTGCTGATTTTCATGTGTCTTTCGTTTTTTTGGGCTGTTGTTGTGGCCTTTTGAGCAGGGGTAGTGAGTGGTGCATGGGCCTAGTCTTTCTGTGGGGTGTCTTGAATTTAAACATCATGAAGGTCATTGATGGCATGGGATTGTGCTGATTTTTCCGTGTTTTTCGATTTTTTTAGGGTGTTCATGGGGACAGGCCATGTGGGTGGGGGGCATTTTGAGTGAGGTACAGGCAGGCCATGTGCTGGGAGGCAGGGGGCCATTTTGAATGCAGGCAGTGTTCTTAGGTCTCCAACCATTTTGCCTAGGTTTCAACCATTATTACCAGGGGTAGTGAGTGGTGCATGGGCCTAGTCTTTCTGTGGGGTGTCTTGAATTTAAACATCAAGGAGGTCATGGATGGCATGGGATTGTGCTGATTTTTCCGTGTTTTTCGATTTTTTGGGGTGTTCATGGAGACAGGCCATGTGGGTGGGGGCCATTTTGAGTGAGGTATAGGCAGGCCATGTGCTGGGAGGCAGGGGGCTATTTTGAATGCAGGCAGTGTTCTTAGGTCTCCAACCATTTTGCCTAAGTTTCAACCATTATGACCAAGGGTAGTGAGTGGTGCATGGGCCTAGTCTTTCTGTGGGGTGTCTTGAATTTAATTATCATGGAGGGCATGGATGGCATGGGATTGTGCTGATTTTTCTGTGTTTTTAGTTTTTTTGGGCTGTTGTTGTGGCCTTTTGAGCAGGGGTAGTGAGTGATGCATGGGCCTAGTCTTTCTGTGGGGTGTCTTGAATTTAAACATCATGGAGGGCATGGATGGCATGGGATAGTGCTGATTTGTCTGTGTTTTTCGATTTTTTGGGGTGTTCATGGGGACAGGCCATGTGGGTAGGGGCCATTTTGAATGCTGGTACAGGCAGGCCATGTGCTGGGAGGCAGGGGGGCATTTTGAATGCAGGCAGTGTTCTTGGGTCTGCAACCATTTTTCCTAGGTTTCAACCATTATGCCTAGGGGTAGTGAGTGGTGCATGGGCCTAGTCTTTCTGTGGGGTGTCTTGAATTTAAACATCATGGAGGGCATGGATGGCATGGGATTGTGCTGATATTTCTGTGTTTTTCGTTTTTTTGGGCTGTTGTTGTGGCCTTTTGAGCAGGGGTAGTGAGTGGTGCATGGGCCTAGTCTTTCTGTGGGGTGTCTTGAATTTAAACATCATGAAGGTCATGGATGGCATGGGATTGTGCTGATTTTTCCGTGTTTTTCGATTTTTTGGGGTGTTCATGGGGACAGGCCATGTGGGTGGGGGCCATTTTGAGTGAGGTATAGGCAGGCCATGTGCTGGGAGGCAGGGGGCTATTTTGAATGCAGGCAGTGTTCTTAGGTCTCCAACCATTTTGCCTAGGTTTCAACCATTATGACCAAGGGTAGTGAGTGGTGCATGGGCCTAGTCTTTCTGTGGGGTGTCTTGAATTTAATTATCATGGAGGGCATGGATGGCATGGGATTGTGCTGATTTTTCTGTGTTTTCCGTTTTATTGGGCTGTTGTTGTGGCCTTTTGAGCAGGGGTAGTGAGTGATGCATGGGCCTAGTCTTTCTGTGGGGTGTCTTGAATTTAAACATCATGGAGGGCATGGATGGAATGGGATAGTGCTGATTTGTCAGTGTTTTTCGATTTTTTGGGGTGTTCATGGGGACAGGCCATGTGGGTAGGGGCCATTTTGAGTGCTGGTACAGGCAGGCCATGTGCTGGGAGGCAGGGGGGCATTTTGAATGCAGGCAGTGTTCTTAGGTCTGCAACCATTTTTCCTAGGTTTCAACCATTATGCCTAGGGGTAGTGAGTGGTGCATGGGCCTAGTCTTTCTGTGGGGTGTCTTGAATTTAAACATCATGGAGGGCATGGATGGCATGGGATTGTGCTGATATTTCTGTGTTTTTTGTTTTTTTGGGCTGTTGTTGTGGCCTTTTGAGCAGGGGTAGTGAGTGGTGCATGGGCCTAGTCTTTCTGTGGGGTGTCTTGAATTTAAACATTATGGAGGGCATGGATGGCATGGGATTGTGCTGATTTTTCCGTGTTTTTTGATTTTTTGGGGTGTTCAAGGGGACAGGCCATGTGGGTGGGGGCCATTTTGAGTGAGGTACAGGCAGGCCATGTGCTGGGAGGCAGGGGGCCATTTTGAATGCAGACAGTGTTCTTTGGTCTGCAACCATTTTGCCTAGGTTTCAACCATTATGCCCAGGGGTAGTGAGTGGTGCATGGGCCTAGTCTTTCTGTGCGGTGTCTTGAATTTAAACATCATGGAGGGCATGGATGGCATGGGATTGTGCTGATTTTTCTGTGTTTTTTGTTTTTTTGGGCTGTTGTTGTGGCCTTTTGAGCAGGGATAGTGAGTGGTGCATGGGCCTAGTCTTTCTGTGGGGTGTCTTGAATTTAAACATCATGGAGGGCATGGATGGCATGGGATTGTGCTGATTTTTCCGTGTTTTTTGATTTTTTGGGGTGTTCAAGGGGACAGGCCATGTGGGTGGGGGCCATTTTGAGTGAGGCACAGGCAGGCCATGTGCTGGGAGGCAGGGGGCCATTTTGAATGCAGACAGTGTTCTTAAGTCTGCAACCATTTTGCCTAGGTTTCTACCATTATGCCCAGGGGTAGTGAGTGGTGCATGGGCCTAGTCTTTACTGTGGGGTGTCTTGAATTTAAACATCATGGACGGCATGGATGGCATGGGATTGTGCTGATTTTTCTGTGTTTTTCGTTTTTTTGGGCTGTTGTTGTGGCCTTTTGAGCAGGGGTAGTGAGTGGTGCATGGGCCTAGTCTTTCTGTGGGGTGTCTTGAATGTAAACATCATGGAGGGCATGGATGGCATGGGATTGTGCTGATTTTTCTGTGTGTTTCGATTTTTTGGGGTGTTCATGGGGACAGGCCATGTGGGTGGGGGCCATTTTGAATGCTGGTACAGGCAGGCCATGTGCTGGGAGGCAGGGGGCAATTTTGAATACAGGCAGTGTTCTTAGGTCTGCAACCATTTTGCCTAGGTTTCAACCATTATGCCCAGGGGTAGTGAGTGATGCATGGGCCTAGTCTTTCTGTGGGGTGTCTTGAATTTAAACATCATGGAGGGCATGGATGGCATGGGATTGTGCTGATTTTTCTGTGTTTTTCGATTTTTTGGGGTGTTCATGGGGACAGGCCTTGTGGGTGGGGGCCATTTTGAGTGCTGGTACAGGCAGGCCATGTGCTGGAAGGCAAGGGGCCAGTTTGAATGCAGGCAGTGTTCTTAGGTCTGCAACCATTTTGCCTTTTTTTCAACCATTATGCCCAGGGGTAGTGAGTGGTGCATGGGCCTAGTCTTTCTGTGGGGTGTCTTGAATTTAAACATCATGGAGGGCATGGATGGCATGGGATTGTGCTGATTTTTCTGTGTTTTTCGTTTTATTGGGCTGTTGTTGTGGCCTTTTGAGCAGGGGTAGTGAGTGGTGCATGGGCCTAGTCTTTCTGTGGGGTGTCTTGAATTTAATCATCATGGAGGGCATGGATGGCATTGGATTGTGCTGATTTTTCTGTGTTTTTCGATTTTCTTCGGTGTTCATGGGGACAGGCCATGTGGGTGGGGGCAATTTTGAGTGCTGGTACAGGCAGGCCATGTGCTGGGAGGCAGGGGGCCATTTTGAATGCAGGCTGTGTTCTTAGGTCTGCAACCATTTTGCCTAGGTTTCAACCATTATGCCCAGGGGTAGTGAGGGGTGCATGGGCCTAGTCTTTCTGTGGGGTGTCTTGAAATTTAAACATCATGGAGGGCATGGATGGCTTGGGATTGTGCTGATTTTTTTGTGTTTTTCGCTTTTTTGGGGTGTTCATGGGGACAGGCCATGTGGGTGGGGGCAATTTTGAGTGCTGGTACAGGCAGGCCATGTGCTGGGAGGCAGGGGGCCATTTTGAATGCAGGCAGTGTTCTTAGGTCTGCAACCATTTTGCATAGGTTTCAACTATTATGCCATGGGGTAGTGAGTGGTGCATGGGCCTAGTCTTTCTGTGGGGTGTCTTGAATTCAAACATCATGGAGGGCATGGATGGCATGGGATTGTGCTGATTTTTCTGTGTTTTTGTTTTTTTTGGGCTGCTGTTGTGGCCTTTTGAGCAGGGGTAGTGAGTGGCGCATGGGCCTAGTCTTTCTGTGGGGTGTCTTGAATGTAAACATCATGGAGGGCATGGATGGCATGGGATTGTGCTGATTTTTCTGTGTGTTTCGATTTTTTGGGGTGTTCATGGGGACAGGCCATGTGGGTGGGGGCCATTTTGAGTGCTGGTACAGGCAGGCCATGTGCTGGGAGGCAGGGGGCAATTTTGAATACAGGCAGTGTTCTTAGGTCTGCAACCATTTTGCCTAGGTTTCAACCATTATGCCCAGGGGTAGTGAGTGATGCATGGGCCTAGTCTTTCTGTGGGGTGTCTTGAATTTAAACATCATGGAGGGCATGGATGGCATGGGATTGTGCTGATTTTTCTGTGTTTTTCGTTTTTTGGGCTGTTGTTGTGGCCTTTTGAGCAGGGGTAGTGAGTGGTGCATGGGCCTAGTCTTTCTGTGGGGTGTCTTGAATTTAAACATCATGGAGGGCATGGATGGCATGGGATTGTGCTGATTTTCTGTGTTTTTCGATTTTTTGGGGGGTTCATGGGGACAGGCCATGTGGGTGGGGGCCATTTTGAGTGCTGGTACAGGCAGGCCATGTGCTGGGAGGCAGGGGACCATTTTGAATGCAGGCAGTGTTCTTAGGTCTGCAACCATTTTTCCTTGGTTTCAACCATTATGCCTAGGGGTAGTGAGTGGTGCATGGGCCTAGTATTTCTGTGGGGTGTCTTGAATTTAAACACCATGGAGGGCATGGGATTGTGCTGATATTTCTGTGTTTTTCGTTTTTTTGGGCTGTTGTTGTGGCCTTTTGAGCAGGGGTAGTGAGTGGTGCATGGGCCTAGTCTTTCTGTGGGGTGTCTTGAATTTAAACATCATGGAGGGCATGGATGCATGGGATTGTGCTGATTTTTCTGTGTTTTTTGTTTTTTTAAGCTGTTGTTGTGGCCTTTTGAGCAGGGGTAGTGAGTGGTGCATGGGCCTAGTCTTTCTGTGGGGTGTCTTGAATTCAAACATCATGGAGTGCATGGATGGCATGGGATTATCCTGATTTTTCTGTGTTTTTTGTTTTTTTAAGCTGTTGTTGTGGCCTTTTGAGCAGGGGTAGTGAGTGGTGCATGGGCCTAGTCTTTCTGTGGGGTGTCTTGAATTTAAACATCATGGAGGGCATGGATGGCATGGGATTGTGCTGATTTTTCTGTGTTTTTCGATTTTTTGGGGGGTTCATGGGGACAGGCCATGTGGGTGGGGGCCATTTTGAGTGCTGGTACAGGCAGGCCATGTGCTGGGAGGCAGGGGACCATTTTGAATGCAGGCAGTGTTCTTTGGTCTGCAACCATTTTGCCTAGGTTTCTACCATTATGCCCAGGGGTAGTGAGTGGTGCATGGGCCTAGTCTTTCTGTGAGGTGTCTTGAATTTAAACATCATGGACGGCATGGATGGCATGGGATTGTGCTGATTTTTCTGTGTTTTTCGTTTTTTTGGGCTGTTGATGTGGCCTTTTGAGCAGGGGTAGTGAGTGGTGCATGGGCTTAGTCTTTCTGTGGGGTGTCTTGAATTTAAACATCATGGAGGGCATGGATGGCATGGGATTGTGCTGATTTTGCCGTGTTTTTTGGTTTTTTGGGGTGTTCAAGGGGACAGGCCATGTGGGTGGGGGCCATTTTGAGTGAGGTACAGGCAGGCCATGTGCTGGGAGGCAGGGGGCCATTTTGAATGCAGGCAGTGTTCTTAAGTCTGCAACCATTTTGCCTAGGTTTCTACCATTATGCCCAGGGGTAGTGAGTGGTGCATGGGCCTAGTCTTTCTGTGAGGTGTCTTGAATTTAAACATCATGGACGGCATGGATGGCATGGGATTGTGCTGATTTTTCTGTGTTTTTCGTTTTTTTGGGCTGTTGTTGTGGCCTTTTGAGCAGGGGTAGTGAGTGGTGCATGGGCCTAGTCTTTCTGTGGGGTGTCTTGAATGTAAGCATCATGGAGGGCATGAATGGCATGGGATTGTGCTGATTTTTCTGTGTGTTTCGATTTTTTGGGGTGTTCATGGGGACAGGCCATGTGGGTGGGGGCCATTTTGAGTGCTGGTACAGGCAGGCCATGTGCTGGGAGGCAGGGGGCCATTTTGAATGGAGGCAGTGTTCTTAGTTCTGCAACCATTTTGCCTAGGTTTCAACCATTATGCCCAGGGGTAGTGAGTGATGCATGGGCCTAGTCTTTCTGTGGGGTGTCTTGAATTTAAACATCATGGAGGGCATGGATGGCATGGGATTGTGCTGATTTTCATGTGTCTTTCGTTTTTTTTGGGCTGTTGTTGTGGCCTTTTGAGCAGGGGTAGTGAGTGGTGCATGGGCCTAGTCTTTCTGTGGGGTGTCTTGAATTTAAACATCATGAAGGTCATGGATGGCATGGGATTGTGCTGATTTTTCCGTGTTTTTCAATTTTTTGGGGTGTTCATGGGGACAGGCCATGTGGGTTGGAGCCATTTTGAGTGAGGTATAGGCAGGCCATGTGCTGGGAGGCAGGGGGCCATTTTGAATGCAGGCAGTGTTCTTAGGTCTCCAACCATTTTGCCTAGGTTTCAACCATTATTACCAGGGGTAGTGAGTGGTGCATGGGCCTAGTCTTTCTGTGGGGTGTCTTGAATTTAAACATCAAGGAGGTCATGGATGGCATGGGATTGTGCTGATTTTTCTGTGTTTTTAGTTTTTTTGGGCTGTTGTTGTGGCCTTTTGAGCAGGGGTAGTGAGTGATGCATGGGCCTAGTCTTTCTGTGGGGTGTCTTGAATTTAAACATCATGGAGGGCATGGATGGCATGGGATAGTGCTGATTTGTCTGTGTTTTTCGATTTTTTGGGGTGTTCATGGGGACAGGCCATGTGGGTAGGGGCCATTTTGAGTGCTGGTACAGGCAGGCCATGTGCTGGGAGGCAGGGGGCCATTTTAAATGCAAGCAGTGTTCTTAGGTCTGCAACCATTTTTCCTAGGTTTCAACCATTATGCCTAGGGGTAGTGAGTGGTGCATGGGCCTAGTCTTTCTGTGGGGTGTCTTGAATTTAAACATCATGGAGGGCATGGATGGCATGGGATTGTGCTGATATTTCTGTGTTTTTCGTTTTTTTTGGGCTGTTGTTGTGTCCTTTTGAGCAGGGGTAGTGAGTGGTGCATGGGCCTAGTCTTTCTGTGGGGTGTCTTGAATTTAAACATCATGGAGGGCATGGATGGCATGGGATTGTGCTGATTTTTCTGTGTTTTTCGATTTTTTGGGGTGTTCATGGGGACAGGCCATGTGGGTGGGGGCCATTTTGAGTGCTGGTACAGGCAGGCCATGTGCTGGGAGGCAGGGGACCATTTTGAATGCAGGCAGTGTTCTTTGGTCTGCAACCATTTTGCCTAGGTTTCAACCATTATGCCCAGGGGTAGTGAGTGGTGCATGGGCCTAGTCTTTCTGTGCGGTGTCTTGAATTTAAACATCATGGAGGGCATGGATGGCATGGGATTGTGCTGATTTTTCTGTGTTTTTTGTTTTTTTGGGCTGTTGTTGTGGCCTTTTGAGCAGGGATAGTGAGTGGTGCATGGGCCTAGTCTTTCTGTGGGGTGTCTTGAATTTAAACATCATGGAGGGCATGGATGGCATGGGATTGTGCTGATTTTTCCGTGTTTTTTTGTTTTTTTGGGGTGTTCAAGGGGACAGGCCATGTGGGTGGGGGCCATTTTGAGTGAGGCACAGGCAGGCCATGTGCTGGGAGGCAGGGGGCCATTTTGAATGCAGACAGTGTTCTTAAGTCTGCAACCATTTTGCCTAGGTTTCTACCATTATGCCCAGGGGTAGTGAGTGGTGCATGGGCCTAGTCTTTACTGTGGGGTGTCTTGAATTTAAACATCATGGACGGCATGGATGGCATGGGATTGTGCTGATTTTTCTGTGTTTTTCGTTTTTTTGGGCTGTTGTTGTGGCCTTTTGAGCAGGGGTAGTGAGTGGTGCATGGGCCTAGTCTTTCTGTGGGGTGTCTTGAATTTAAACACCATGGAGGGCATGGATGGCATAGGATTGTGCTGATTTTTCTGTGTTTTTCGATTTTTTGGGGTGTTCATGGGGACAGGCCATGTGGGTGGGGGCCATTTTGAGTGCTGGTACAGGCAGGCCATGTGCTGAGAGGCAGGGGACCATTTTGAATGCAGGCAGTGTTCTTTGGTCTGCAACCATTTTGCCTAGGTTTCAACGTTATGCCCAGGGGTAGTGAGTGGTGCATGGGCCTAGTCTTTCTGTGTGGTGTCTTGAATTTAAACATCATGGAGGGCATGGATGGCATGGGATTGTGCTGATTTTCTGTGTTTTTTGTTTTTTTGGGCTGTTGTTGTGGCCTTTTGATCAGGGGTAGTGAGTGGTGCATGGGCCTAGTCTTTCTGTGGGGTGTCTTGAATTTAAACATCATGGAGGGCATGGATGGCATGGGATTGTGCTGATTTTTCCATGTTTTTTGATTTTTTGGGGTGTTCAAGGGGACAGGCCATGTGGGTGGGGGCCATTTTGAGTGAGGTACAGGCAGGCCATGTGCTGGGAGGCAGGGGGCCATTTTGAATGCAGGCAGTGTTCTTAAGTCTGCAACCATTTTGCCTAGGTTTCTACCATTATGCCCAGGGGTAGTGAGTGGTGCATGGGCCTAGTCTTTCTGTGGGGTGTCTTGAATTTAAACATCATGGACGGCATGGATGGCATGGGATTGTGCTGATTTTTCTGTGTTTTTCGTTTTTTTGGGCTGTTGTTGTGGCCTTTTGAGCAGGGGTAGTGAGTGGTGCATGGGCCTAGTCTTTCTGTGGGGTGTCTTGAATGTAAACATCATGGAGGGCATGGATGGCATGGGATTGTGCTGATTTTTCTGTGTGTTTCGATTTTTTGGGGTGTTCATGGGGACAGGCCATGTGGGTGGGGGCCATTTTGAGTGCTGGTACAGGCAGGCCATGTGCTGGGAGGCAGGGGCCATTTTGAATGCAGGCAGTGTTCTTAGGTCTGCAACCATTTTGTATAGGTTTCAACTATTATGCCATGGGGTAGTGAGTGGTGCATGGGCCTAGTCTTTCTGTGGGGTGTCTTGAATTCATACATCATGGAGGGCATGGATGGCATGGGATTGTGCTGATTTTTCTGTGTTTTTCGTTTTTTTGGGCTGTTGTTGTGGCCTTTTGAGCAGGGGTAGTGAGTGGTGCATGGGCCTAGTCTTTCTGTGGGGTGTCTTGAAATTTAAACATCATGGAGGGCATGGATGGCTTGGGATTGTGCTGATTTTTCTGTGTTTTTCGCTTTTTTGGGGTGTTCATGCGGACAGGCCATGTGGGTGGGGGCAATTTTGAGTGCTGGTACAGGCAGGCCATGTGCTGGGAGGCAGGGGGCCATTTTGAATGCAGGCAGTGTTCTTAGGTCTGCAACCATTTTGCATAGGTTTCAACCATTATGCCCAGGGGTAGTGAGTGGTGCATGGGCCTAGTCTTTCTGTGGGGTGTCTTGAATTCAAACATCATGGAGTGCATGGATGGCATGGGATTATCCTGATTTTTCTGTGTTTTTTGTTTTTTTAAGCTGTTGTTGTGGCCTTTTCAGCAGGGGTAATGAGTGGGCATTGGGCCTAGTCTTTCTGTGGGGTGTCTTGAATTTAAACATCATGGAGGGCATGGATGGCATGGGATTGTGCTGATTATTCTGTGTTTTTCGATTTTTTGGGGTGTTCATGGGGACAGGCCATGTGGGTGGGGGCCATTTTGAGTGCTGGTACAGGCAGGCCATGTGCTGGGAGGCAGGGGACCATTTTGAATGCAGGCAGTGTTCTTAGGTCTGCAACCATTTTTCCTAGGTTTCAACCATTATGCCTAGGGGTAGTGAGTGGTGCATGGGCCTAGTCTTTCTGTGGGGTGTCTTGAATTTAAACACCATGGAGGGCATGGATGGCATGGGATTGTGCTGATATTTCTGTGTTTTTCATTTTTTTGGGCTGTTGTTGTGGCCTTTTGAGCAGAAGTAGTGAGTGGTGCATGGGCCTAGTCTTTCTGTTGGGTGTCTTGAATTTAAACATCATGGAGGGCATGGATGGCATAGGATTGTGCTGATTTTTCTGTGTTTTTCGATTTTTTGGGGTGTTCATGGGGACAGGCCATGTGGGTGGGGGCCATTTTGAGTGCTGGTACAGGCAGGCCATGTGCTGAGAGGCAGGGGACCATTTTGAATGCAGGCAGTGTTCTTTGGTCTGCAACCATTTTGCCTAGGTTTCAACGTTATGCCCAGGGGTAGTGAGTGGTGCATGGGCCTAGTCTTTCTGTGTGGTGTCTTGAATTTAAACATCATGGAGGGCATGGATGGCATGGGATTGTGCTGATTTTTCTGTGTTTTTTTGTTTTTTTGGGCTGTTGTTGCCTTTTGATCAGGGGTAGTGAGTGGTGCATGGGCCTAGTCTTTCTGTGGGGTGTCTTGAATTTAAACATCATGGAGGGCATGGATGGCATGGGATTGTGCTGATTTTTCCATGTTTTTTGATTTTTTGGGGTGTTCAAGGGGACAGGCCATGTGGGTGGGGGCCATTTTGAGTGAGGTATAGGCAGGCCATGTGCTGGGAGGCAGGGGGCTATTTTGAATGCAGGCAGTGTTCTTAGGTCTCGAACCATTTTGCCTAGGTTTCAACCATTATGACCAAGGGTAGTGAGTGGTGCATGGGCCTAGTCTTTCTGTGGGGTGTCTTGAATTTAATTATCATGGAGGGCATGGATGGCATGGGATTGTGCTGATTTTTCTGTGTTTTTCGTTTTTCTGGGCTGTTGTTGTGGCCTTTTGAGCAGGGGTAGTGAGTGGTGCATGGGCCTAGTCTTTCTGTGGGGTGTCTTGAATGTAAACATCATGGAGGGCATGGATGGCATGGGATTGTGCTGATTTTTCTGTGTGTTTCGATTTTTTGGGGTGTTCATGGGGACAGGCCATGTGGGTGGGGGCCATTTTGAGTGCTGGTACAGGCAGGCCATGTGCTGGGAGGCAGGGGCCATTTTGAATGCAGGCAGTGTTCTTAGGTCTGCAACCATTTTGCATAGGTTTCAACTATTATGCCATGGGGTAGTGAGTGGTGCATGGGCCTAGTCTTTCTGTGGGGTGTCTTGAATTCAAACATCATGGAGGGCATGGATGGCATGGGATTGTGCTGATTTTTCTGTGTTTTTCGTTTTTTTGGGCTGTTGTTGTGGCCTTTTGAGCAGGGGTAGTGAGTGGTGCATGGGCCTAGTCTTTCTGTGGGGTGTCTTGAAATTTAAACATCATGGAGGGCATGGATGGCTTGGGATTGTGCTGATTTTTCTGTGTTTTTCGCTTTTTTGGGGTGTTCATGGGGACAGGCCATGTGGGTGGGGGCAATTTTGAGTGCTGGTACAGGCAGGCCATGTGCTGGGAGGCAGGGGGCCATTTTGAATGCAGGCAGTGTTCTTAGGTCTGCAACCATTTTGCATATGTTTCAACCATTATGCCCAGGGGTAGTGAGTGGTGCATGGGCCTAGTCTTTCTGTGGGGTGTCTTGAATTCAAACATCATGGAGTGCATGGATGGCATGGGATTATCCTGATTTTTCTGTGTTTTTTGTTTTTTTAAGCTGTTGTTGTGGCCTTTTCAGCAGGGGTAATGAGTGGGCATTGGGCCTAGTCTTTCTGTGGGGTGTCTTGAATTTAAACATCATGGAGGGCATGGATGGCATGGGATTGTGCTGATTATTCTGTGTTTTTCGATTTTTTGGGGTGTTCATGGGGACAGGCCATGTGGGTGGGGGCCATTTTGAGTGCTGGTACAGGCAGGCCATGTGCTGGGAGGCAGGGGACCATTTTGAATGCAGGCAGTGTTCTTAGGTCTGCAACCATTTTTCCTAGGTTTCAACCATTATGCCTAGGGGTAGTGAGTGGTGCATGGGCCTAGTCTTTCTGTGGGGTGTCTTGAATTTAAACACCATGGAGGGCATGGATGGCATGGGATTGTGCTGATATTTCTGTGTTTTTCATTTTTTTGGGCTGTTGTTGTGGCCTTTTGAGCAGGGGTAGTGAGTGGTGCATGGGCCTAGTCTTTCTGTGGGGTGTCTTGAATTTAAACATCATGGAGGGCATGGATGGCATAGGATTGTGCTGATTTTTCTGTGTTTTTCGATTTTTTGGGGTGTTCATGGGGACAGGCCATGTGGGTGGGGGCCATTTTGAGTGCTGGTACAGGCAGGCCATGTGCTGAGAGGCAGGGGACCATTTTGAATGCAGGCAGTGTTCTTTGGTCTGCAACCATTTTGCCTAGGTTTCAACGTTATGCCCAGGGGTAGTGAGTGGTGCATGGGCCTAGTCTTTCTGTGTGGTGTCTTGAATTTAAACATCATGGAGGGCATGGATGGCATGGGATTGTGCTGATTTTTCTGTGTTTTTTGTTTTTTTGGGCTGTTGTTGTTGCCTTTTGAACAGGGGTAGTGAGTGGTGCATGGGCCTAGTCTTTCTGTGGGGTGTCTTGAATTTAAACATCATGGAGGGCATGGATGGCATGGGATTGTGCTGATTTTTCCATGTTTTTTGATTTTTGGGGGTGTTCAAGGGGACAGGCCATGTGGGTGGGGGCCATTTTGAGTGAGGTATAGGCAGGCCATGTGCTGGGAGGCAGGGGGCTATTTTGAATGCAGGCAGTGTTCTTAGGTCTCCAACCATTTTGCCTAGGTTTCAACCATTATGACCAAGGGTAGGGAGTGGTGCATGGGCCTAGTCTTTCTGTGGGGTGTCTTGAATTTAATTAACATGGAGGGCATGGATGGCATGGGATTGTGCTGATTTATCTGTGTTTTTAGTTTTTTGGGGCTGTTGTTGTGGCCTTTTGAGCAGGGGTAGTGAGTGATGCATGGGCCTAGTCTTTCTGTGGGGTGTCTTGAATTTAAACATCATGGAGGGCATGGATGGCATGGGATAGTGCTGATTTGTCTGTGTTTTTCGATTTTTTGGGGTGTTCATGGGGACAGGCCATGTGGGTAGGGGCCATTTTGAATGCTGGTACAGGCAGGCCATGTGCTGGGAGGCAGGGGGGCATTTTGAATGCAGGCAGTGTTCTTAGGTCTGCAACCATTTTTCCTTGGTTTCAACCATTATGCCTAGGGGTAGTGAGTGGTGCATGGGCCTAGTCTTTCTGTGGGGTGTCTTGAATTTAAACATCATGGAGGGCATGGATGGCATGGGATTGTGCTGATATTTCTGTGTTTTTCGTTTTTTTGGGCTGTTGTTGTGGCCTTTTGAGCAGGGGTAGTGAGTGGTGCATGGGCCTAGTCTTTCTGTGGGGTGTCTTGAATTTAAAGATCATGGAGGGCATGGATGGCATGGGATTGTGCTGATTTTTCTGTGTTTTTCGATTTTTTGGGGTGTTCATGGGGACAGGCCATGTGGGTGGGGGCCATTTTGAGTGCTGGTACAGGCAGGCCATGTGCTGGGAGGCAGGGGGCCATTTTGAATGCAGGCAGTGTTCTTAGTTCTGCAAACATTTTGCCTAGGTTTCAACCATTATGCCCAGGGGTAGTGAGTGATGCATGGGCCTAGTCTTTCTGTGGGGTGTCTTGAATTTAAACATCATGGAGGGCATGGATGGCATGGGATTGTGCTGATTTTCATGTGTCTTTCGTTTTTTTTGGGCTGTTGTTGTGGCCTTTTGAGCAGGGGTAGTGAGTGGTGCATGGGCCTAGTCTTTCTGTGGGGTGTCTTGAATTTAAACATCATGAAGGTCATGGATGGCATGGGATTGTGCTGATTTTTCTGTGTTTTTCGATTTTTTGGGGTGTTCATGGGGACAGGCCATGTGGGTGGGGGCAATTTTGAGTGAGGTATAGGCAGGCCATGTGCTGGGAGGCAGGGGGCTATTTTGAATGCAAGCAGTGTTCTTAGGTCTCCAACCATTTTGCCTAGGTTTCAACTATTATGACCAAGGGTAGTGAGTGGTGCATGGGCCTAGTCTTTCTGTGGGGTGTCTTGAATTTAATTATCATGGAGGGCATGGATGGCATGGGATTGTGCTGATTTTTCTGTGTTTTTAGTTTTTTGGGCTGTTGTTGTGGCCTTTTGAGCAGGGGTAGTGAGTGATGCATGGGCCTAGTCTTTCTGTGGGGTGTCTTGAATTTAAACATCATGGAGGGCATGGATGGAATGGGATAGTGCTGATTTGTCAGTGTTTTTCGATTTTTTGGGGTGTTCATGGGGACAGGCCATGTGGGTAGGGGCCATTTTGAGTGCTGGTACAGGCAGGCCATGTGCTGGGAGGCAGGGGGGCATTTTGAATGCAGGCAGTGTTCTTAGGTCTGCAACCATTTTTCCTAGGTTTCAACCATTATGCCTAGGGGTAGTGAGTGGTGCATGGGCCTAGTCTTTCTGTGGGGTGTCTTGAATTTAAACATCATGGAGGGCATGGATGGCATGGGATTGTGCTGATATTTCTGTGTTTTTTGTTTTTTTGGGCTGTTGTTGTGGCCTTTTGAGCAGGGGTAGTGAGTGGTGCATGGGCCTAGTCTTTCTGTGGGGTGTCTTGAATTTAAACATTATGGAGGGCATGGATGGCATGGGATTGTGCTGATTTTTCCGTGTTTTTTGATTTTTTGGGGTGTTCCAGGGGACAGGCCATGTGGGTGGGGGCCATTTTGAGTGAGGTACAGGCAGGCCATGTGCTGGGAGGCAGGGGGCCATTTTGAATGCAGACAGTGTTCTTAAGTCTGCAACCATTTTGCCTAGGTTTCTACCATTATGCCCAGGGGTAGTGAGTGGTGCATGGGCCTAGTCTTTCTGTGGGGTGTCTTGAATTTGAACATCATGGACGGCATGGATGGCATGGGATTGTGCTGATTTTTCTGTGTTTTTCGTTTTTTTGGGCTGTTGTTGTGGCCTTTTGAGCAGGGGTAGTGAGTGGTGCATGGGCCTAGTCTTTCTGTGGGGTGTCTTGAATGTAAACATCATGGAGGGCATGGATGGCATGGGATTGTGCTGATTTTTCTGTGTGTTTCGATTTTTTGGGGTGTTCATGGGGACAGGCCATGTGGGTGGGGACCATTTTGAGTGCTGGTATAGGCAGGCCATGTGCTGGGAGGCAGGGGGCAATTTTGAATACAGGCAGTGTTCTTAGGTCTGCAACCATTTTGCCTAGGTTTCAACCATTATGCCCAGGGGTAGTGAGTGATGCATGGGCCTAGTCTTTCTGTGGGGTGTCTTGAATTTAAGCATCATGGAGGGCATGGATGGCATGGGATTGTGCTGATTTTTCTGTGTTTTTCGATTTTTTGGGGTGTTCATGGGGACAGGCCTTGTGGGTGGGGGCCATTTTGAGTGCTGGTACAGGCAGGCCATGTGCTGGAAGGCAAGGGGCCATTTTGAATGCAGGCAGTGTTCTTAGGTCTGCAACCATTTTGCCTTTTTTTCAACCATTATGCCCAGGGGTAGTGAGTGGTGCAAGGGCCTAGTCTTTCTGTGGGGTGTCTTGAATTTAAACATCATGGAGGGCATGGATGGCATGGGATTGTGCTGATTTTTCTGTGTTTTTCGTTTTATTGGGCTGTTGTTGTGGCCTTTTGAGCAGGGGTAGTGAGTGGTGCATGGGCCTAGTCTTTCTGTGGGGTGTCTTGAATTTAAACATCATGGAGGGCATGGATGGCATTGGATTGTGCTGATATTTCTGTGTTTTTCGATTTTCTTCGGTGTTCATGGGGACAGGCCATGTGGGTGGGGGCAATTTTGAGTGCTGGTACAGGCAGGCCATGTGCTGGGAGGCAGGGGGCCATTTTGAATGCAGGCTGTGTTCTTAGGTCTGCAACCATTTTGCCTAGGTTTCAACCATTATGCCCAGGGGTAGTGAGTGGTGCATGGGCCTAGTCTTTCTGTGGGGTGTTTTGAAATTTAAACATCATGGAGGGCATGGATGGCTTGGGATTGTGCTGATTTTTTTGTGTTTTTCGCTTTTTTGGGGTGTTCATGGGGACAGGCCATGTGAGTGGGGGCAATTTTGAGTACTGGTACAGGCAGGCCATGTGCTGGGAGGCAGGGGGCCATTTTGAATGCAGGCAGTGTTCTTAGGTCTGCAACCATTTTGCATAGGTTTCAACTATTATGCCATGGGGTAGTGAGTGGTGCATGGGCCTAGTCTTTCTGTGGGGTGTCTTGAATTCAAACATCATGGAGGGCATGGATGGCATGGGATTGTGCTGATTTTTCTGTGTTTTTGGTTTTTTTGGGCTGCTGTTGTGGCCTTTTGAGCAGGGGTAGTGAGTGGTGCATGGGCCTAGTCTTTCTGTGGGGTGTCTTGAATGTAAACATCATGGAGGGCATGGATGGCATGGGATTGTGCTGATTTTTCTGTGTGTTTCGATTTTTTGGGGTGTTCATGGGGACAGGCCATGTGGGTGGGGGCCATTTTGAGTGCTGGTATAGGCAGGCCATGTGCTGGGAGGCAGGGGGCAATTTTGAATACAGGCAGTGTTCTTAGGTCTGCAACCATTTTGCCTAGGTTTCAACCATTATGCCCAGGGGTAGTGAGTGATGCATGGGCCTAGTCTTTCTGTGGGGTGTCTTGAATTTAAGCATCATGGAGGGCATGGATGGCATGGGATTGTGCTGATTTTTCTGTGTTTTTCGATTTTTTGGGGTGTTCATGGGGACAGGCCTTGTGGGTGGGGGCCATTTTGAGTGCTGGTACAGGCAGGCCATGTGCTGGAAGGCAAGGGGCCATTTTGAATGCAGGCAGTGTTCTTAGGTCTGCAACCATTTTGCCTTTTTTTCAACCATTATGCCCAGGGGTAGTGAGTGGTGCAAGGGCCTAGTCTTTCTGTGGGGTGTCTTGAATTTAAACATCATGGAGGGCATGTATGGCATGGGATTGTGCTGATTTTTCTGTGTTTTTCGTTTTATTGGGCTGTTGTTGTGGCCTTTTGAGCAGGGGTAGTGAGTGGTGCATGGGCCTAGTCTTTCTGTGGGGTGTCTTGAATTTAAACATCATGGAGGGCATGGATGGCATTGGATTGTGCTGATTTTTCTGTGTTTTTCGTTTTTCTTCGGTGTTCATGGGGACAGGCCATGTGGGTGGGGGCAATTTTGAGTGCTGGTACAGGCAGGCCATGTGCTGGGAGGCAGGGGGCCATTTTGAATGCAGGCTGTGTTCTTAGGTCTACAACCATTTTGCCTAGGTTTCAACCATTATGCCCAGGGGTAGTGAGTGGTGCATGGGCCTAGTCTTTCTGTGGGGTGTCTTGAAATTTAAACATCATGGAGGGCATGGATGGCTTGGGATTGTGCTGATTTTTTTGTGTTTTTCGCTTTTTTGGGGTGTTCATGGGGACAGGCCATGTGGGTGGGGGCAATTTTGAGTGCTGGTACAGGCAGGCCATGTGCTGGGAGGCAGGGGGCCATTTTGAATGCAGGCAGTGTTCTTAGGTCTGCAACCATTTTGCATAGGTTTCAACTATTATGCCATGGGGTAGTGAGTGGTGCATGGGCCTTGTCTTTCTGTGGGGTGTCTTGAATTCAAACATCATGGAGGGCATGGATGGCATGGGATTGTGCTGATTTTTCTGTGTTTTTGTTTTTTTTGGGCTGCTGTTGTGGCCTTTTGAGCAGGGGTAGTGAGTGGTGCATGGGCCTAGTCTTTCTGTGGGGTGTCTTGAATGTAAACATCATGGAGGGCATGGATGGCATGGGATTGTGCTGATTTTTCTGTGTGTTTCGATTTTTTGGGGTGTTCATGGGGACAGGCCATGTGGGTGGGGGCCATTTTGAGTGCTGGTACAGGCAGGCCATGTGCTGGGAGGCAGGGGGCAATTTTGAATACAGGCAGTGTTCTTAGGTCTGCAACCATTTTGCCTAGGTTTCAACCATTATGCCCAGGGGTAGTGAGTGGTACATGGGCCTAGTCTTTCTGTGGGGTGTCTTGAAATTTAAACATCATGGAGGGCATGGATGGCTTGGGATTGTGCTGATTTTTTTGTGTTTTTCGCTTTTTTGGGGTGTTCATGGGCACAGGCCATGTGGGTGGGGGCAATTTTGAGTGCTGGTACAGGCAGGCCATGTGCTGGGAGGCAGGGGGCCATTTTGAATGCAGGCAGTGTTCTTAGGTCTGCAAGCATTTTGCATAGGTTTCAACCATTATGCCCAGGGGTAGTGAGTGGTGCATGGGCCTAGTCTTTCTGTGGGGTGTCTTGAATTCAAACATCATGGAGTGCATGGATGGCATGGGATTATCCTGATTTTTCTGTGTTTTTTGTTTTTTTTAAGCTGTTGTTGTGGCCTTTTCAGCAGGGGTAATGAGTGGGCATTGGGCCTAGTCTTTCTGTGGGTGTCTTGAATTTAAACATCATGGAGGGCATGGATGGCATGGGATTGTGCTGATTATTCTGTGTTTTTCGATTTTTTGGGGTGTTCATGGGGACAGGCCATGTGGGTGGGGGCCATTTTGAGTGCTGGTACAGGCAGGCCATGTGCTGGGAGGCAGGGGACCATTTTGAATGCAGGCAGTGTTCTTAGGTCTGCAACCATTTTTCCTAGGTTTCAACCATTATGCCTAGGGGTAGTGAGTGGTGCATGGGCCTAGTCTTTCTGTGGGGTGTCTTGAATTTAAACACCATGGAGGGCATGGATGGCATGGGATTGTGCTGATATTTCTGTGTTTTTCATTTTTTTGGGCTGTTGTTGTGGCCTTTTGAGCAGGGGTAGTGAGTGGTGCATGGGCCTAGTCTTTCTGTGGGGTGTCTTGAATTTAAACATCATGGGGGGCATGGATGGCATAGGATTGTACTGATTTTTCTGTGTTTTTCGATTTTTTGGGGTGTTCATGGGGACAGGCCATGTGGGTGGGGGCCATTTTGAGTGCTGGTACAGGCAGGCCATGTGCTGAGAGGCAGGGGACCATTTTGAATGCAGGCAGTGTTCTTTGGTCTGCAACCATTTTGCCTAGGTTTCAACGTTATGCCCAGGGGTAGTGAGTGGTGCATGGGCCTAGTCTTTCTGTGTGGTGTCTTGAATTTAAACATCATGGAGGGCATGGATGGCATGGGATTGTGCTGATTTTTCTGTGTCTTTCGTTTTTTTTGGGCTGTTGTTGTGGCCTTTTGAGCAGGGGTAGTGAGTGGTGCATGGGCCTAGTCTTTCTGTGGGGTGTCTTGAATTTAAACATCATGAAGGTCATGGATGGCATGGGATTGTGCTGATTTTTCTGTGTTTTTCGATTTTTTGGGGTGTTCATGGGGACAGGCCATGTGGGTGGGGGCAATTTTGAGTGAGGTATAGGCAGGCCATGTGCTGGGAGGCAGGGGGCTATTTTGAATGCAAGCAGTGTTCTTAGGTCTCCAACCATTTTGCCTAGGTTTCAACTATTATGACCAAGGGTAGTGAGTGGTGCATGGGCCTAGTCTTTCTGTGGGGTGTCTTGAATTTAATTATCATGGAGGGCATGGATGGCATGGGATTGTGCTGATTTTTCTGTGTTTTTAGTTTTTTGGGCTGTTGTTGTGGCCTTTTGAGCAGGGGTAGTGAGTGATGCATGGGCCTAGTCTTTCTGTGGGGTGTCTTGAATTTAAACATCATGGAGGGCATGGATGGAATGGGATAGTGCTGATTTGTCAGTGTTTTTCGATTTTTTGGGGTGTTCATGGGGACAGGCCATGTGGGTAGGGGCCATTTTGAGTGCTGGTACAGGCAGGCCATGTGCTGGGAGGCAGGGGGGCATTTTGAATGCAGGCAGTGTTCTTAGGTCTGCAACCATTTTTCCTAGGTTTCAACCATTATGCCTAGGGGTAGTGAGTGGTGCATGGGCCTAGTCTTTCTGTGGGGTGTCTTGAATTTAAACATCATGGAGGGCATGGATGGCATGGGATTGTGCTGATATTTCTGTGTTTTTTGTTTTTTTGGGTTGTTGTTGTGGCCTTTTGAGCAGGGGTAGTGAGTGGTGCATGGGCCTAGTCTTTCTGTGGGGTGTCTTGAATTTAAACATTATGGAGGGCATGGATGGCATGGGATTGTGCTGATTTTTCCGTGTTTTTTGATTTTTTGGGGTGTTCCAGGGGACAGGCCATGTGGGTGGGGGCCATTTTGAGTGAGGTACAGGCAGGCCATGTGCTGGGAGGCAGGGGGCCATTTTGAATGCAGACAGTGTTCTTAAGTCTGCAACCATTTTGCCTAGGTTTCTACCATTATGCCCAGGGGTAGTGAGTGGTGCATGGGCCTAGTCTTTCTGTGGGGTGTCTTGAATTTGAACATCATGGACGGCATGGATGGCATGGGATTGTGCTGATTTTTCTGTGTTTTTCGTTTTTTTGGGCTGTTGTTGTGGCCTTTTGAGCAGGGGTAGTGAGTGGTGCATGGGCCTAGTCTTTCTGTGGGGTGTCTTGAATGTAAACATCATGGAGGGCATGGATGGCATGGGATTGTGCTGATTTTTCTGTGTGTTTCGATTTTTTGGGGTGTTCATGGGGACAGGCCATGTGGGTGGGGGCCATTTTGAGTGCTGGTATAGGCAGGCCATGTGCTGGGAGGCAGGGGGCAATTTTGAATACAGGCAGTGTTCTTAGGTCTGCAACCATTTTGCCTAGGTTTCAACCATTATGCCCAGGGGTAGTGAGTGATGCATGGGCCTAGTCTTTCTGTGGGGTGTCTTGAATTTAAGCATCATGGAGGGCATGGATGGCATGGGATTGTGCTGATTTTTCTGTGTTTTTCGATTTTTTGGGGTGTTCATGGGGACAGGCCTTGTGGGTGGGGGCCATTTTGAGTGCTGGTACAGGCAGGCCATGTGCTGGAAGGCAAGGGGCCATTTTGAATGCAGGCAGTGTTCTTAGGTCTGCAACCATTTTGCCTTTTTTTCAACCATTATGCCCAGGGGTAGTGAGTGGTGCAAGGGCCTAGTCTTTCTGTGGGGTGTCTTGAATTTAAACATCATGGAGGGCATGGATGGCATGGGATTGTGCTGATTTTTCTGTGTTTTTCGTTTTATTGGGCTGTTGTTGTGGCCTTTTGAGCAGGGGTAGTGAGTGGTGCATGGGCCTAGTCTTTCTGTGGGGTGTCTTGAATTTAAACATCATGGAGGGCATGGATGGCATTGGATTGTGCTGATATTTCTGTGTTTTTCGATTTTCTTCGGTGTTCATGGGGACAGGCCATGTGGGTGGGGGCAATTTTGAGTGCTGGTACAGGCAGGCCATGTGCTGGGAGGCAGGGGGCCATTTTGAATGCAGGCTGTGTTCTTAGGTCTGCAACCATTTTGCCTAGGTTTCAACCATTATGCCCAGGGGTAGTGAGTGGTGCATGGGCCTAGTCTTTCTGTGGGGTGTTTTGAAATTTAAACATCATGGAGGGCATGGATGGCTTGGGATTGTGCTGATTTTTTTGTGTTTTTCGCTTTTTTGGGGTGTTCATGGGGACAGGCCATGTGAGTGGGGGCAATTTTGAGTACTGGTACAGGCAGGCCATGTGCTGGGAGGCAGGGGGCCATTTTGAATGCAGGCAGTGTTCTTAGGTCTGCAACCATTTTGCATAGGTTTCAACTATTATGCCATGGGGTAGTGAGTGGTGCATGGGCCTAGTCTTTCTGTGGGGTGTCTTGAATTCAAACATCATGGAGGGCATGGATGGCATGGGATTGTGCTGATTTTTCTGTGTTTTTGGTTTTTTTGGGCTGCTGTTGTGGCCTTTTGAGCAGGGGTAGTGAGTGGTGCATGGGCCTAGTCTTTCTGTGGGGTGTCTTGAATGTAAACATCATGGAGGGCATGGATGGCATGGGATTGTGCTGATTTTTCTGTGTGTTTCGATTTTTTGGGGTGTTCATGGGGACAGGCCATGTGGGTGGGGGCCATTTTGAGTGCTGGTATAGGCAGGCCATGTGCTGGGAGGCAGGGGGCAATTTTGAATACAGGCAGTGTTCTTAGGTCTGCAACCATTTTGCCTAGGTTTCAACCATTATGCCCAGGGGTAGTGAGTGATGCATGGGCCTAGTCTTTCTGTGGGGTGTCTTGAATTTAAGCATCATGGAGGGCATGGATGGCATGGGATTGTGCTGATTTTTCTGTGTTTTTCGATTTTTTGGGGTGTTCATGGGGACAGGCCTTGTGGGTGGGGGCCATTTTGAGTGCTGGTACAGGCAGGCCATGTGCTGGAAGGCAAGGGGCCATTTTGAATGCAGGCAGTGTTCTTAGGTCTGCAACCATTTTGCCTTTTTTTCAACCATTATGCCCAGGGGTAGTGAGTGGTGCAAGGGCCTAGTCTTTCTGTGGGGTGTCTTGAATTTAAACATCATGGAGGGCATGTATGGCATGGGATTGTGCTGATTTTTCTGTGTTTTTCGTTTTATTGGGCTGTTGTTGTGGCCTTTTGAGCAGGGGTAGTGAGTGGTGCATGGGCCTAGTCTTTCTGTGGGGTGTCTTGAATTTAAACATCATGGAGGGCATGGATGGCATTGGATTGTGCTGATTTTTCTGTGTTTTTCGTTTTTCTTCGGTGTTCATGGGGACAGGCCATGTGGGTGGGGGCAATTTTGAGTGCTGGTACAGGCAGGCCATGTGCTGGGAGGCAGGGGGCCATTTTGAATGCGGCTGTGTTCTTAGGTCTGCAACCATTTTGCCTAGGTTTCAACCATTATGCCCAGGGGTAGTGAGTGGTGCATGGGCCTAGTCTTTCTGTGGGGTGTCTTGAAATTTAAACATCATGGAGGGCATGGATGGCTTGGGATTGTGCTGATTTTTTTGTGTTTTTCGCTTTTTTGGGGTGTTCATGGGGACAGGCCATGTGGGTGGGGGCAATTTTGAGTGCTGGTACAGGCAGGCCATGTGCTGGGAGGCAGGGGGCCATTTTGAATGCAGGCAGTGTTCTTAGGTCTGCAACCATTTTGCATAGGTTTCAACTATTATGCCATGGGGTAGTGAGTGGTGCATGGGCCTTGTCTTTCTGTGGGGTGTCTTGAATTCAAACATCATGGAGGGCATGGATGGCATGGGATTGTGCTGATTTTTCTGTGTTTTTGTTTTTTTTGGGCTGCTGTTGTGGCCTTTTGAGCAGGGGTAGTGAGTGGTGCATGGGCCTAGTCTTTCTGTGGGGTGTCTTGAATGTAAACATCATGGAGGGAATGGATGGCATGGGATTGTGCTGATTTTTCTGTGTGTTTCGATTTTTTGGGGTGTTCATGGGGACAGGCCATGTGGGTGGGGGCCATTTTGAGTGCTGGTACAGGCAGGCCATGTGCTGGGAGGCAGGGGGCAATTTTGAATACAGGCAGTGTTCTTAGGTCTGCAACCATTTTGCCTAGGTTTCAACCATTATGCCCAGGGGTAGTGAGTGGTACATGGGCCTAGTCTTTCTGTGGGGTGTCTTGAAATTTAAACATCATGGAGGGCATGGATGGCTTGGGATTGTGCTGATTTTTTTGTGTTTTTCGCTTTTTTGGGGTGTTCATGGGCACAGGCCATGTGGGTGGGGGCAATTTTGAGTGCTGGTACAGGCAGGCCATGTGCTGGGAGGCAGGGGGCCATTTTGAATGCAGGCAGTGTTCTTAGGTCTGCAAGCATTTTGCATAGGTTTCAACCATTATGCCCAGGGGTAGTGAGTGGTGCATGGGCCTAGTCTTTCTGTGGGGTGTCTTGAATTCAAACATCATGGAGTGCATGGATGGCATGGGATTATCCTGATTTTTCTGTGTTTTTTGTTTTTTTTAAGCTGTTGTTGTGGCCTTTTCAGCAGGGGTAATGAGTGGGCATTGGGCCTAGTCTTTCTGTGGGTGTCTTGAATTTAAACATCATGGAGGGCATGGATGGCATGGGATTGTGCTGATTATTCTGTGTTTTTCGATTTTTTGGGGTGTTCATGGGGACAGGCCATGTGGGTGGGGGCCATTTTGAGTGCTGGTACAGGCAGGCCATGTGCTGGGAGGCAGGGGACCATTTTGAATGCAGGCAGTGTTCTTAGGTCTGCAACCATTTTTCCTAGGTTTCAACCATTATGCCTAGGGGTAGTGAGTGGTGCATGGGCCTAGTCTTTCTGTGGGGTGTCTTGAATTTAAACACCATGGAGGGCATGGATGGCATGGGATTGTGCTGATATTTCTGTGTTTTTCATTTTTTTGGGCTGTTGTTGTGGCCTTTTGAGCAGGGGTAGTGAGTGGTGCATGGGCCTAGTCTTTCTGTGGGGTGTCTTGAATTTAAACATCATGGGGGGCATGGATGGCATAGGATTGTACTGATTTTTCTGTGTTTTTCGATTTTTTGGGGTGTTCATGGGGACAGGCCATGTGGGTGGGGGCCATTTTGAGTGTTGGTACAGGCAGGCCATGTGCTGAGAGGCAGGGGACCATTTTGAATGCAGGCAGTGTTCTTTGGTCTGCAACCATTTTGCCTAGGTTTCAACGTTATGCCCAGGGGTAGTGAGTGGTGCATGGGCCTAGTCTTTCTGTGTGGTGTCTTGAATTTAAACATCATGGAGGGCATGGATGGCATGGGATTGTGCTGATTTTTCTGTGTTTTTTGTTTTTTTGGGCTGTTGTTGTTGCCTTTTGATCAGGGGTAGTGAGTGGTGCATGGGCCTAGTCTTTCTGTGGGGTGTCTTGAATTTAAACATCATGGAGGGCATGGATGGCATGGGATTGTGCTGATTTTTCCATGTTTTTTGATTTTTTGGGGTGTTCAAGGGGACAGGCCATGTGGGTGGGGGCCATTTTGAGTGAGGTACAGGCAGGCCATGTGCTGGGAGGCAGGGGGCCATTTTGAATGCAGGCAGTGTTCTTAAGTCTGCAACCATTTTGCCGAGGTTTCTACCATTATGCCCAGGGGTAGTGAGTGGTGCATGGGCCTAGTCTTTCTGTGGGGTGTCTTGAATTTAAACATCATGGACGGCATGGATGGCATTTGATTGTGCTGATTTTTCTGTGTTTTTCGTTTTTTTGGGCTGTTGTTGTGGCCTTTTGAGCAGGGGTAGTGAGTGGTGCATGGGCCTAGTCTTTCTGTGGGGTGTCTTGAATGTAAACATCATGGAGGGCATGGATGCCATGGGATTGTGCTGATTTTTCTGTGTGTTTCGATTTTTTGGGGTGTTCATGGGGACAGGCCATGTAGGTGGGGGCCATTTTGAGTGCTGGTACAGGCAGGCCATGTGCTGGGAGGCAGGGGGCCATTTTGAATGCAGGCAGTGTCCTTAGTTCTGCAACCATTTTGCCTAGGTTTCAACCATTATGCCCAGGGGTAGTGAGTGATGCATGGGCCTAGTCTTTCTGTGGGGTGTCTTGAATTTAAACATCATGGAGGGCATTGATGGCATGGGATTGTGCTGATTTTCATGTGTCTTTCGTTTTTTTGGGCTGTTGTTGTGGCCTTTTGAGCAGGGGTAGTGAGTGGTGCATGGGCCTAGTCTTTCTGTGGGGTGTCTTGAATTTAAACATCATGAAGGTCATTGATGGCATGGGATTGTGCTGATTTTTCCGTGTTTTTCGATTTTTTTAGGGTGTTCATGGGGACAGGCCATGTGGGTGGGGGGCATTTTGAGTGAGGTACAGGCAGGCCATGTGCTGGGAGGCAGGGGGCCATTTTGAATGCAGGCAGTGTTCTTAGGTCTCCAACCATTTTGCCTAGGTTTCAACCATTATTACCAGGGGTAGTGAGTGGTGCATGGGCCTAGTCTTTCTGTGGGGTGTCTTGAATTTAAACATCAAGGAGGTCATGGATGGCATGGGATTGTGCTGATTTTTCCGTGTTTTTCGATTTTTTGGGGTGTTCATGGAGACAGGCCATGTGGGTGGGGGCCATTTTGAGTGAGGTATAGGCAGGCCATGTGCTGGGAGGCAGGGGGCTATTTTGAATGCAGGCAGTGTTCTTAGGTCTCCAACCATTTTGCCTAAGTTTCAACCATTATGACCAAGGGTAGTGAGTGGTGCATGGGCCTAGTCTTTCTGTGGGGTGTCTTGAATTTAATTATCATGGAGGGCATGGATGGCATGGGATTGTGCTGATTTTTCTGTGTTTTTAGTTTTTTTGGGCTGTTGTTGTGGCCTTTTGAGCAGGGGTAGTGAGTGATGCATGGGCCTAGTCTTTCTGTGGGGTGTCTTGAATTTAAACATCATGGAGGGCATGGATGGCATGGGATAGTGCTGATTTGTCTGTGTTTTTCGATTTTTTGGGGTGTTCATGGGGACAGGCCATGTGGGTAGGGGCCATTTTGAATGCTGGTACAGGCAGGCCATGTGCTGGGAGGCAGGGGGGCATTTTGAATGCAGGCAGTGTTCTTAGGTCTGCAACCATTTTTCCTAGGTTTCAACCATTATGCCTAGGGGTAGTGAGTGGTGCATGGGCCTAGTCTTTCTGTGGGGTGTCTTGAATTTAAACATCATGGAGGGCATGGATGGCATGGGATTGTGCTGATATTTCTGTGTTTTTCGTTTTTTTGGGCTGTTGTTGTGGCCTTTTGAGCAGGGGTAGTGAGTGGTGCATGGGCCTAGTCTTTCTGTGGGGTGTCTTGAATTTAAACATCATGAAGGTCATGGATGGCATGGGATTGTGCTGATTTTTCCGTGTTTTTCGATTTTTTGGGGTGTTCATGGGGACAGGCCATGTGGGTGGGGGCCATTTTGAGTGAGGTATAGGCAGGCCATGTGCTGGGAGGCAGGGGGCTATTTTGAATGCAGGCAGTGTTCTTAGGTCTCCAACCATTTTGCCTAGGTTTCAACCATTATGACCAAGGGTAGTGAGTGGTGCATGGGCCTAGTCTTTCTGTGGGGTGTCTTGAATTTAATTATCATGGAGGGCATGGATGGCATGGGATTGTGCTGATTTTTCTGTGTTTTCCGTTTTATTGGGCTGTTGTTGTGGCCTTTTGAGCAGGGGTAGTGAGTGATGCATGGGCCTAGTCTTTCTGTGGGGTGTCTTGAATTTAAACATCATGGAGGGCATGGATGGAATGGGATAGTGCTGATTTGTCAGTGTTTTTCGATTTTTTGGGGTGTTCATGGGGACAGGCCATGTGGGTAGGGGCCATTTTGAGTGCTGGTACAGGCAGGCCATGTGCTGGGAGGCAGGGGGGCATTTTGAATGCAGGCAGTGTTCTTAGGTCTGCAACCATTTTTCCTAGGTTTCAACCATTATGCCTAGGGGTAGTGAGTGGTGCATGGGCCTAGTCTTTCTGTGGGGTGTCTTGAATTTAAACATCATGGAGGGCATGGATGGCATGGGATTGTGCTGATATTTCTATGTTTTTTGTTTTTTTGGGCTGTTGTTGTGGCCTTTTGAGCAGGGGTAGTGAGTGGTGCATGGGCCTAGTCTTTCTGTGGGGTGTCTTGAATTTAAACATTATGGAGGGCATGGATGGCATGGGATTGTGCTGATTTTTCCGTGTTTTTTGATTTTTTGGGGTGTTCAAGGGGACAGGCCATGTGGGTGGGGGCCATTTTGAGTGAGGTACAGGCAGGCCATGTGCTGGGAGGCAGGGGGCCATTTTGAATGCAGACAGTGTTCTTAAGTCTGCAACCATTTTGCCTAGGTTTCTACCATTATGCCCAGGGGTAGTGAGTGGTGCATGGGCCTAGTCTTTCTGTGGGGTGTCTTGAATTTAAACATCATGGACGGCATGGATGGCATGGGATTGTTCTGATTTTTCTGTGTTTTTTGTTTTTTTTGGGCTGTTGTTGTGGCCTTTTGAGCAGGGGTAGTGAGTGGTGCATGGGCCTAGTCTTTCTGTGGGGTGTCGTGAATGTAAACATCATGGAGGGCATGGATGGCATGGGATTGTGCTGATTTTTCTGTGTGTTTCGATTTTTTGGGGTGTTCATGGGGACAGGCCATGTGGGTGGGGGCCATTTTGAGTGCTGGTACAGGCAGGCCATGTGCTGGGAGGCAGGGGGCAATTTTGAATACAGGCAGTGTTCTTAGGTCTGCAACCATTTTGCCTAGGTTTCAACCATTATGCCCAGGGGTAGTGAGTGATGCATGGGCCTAGTCTTTCTGTGGGGTGTCTTGAATTTAAGCATCATGGAGGGCATGGATGGCATGGGATTGTGCTGATTTTTCTGTGTTTTTCGATTTTTTGGGTTGTTCATGGGGACAGGCCTTGTGGGTGGGGGCCATTTTGAGTGCTGGTACAGGCAGGCCATGTGCTGGAAGGCAAGGGGCCATTTTGAATGCAGGCAGTGTTCTTAGGTCTGCAACCATTTTGCCTTTTTTTCAACCATTATGCCCAGGGGTAGTGAGTGGTGCAAGGGCCTAGTCTTTCTGTGGGGTGTCTTGAATTTAAACATCATGGAGGGCATGGATGGCATGGGATTGTGCTGATTTTTCTGTGTTTTTCGTTTTATTGGGCTGTTGTTGTGGCCTTTTGAGCAGGGGTAGTGAGTGGTGCATGGGCCTAGTCTTTCTGTGGGGTGTCTTGAATTTAAACATCATGGAGGGCATGGATGGCATTGGATTGTGCTGATTTTTCTGTGTTTTTCGATTTTCTTCGGTGTTCATGGGGACAGGCCATGTGGGTGGGGGCAATTTTGAGTGCTGGTACAGGCAGGCCATGTGCTGGGAGGCAGGGGGCCATTTTAAATGCAGGCTGTGTTCTTAGGTCTGCAACCATTTTGCCTAGGTTTCAACCATTATGCCCAGGGGTAGTGAGTGGTGCATGGGCCTAGTCTTTCTGTGGGGTGTCTTGAAATTTAAACATCATGGAGGGCATGGATGGCTTGGGATTGTGCTGATTTTTTTGTGTTTTTCGCTATTTTGGGGTGTTCATGGAGACAGGCCATGTGGGTGGGGGCAATTTTGAGTGCTGGTACAGGCAGGCCATGTGCTGGGAGGCAGGGGGCCATTTTGAATGCAGGCATTGTTCTTAGGTCTGCAACCATTTTGCATAGGTTTCAACTATTATGCCATGGGGTAGTGAGTGGTGCATGGGGCCTAGTCTTTCTGTGGGGTGTCTTGAATTCAAACATCATGGAGGGCATGGATGGCATGGGATTGTGCTGATTTTTCTGTGTTTTTGTTTTTTTTGGGCTGCTGTTGTGGCCTTTTGAGCAGGGGTAGTGAGTGGTGCATGGGCCTAGTCTTTCTGTGGGGTGTCTTGAATGTAAACATCATGGAGGGCATGGATGGCATGGGATTGTGCTGATTTTTCTGTGTGTTTCGATTTTTTGGGGTGTTCATGGGGACAGGCCATGTGGGTGGGGGCCATTTTGAGTGCTGGTACAGGCAGGCCATGTGCTGGGAGGCAGGGGGCAATTTTGAATACAGGCAGTGTTCTTAGGTCTGCAACCATTTTGCCTAGGTTTCAACCATTATGCCCAGGGGTAGTGAGTGATGCATGGGCCTAGTCTTTCTGTGGGGTGTCTTGAATTTAAACATCATGGAGGGCATGGATGGCATGGGATTGTGCTGATTTTTCTGTGTTTTTCGATTTTTTGGGGTGTTCATGGGGACAGGCCTTGTGGGTGGGGGCCATTTTGAGTGCTGGTACAGGCAGGCCATGTGCTGGAAGGCAAGGGGCCATTTTGAATGCAGGCAGTGTTCTTAGGTCTGCAACCATTTTGCCTTTTTTTCAACCATTATGCCCAGGGGTAGTGAGTGGTGCATGGGCCTAGTCTTTCTGTGGGGTGTCTTGAATTTAAACATCATGGAGGGCATGGATGGCATGGGATTGTGCTGATTTTTCTGTGTTTGCGTTTTATTGGGCTGTTGTTGTGGCCTTTTGAGCAGGGGTAGTGAGTGGTGCATGGGCCTAGTCTTTCTGTGGGGTGTCTTGAATTTAAACATCATGGAGGGCATGGATGGCATTGGATTGTGCTGATTTTTCTGTGTTTTTCGATTTTCTTCGGTGTTCATGGGGACAGGCCATGTGGGTGGGGGCAATTTTGAGTGCTGGTACAGGCAGGCCATGTGCTGGGAGGCAGGGGGCCATTTTGAATGCAGGCTGTGTTCTTAGGTCTGCAACCATTTTGCCTAGGTTTCAACCATTATGCCCAGGGGTAGTGAGTGGTACATGGGCCTAGTCTTTCTGTGGGGTGTCTTGAATTCAAACATCATGGAGGGCATGAATGGCATGGGATTGTGCTGATTTTTCTGTGTTTTTTGTTTTTTTGGGCTGTTGTTGTGGCCTTTTGAGCAGGGGTAGTGAGTGGTGCATGGGCCTAGTCTTTCTGTGGGGTGTCTTGAATTCAAACATCATGGAGGGCATGGATGGCATGGGATTGTGCTGATTTTTCTGTGTTTTTCGCTTTTTTGGGGTGTTGTTGTGGCCTTTTGAGCAGGGGTAGTGAGTGGTGCATGGGCCTAGTCTTTCTGTGGGGTGTCTTGAAATTTAAACATCATGGAGGGCATGGATGGCTTGGGATTGTGCTGATTTTTCTGTGTTTTTCGCTTTTTTGGGGTGTTCATGGGGACAGGCCATGTGGGTGGGGGCAATTTTGAGTGCTGGTACAGGCAGGCCATGTGCTGGGAGGCAGGGGCCATTTTGAATGCAGGCAGTGTTCTTAGGTCTGCAACCATTTTGCATAGGTTTCAACCATTATGCCCAGGGGTAGTGAGTGGTGCATGGGCCTAGTCTTTCTGTGGGGTGTCTTGAATTCAAACATCATGGAGTGCATGGATGGCATGGGATTATCCTGATTTTTCTGTGTTTTTTGTTTTTTTAAGCAGTTGTTGTGGCCTTTTCAGCAGGGGTAATGAGTGGGCATTGGGCCTAGTCTTTCTGTGGGGTGTCTTGAATTTAAACATCATGGAGGGCATGGATGGCATGGGATTGTGCTGATTATTCTGTGTTTTTCGATTTTTTGGGGTGTTCATGGGGACAGGCCATGTGGGTGGGGGCCATTTTGAGTGCTGGTAAAGGCAGGCCATGTGCTGAGAGGCAGGGGACCATTTTGAATGCAGGCAGTGTTCTTTGGTCTGCAACCATTTTGCCTAGGTTTCAACGTTATGCCCAGGGGTAGTGAGTGGTGCATGGGCCTAGTCTTTCTGTGGGGTGTCTTGAATTTAAACATCATGGAGGGCATGGATGGCATGGGATTGTGCTGATTTTTCTGTGTTTTCTGATTTTTTGGGCTGTTGTTGTGGCCTTTTGATCAGGGGTAGTGAGTGGTGCATGGGCCTAGTCTTTCTGTGGGGTGTCTTGAATTTAAACATCATGGAGGGCATGGATGGCATGGGATTGTGCTGATTTTTCCATGTTTTTTGATTTTTTGGGGTGTTCAAGGGGACAGGCCATGTGGGTGGGGGACATTTTGAGTGAGGTACAGGCAGGCCATGTGCTGGGAGGCATGGGGCTATTTTGAATGCAGGCAGTGTTCTTAAGTCTGCAACCATTTTGCCTAGGTTTCTACCATTATGCCCAGGGGTAGTGAGTGGTGCATGGGCCTAGTCTTTCTGTGGGGTGTCTTGAATTTAAACATCATGGACGGCATGGATGGCATGGGATTGTGCTGATTTTTCTGTGTTTTTCGTTTTTTTGGGCTGTTGTTGTGGCCTTTTGAGCAGGGGTAGTGAGTGGTGCATGGGCCTAGTCTTTCTGTGGGGTGTCTTGAATGTAAACATCATGGAGGGCATGGATGGCATGGGATTGTGCTGATTTTTCTGTGTGTTTCGATTTTTTGGGGTGTTCATGGGGACAGGCCATGTGGGTGGGGGCCATTTTGAGTGCTGGTACAGGCAGGCCATGTGCTGGGAGGCAGGGAGCCATTTTGAATGCAGGCAGTGTTCTTAGGTCTGCAACCATTTTGCATAGGTTTCAACTATTATGCCATGGGGTAGTGAGTGGTGCATGGGCCTAGTCTTTCTGTGGGGTGTCTTGAATTGAAACATCATGGAGGGCATGGATGGCATGGGATTGTGCTGATTTTTCTGTGTTTTTCGTTTTTTTGGGCTGTTGTTGTGGCCTTTTGAGCAGGGGTAGTGAGTGGTGCATGGGCCTAGTCTTTCTGTGGGGTGTCTTGAAATTTAAACATCATGGAGGGCATGGATGGCTTGGGATTGTGCTGATTTTTCTGTGTTTTTCGCTTTTTTGGGGTGTTCATGGGGACAGGCCATGTGGGTGGAGGCAATTTTGAGTGCTGGTACAGGCAGGCCATGTGCTGGGAGGCAGGGGGCCATTTTGAATGCAGGCAGTGTTCTTAGGTCTGCAACCATTTTGCATAGGTTTCAACCATTATGCCCAGGGGTAGTGAGTGGTGCATGGGCCTAGTCTTTCTGTGGGGTGTCTTGAATTCAAACATCATGGAGTGCATGGATGGCATGGGATTATCCTGATTTTTCTGTGTTTTTTGTTTTTTTAAGCTGTTGTTGTGGCCTTTTCAGCAGGGGTAATAAGTGGGCATTGGGCCTAGTCTTTCTGTGGGGTGTCTTGAATTTAAACATCATGGAGGGCATGGATGGCATGGGATTGTGCTGATTATTCTGTGTTTTTCGATTTTTTGGGGTGTTCATGGGGACAGGCCATGTGGGTGGGGGCCATTTTGAGTGCTGGTACAGGCAGGCCATGTGCTGGGAGGCAGGGGACCATTTTGAATGCAGGCAGTGTTCTTAGGTCTGCAACCATTTTTCCTAGGTTTCAACCATTATGCCTAGGGGTAGTGAGTGGTGCATGGGCCTAGTCTTTCTGTGGGGTGTCTTGAATTTAAACACCATGGAGGGCATGGATGGCATGGGATTGTGCTGATATTTCTGTGTTTTTCATTTTTTTGGGCTGTTGTTGTGGCCTTTTGAGCAGGGGTAGTGAGTGGTGCATGGGCCTAGACTTTCTGTGGGGTGTCTTGAATTTAAACATCATGGAGGGCATGGATGGCATAGGATTGTACTGATTTTTCTGTGTTTTTCGATTTTTTGGGGTGTTCATGGGGACAGGCCATGTGGGTGGGGGCCATTTTGAGTGCTGGTACAGGCAGGCCATGTGCTGAGAGGCAGGGGACCATTTTGAATGCAGGCAGTGTTCTTTGGTCTGCAACCATTTTGCCTAGGTTTCAACGTTATGCCCAGGGGTAGTGAGTGGTGCATGGGCCTAGTCTTTCTGTGGGGTGTCTTGAATTTAAACATCATGGAGGGCATGGATTGCATGGGATTGTGCTGATTTTTCCATGTTTTTTTATTTTTTGGGGTGTTCAAGGGGACAGGCCATGTGGGTGGGGGCCATTTTGAGTGAGGTACAGGCAGGCCATGTGCTGGGAGGCAGGGGGCCATTTTGAATGCAGGCAGTGTTCTTAAGTCTGCAACCATTTTGCCTAGGTTTCTACCATTATGCCCAGGGGTAGTGAGTGGTGCATGGGCCTAGTCTTTCTGTGGGGTGTCTTGAATGTAAACATCATGGAGGGCATGGATGGCATGGGATTGTGCTGATTTTTCTGTGTGTTTCGATTTTTTGGGGTGTTCATGGGGACAGGCCATGTAGGTGGGGGCCATTTTGAGTGCTGGTACAGGCAGGCCATGTGCTGGGAGGCAGGGGGCCATTTTGAATGCAGGCAGTGTCCTTAGTTCTGCAACCATTTTGCCTAGGTTTCAACCATTATGCCCAGGGGTAGTGAGTGATGCATGGGCCTAGTCTTTCTGTGGGGTGTCTTGAATTTAAACATCATGGAGGGCATGGATGGCATGGGATTGTGCTGATTTTCATGTGTCTTTCGTTTTTTTGGGCTGTTGTTGTGGCCTTTTGAGCAGGGGTAGTGAGTGGTGCATGGGCCTAGTCTTTCTGTGGGGTGTCTTGAATTTAAACATCATGAAGGTCATGGATGGCATGGGATTGTGCTGATTTTTCCGTGTTTTTCGATTTTTTTAGGGTGTTCATGGGGACAGGCCATGTGGGTGGGGGCCATTTTGAGTGAGGTATAGGCAGGCCATGTGCTGGGAGGCAGGGGGCCATTTTGAATTCAGGCAGTGTTCTTAGGTCTCCAACCATTTTGCCTAGGTTTCAACCATTATTACCAGGGGTCGTGAGTGGTGCATGGGCCTAGTCTTTCTGTGGGGTGTCTTGAATTTAAACATCAAGGAGGTCATGGATGGCATGGGATTGTGCTGATTTTTCCGTGTTTTTCGATTTTTGGGGGTGTTCATGGGGACAGGCCATGTGGGTGGGGGCCATTTTGAGTGAGGTATAGGCAGGCCATGTGCTGGGAGGCAGGGGGCTATTTTGAATGCAGGCAGTGTTCTTAGGTCTCCAACCATTTTGCCTAGGTTTCAACCATTATGACCAAGGGTAGTGAGTGGTGCATGGGCCTAGTCTTTCTGTGGGGTGTCTTGAATTTAATTATCATGGAGGGCATGGATGGCATGGGATTGTGCTGATTTTTCTGTGTTTTTAGTTTTTTTGGGCTGTTGTTGTGGCCTTTTGAGCAGGGGTAGTGAGTGATGCATGGGCCTAGTCTTTCTGTGGGGTGTCTTGAATTTAAACATCATGGAGGGCATGGATGGCATGGGATAGTGCTGATTTGTCAGTGTTTTTTGATTTTTTGGGGTGTTCATGGGGACAGGCCATGTGGGTAGGGGCCATTTTGAATGCTGGTACAGGCAGGCCATGTGCTGGGAGGCAGGGGGGCATTTTGAATGCAGGCAGTGTTCTTAGGTCTGCAACCATTTTTCCTAGGTTTCAACCATTATGCCTAGGGGTAGTGAGTGGTGCATGGGCCTAGTCTTTCTGTGGGGTGTCTTGAATTTAAACATCATGGAGGGCATGGATGGCATGGGATTGTGCTGATATTTCTGTGTTTTTCGTTTTTTTGGGCTGTTGTTGTGGCCTTTTGAGCAGGGGTAGTGAGTGGTGCATGGGCCTAGTCTTTCTGTGGGGTGTCTTGAATTTAAACATCATGGAGGGCATGGATGGCATGGGATTGTGCTGATTTTTCTGTGTTTTTCGATTTTTTGGGGTGTTCATGGGGACAGGCCATGTGGGTGGGGGCCATTTTGAGTGCTGGTACAGGCAGGCCATGTGCTGGGAGGCAGGGGGCCATTTTGAATGCAGGCAGTGTTCTTAGTTCTGCAACCATTTTGCCTAGGTTTCAACCATTATGCCCAGGGGTAGTGAGTGATGCATGGGCCTAGTCTTTCTGTGGGGTGTCTTGAATTTAAACATCATGGAGGGCATGGATGGCATGGGATTGTGCTGATTTTCATGTGTCTTTCGTTTTTTTTGGGCTGTTGTTGTGGCCTTTTGAGCAGGGGTAGTGAGTGGTGCATGGGCCTAGTCTTTCTGTGGGGTGTCTTGAATTTAAACATCATGAAGGTCATGGATGGCATGGGATTGTGCTGATTTTTCCGTGTTTTTCGATTTTTTGGGGTGTTCATGGGGACAGGCCATGTGGGTGGGGGCCATTTTGAGTGAGGTATAGGCAGGCCATGTGCTGGGAGGCAGGGTGCTATTTTGAATGCAGGCAGTGTTCTTAGGTCTCTAACCATTTTGCCTAGGTTTCAACCATTATGACCAAGGGTAGTGAGTGGTGCATGGGCCTAGTCTTTCTGTGGGGTGTCTTGAATTTAATTATCATGGAGGGCATGGATGGCATGGGATTGTGCTGATTTTTCTGTGTTTTTAGTTTTTTTGGGCTGTTGTTGTGGCCTTTTGAGCAGGGGTAGTGAGTGATGCATGGGCCTAGTCTTTCTGTGGGGTGTCTTGAATTTAAACATCATGGAGGGCATGGATGGAATGGGATAGTGCTGATTTGTCAGTGTTTTTCGATTTTTTGGGGTGTTCATGGGGACAGGCCATGTGGGTAGGGGCCATTTTGAGTGCTGGTACAGGCAGGCCATGAGCTGGGAGGCAGGGGGGCATTTTGAATGCAGGCAGTGTTCTTAGGTCTGCAACCATTTTTCCTAGGTTTCAACCATTATGCCTAGGGGTAGTGAGTGGTGCATGGGCCTAGTCTTTCTGTGGGGTGTCTTGAATTTAAACATCATGGAGGGCATGGATGGCATGGGATTGTGCTGATATTTCTGTGTTTTTTGTTTTTTTGGGCTGTTGTTGTGGCCTTTTGAGCAGGGGTAGTGAGTGGTGCATGGGCCTAGTCTTTCTGTGGGGTGTCTTGAATGTAAACATCATGGAGGGCATGGATGGCATGGGATTGTGCTGATTTTTCTGTGTGTTTCGATTTTTTGGGGTGTTCATGGGGACAGGCCATGTGGGTGGGGGCCATTTTGAGTGCTGGTACAGGCAGGCCATGTGCTGGGAGGCAGGGGGCAATTTTGAATACAGGCAGTGTTCTTAGGTCTGCAACCATTTTGCCTAGGTTTCAACCATTATGCCCAGGGGTAGTGAGTGATGCATGGGCCTAGTCTTTCTGTGGGGTGTCTTGAATTTAAGCATCATGGAGGGCATGGATGGCATGGGATTGTGCTGATTTTTCTGTGTTTTTCGATTTTTTGGGGTGTTCATGGGGACAGGCCTTGTGGGTGGGGGCCATTTTGAGTGCTGGTACAGGCAGGCCATGTGCTGGAAGGCAAGGGGCCATTTTGAATGCAGGCAGTGTTCTTAGGTCTGCAACCATTTTGCCTTTTTTTCAACCATTATGCCCAGGGGTAGTGAGTGGTGCAAGGGCCTAGTCTTTCTGTGGGGTGTCTTGAATTTAAACATCATGGAGGGCATGGATGGCATGGGATTGTGCTGATTTTTCTGTGTTTTTCGTTTTATTGGGCTGTTGTTGTGGCCTTTTGAGCAGGGGTAGTGAGTGGTGCATGGGCCTAGTCTTTCTGTGGGGTGTCTTGAATTTAAACATCATGGAGGGCATGGATGGCATTGGATTGTGCTGATTTTTCTGTGTTTTTCGATTTTCTTCGGTGTTCATGGGGACAGGCCATGTGGGTGGGGGCAATTTTGAGTGCTGGTACAGGCAGGCCATGTGCTGGGAGGCAGGGGGCCATTTTGAATGCAGGCTGTGTTCTTAGGTCTGCAACCATTTTGCCTAGGTTTCAACCATTATGCCCAGGGGTAGTGAGTGGTGCATGGGCCTAGTCTTTCTGTGGGGTGTCTTGAAATTTAAACATCATGGAGGGCATGGATGGCTTGGGATTGTGCTGATTTTTTTGTGTTTTCTGTTTTTTTGGGCTGTTGTTGTGGCCTTTTGAGCAGGGGTAGTGAGTGGTGCATGGGCCTAGTCTTTCTGTGGGGTGTCTTGAAATTTAAACATCATGGAGGGCATGGATGGCTTGGGATTGTGCTGATTTTTTTGTGTTTTTCGCTTTTTTCGGGTGTTCATGGGGACAGGCCATGTGGGTGGGGGCAATTTTGAGTGCTGGTACAGGCAGGCCATGTGCTGGGAGGCAGGGGGCCATTTTGAATGCAGGCAGTGTTCTTAGGTCTGCAACCATTTTGCATAGGTTTCAACTATTATGCCATGGGGTAGTGAGTGGTGCATGGCCCTAGTCTTTCTGTGGGGTGTCTTGAATTCAAACATCATGGAGGGCATGGATGGCATGGGATTGTGCTGATTTTTCTGTGTTTTTCGTTTTTTTGGGCTGTTGTTGTGGCCTTTTGAGCAGGGGTAGTGAGTGGTGCATGGGCCTAGTCTTTCTGTGGGGTGTCTTGAAATTTAAACATCATGGAGGGCATGGGTGGCTTGGGATTGTGCTGATTTTCCTGTGTGTTTCGATTTTTTGGGGTGTTCATGGGGACAGGCCATGTGGGTGGGGGCCATTTTGAGTGCTGGTACAGGCAGGCCATGTGCTGGGAGGCAGGGGGCAATTTTGAATACAGGCAGTGTTCTTAGGTCTGCAACCATTTTGCCTAGGTTTCAACCATTATGCCCAGGGGTAGTGAGTGGTACATGGGCCTAGTCTTTCTGTGGGGTGTCTTGAAATTTAAACATCATGGAGGGCATGGATGGCTTGGGATTGTGCTGATTTTTCCATGTTTTTTTATTTTTTGGGGTGTTCAAGGGGACAGGCCATGTGGGTGGGGGCCATTTTGAGTGAGGTACAGGCAGGCCATGTGCTGGGAGGCAGGGGGCCATTTTGAATGCAGGCAGTGTTCTTAAGTCTGCAACCATTTTGCCTAGGTTTCTACCATTATGCCCAGGGGTAGTGAGTGGTGCATGGGCCTAGTCTTTCTGTGGGGTGTCTTGAATGTAAACATCATGGAGGGCATGGATGGCATGGGATTGTGCTGATTTTTCTGTGTGTTTCGATTTTTTGGGGTGTTCATGGGGACAGGCCATGTAGGTGGGGGCCATTTTGAGTGCTGGTACAGGCAGGCCATGTGCTGGGAGGCAGGGGGCCATTTTGAATGCAGGCAGTGTCCTTAGTTCTGCAACCATTTTGCCTAGGTTTCAACCATTATGCCCAGGGGTAGTGAGTGATGCATGGGCCTAGTCTTTCTGTGGGGTGTCTTGAATTTAAACATCATGGAGGGCATGGATGGCATGGGATTGTGCTGATTTTCATGTGTCTTTCGTTTTTTTGGGCTGTTGTTGTGGCCTTTTGAGCAGGGGTAGTGAGTGGTGCATGGGCCTAGTCTTTCTGTGGGGTGTCTTGAATTTAAACATCATGAAGGTCATGGATGGCATGGGATTGTGCTGATTTTTCCGTGTTTTTCGATTTTTTTAGGGTGTTCATGGGGACAGGCCATGTGGGTGGGGGCCATTTTGAGTGAGGTATAGGCAGGCCATGTGCTGGGAGGCAGGGGGCCATTTTGAATTCAGGCAGTGTTCTTAGGTCTCCAACCATTTTGCCTAGGTTTCAACCATTATTACCAGGGGTCGTGAGTGGTGCATGGGCCTAGTCTTTCTGTGGGGTGTCTTGAATTTAAACATCAAGGAGGTCATGGATGGCATGGGATTGTGCTGATTTTTCCGTGTTTTTCGATTTTTGGGGGTGTTCATGGGGACAGGCCATGTGGGTGGGGGCCATTTTGAGTGAGGTATAGGCAGGCCATGTGCTGGGAGGCAGGGGGCTATTTTGAATGCAGGCAGTGTTCTTAGGTCTCCAACCATTTTGCCTAGGTTTCAACCATTATGACCAAGGGTAGTGAGTGGTGCATGGGCCTAGTCTTTCTGTGGGGTGTCTTGAATTTAATTATCATGGAGGGCATGGATGGCATGGGATTGTGCTGATTTTTCTGTGTTTTTAGTTTTTTTGGGCTGTTGTTGTGGCCTTTTGAGCAGGGGTAGTGAGTGATGCATGGGCCTAGTCTTTCTGTGGGGTGTCTTGAATTTAAACATCATGGAGGGCATGGATGGCATGGGATAGTGCTGATTTGTCAGTGTTTTTTGATTTTTTGGGGTGTTCATGGGGACAGGCCATGTGGGTAGGGGCCATTTTGAATGCTGGTACAGGCAGGCCATGTGCTGGGAGGCAGGGGGGCATTTTGAATGCAGGCAGTGTTCTTAGGTCTGCAACCATTTTTCCTAGGTTTCAACCATTATGCCTAGGGGTAGTGAGTGGTGCATGGGCCTAGTCTTTCTGTGGGGTGTCTTGAATTTAAACATCATGGAGGGCATGGATGGCATGGGATTGTGCTGATATTTCTGTGTTTTTCGTTTTTTTGGGCTGTTGTTGTGGCCTTTTGAGCAGGGGTAGTGAGTGGTGCATGGGCCTAGTCTTTCTGTGGGGTGTCTTGAATTTAAACATCATGGAGGGCATGGATGGCATGGGATTGTGCTGATTTTTCTGTGTTTTTCGATTTTTTGGGGTGTTCATGGGGACAGGCCATGTGGGTGGGGGCCATTTTGAGTGCTGGTACAGGCAGGCCATGTGCTGGGAGGCAGGGGGCCATTTTGAATGCAGGCAGTGTTCTTAGTTCTGCAACCATTTTGCCTAGGTTTCAACCATTATGCCCAGGGGTAGTGAGTGATGCATGGGCCTAGTCTTTCTGTGGGGTGTCTTGAATTTAAACATCATGGAGGGCATGGATGGCATGGGATTGTGCTGATTTTCATGTGTCTTTCGTTTTTTTTGGGCTGTTGTTGTGGCCTTTTGAGCAGGGGTAGTGAGTGGTGCATGGGCCTAGTCTTTCTGTGGGGTGTCTTGAATTTAAACATCATGAAGGTCATGGATGGCATGGGATTGTGCTGATTTTTCCGTGTTTTTCGATTTTTTGGGGTGTTCATGGGGACAGGCCATGTGGGTGGGGGCCATTTTGAGTGAGGTATAGGCAGGCCATGTGCTGGGAGGCAGGGTGCTATTTTGAATGCAGGCAGTGTTCTTAGGTCTCTAACCATTTTGCCTAGGTTTCAACCATTATGACCAAGGGTAGTGAGTGGTGCATGGGCCTAGTCTTTCTGTGGGGTGTCTTGAATTTAATTATCATGGAGGGCATGGATGGCATGGGATTGTGCTGATTTTTCTGTGTTTTTAGTTTTTTTGGGCTGTTGTTGTGGCCTTTTGAGCAGGGGTAGTGAGTGATGCATGGGCCTAGTCTTTCTGTGGGGTGTCTTGAATTTAAACATCATGGAGGGCATGGATGGAATGGGATAGTGCTGATTTGTCAGTGTTTTTCGATTTTTTGGGGTGTTCATGGGGACAGGCCATGTGGGTAGGGGCCATTTTGAGTGCTGGTACAGGCAGGCCATGAGCTGGGAGGCAGGGGGGCATTTTGAATGCAGGCAGTGTTCTTAGGTCTGCAACCATTTTTCCTAGGTTTCAACCATTATGCCTAGGGGTAGTGAGTGGTGCATGGGCCTAGTCTTTCTGTGGGGTGTCTTGAATTTAAACATCATGGAGGGCATGGATGGCATGGGATTGTGCTGATATTTCTGTGTTTTTTGTTTTTTTGGGCTGTTGTTGTGGCCTTTTGAGCAGGGGTAGTGAGTGGTGCATGGGCCTAGTCTTTCTGTGGGGTGTCTTGAATGTAAACATCATGGAGGGCATGGATGGCATGGGATTGTGCTGATTTTTCTGTGTGTTTCGATTTTTTGGGGTGTTCATGGGGACAGGCCATGTGGGTGGGGGCCATTTTGAGTGCTGGTACAGGCAGGCCATGTGCTGGGAGGCAGGGGGCAATTTTGAATACAGGCAGTGTTCTTAGGTCTGCAACCATTTTGCCTAGGTTTCAACCATTATGCCCAGGGGTAGTGAGTGATGCATGGGCCTAGTCTTTCTGTGGGGTGTCTTGAATTTAAGCATCATGGAGGGCATGGATGGCATGGGATTGTGCTGATTTTTCTGTGTTTTTCGATTTTTTGGGGTGTTCATGGGGACAGGCCTTGTGGGTGGGGGCCATTTTGAGTGCTGGTACAGGCAGGCCATGTGCTGGAAGGCAAGGGGCCATTTTGAATGCAGGCAGTGTTCTTAGGTCTGCAACCATTTTGCCTTTTTTTCAACCATTATGCCCAGGGGTAGTGAGTGGTGCAAGGGCCTAGTCTTTCTGTGGGGTGTCTTGAATTTAAACATCATGGAGGGCATGGATGGCATGGGATTGTGCTGATTTTTCTGTGTTTTTCGTTTTATTGGGCTGTTGTTGTGGCCTTTTGAGCAGGGGTAGTGAGTGGTGCATGGGCCTAGTCTTTCTGTGGGGTGTCTTGAATTTAAACATCATGGAGGGCATGGATGGCATTGGATTGTGCTGATTTTTCTGTGTTTTTCGATTTTCTTCGGTGTTCATGGGGACCGGCCATGTGGGTGGGGGCAATTTTGAGTGCTGGTACAGGCAGGCCATGTGCTGGGAGGCAGGGGGCCATTTTGAATGCAGGCTGTGTTCTTAGGTCTGCAACCATTTTGCCTAGGTTTCAACCATTATGCCCAGGGGTAGTGAGTGGTGCATGGGCCTAGTCTTTCTGTGGGGTGTCTTGAAATTTAAACATCATGGAGGGCATGGATGGCTTGGGATTGTGCTGATTTTTTTGTGTTTTCTGTTTTTTTGGGCTGTTGTTGTGGCCTTTTGAGCAGGGGTAGTGAGTGGTGCATGGGCCTAGTCTTTCTGTGGGGTGTCTTGAAATTTAAACATCATGGAGGGCATGGATGGCTTGGGATTGTGCTGATTTTTTTGTGTTTTTCGCTTTTTTCGGGTGTTCATGGGGACAGGCCATGTGGGTGGGGGCAATTTTGAGTGCTGGTACAGGCAGGCCATGTGCTGGGAGGCAGGGGGCCATTTTGAATGCAGGCAGTGTTCTTAGGTCTGCAACCATTTTGCATAGGTTTCAACTATTATGCCATGGGGTAGTGAGTGGTGCATGGGCCTAGTCTTTCTGTGGGGTGTCTTGAATTCAAACATCATGGAGGGCATGGATGGCATGGGATTGTGCTGATTTTTCTGTGTTTTTCGTTTTTTTGGGCTGTTGTTGTGGCCTTTTGAGCAGGGGTAGTGAGTGGTGCATGGGCCTAGTCTTTCTGTGGGGTGTCTTGAAATTTAAACATCATGGAGGGCATGGGTGGCTTGGGATTGTGCTGATTTTCCTGTGTGTTTCGATTTTTTGGGGTGTTCATGGGGACAGGCCATGTGGGTGGGGGCCATTTTGAGTGCTGGTACAGGCAGGCCATGTGCTGGGAGGCAGGGGGCAATTTTGAATACAGGCAGTGTTCTTAGGTCTGCAACCATTTTGCCTAGGTTTCAACCATTATGCCCAGGGGTAGTGAGTGGTACATGGGCCTAGTCTTTCTGTGGGGTGTCTTGAAATTTAAACATCATGGAGGGCATGGATGGCTTGGGATTGTGCTGATTTTTTTGTGTTTTTCGCTTTTTTGGGGTGTTCATGGGCACAGGCATGTGGGTGGGGGCAATTTTGAGTGCTGGTACAGGCAGGCCATGTGCTGGGAGGCAGGGGGCCATTTTGAATGCAGGCAGTGTTCTTAGGTCTGCAAGCATTTTGCATAGGTTTCAACCATTATGCCCAGGGGTAGTGAGTGGTGCATGGGCCTAGTCTTTCTGTGGGGTGTCTTGAATTCAAACATCATGGAGTGCATGGATGGCATGGGATTATCCTGATTTTTCTGTGTTTTTTGTTTTTTTTAAGCTGTTGTTGTGGCCTTTTCAGCAGGGGTAATGAGTGGGCATTGGGCCTAGTCTTTCTGTGGGTGTCTTGAATTTAAACATCATGGAGGGCATGGATGGCATGGGATTGTGCTGATTATTCTGTGTTTTTCGATTTTTTTGGGTGTTCATGGGGACAGGCCATGTGGGTGGGGGCCATTTTGAGTGCTGGTACAGGCAGGCCATGTGCTGGGAGGCAGGGGACCATTTTGAATGCAGGCAGTGTTCTTAGGTCTGCAACCATTTTTCCTAGGTTTCAACCATTATGCCTAGGGGTAGTGAGTGGTGCATGGGCCTAGTCTTTCTGTGGGGTGTCTTGAATTTAAACACCATGGAGGGCATGGATGGCATGGGATTGTGCTGATATTTCTGTGTTTTTCATTTTTTTGGGCTGTTGTTGTGGCCTTTTGAGCAGGGGTAGTGAGTGGTGCATGGGCCTAGTCTTTCTGTGGGGTGTCTTGAATTTAAACATCATGGGGGGCATGGATGGCATAGGATTGTACTGATTTTTCTGTGTTTTTCGATTTTTTGGGGTGTTCATGGGGACAGGCCATGTGGGTGGGGGCCATTTTGAGTGCTGGTACAGGCAGGCCATGTGCTGAGAGGCAGGGGACCATTTTGAATGCAGGCAGTGTTCTTTGGTCTGCAACCATTTTGCCTAGGTTTCAACGTTATGCCCAGGGGTAGTGAGTGGTGCATGGGCCTAGTCTTTCTGTGTGGTGTCTTGAATTTAAACATCATGGAGGGCATGGATGGCATGGGATTGTGCTGATTTTTCTGTGTTTTTTGTTTTTTTGGGCTGTTGTTGTTGCCTTTTGATCAGGGGTAGTGAGTGGTGCATGGGCCTAGTCTTTCTGTGGGGTGTCTTGAATTTAAACATCATGGAGGGCATGGATGGCATGGGATTGTGCTGATTTTTCCATGTTTTTTGATTTTTTGGGGTGTTCAAGGGGACAGGCCATGTGGGTGGGGGCCATTTTGAGTGAGGTACAGGCAGGCCATGTGCTGGGAGGCAGGGGGCCATTTTGAATGCAGGCAGTGTTCTTAAGTCTGCAACCATTTTGCCGAGGTTTCTACCATTATGCCCAGGGGTAGTGAGTGGTGCATGGGCCTAGTCTTTCTGTGGGGTGTCTTGAATTTAAACATCATGGACGGCATGGATGGCATTTGATTGTGCTGATTTTTCTGTGTTTTTCGTTTTTTTGGGCTGTTGTTGTGGCCTTTTGAGCAGGGGTAGTGAGTGGTGCATGGGCCTAGTCTTTCTGTGGGGTGTCTTGAATGTAAACATCATGGAGGGCATGGATGCCATGGGATTGTGCTGATTTTTCTGTGTGTTTCGATTTTTTGGGGTGTTCATGGGGACAGGCCATGTAGGTGGGGGCCATTTTGAGTGCTGGTACAGGCAGGCCATGTGCTGGGAGGCAGGGGGCCATTTTGAATGCAGGCAGTGTCCTTAGTTCTGCAACCATTTTGCCTAGGTTTCAACCATTATGCCCAGGGGTAGTGAGTGATGCATGGGCCTAGTCTTTCTGTGGGGTGTCTTGAATTTAAACATCATGGAGGGCATTGATGGCATGGGATTGTGCTGATTTTCATGTGTCTTTCGTTTTTTTGGGCTGTTGTTGTGGCCTTTTGAGCAGGGGTAGTGAGTGGTGCATGGGCCTAGTCTTTCTGTGGGGTGTCTTGAATTTAAACATCATGAAGGTCATTGATGGCATGGGATTGTGCTGATTTTTCCGTGTTTTTCGATTTTTTTAGGGTGTTCATGGGGACAGGCCATGTGGGTGGGGGGCATTTTGAGTGAGGTACAGGCAGGCCATGTGCTGGGAGGCAGGGGGCCATTTTGAATGCAGGCAGTGTTCTTAGGTCTCCAACCATTTTGCCTAGGTTTCAACCATTATTACCAGGGGTAGTGAGTGGTGCATGGGCCTAGTCTTTCTGTGGGGTGTCTTGAATTTAAACATCAAGGAGGTCATGGATGGCATGGGATTGTGCTGATTTTTCCGTGTTTTTCGATTTTTTGGGGTGTTCATGGAGACAGGCCATGTGGGTGGGGGCCATTTTGAGTGAGGTATAGGCAGGCCATGTGCTGGGAGGCAGGGGGCTATTTTGAATGCAGGCAGTGTTCTTAGGTCTCCAACCATTTTGCCTAAGTTTCAACCATTATGACCAAGGGTAGTGAGTGGTGCATGGGCCTAGTCTTTCTGTGGGGTGTCTTGAATTTAATTATCATGGAGGGCATGGATGGCATGGGATTGTGCTGATTTTTCTGTGTTTTTAGTTTTTTTGGGCTGTTGTTGTGGCCTTTTGAGCAGGGGTAGTGAGTGATGCATGGGCCTAGTCTTTCTGTGGGGTGTCTTGAATTTAAACATCATGGAGGGCATGGATGGCATGGGATAGTGCTGATTTGTCTGTGTTTTTCGATTTTTTGGGGTGTTCATGGGGACAGGCCATGTGGGTAGGGGCCATTTTGAATGCTGGTACAGGCAGGCCATGTGCTGGGAGGCAGGGGGGCATTTTGAATGCAGGCAGTGTTCTTAGGTCTGCAACCATTTTTCCTAGGTTTCAACCATTATGCCTAGGGGTAGTGAGTGGTGCATGGGCCTAGTCTTTCTGTGGGGTGTCTTGAATTTAAACATCATGGAGGGCATGGATGGCATGGGATTGTGCTGATATTTCTGTGTTTTTCGTTTTTTTGGGCTGTTGTTGTGGCCTTTTGAGCAGGGGTAGTGAGTGGTGCATGGGCCTAGTCTTTCTGTGGGGTGTCTTGAATTTAAACATCATGAAGGTCATGGATGGCATGGGATTGTGCTGATTTTTCCGTGTTTTTCGATTTTTTGGGGTGTTCATGGGGACAGGCCATGTGGGTGGGGGCCATTTTGAGTGAGGTATAGGCAGGCCATGTGCTGGGAGGCAGGGGGCTATTTTGAATGCAGGCAGTGTTCTTAGGTCTCCAACCATTTTGCCTAGGTTTCAACCATTATGACCAAGGGTAGTGAGTGGTGCATGGGCCTAGTCTTTCTGTGGGGTGTCTTGAATTTAATTATCATGGAGGGCATGGATGGCATGGGATTGTGCTGATTTTTCTGTGTTTTCCGTTTTATTGGGCTGTTGTTGTGGCCTTTTGAGCAGGGGTAGTGAGTGATGCATGGGCCTAGTCTTTCTGTGGGGTGTCTTGAATTTAAACATCATGGAGGGCATGGATGGAATGGGATAGTGCTGATTTGTCAGTGTTTTTCGATTTTTTGGGGTGTTCATGGGGACAGGCCATGTGGGTAGGGGCCATTTTGAGTGCTGGTACAGGCAGGCCATGTGCTGGGAGGCAGGGGGGCATTTTGAATGCAGGCAGTGTTCTTAGGTCTGCAACCATTTTTCCTAGGTTTCAACCATTATGCCTAGGGGTAGTGAGTGGTGCATGGGCCTAGTCTTTCTGTGGGGTGTCTTGAATTTAAACATCATGGAGGGCATGGATGGCATGGGATTGTGCTGATATTTCTGTGTTTTTTGTTTTTTTGGGCTGTTGTTGTGGCCTTTTGAGCAGGGGTAGTGAGTGGTGCATGGGCCTAGTCTTTCTGTGGGGTGTCTTGAATTTAAACATTATGGAGGGCATGGATGGCATGGGATTGTGCTGATTTTTCCGTGTTTTTTGATTTTTTGGGGTGTTCAAGGGGACAGGCCATGTGGGTGGGGGCCATTTTGAGTGAGGTACAGGCAGGCCATGTGCTGGGAGGCAGGGGGCCATTTTGAATGCAGACAGTGTTCTTAAGTCTGCAACCATTTTGCCTAGGTTTCTACCATTATGCCCAGGGGTAGTGAGTGGTGCATGGGCCTAGTCTTTCTGTGGGGTGTCTTGAATTTAAACATCATGGACGGCATGGATGGCATGGGATTGTTCTGATTTTTCTGTGTTTTTTGTTTTTTTTGGGCTGTTGTTGTGGCCTTTTGAGCAGGGGTAGTGAGTGGTGCATGGGCCTAGTCTTTCTGTGGGGTGTCGTGAATGTAAACATCATGGAGGGCATGGATGGCATGGGATTGTGCTGATTTTTCTGTGTGTTTCGATTTTTTGGGGTGTTCATGGGGACAGGCCATGTGGGTGGGGGCCATTTTGAGTGCTGGTACAGGCAGGCCATGTGCTGGGAGGCAGGGGGCAATTTTGAATACAGGCAGTGTTCTTAGGTCTGCAACCATTTTGCCTAGGTTTCAACCATTATGCCCAGGGGTAGTGAGTGATGCATGGGCCTAGTCTTTCTGTGGGGTGTCTTGAATTTAAGCATCATGGAGGGCATGGATGGCATGGGATTGTGCTGATTTTTCTGTGTTTTTCGATTTTTTGGGTTGTTCATGGGGACAGGCCTTGTGGGTGGGGGCCATTTTGAGTGCTGGTACAGGCAGGCCATGTGCTGGAAGGCAAGGGGCCATTTTGAATGCAGGCAGTGTTCTTAGGTCTGCAACCATTTTGCCTTTTTTTCAACCATTATGCCCAGGGGTAGTGAGTGGTGCAAGGGCCTAGTCTTTCTGTGGGGTGTCTTGAATTTAAACATCATGGAGGGCATGGATGGCATGGGATTGTGCTGATTTTTCTGTGTTTTTCGTTTTATTGGGCTGTTGTTGTGGCCTTTTGAGCAGGGGTAGTGAGTGGTGCATGGGCCTAGTCTTTCTGTGGGGTGTCTTGAATTTAAACATCATGGAGGGCATGGATGGCATTGGATTGTGCTGATTTTTCTGTGTTTTTCGATTTTCTTCGGTGTTCATGGGGACAGGCCATGTGGGTGGGGGCAATTTTGAGTGCTGGTACAGGCAGGCCATGTGCTGGGAGGCAGGGGGCCATTTTAAATGCAGGCTGTGTTCTTAGGTCTGCAACCATTTTGCCTAGGTTTCAACCATTATGCCCAGGGGTAGTGAGTGGTGCATGGGCCTAGTCTTTCTGTGGGGTGTCTTGAAATTTAAACATCATGGAGGGCATGGATGGCTTGGGATTGTGCTGATTTTTTTGTGTTTTTCGCTATTTTGGGGTGTTCATGGGGACAGGCCATGTGGGTGGGGGCAATTTTGAGTGCTGGTACAGGCAGGCCATGTGCTGGGAGGCAGGGGGCCATTTTGAATGCAGGCAGTGTTCTTAGGTCTGCAACCATTTTGCATAGGTTTCAACTATTATGCCATGGGGTAGTGAGTGGTGCATGGGGCCTAGTCTTTCTGTGGGGTGTCTTGAATTCAAACATCATGGAGGGCATGGATGGCATGGGATTGTGCTGATTTTTCTGTGTTTTTGTTTTTTTTGGGCTGCTGTTGTGGCCTTTTGAGCAGGGGTAGTGAGTGGTGCATGGGCCTAGTCTTTCTGTGGGGTGTCTTGAATGTAAACATCATGGAGGGCATGGATGGCATGGGATTGTGCTGATTTTTCTGTGTGTTTCGATTTTTTGGGGTGTTCATGGGGACAGGCCATGTGGGTGGGGGCCATTTTGAGTGCTGGTACAGGCAGGCCATGTGCTGGGAGGCAGGGGGCAATTTTGAATACAGGCAGTGTTCTTAGGTCTGCAACCATTTTGCCTAGGTTTCAACCATTATGCCCAGGGGTAGTGAGTGATGCATGGGCCTAGTCTTTCTGTGGGGTGTCTTGAATTTAAACATCATGGAGGGCATGGATGGCATGGGATTGTGCTGATTTTTCTGTGTTTTTCGATTTTTTGGGGTGTTCATGGGGACAGGCCTTGTGGGTGGGGGCCATTTTGAGTGCTGGTACAGGCAGGCCATGTGCTGGAAGGCAAGGGGCCATTTTGAATGCAGGCAGTGTTCTTAGGTCTGCAACCATTTTGCCTTTTTTTCAACCATTATGCCCAGGGGTAGTGAGTGGTGCATGGGCCTAGTCTTTCTGTGGGGTGTCTTGAATTTAAACATCATGGAGGGCATGGATGGCATGGGATTGTGCTGATTTTTCTGTGTTTGCGTTTTATTGGGCTGTTGTTGTGGCCTTTTGAGCAGGGGTAGTGAGTGGTGCATGGGCCTAGTCTTTCTGTGGGGTGTCTTGAATTTAAACATCATGGAGGGCATGGATGGCATGGGATTGTGCTGATTTTTCTGTGTTTTTCGATTTTTTGGGGTGTTCATGGGGACAGGCCTTGTGGGTGGGGGCCATTTTGAGTGCTGGTACAGGCAGGCCATGTGCTGGAAGGCAAGGGGCCATTTTGAATGCAGGCAGTGTTCTTAGGTCTGCAACCATTTTGCCTTTTTTTCAACCATTATGCCCAGGGGTAGTGAGTGGTGCATGGGCCTAGTCTTTCTGTGGGGTGTCTTGAATTTAAACATCATGGAGGGCATGGATGGCATGGGATTGTGCTGATTTTTCTGTGTTTGCGTTTTATTGGGCTGTTGTTGTGGCCTTTTGAGCAGGGGTAGTGAGTGGTGCATGGGCCTAGTCTTTCTGTGGGGTGTCTTGAATTTAAACATCATGGAGGGCATGGATGGCATTGGATTGTGCTGATTTTTCTGTGTTTTTCGATTTTCTTCGGTGTTCATGGGGACAGGCCATGTGGGTGGGGGCAATTTTGAGTGCTGGTACAGGCAGGCCATGTGCTGGGAGGCAGGGGGCCATTTTGAATGCAGGCTGTGTTCTTAGGTCTGCAACCATTTTGCCTAGGTTTCAACCATTATGCCCAGGGGTAGTGAGTGGTACATGGGCCTAGTCTTTCTGTGGGGTGTCTTGAATTCAAACATCATGGAGGGCATGAATGGCATGGGATTGTGCTGATTTTTCTGTGTTTTTTGTTTTTTTGGGCTGTTGTTGTGGCCTTTTGAGCAGGGGTAGTGAGTGGTGCATGGGCCTAGTCTTTCTGTGGGGTGTCTTGAATTCAAACATCATGGAGGGCATGGATGGCATGGGATTGTGCTGATTTTTCTGTGTTTTTCGCTTTTTTGGGGTGTTGTTGTGGCCTTTTGAGCAGGGGTAGTGAGTGGTGCATGGGCCTAGTCTTTCTGTGGGGTGTCTTGAAATTTAAACATCATGGAGGGCATGGATGGCTTGGGATTGTGCTGATTTTTCTGTGTTTTTCGCTTTTTTGGGGTGTTCATGGGGACAGGCCATGTGGGTGGGGGCAATTTTGAGTGCTGGTACAGGCAGGCCATGTGCTGGGAGGCAGGGGCCATTTTGAATGCAGGCAGTGTTCTTAGGTCTGCAACCATTTTGCATAGGTTTCAACCATTATGCCCAGGGGTAGTGAGTGGTGCATGGGCCTAGTCTTTCTGTGGGGTGTCTTGAATTCAAACATCATGGAGTGCATGGATGGCATGGGATTATCCTGATTTTTCTGTGTTTTTGTTTTTTTAAGCAGTTGTTGTGGCCTTTTCAGCAGGGGTAATGAGTGGGCATTGGGCCTAGTCTTTCTGTGGGGTGTCTTGAATTTAAACATCATGGAGGGCATGGATGGCATGGGATTGTGCTGATTATTCTGTGTTTTTCGATTTTTTGGGGTGTTCATGGGGACAGGCCATGTAGGTGGGGGCCATTTTGAGTGCTGGTACAGGCAGGCCATGTGCTGGGAGGCAGGGGGCCATTTTGAATGCAGGCAGTGTCCTTAGTTCTGCAACCATTTTGCCTAGGTTTCAACCATTATGCCCAGGGGTAGTGAGTGATGCATGGGCCTAGTCTTTCTGTGGGGTGTCTTGAATTTAAACATCATGGAGGGCATGGATGGCATGGGATTGTGCTGATTTTCATGTGTCTTTCGTTTTTTTGGGCTGTTGTTGTGGCCTTTTGAGCAGGGGTAGTGAGTGGTGCATGGGCCTAGTCTTTCTGTGGGGTGTCTTGAATTTAAACATCATGAAGGTCATGGATGGCATGGGATTGTGCTGATTTTTCCGTGTTTTTCGATTTTTTTAGGGTGTTCATGGGGACAGGCCATGTGGGTGGGGGCCATTTTGAGTGAGGTATAGGCAGGCCATGTGCTGGGAGGCAGGGGGCCATTTTGAATGCAGGCAGTGTTCTTAGGTCTCCAACCATTTTGCCTAGGTTTCAACCATTATTACCAGGGGTAGTGAGTGGTGCATGGGCCTAGTCTTTCTGTGGGGTGTCTTGAATTTAAACATCAAGGAGGTCATGGATGGCATGGGATTGTGCTGATTTTTCCGTGTTTTTCGATTTTTTGGGGTGTTCATGGGGACAGGCCATGTGGGTGGGGGCCATTTTGAGTGAGGTATAGGCAGGCCATGTGCTGGGAGGCAGGGGGCTATTTTGAATGCAGGCAGTGTTCTTAGGTCTCCAACCATTTTGCCTAGGTTTCAACCATTATGACCAAGGGTAGTGAGTGGTGCATGGGCCTAGTCTTTCTGTGGGGTGTCTTGAATTTAATTATCATGGAGGGCATGGATGGCATGGGATTGTGCTGATTTTTCTGTGTTTTTAGTTTTTTTGGGCTGTTGTTGTGGCCTTTTGAGCAGGGGTAGTGAGTGATGCATGGGCCTAGTCTTTCTGTGCGGTGTCTTGAATTTAAACATCATGGAGGGCATGGATGGCATGGGATAGTGCTGATTTGTCAGTGTTTTTTGATTTTTTGGGGTGTTCATGGGGACAGGCCATGTGGGTAGGGGCCATTTTGAATGCTGGTACAGGCAGGCCATGTGCTGGGAGGCAGGGGGGCATTTTGAATGCAGGCAGTGTTCTTAGGTCTGCAACCATTTTTCCTAGGTTTCAACCATTATGCCTAGGGGTAGTGAGTGGTGCATGGGCCTAGTCTTTCTGTGGGGTGTCTTGAATTTAAACATCATGGAGGGCATGGATGGCATGGGATTGTGCTGATATTTCTGTGTTTTTCGTTTTTTTGGGCTGTTGTTGTGGCCTTTTGAGCAGGGGTAGTGAGTGGTGCATGGGCCTAGTCTTTCTGTGGGGTGTCTTGAATTTAAACATCATGGAGGGCATGGATGGCATGGGATTGTGCTGATTTTTCTGTGTTTTTCGATTTTTTGGGGTGTTCATGGGGACAGGCCATGTGGGTGGGGGCCATTTTGAGTGAGGTATAGGCAGGCCATGTGCTGGGAGGCAGGGTGCTATTTTGAATGCAGGCAGTGTTCTTAGGTCTCCAACCATTTTGCCTAGGTTTCAACCATTATGACCAAGGGTAGTGAGTGGTGCATGGGCCTAGTCTTTCTGTGGGGTGTCTTGAATTTAATTATCATGGAGGGCATGGATGGCATGGGATTGTGCTGATTTTTCTGTGTTTTTAGTTTTTTTGGGCTGTTGTTGTGGCCTTTTGAGCAGGGGTAGTGAGTGATGCATGGGCCTAGTCTTTCTGTGGGGTGTCTTGAATTTAAACATCATGGAGGGCATGGATGGAATGGGATAGTGCTGATTTGTCAGTGTTTTTCGATTTTTTGGGGTGTTCATGGGGACAGGCCATGTGGGTAGGGGCCATTTTGAGTGCTGGTACAGGCAGGCCATGAGCTGGGAGGCAGGGGGGCATTTTGAATGCAGGCAGTGTTCTTAGGTCTGCAACCATTTTTCCTAGGTTTCAACCATTATGCCTAGGGGTAGTGAGTGGTGCATGGGCCTAGTCTTTCTGTGGGGTGTCTTGAATTTAAACATCATGGAGGGCATGGATGGCATGGGATTGTGCTGATATTTCTGTGTTTTTTGTTTTTTTGGGCTGTTGTTGTGGCCTTTTGAGCAGGGGTAGTGAGTGGTGCATGGGCCTAGTCTTTCTGTGGGGTGTCTTGAATGTAAACATCATGGAGGGCATGGATGGCATGGGATTGTGCTGATTTTTCTGTGTGTTTCGATTTTTTGGGGTGTTCATGGGGACAGGCCATGTGGGTGGGGGCCATTTTGAGTGCTGGTACAGGCAGGCCATGTGCTGGGAGGCAGGGGGCAATTTTGAATACAGGCAGTGTTCTTAGGTCTGCAACCATTTTGCCTAGGTTTCAACCATTATGCCCAGGGGTAGTGAGTGATGCATGGGCCTAGTCTTTCTGTGGGGTGTCTTGAATTTAAGCATCATGGAGGGCATGGATGGCATGGGATTGTGCTGATTTTTCTGTGTTTTTCGATTTTTTGGGGTGTTCATGGGGACAGGCCTTGTGGGTGGGGGCCATTTTGAGTGCTGGTACAGGCAGGCCATGTGCTGGAAGGCAAGGGGCCATTTTGAATGCAGGCAGTGTTCTTAGGTCTGCAACCATTTTGCCTTTTTTTCAACCATTATGCCCAGGGGTAGTGAGTGGTGCAAGGGCCTAGTCTTTCTGTGGGGTGTCTTGAATTTAAACATCATGGAGGGCATGGATGGCATGGGATTGTGCTGATTTTTCTGTGTTTTTCGTTTTATTGGGCTGTTGTTGTGGCCTTTTGAGCAGGGGTAGTGAGTGGTGCATGGGCCTAGTCTTTCTGTGGGGTGTCTTGAATTTAAACATCATGGAGGGCATGGATGGCATTGGATTGTGCTGATTTTTCTGTGTTTTTCGATTTTCTTCGGTGTTCATGGGGACAGGCCATGTGGGTGGGGGCAATTTTGAGTGCTGGTACAGGCAGGCCATGTGCTGGGAGGCAGGGGGCCATTTTGAATGCAGGCTGTGTTCTTAGGTCTGCAACCATTTTGCCTAGGTTTCAACCATTATGCCCAGGGGTAGTGAGTGGTGCATGGGCCTAGTCTTTCTGTGGGGTGTCTTGAAATTTAAACATCATGGAGGGCATGGATGGCTTGGGATTGTGCTGATTTTTTTTGTGTTTTTTGTTTTTTTGGGCTGTTGTTGTGGCCTTTTGAGCAGGGGTAGTGAGTGGTGCATGGGCCTAGTCTTTCTGTGGGGTGTCTTGAAATTTAAACATCATGGAGGGCATGGATGGCTTGGGATTGTGCTGATTTTTTTGTGTTTTTCGCTTTTTTGGGGTGTTCATGGGGACAGGCCATGTGGGTGGGGGCAATTTTGAGTGCTGGTACAGGCAGGCCATGTGCTGGGAGGCAGGGGGCCATTTTGAATGCAGGCAGTGTTCTTAGGTCTGCAACCATTTTGCATAGGTTTCAACTATTATGCCATGGGGTAGTGAGTGGTGCATGGGCCTAGTCTTTCTGTGGGGTGTCTTGAATTCAAACATCATGGAGGGCATGGATGGCATGGGATTGTGCTGATTTTTCTGTGTTTTTCGTTTTTTTGGGCTGTTGTTGTGGCCTTTTGAGCAGGGGTAGTGAGTGGTGCATGGGCCTAGTCTTTCTGTGGGGTGTCTTGAAATTTAAACATCATGGAGGGCATGGATGGCTTGGGATTGTGCTGATTTTTCTGTGTTTTTCGCTTTTTTGGGGTGTTCATGGGGACAGGCCATGTGGGTGGGGGCAATTTTGAGTGCTGGTACAGGCAGGCCATGTGCTGGGAGGCAGGGGGCCATTTTGAATGCAGGCAGTGTTCTTAGGTCTGCAACCATTTTGCATAGGTTTCAACCATTATGCCCAGGGGTAGTGAGTGGTGCATGGGCCTAGTCTTTCTGTGGGGTGTCTTGAATTCAAACATCATGGAGTGCATGGATGGCATGGGATTATCCTGATTTTTCTGTGTTTTTTGTTTTTTTAAGCTGTTGTTGTGGCCTTTTCAGCAGGGGTAATGAGTGGGCATTGGGCCTAGTCTTTCTGTGGGGTGTCTTGAATTTAAACATCATGGAGGGCATGGATGGCATGGGATTGTGCTGATTATTCTGTGTTTTTCGATTTTTTGGGGTGTTCATGGGGACAGGCCATGTGGGTGGGGGCCATTTTGAGTGCTGGTAAAGGCAGGCCATGTGCTGAGAGGCAGGGGACCATTTTGAATGCAGGCAGTGTTCTTTGGTCTGCAACCATTTTGCCTAGGTTTCAACGTTATGCCCAGGGGTAGTGAGTGGTGCATGGGCCTAGTCTTTCTGTGGGGTGTCTTGAATTTAAACATCATGGAGGGCATGGATGGCATGGGATTGTGCTGATTTTTCTGTGTTTTTTGTTTTTTTGGGCTGTTGTTGTGGCCTTTTGATCAGGGGTAGTGAGTGGTGCATGGGCCTAGTCTTTCTGTGGGTGTCTTGAATTTAAACATCATGGAGGGCATGGATGGCATGGGATTGTGCTGATTTTTCCATGTTTTTTGATTTTTTGGGGTGTTCAAGGGGACAGGCCATGTGGGTGGGGGCCATTTTGAGTGAGGTACAGGCAGGCCATGTGCTGGGAGGCAGGGGGCCATTTTGAATGCAGGCAAGGTTCTTAAGTCTGCAACCATTTTGCCTAGGTTTCTACCATTATGCCCAGGGGTAGTGAGTGGTGCATGGGCCTAGTCTTTCTGTGGGGTGTCTTGAATTTAAACATCATGGACGGCATGGATGGCATGGGATTGTGCTGATTTTTCTGTGTTTTTCGTTTTTTTGGGCTGTTGTTGTGGCCTTTTGAGCAGGGGTAGTGAGTGGTGCATGGGCCTAGTCTTTCTGTGGGGTGTCTTGAATGTAAACATCATGGAGGGCATGGATGGCATGGGATTGTGCTGATTTTTCTGTGTGTTTCGATTTTTTGGGGTGTTCATGGGGACAGGCCATGTGGGTGGGGGCCATTTTGAGTGCTGGTACAGGCAGGCCATGTGCTGGGAGGCAGGGGGCCATTTTGAATGCAGGCAGTGTTCTTAGGTCTGCAACCATTTTGCATAGGTTTCAACTATAATGCCATGGGGTAGTGAGTGGTGCATGGGCCTAGTCTTTCTGTGGGGTGTCTTGAATTCAAACATCATGGAGGGCATGGATGGCATGGGATTGTGCTGATTTTTCTGTGTTTTTCGTTTTTTGGGCTGTTGTTGTGGCCTTTTGAGCAGGGGTAGTGAGTGGTGCATGGGCCTAGTCTTTCTGTGGGGTGTCTTGAAATTTAAACATCATGGAGGGCATGGATGGCTTGGGATTGTGCTGATTTTTCTGTGTTTTTCGCTTTTTTGGGGTGTTCATGGGGACAGGCCATGTGGGTGGGGGCAATTTTGAGTGCTGGTACAGGCAGGCCATGTGCTGGGAGGCAGGGGGCCATTTTGAATGCAGGCAGTGTTCTTAGGTCTGCAACCATTTTGCATAGGTTTCAACCATTATGCCCAGGGGTAGTGAGTGGTGCATGGGCCTAGTCTTTCTGTGGGGTGTCTTGAATTCAAACATCATGGAGTGCATGGATGGCATGGGATTATCCTGATTTTTCTGTGTTTTTTGTTTTTTTAAGCTGTTGTTGTGGCCTTTTCAGCAGGGGTAATGAGTGGGCATTGGGCCTAGTCTTTCTGTGGGGTGTCTTGAATTTAAACATCATGGAGGGCATGGATGGCATGGGATTGTGCTGATTATTCTGTGTTTTTCGATTTTTTGGGGTGTTCATGGGGACAGGCCATGTGGGTGGGGGCCATTTTGAGTGCTGGTAAAGGCAGGCCATGTGCTGAGAGGCAGGGGACCATTTTGAATGCAGGCAGTGTTCTTTGGTCTGCAACCATTTTGCCTAGGTTTCAACGTTATGCCCAGGGGTAGTGAGTGGTGCATGGGCCTAGTCTTTCTGTGGGGTGTCTTGAATTTAAACATCATGGAGGGCATGGATGGCATGGGATTGTGCTGATTTTTCTGTGTTTTTTGTTTTTTTGGGCTGTTGTTGTGGCCTTTTGATCAGGGGTAGTGAGTGGTGCATGGGCCTAGTCTTTCTGTGGGGTGTCTTGAATTTAAACATCATGGAGGGCATGGATGGCATGGGATTGTGCTGATTTTTCCATGTTTTTTGATTTTTTGGGGTGTTCAAGGGGACAGGCCATGTGGGTGGGGGCCATTTTGAGTGAGGTACAGGCAGGCCATGTGCTGGGAGGCAGGGGGCTATTTTGAATGCAGGCAGTGTTCTTAAGTCTGCAACCATTTTGCCTAGGTTTCTACCATTATGCCCAGGGGTAGTGAGTGGTGCATGGGCCTAGTCTTTCTGTGGGGTGTCTTGAATTTAAACATCATGGACGGCATGGATGGCATGGGATTGTGCTGATTTTTCTGTGTTTTTCGTTTTTTTGGGCTGTTGTTGTGGCCTTTTGAGCAGGGGTAGTGAGTGGTGCATGGGCCTAGTCTTTCTGTGGGGTGTCTTGAATGTAAACATCATGGAGGGCATGGATGGCTTGGGATTGTGCTGATTTTTCTGTGTGTTTCGATTTTTTGGGGTGTTCATGGGGACAGGCCATGTGGGTGGGGGCCATTTTGAGTGCTGGTACAGGCAGGCCATGTGCTGGGAGGCAGGGAGCCATTTTGAATGCAGGCAGTGTTCTTAGGTCTGCAACCATTTTGCATAGGTTTCAACTATTATGCCATGGGGTAGTGAGTGGTGCATGGGCCTAGTCTTTCTGTGGGGTGTCTTGAATTGAAACATCATGGAGGGCATGGATGGCATGGGATTGTGCTGATTTTTCTGTGTTTTTCGTTTTTTTGGGCTGTTGTTGTGGCCTTTTGAGCAGGGGTAGTGAGTGGTGCATGGGCCTAGTCTTTCTGTGGGGTGTCTTGAAATTTAAACATCATGGAGGGCATGGATGGCTTGGGATTGTGCTGATTTTTCTGTGTTTTTCGCTTTTTTGGGGTGTTCATGGGGACAGGCCATGTGGGTGGGGGCAATTTTGAGTGCTGGTACAGGCAGGCCATGTGCTGGGAGGCAGGGGGCCATTTTGAATGCAGGCAGTGTTCTTAGGTCTGCAACCATTTTGCATAGGTTTCAACCATTATGCCCAGGGGTAGTGAGTGGTGCATGGGCCTAGTCTTTCTGTGGGGTGTCTTGAATTCAAACATCATGGAGTGCATGGATGGCATGGGATTATCCTGATTTTTCTGTGTTTTTTGTTTTTTTAAGCTGTTGTTGTGGCCTTTTCAGCAGGGGTAATGAGTGGGCATTGGGCCTAGTCTTTCTGTGGGGTGTCTTGAATTTAAACATCATGGAGGGCATGGATGGCATGGGATTGTGCTGATTATTCTGTGTTTTTCGATTTTTTGGGGTGTTCATGGGGACAGGCCATGTGGGTGGGGGCCATTTTGAGTGCTGGTACAGGCAGGCCATGTGCTGGGAGGCAGGGGACTATTTTAAATGCAGGCAGTGTTCTTAGGTCTGCAACCATTTTTCCTAGGTTTCAACCATTATGCCTAGGAGTAGTGAGTGGTGCATGGGCCTAGTCTTTCTGTGGGGTGTCTTGAATTTAAACACCATGGAGGGCATGGATGGCATGGGATTGTGCTGATATTTCTGTGTTTTTCATTTTTTTGGGCTGTTGTTGTGGCCTTTTGAGCAGGGGTAGTGAGTGGTGCATGGGGCTAGTCTTTCTGTGGGGTGTCTTGAATTTAAACATCATGGAGGGCATGGATGGCATAGGATTGTGCTGATTTTTCTGTGTTTTTTGATTTTTTGGGGTGTTCATGGGGACAGGCCATGTGGGTGGGGGCCATTTTGAGTGCTGGTACAGGCAGGCCATGTGCTGAGAGGCAGAAGACCATTTTGAATGCAGGCAGTGTTCTTTGGTCTGCAACCATTTTGCCTAGGTTTCAACGTTATGCCCAGGGGTAGTGAGTGGTGCATGGGCCTAGTCTTTCTGTGTGGTGTCTTGAATTTAAACATCATGGAGGGCATGGATGGCATGGGATTGTGCTGATTTTTCTGTGTTTTTTGTTTTTTTGGGCTGTTGTTGTGGCCTTTTGATCAGGGGTAGTGAGTGGTGCATGGGCCTAGTCTTTCTGTGGGGTGTCTTGAATTTAAACATCATGGAGGGCATGGATGGCATGGGATTGTGCTGATTTTTCCATGTTTTTTGATTTTTTGGGGTGTTCAAGGGGACAGGCCATGTGGGTGGGGGCCATTTTGAGTGAGGTACAGGCAGGCCATCTGCTGGGAGGCAGGGGGCCATTTTGAATGCAGGCAGTGTTCTTAAGTCTGCAACCATTTTGCCTAGGTTTCTACCATTATGCCCAGGGTAGTGAGTGGTGCATGGGCCTAGTCTTTCTGTGGGGTGTCTTGAATTTAAACATCATGGACGGCATGGATGGCATGGGATTGTGCTGATTTTTCTGTGTTTTTCGTTTTTTTGGGCTGTTGTTGTGGCCTTTTGAGCAGGGGTAGTGAGTGGTGCATGGGCCTAGTCTTTCTGTGGGGTGTCTTGAATGTAAACATCATGGAGGGCATGGATGGCATGGGATTGTGCTGATTTTTCTGTGTGTTTCGATTTTTTGGGGTGTTCATGGGGACAGGCCATGTGGGTGGGGGCCATTTTGAGTGCTGGTACAGGCAGGCCATGTGCTGGGAGGCAGGGGGCCATTTTGAATGCAGGCAGTGTTCTTAGGTCTGCAACCATTTTGCATAGGTTTCAACTATTATGCCATGGGGTAGTGAGTGGTGCATGGGCCTAGTCTTTCTGTGGGGTGTCTTGAATTCAAACATCATGGAGGGCATGGATGGCATGGGATTGTGCTGATTTTTCTGTGTTTTTCGTTTTTTTGGGCTGTTGTTGTGGCCTTTTGAGCAGGGGTAGTGAGTGGTGCATGGGCCTAGTCTTTCTGTGGGGTGTCTTGAAATTTAAACATCATGGAGGGCATGGATGGCTTGGGATTGTGCTGATTATTCTGTGTTTTTCGATTTTTTGGGGTGTTCATGGGGACAGGCCATGTGGGTGGGGGCCATTTTGAGTGCTGGTAAAGGCAGGCCATGTGCTGAGAGGCAGGGGACCATTTTGAATGCAGGCAGTGTTCTTTGGTCTGCAACCATTTTGCCTAGGTTTTAACGTTATGCCCAGGGGTAGTGAGTGGTGCATGGGCCTAGTATATCTGTGGGGTGTCTTGAATTTAAACATCATGGAGGGCATGGATGGCATGGGATTGTGCTGATTTTTCTGTGTTTTTTGTTTTTTTGGGCTGTTGTTGTGGCCTTTGGATCAGGGGTAGTGAGTGGTGCATGGGCCTAGTCTTTCTGTGGGGTGTCTTGAATTTAAACATCATGGAGGGCATGGATGGCATGGGATTGTGCTGATTTTTCCATGTTTTTTGATTTTTTGGGGTGTTCAAGGGGACAGGCCATGTGGGTGGGGGCCATTTTGAGTGAGGTACAGGCAGGCCATGTGCTGGGAGGCAGGGGGCCATTTTGAATGCAGGCAGTGTTCTTAAGTCTGCAACCATTTTGCCTAGGTTTCTACCATTATGCCCAGGGGTAGTGAGTGGTGCATGGGCCTAGTCTTTCTGTGGGGTGTCTTGAATTTAAACATCATGGACGGCATGGATGGCATGGGATTGTGCTGATTTTTCTGTGTTTTTCGTTTTTTTGGGCTGTTGTTGTGGCCTTTTGAGCAGGGGTAGTGAGTGGTGCATGGGCCTAGTCTTTCTGTGGGGTGTCTTGAATGTAAACATCATGGAGGGCATGGATGGCATGGGATTGTGCTGATTTTTCTGTGTGTTTAGATTTTTTGGGGTGTTCATGGGGACAGGCCATGTGGGTGGGGGCCATTTTGAGTGCTGGTACAGGCAGGCCATGTGCTGGGAGGCAGGGGGCCATTTTGAATGCAGGCAGTGTTCTTAGGTCTGCAACCATTTTGCATAGGCTTCAACTATTATGCCATGGGGTAGTGAGTGGTGCATGGGCCTAGTCTTTCTGTGGGGTGTCTTGAATTGAAACATCATGGAGGGCATGGATGGCATGGGATTGTGCTGATTTTTCTGTGTTTTTCGTTTTTTTGGGCTGTTGTTGTGGCCTTTTGAGCAGGGGTAGTGAGTGGTGCATGGGCCTAGTCTTTCTGTGGGGTGTCTTGAAATTTAAACATCATGGAGGGCATGGATGGCTTGGGATTGTGCTGATTTTTCTGTGTTTTTCGCTTTTTTGGGGTGTTCATGGGGACAGGCCATGTGGGTGGGGGCAATTTTGAGTGCTGGTACAGGCAGGCCATGTGCTGGGAGGCAGGGGGCCATTTTGAATGCAGGCAGTGTTCTTAGGTCTGCAACCATTTTGCATAGGTTTCAACCATTATGCCCAGGGGTAGTGAGTGGTGCATGGGCCTAGTCTTTCTGTGGGGTGTCTTGAATTCAAACATCATGGAGTGCATGGATGGCATGGGATTATCCTGATTTTTCTGTGTTTTTTGTTTTTTTAAGCTGTTGTTGTGGCCTTTTCAGCAGGGGTAATGAGTGGGCATTGGGCCTAGTCTTTCTGTGGGGTGTCTTGAATTTAAACATCATGGAGGGCATGGATGGCATGGGATTGTGCTGATTATTCTGTGTTTTTCGATTTTTTGGGGTGTTCATGGGGACAGGCCATGTGGGTGGGGGCCATTTTGAGTGCTGGTACAGGCAGGCCATGTGCTGGGAGGCAGGGGACCATTTTGAATGCAGGCAGTGTTCTTAGGTCTGCAACCATTTTTCCTAGGTTTCAACCATTATGCCTAGGAGTAGTGAGTGGTGCATGGGCCTAGTCTTTCTGTGGGGTGTCTTGAATTTAAACACCATGGAGGGCATGGATGGCATGGGATTGTGCTGATATTTCTGTGTTTTTCATTTTTTTGGGCTGTTGTTGTGGCCTTTTGAGCAGGGGTAGTGAGTGGTGCATGGGCCTAGTCTTTCTGTGGGGTGTCTTGAATTTAAACATCATGGAGGGCATGGATGGCATAGGATTGTGCTGATTTTTCTGTGTTTTTCGATTTTTTGGGGTGTTCATGGGGACAGGCCATGTGGGTGGGGGCCATTTTGAGTGCTGGTACAGGCAGGCCATGTGCTGAGAGGCAGGGGACCATTTTGAATGCAGGCAGTGTTCTTTGGTCTGCAACCATTTTGCCTAGGTTTCAACGTTATGCCCAGGGGTAGTGAGTGGTGCATGGGCCTAGTCTTTCTGTGTGGTGTCTTGAATTTAAACATCATGGAGGGCATGGATGGCATGGGATTGTGCTGATTTTTCTGTGTTTTTTGTTTTTTTGGGCTGTTGTTGTGACCTTTTGATCAGGGGTAGTGAGTGGTGCATGGGCCTAGTCTTTCTGTGGGGTGTCTTGAATTTAAACATCATGGAGGGCATGGATGGCATGGGATAGTGCTGATTTTTCCATGTTTTTTGATTTTTTGGGGTGTTCAAGGGGACAGGCCATGTGGGTGGGGGCCATTTTGAGTGAGGTACAGGCAGGCCATCTGCTGGGAGGCAGGGGGCCATTTTGAATGCAGGCAGTGTTCTTAAGTCTGCAACCATTTTGCATAGGCTTCAACTATTATGCCATGGGGTAGTGAGTGGTGCATGGGCCTAGTCTTTCTGTGGGGTGTCTTGAATTGAAACATCATGGAGGGCATGGATGGCATGGGATTGTGCTGATTTTTCTGTGTTTTTCGTTTTTTTGGGCTGTTGTTGTGGCCTTTTGAGCAGGGGTAGTGAGTGGTGCATGGGCCTAGTCTTTCTGTGGGGTGTCTTGAAATTTAAACATCATGGAGGGCATGGATGGCTTGGGATTGTGCTGATTTTTCTGTGTTTTTCGCTTTTTTGGGGTGTTCATGGGGACAGGCCATGTGGGTGGGGGCAATTTTGAGTGCTGGTACAGGCAGGCCATGTGCTGGGAGGCAGGGGGCCATTTTGAATGCAGGCAGTGTTCTTAGGTCTGCAACCATTTTGCATAGGTTTCAACCATTATGCCCAGGGGTAGTGAGTGGTGCATGGGCCTAGTCTTTCTGTGGGGTGTCTTGAATTCAAACATCATGGAGTGCATGGATGGCATGGGATTATCCTGATTTTTCTGTGTTTTTTGTTTTTTTAAGCTGTTGTTGTGGCCTTTTCAGCAGGGGTAATGAGTGGGCATTGGGCCTAGTCTTTCTGTGGGGTGTCTTGAATTTAAACATCATGGAGGGCATGGATGGCATGGGATTGTGCTGATTATTCTGTGTTTTTCGATTTTTTGGGGTGTTCATGGGGACAGGCCATGTGGGTGGGGGCCATTTTGAGTGCTGGTACAGGCAGGCCATGTGCTGGGAGGCAGGGGACCATTTTGAATGCAGGCAGTGTTCTTAGGTCTGCAACCATTTTTCCTAGGTTTCAACCATTATGCCTAGGAGTAGTGAGTGGTGCATGGGCCTAGTCTTTCTGTGGGGTGTCTTGAATTTAAACACCATGGAGGGCATGGATGGCATGGGATTGTGCTGATATTTCTGTGTTTTTCATTTTTTTGGGCTGTTGTTGTGGCCTTTTGAGCAGGGGTAGTGAGTGGTGCATGGGCCTAGTCTTTCTGTGGGGTGTCTTGAATTTAAACATCATGGAGGGCATGGATGGCATAGGATTGTGCTGATTTTTCTGTGTTTTTCGATTTTTTGGGGTGTTCATGGGGACAGGCCATGTGGGTGGGGGCCATTTTGAGTGCTGGTACAGGCAGGCCATGTGCTGAGAGGCAGGGGACCATTTTGAATGCAGGCAGTGTTCTTTGGTCTGCAACCATTTTGCCTAGGTTTCAACGTTATGCCCAGGGGTAGTGAGTGGTGCATGGGCCTAGTCTTTCTGTGTGGTGTCTTGAATTTAAACATCATGGAGGGCATGGATGGCATGGGATTGTGCTGATTTTTCTGTGTTTTTTGTTTTTTTGGGCTGTTGTTGTGGCCTTTTGATCAGGGGTAGTGAGTGGTGCATGGGCCTAGTCTTTCTGTGGGGTGTCTTGAATTTAAACATCATGGAGGGCATGGATGGCATGGGATAGTGCTGATTTTTCCATGTTTTTTGATTTTTTGGGGTGTTCAAGGGGACAGGCCATGTGGGTGGGGGCCATTTTGAGTGAGGTACAGGCAGGCCATCTGCTGGGAGGCAGGGGGCCATTTTGAATGCAGGCAGTGTTCTTAAGTCTGCAACCATTTTGCCTAGGTTTCTACCATTATGCCCAGGGGTAGTGAGTGGTGCATGGGCCTAGTCTTTCTGTGGGGTGTCTTGAATTTAAACATCATGGACGGCATGGATGGCATGGGATTGTGCTGATTTTTCTGTGTTTTTCGTTTTTTTGGGCTGTTGTTGTGGCCTTTTGAGCAGGGGTAGTGAGTGGTGCATGGGCCTAGTCTTTCTGTGGGGTGTCTTGAATTTAAACATCATGGAGGGCATGGATGGCATGGGATAGTGCTGATTTGTCAGTGTTTTTTGATTTTTTGGGGTGTTCATGGGGACAGGCCATGTGGGTAGGGGCCATTTTGAATGCTGGTACAGGCAGGCCATGTGCTGGGAGGCAGGGGGGCATTTTGAATGCAGGCAGTGTTCTTAGGTCTGCAACCATTTTTCCTAGGTTTCAACCATTATGCCTAGGGGTAGTGAGTGGTGCATGGGCCTAGTCTTTCTGTGGGGTGTCTTGAATTTAAACATCATGGAGGGCATGGATGGCATGGGATTGTGCTGATATTTCTGTGTTTTTCGTTTTTTTGGGCTGTTGTTGTGGCCTTTTGAGCAGGGGTAGTGAGTGGTGCATGGGCCTAGTCTTTCTGTGGGGTGTCTTGAATTTAAACATCATGGAGGGCATGGATGGCATGGGATTGTGCTGATTTTTCTGTGTTTTTCGATTTTTTGGGGTGTTCATGGGGACAGGCCATGTGGGTGGGGGCCATTTTGAGTGCTGGTACAGGCAGGCCATGTGCTGGGAGGCAGGGGGGCATTTTGAATGCAGGCAGTGTTCTTAGTTCTGCAACCATTTTGCCTAGGTTTCAACCATTATGCCCAGGGGTAGTGAGTGATGCATGGGCCTAGTCTTTCTGTGGGGTGTCTTGAATTTAAACATCATGGAGGGCATGGATGGCATGGGATTGTGCTGATTTTCATGTGTCTTTCGTTTTTTTGGGCTGTTGTTGTGGCCTTTTGAGCAGGGGTAGTGAGTGGTGCATGGGCCTAGTCTTTCTGTGGGGTGTCTTGAATTTAAACATCATGAAGGTCATGGATGGCATGGGATTGTGCTGATTTTTCCGTGTTTTTCGATTTTTTGGGGTGTTCATGGGGACAGGCCATGTGGGTGGGGGCCATTTTGAGTGAGGTATAGGCAGGCCATGTGCTGGGAGGCAGGGTGCTATTTTGAATGCAGGCAGTGTTCTTAGGTCTCCAACCATTTTGCCTAGGTTTCAACCATTATGACCAAGGGTTGTGAGTGGTGCATGGGCCTAGTCTTTCTGTGGGGTGTCTTGAATTTAATTATCATGGAGGGCATGGATGGCATGGGATTGTGCTGATTTTTCTGTGTTTTTAGTTTTTTTGGGCTGTTGTTGTGGCCTTTTGAGCAGGGGTAGTGAGTGATGCATGGGCCTAGTCTTTCTGTGGGGTGTCTTGAATTTAAACATCATGGAGGGCATGGATGGAATGGGATAGTGCTGATTTGTCAGTGTTTTTCGATTTTTTGGGGTGTTCATGGGGACAGGCCATGTGGGTAGGGGCCATTTTGAGTGCTGGTACAGGCAGGCCATGAGCTGGGAGGCAGGGGGGCATTTTGAATGCAGGCAGTGTTCTTAGGTCTGCAACCATTTTTCCTAGGTTTCAACCATTATGCCTAGGGGTAGTGAGTGGTGCATGGGCCTAGTCTTTCTGTGGGGTGTCTTGAATTTAAACATCATGGAGGGCATGGATGGCATGGGATTGTGCTGATATTTCTGTGTTTTTTGTTTTTTTGGGCTGTTGTTGTGGCCTTTTGAGCAGGGGTAGTGAGTGGTGCATGGGCCTAGTCTTTCTGTGGGGTGTCTTGAATGTAAACATCATGGAGGGCATGGATGGCATGGGATTGTGCTGATTTTTCTGTGTGTTTCGATTTTTTGGGGTGTTCATGGGGACAGGCCATGTGGGTGGGGGCCATTTTGAGTGCTGGTACAGGCAGGCCATGTGCTGGGAGGCAGGGGGCAATTTTGAATACAGGCAGTGTTCTTAGGTCTGCAACCATTTTGCCTAGGTTTCAACCATTATGCCCAGGGGTAGTGAGTGATGCATGGGCCTAGTCTTTCTGTGGGGTGTCTTGAATTTAAGCATCATGGAGGGCATGGATGGCATGGGATTGTGCTGATTTTTCTGTGTTTTTCGATTTTTTGGGGTGTTCATGGGGACAGGCCTTGTGGGTGGGGGCCATTTTGAGTGCTGGTACAGGCAGGCCATGTGCTGGAAGGCAAGGGGCCATTTTGAATGCAGGCAGTGTTCTTAGGTCTGCAACCATTTTGCCTTTTTTTCAACCATTATGCCCAGGGGTAGTGAGTGGTGCAAGGGCCTAGTCTTTCTGTGGGGTGTCTTGAATTTAAACATCATGGAGGGCATGGATGGCATTGGATTGTGCTGATTTTTCTGTGTTTTTCGATTTTCTTCGGTGTTCATGGGGACAGGCCATGTGGGTGGGGGCAATTTTGAGTGCTGGTACAGGCAGGCCATGTGCTGGGAGGCAGGGGGCCATTTTGAATGCAGGCTGTGTTCTTAGGTCTGCAACCATTTTGCCTAGGTTTCAACCATTATGCCCAGGGGTAGTGAGTGGTGCATGGGCCTAGTCTTTCTGTGGGGTGTCTTGAAATTTAAACATCATGGAGGGCATGGATGGCTTGAGATTGTGCTGATTTTTTTGTGTTTTTTGTTTTTTTGGGCTGTTGTTGTGGCCTTTTGAGCAGGGGTAGTGAGTGGTGCATGGGCCTAGTCTTTCTGTGGGGTGTCTTGAAATTTAAACATCATGGAGGGCATGGATGGCTTGGGATTGTGCTGATTTTTTTGTGTTTTTCGCTTTTTTGGGGTGTTCATGGGGACAGGCCATGTGGGTGGGGGCAATTTTGAGTGCTGGTACAGGCAGGCCATGTGCTGGGAGGCAGGGGGCCATTTTGAATGCAGGCAGTGTTCTTAGGTCTGCAACCATTTTGCATAGGTTTCAACTATTATGCCATGGGGTAGTGAGTGGTGCATGGGCCTAGTCTTTCTGTGGGGTGTCTTGAATTCAAACATCATGGAGGGCATGGATGGCATGGGATTGTGCTGATTTTTCTGTGTTTTTCGTTTTTTTGGGCTGTTGTTGTGGCCTTTTGAGCAGGGGTAGTGAGTGGTGCATGGGCCTAGTCTTTCTGTGGGGTGTCTTGAAATTTAAACATCATGGAGGGCATGGATGGCTTGGGATTGTGCTGATTTTTCTGTGTTTTTCGCTTTTTTGGGGTGTTCATGGGGACAGGCCTTGTGGGTGGGGGCAATTTTGAGTGCTGGTACAGGCAGGCCATGTGCTGGGAGGCAGGGGGCCATTTTGAATGCAGGCAGTGTTCTTAGGTCTGCAACCATTTTGCATAGGTTTCAACCATTATGCCCAGGGGTAGTGAGTGGTGCATGGGCCTAGTCTTTCTGTGGGGTGTCTTGAATTCAAACATCATGGAGTGCATGGATGGCATGGGATTATCCTGATTTTTCTGTGTTTTTTGTTTTTTTAAGCTGTTGTTGTGGCCTTTTCAGCAGGGGTAATGAGTGGGCATTGGGCCTAGTCTTTCTGTGGGGTGTCTTGAATTTAAACATCATGGAGGGCATGGATGGCATGGGATTGTGCTGATTATTCTGTGTTTTTCGATTTTTTGGGGTGTTCATGGGGACAGGCCATGTGGGTGGGGGCCATTTTGAGTGCTGGTAAAGGCAGGCCATGTGCTGAGAGGCAGGGGACCATTTTGAATGCAGGCAGTGTTCTTTGGTCTGCAACCATTTTGCCTAGGTTTCAACGTTATGCCCAGGGGTAGTGAGTGGTGCATGGGCCTAGTCTTTCTGTGGGGTGTCTTGAATTTAAACATCATGGAGGGCATGGATGGCATGGGATTGTGCTGATTTTTCTGTGTTTTTTGTTTTTTTGGGCTGTTGTTGTGGCCTTTTGATCAGGGGTAGTGAGTGGTGCATGGGCCTAGTCTTTCTGTGGGTGTCTTGAATTTAAACATCATGGAGGGCATGGATGGCATGGGATTGTGCTGATTTTTCCATGTTTTTTGATTTTTTGGGGTGTTCAAGGGGACAGGCCATGTGGGTGGGGGCCATTTTGAGTGAGGTACAGGCAGGCCATGTGCTGGGAGGCAGGGGGCCATTTTGAATGCAGGCAAGGTTCTTAAGTCTGCAACCATTTTGCCTAGGTTTCTACCATTATGCCCAGGGGTAGTGAGTGGTGCATGGGCCTAGTCTTTCTGTGGGGTGTCTTGAATTTAAACATCATGGACGGCATGGATGGCATGGGATTGTGCTGATTTTTCTGTGTTTTTCGTTTTTTTGGGCTGTTGTTGTGGCCTTTTGAGCAGGGGTAGTGAGTGGTGCATGGGCCTAGTCTTTCTGTGGGGTGTCTTGAATGTAAACATCATGGAGGGCATGGATGGCATGGGATTGTGCTGATTTTTCTGTGTGTTTCGATTTTTTGGGGTGTTCATGGGGACAGGCCATGTGGGTGGGGGCCATTTTGAGTGCTGGTACAGGCAGGCCATGTGCTGGGAGGCAGGGGGCCATTTTGAATGCAGGCAGTGTTCTTAGGTCTGCAACCATTTTGCATAGGTTTCAACTATTATGCCATGGGGTAGTGAGTGGTGCATGGGCCTAGTCTTTCTGTGGGGTGTCTTGAATTCAAACATCATGGAGGGCATGGATGGCATGGGATTGTGCTGATTTTTCTGTGTTTTTCGTTTTTTTGGGCTGTTGTTGTGGCCTTTTGAGCAGGGGTAGTGAGTGGTGCATGGGCCTAGTCTTTCTGTGGGGTGTCTTGAAATTTAAACATCATGGAGGGCATGGATGGCTTGGGATTGTGCTGATTTTTCTGTGTTTTTCGCTTTTTTGGGGTGTTCATGGGGACAGGCCATGTGGGTGGGGGCAATTTTGAGTGCTGGTACAGGCAGGCCATGTGCTGGGAGGCAGGGGGCCATTTTGAATGCAGGCAGTGTTCTTAGGTCTGCAACCATTTTGCATAGGTTTCAACCATTATGCCCAGGGGTAGTGAGTGGTGCATGGGCCTAGTCTTTCTGTGGGGTGTCTTGAATTCAAACATCATGGAGTGCATGGATGGCATGGGATTATCCTGATTTTTCTGTGTTTTTTGTTTTTTTAAGCTGTTGTTGTGGCCTTTTCAGCAGGGGTAATGAGTGGGCATTGGGCCTAGTCTTTCTGTGGGGTGTCTTGAATTTAAACATCATGGAGGGCATGGATGGCATGGGATTGTGCTGATTATTCTGTGTTTTTTGATTTTGTGGGGTGTTCAAGGGGACAGGCCATGTGGGTGGGGGCCATTTTGAGTGAGGTACAGGCAGGCCATGTGCTGGGAGGCAGGGGGCTATTTTGAATGCAGGCAGTGTTCTTAAGTCTGCAACCATTTTGCCTAGGTTTCTACCATTATGCCCAGGGGTAGTGAGTGGTGCATGGGCCTAGTCTTTCTGTGGGGTGTCTTGAATTTAAACATCATGGACGGCATGGATGGCATGGGATTGTGCTGATTTTTCTGTGTTTTTCGTTTTTTTGGGCTGTTGTTGTGGCCTTTTGAGCAGGGGTAGTGAGTGGTGCATGGGCCTAGTCTTTCTGTGGGGTGTCTTGAATGTAAACATCATGGAGGGCATGGATGGCTTGGGATTGTGCTGATTTTTCTGTGTGTTTCGATTTTTTGGGGTGTTCATGGGGACAGGCCATGTGGGTGGGGGCCATTTTGAGTGCTGGTACAGGCAGGCCATGTGCTGGGAGGCAGGGAGCCATTTTGAATGCAGGCAGTGTTCTTAGGTCTGCAACCATTTTGCATAGGTTTCAACTATTATGCCATGGGGTAGTGAGTGGTGCATGGGCCTAGTCTTTCTGTGGGGTGTCTTGAATTGAAACATCATGGAGGGCATGGATGGCATGGGATTGTGCTGATTTTTCTGTGTTTTTCGGTTTTTTTGGGCTGTTGTTGTGGCCTTTTGAGCAGGGGTAGTGAGTGGTGCATGGGCCTAGTCTTTCTGTGGGGTGTCTTGAAATTTAAACATCATGGAGGGCATGGATGGCTTGGGATTGTGCTGATTTTTCTGTGTTTTTCGCTTTTTTGGGGTGTTCATGGGGACAGGCCATGTGGGTGGGGGCAATTTTGAGTGCTGGTACAGGCAGGCCATGTGCTGGGAGGCAGGGGGCCATTTTGAATGCAGGCAGTGTTCTTAGGTCTGCAACCATTTTGCATAGGTTTCAACCATTATGCCCAGGGGTAGTGAGTGGTGCATGGGCCTAGTCTTTCTGTGGGGTGTCTTGAATTCAAACATCATGGAGTGCATGGATGGCATGGGATTATCCTGATTTTTCTGTGTTTTTTGTTTTTTTAAGCTGTTGTTGTGGCCTTTTCAGCAGGGGTAATGAGTGGGCATTGGGCCTAGTCTTTCTGTGGGGTGTCTTGAATTTAAACATCATGGAGGGCATGGATGGCATGGGATTGTGCTGATTATTCTGTGTTTTTCGATTTTTTGGGGTGTTCATGGGGACAGGCCATGTGGGTGGGGGCCATTTTGAGTGCTGGTACAGGCAGGCCATGTGCTGGGAGGCAGGGGACCATTTTAAATGCAGGCAGTGTTCTTAGGTCTGCAACCATTTTTCCTAGGTTTCAACCATTATGCCTAGGAGTAGTGAGTGGTGCATGGGCCTAGTCTTTCTGTGGGGTGTCTTGAATTTAAACACCATGGAGGGCATGGATGGCATGGGATTGTGCTGATATTTCTGTGTTTTTCATTTTTTTGGGCTGTTGTTGTGGCCTTTTGAGCAGGGGTAGTGAGTGGTGCATGGGCCTAGTCTTTCTGTGGGGTGTCTTGAATTTAAACATCATGGAGGGCATGGATGGCATAGGATTGTGCTGATTTTTCTGTGTTTTTCGATTTTTTGGGGTGTTCATGGGGACAGGCCATGTGGGTGGGGGCCATTTTCAGTGCTGGTACAGGCAGGCCATGTGCTGAGAGGCAGGGGACCATTTTGAATGCAGGCAGTGTTCTTTGGTCTGCAACCATTTTGCCTAGGTTTCAACGTTATGCCCAGGGGTAGTGAGTGGTGCATGGGCCTAGTCTTTCTGTGTGGTGTCTTGAATTTAAACATCATGGAGGGCATGGATGGCATGGGATTGTGCTGATTTTTCTGTGTTTTTTGTTTTTTTGGGCTGTTGTTGTGGCCTTTTGATCAGGGGTAGTGAGTGGTGCATGGGCCTAGTCTTTCTGTGGGGTGTCTTGAATTTAAACATCATGGAGGGCATGGATGGCATGGGATTGTGCTGATTTTTCCATGTTTTTTGATTTTTTGGGGTGTTCAAGGGGACAGGCCATGTGGGTGGGGGCCATTTTGAGTGAGGTACAGGCAGGCCATCTGCTGGGAGGCAGGGGGCCATTTTGAATGCAGGCAGTGTTCTTAAGTCTGCAACCATTTTGCCTAGGTTTCTACCATTATGCCCAGGGTAGTGAGTGGTGCATGGGCCTAGTCTTTCTGTGGGGTGTCTTGAATTTAAACATCATGGACGGCATGGATGGCATGGGATTGTGCTGATTTTTCTGTGTTTTTCGTTTTTTTGGGCTGTTGTTGTGGCCTTTTGAGCAGGGGTAGTGAGTGGTGCATGGGCCTAGTCTTTCTGTGGGGTGTCTTGAATGTAAACATCATGGAGGGCATGGATGGCATGGGATTGTGCTGATTTTTCTGTGTGTTTCGATTTTTTGGGGTGTTCATGGGGACAGGCCATGTGGGTGGGGGCCATTTTGAGTGCTGGTACAGGCAGGCCATGTGCTGGGAGGCAGGGGGCCATTTTGAATGCAGGCAGTGTTCTTAGGTCTGCAACCATTTTGCATAGGTTTCAACTATTATGCCATGGGGTAGTGAGTGGTGCATGGGCCTAGTCTTTCTGTGGGGTGTCTTGAATTCAAACATCATGGAGGGCATGGATGGCATGGGATTGTGCTGATTTTTCTGTGTTTTTCGTTTTTTGGGGCTGTTGTTGTGGCCTTTTGAGCAGGGGTAGTGAGTGGTGCATGGGCCTAGTCTTTCTGTGGGGTGTCTTGAAATTTAAACATCATGGAGGGCATGGATGGCTTGGGATTGTGCTGATTTTTCTGTGTTTTTCGCTTTTTTGGGGTGTTCATGGTGACAGGCCATGTGGGTGGGGGCAATTTTGAGTGCTGGTACAGGCAGGACATGTGCTGGGAGGCAGGGGGCCATTTTGAATGCAGGCAGTGTTCTTATGTCTGCAACCATTTTGCATAGGTTTCAACCATTATGCCCAGGGGTAGTGAGTGGTGCATGGGCCTAGTCTTTCTGTGGGGTGTCTTGAATTCAAACATCATGGAGTGCATGGATGGCATGGGATTATCCTGATTTTTCTGTGTTTTTTGTTTTTTTAAGCTGTTGTTGTGGCCTTTTCAGCAGGGGTAATGATTGGGCATTGGGCCTAGTCTTTCTGTGGGGTGTCTTGAATTTAAACATCATGGAGGGCATGGATGGCATGGGATTGTGCTGATTATTCTGTGTTTTTCGATTTTTTGGGGTGTTCATGGGGACAGGCCATGTGGGTGGGGGCCATTTTGAGTGCTGGTAAAGGCATGCCATGTGCTGAGAGGCAGGGGACCATTTTGAATGCAGGCAGTGTTCTTTGGTCTGCAACCATTTTGCCTAGGTTTTAACGTTATGCCCAGGGGTAGTGAGTGGTGCATGGGCCTAGTATATCTGTGGGGTGTCTTGAATTTAAACATCATGGAGGGCATGGATGGCATGGGATTGTGCTGATTTTTCTGTGTTTTTTGTTTTTTTGGGCTGTTGTTGTGGCCTTTGGATCAGGGGTAGTGAGTGGTGCATGGGCCTAGTCTTTCTGTGAGGTGTCTTGAATTTAAACATCATGGAGGGCATGGATGGCATGGGATTGTGCTGATTTTTCCATGTTTTTTGATTTTTTGGGGTGTTCAAGGGGACAGGCCATGTGGGTGGGGGCCATTTTGAGTGAGGTACAGGCAGGCCATGTGCTGGGAGGCAGGGGGCCATTTTGAATGCAGGCAGTGTTCTTAAGTCTGCAACCATTTTGCCTAGGTTTCTACCATTATGCCCAGGGGTAGTGAGTGGTGCATGGGCCTAGTCTTTCTGTGGGGTGTCTTGAATTTAAACATCATGGACGGCATGGATGGCATGGGATTGTGCTGATTTTTCTGTGTTTTTCGTTTTTTTGGGCTGTTGTTGTGGCCTTTTGAGCAGGGGTAGTGAGTGGTGCATGGGCCTAGTCTTTCTGTGGGGTGTCTTGAATGTAAACATCATGGAGGGCATGGATGGCATGGGATTGTGCTGATTTTTCTGTGTGTTTAGATTTTTTGGGGTGTTCATGGGGACAGGCCATGTGGGTGGGGGCCATTTTGAGTGCTGGTACAGGCAGGCCATGTGCTGGGAGGCAGGGGGCCATTTTGAATGCAGGCAGTGTTCTTAGGTCTGCAACCATTTTGCATAGGCTTCAACTATTATGCCATGGGGTAGTGAGTGGTGCATGGGCCTAGTCTTTCTGTGGGGTGTCTTGAATTGAAACATCATGGAGGGCATGGATGGCATGGGATTGTGCTGATTTTTCTGTGTTTTTCGTTTTTTTGGGCTGTTGTTGTGGCCTTTTGAGCAGGGGTAGTGAGTGGTGCATGGGCCTAGTCTTTCTGTGGGGTGTCTTGAAATTTAAACATCATGGAGGGCATGGATGGCTTGGGATTGTGCTGATTTTTCTGTGTTTTTCGCTTTTTTTGGGGTGTTCATGGGGACAGGCCATGTGGGTGGGGGCAATTTTGAGTGCTGGTACAGGCAGGCCATGTGCTGGGAGGCAGGGGGCCATTTTGAATGCAGGCAGTGTTCTTAGGTCTGCAACCATTTTGCATAGGTTTCAACCATTATGCCCAGGGGTAGTGAGTGGTGCATGGGCCTAGTCTTTCTGTGGGGTGTCTTGAATTCAAACATCATGGAGTGCATGGATGGCATGGGATTATCCTGATTTTTCTGTGTTTTTTGTTTTTTTAAGCTGTTGTTGTGGCCTTTTCAGCAGGGGTAATGAGTGGGCATTGGGCCTAGTCTTCCTGTGGGGTGTCTTGAATTTAAACATCATGGAGGGCATGGATGGCATGGGATTGTGCTGATTATTCTGTGTTTTTCGATTTTTTGGGGTGTTCATGGGGACAGGCCATGTGGGTGGGGGCCATTTTGAGTGCTGGTACAGGCAGGCCATGTGCTGGGAGGCAGGGGACCATTTTGAATGCAGGCAGTGTTCTTAGGTCTGCAACCATTTTTCCTAGGTTTCAACCATTATGCCTAGGAGTAGTGAGTGGTGCATGGGCCTAGTCTTTCTGTGGGGTGTCTTGAATTTAAACACCATGGAGGGCATGGATGGCATGGGATTGTGCTGATATTTCTGTGTTTTTCATTTTTTTGGGCTGTTGTTGTGGCCTTTTGAGCAGGGGTAGTGAGTGGTGCATGGGCCTAGTCTTTCTGTGGGGTGTCTTGAATTTAAACATCATGGAGGGCATGGATGGCATAGGATTGTGCTGATTTTTCTGTGTTTTTCGATTTTTTGGGGTGTTCATGGGGACAGGCCATGTGGGTGGGGGCCATTTTGAGTGCTGGTACAGGCAGGCCATGTGCTGAGAGGCAGGGGACCATTTTGAATGCAGGCAGTGTTCTTTGGTCTGCAACCATTTTGCCTAGGTTTCAACGTTATGCCCAGGGGTAGTGAGTGGTGCATGGGCCTAGTCTTTCTGTGTGGTGTCTTGAATTTAAACATCATGGAGGGCATGGATGGCATGGGATTGTGCTGATTTTTCTGTGTTTTTTGTTTTTTTGGGCTGTTGTTGTGGCCTTTTGATCAGGGGTAGTGAGTGGTGCATGGGCCTAGTCTTTCTGTGGGGTGTCTTGAATTTAAACATCATGGAGGGCATGGATGGCATGGGATTGTGCTGATTTTTCCATGTTTTTTGATTTTTTGGGGTGTTCAAGGGGACAGGCCATGTGGGTGGGGGCCATTTTGAGTGAGGTACAGGCAGGCCATCTGCTGGGAGGCAGGGGGCCATTTTGAATGCAGGCAGTGTTCTTAAGTCTGCAACCATTTTGCCTAGGTTTCTACCATTATGCCCAGGGGTAGTGAGTGGTGCATGGGCCTAGTCTTTCTGTGGGGTGTCTTGAATTTAAACATCATGGACGGCATGGATGGCATGGGATTGTGCTGATTTTTCTGTGTTTTTCGTTTTTTTGGGCTGTTGTTGTGGCCTTTTGAGCAGGGGTAGTGAGTGGTGCATGGGCCTAGTCTTTCTGTGGGGTGTCTTGAATGTAAACATCATGGAGGGCATGGATGGCATGGGATTGTGCTGATTTTTCTGTGTGTTTCGATTTTTTGGGGTGTTCATGGGGACAGGCCATGTGGGTGGGGGCCATTTTGAGTGCTGGTACAGGCAGGCCATGTGCTGGGAGGCAGGGGGCCATTTTGAATGCAGGCAGTGTTCTTAGGTCTGCAACCATTTTGCATAGGTTTCAACTATTATGCCATGGGGTAGTGAGTGGTGCATGGGCCTAGTCTTTGTGTGGGGTGTCTTGAATTCAAACATCATGGAGGGCATGGATGGCATGGGATTGTGCTGATTTTTCTGTGTTTTTCGTTTTTTTGGGCTGTTGTTGTGGCCTTTTGAGCAGGGGTAGTGAGTGGTGCATGGGCCTAGTCTTTCTGTGGGGTGTCTTGAAATTTAAACATCATGGAGGGCATGGATGGCTTGGGATTGTGCTGATTTTTCTGTGTTTTTCGCTTTTTTGGGGTGTTCATGGTGACATTCCATGTGGGTGGGGGCAATTTTGAGTGCTGGTACAGGCAGGCCATGTGCTGGGAGGCAGGGGGCCATTTTGAATGCAGGCAGTGTTCTTATGTCTGCAACCATTTTGCATAGGTTTCAACCATTATGCCCAGGGGTAGTGAGTGGTGCATGGGCCTAGTCTTTCTGTGGGGTGTCTTGAATTCAAACATCATGGAGTGCATGGATGGCATGGGATTATCCTGATTTTTCTGTGTTTTTTGTTTTTTTAAGCTGTTGTTGTGGCCTTTTCAGCAGGGGTAATGATTGGGCATTGGGCCTAGTCTTTCTGTGGGGTATCTTGAATTTAAACATCATGGAGGGCATGGATGGCATGGGATTGTGCTGATTATTCTGTGTTTTTCGATTTTTTGGGGTGTTCATGGGGACAGGCCATGTGGGTGGGGGCCATTTTGAGTGCTGGTAAAGGCAGGCCATGTGCTGAGAGGCAGGGGACCATTTTGAATGCAGGCAGTGTTCTTTGGTCTGCAACCATTTTGCCTAGGTTTTAACGTTATGCCCAGGGGTAGTGAGTGGTGCATGGGCCTAGTCTTTCTGTGGGGTGTCTTGAATTTAAACATCATGGAGGGCATGGATGGCATGGGATTGTGCTGATTTTTCTGTGTTTTTTGTTTTTTTGGGCTGTTGTTGTGGCCTTTGGATCAGGGGTAGTGAGTGGTGCATGGGCCTAGTCTTTCTGTGGGGTGTCTTGAATTTAAACATCATGGAGGGCATGGATGGCATGGGATTGTGCTGATTTTTCCATGTTTTTTGATTTTTTGGGGTGTTCAAGGGGACAGGCCATGTGGGTGGGGGCCATCTGAGTGAGGTACAGGCAGGCCATGTGCTGGGAGGCAGGGGGCCATTTTGAATGCAGGCAGTGTTCTTAAGTCTGCAACCATTTTGCCTAGGTTTCTACCATTATGCCCAGGGGTAGTGAGTGGTGCATGGGCCTAGTCTTTCTGTGGGGTGTCTTGAATTTAAACATCATGGACGGCATGGATGGCATGGGATTGTGCTGATTTTTCTGTGTTTTTCGTTTTTTTGGGCTGTTGTTGTGGCCTTTTGAGCAGGGGTAGTGAGTGGTGCATGGGCCTAGTCTTTCTGTGGGGTGTCTTGAATGTAAACATCATGGAGGGCATGGATGGCATGGGATTGTGCTGATTTTTCTGTGTGTTTAGATTTTTTGGGGTGTTCATGGGGACAGGCCATGTGGGTGGGGGCCATTTTGAGTGCTGGTACAGGCAGGCCATGTGCTGGGAGGCAGGGGGCCATTTTGAATGCAGGCAGTGTTCTTAGGTCTGCAACCATTTTGCATAGGCTTCAACTATTATGCCATGGGGTAGTGAGTGGTGCATGGGCCTAGTCTTTCTGTGGGGTGTCTTGAATTGAAACATCATGGAGGGCATGGATGGCATGGGATTGTGCTGATTTTTCTGTGTTTTTCGTTTTTTTGGGCTGTTGTTGTGGCCTTTTGAGCAGGGGTAGTGAGTGGTGCATGGACCTAGTCTTTCTGTGGGGTGTCTTGAAATTTAAACATCATGGAGGGCATGGATGGCTTGGGATTGTGCTGATTTTTCTGTGTTTTTCGCTTTTTTGGGGTGTTCATGGGGACAGGCCATGTGGGTGGGGGCAATTTTGAGTGCTGGTACAGGCAGGCCATGTGCTGGGAGGCAGGGGGCCATTTTGAATGCAGGCAGTGTTCTTAGGTCTGCAACCATTTTGCATAGGTTTCAACCATTATGCCCAGGGGTAGTGAGTGGTGCATGGGCCTAGTCTTTCTGTGGGGTGTCTTGAATTCAAACATCATGGAGTGCATGGATGGCATGGGATTATCCTGATTTTTCTGTGTTTTTTGTTTTTTTAAGCTGTTGTTGTGGCCTTTTCAGCAGGGGTAATGAGTGGGCATTGGGCCTAGTCTTTCTGTGGGGTGTCTTGAATTTAAACATCATGGAGGGCATGGATGGCATGGGATTGTGCTGATTATTCTGTGTTGTTCGATTTTTTGGGGTGTTCATGGGGACAGGCCATGTGGGTGGGGGCCATTTTGAGTGCTGGTACAGGCAGGCCATGTGCTGGGAGGCAGGGGACCATTTTGAATGCAGGCAGTGTTCTTAGGTCTGCAACCATTTTTCCTAGGTTTCAACCATTATGCCTAGGGGTAGTGAGTGGTGCATGGGCCTAGTCTTTCTGTGGGGTGTCTTGAATTTAAACACCATGGAGGGCATGGATGGCATGGGATTGTGCTGATATTTCTGTGTTTTTCATTTTTTTGGGCTGTTGTTGTGGCCTTTTGAGCAGGGGTAGTGAGTGGTGCATGGGCCTAGTCTTTCTGTGGGGTGTCTTGAATTTAAACATCATGGAGGGCATGGATGGCATAGGATTGTGCTGATTTTTCTGTGTTTTTCGATTTTTTGGGGTGTTCATGGGGACAGGCCATGTGGGTGGGGGCCATTTTGAGTGCTGGTACAGGCAGGCCATGTGCTGAGAGGCAGGGGACCATTTTGAATGCAGGCAGTGTTCTTTGGTCTGCAACCATTTTGCCTAGGTTTCAACGTTATGCCCAGGGGTAGTGAGTGGTGCATGGGCCTAGTCTTTCTGTGTGGTGTCTTGAATTTAAACATCATGGAGGGCATGGATGGCATGGGATTGTGCTGATTTTTCTGTGTTTTTTGTTTTTTTGGGCTGTTGTTGTTGCCTTTTGATCAGGGGTAGTGAGTGGTGCATGGGCCTAGTCTTTCTGTGGGGTGTCTTGAATTTAAACATCATAGAGGGCATGGATGGCATGGGATTGTGCTGATTTTTCCATGTTTTTTTATTTTTTGGGGTGTTCAAGGGGACAGGCCATGTGGGTGGGGGCCATTTTGAGTGAGGTACATGCAGGTCATGTGCTGGGAGGCAGGGGGCCATTTTGAATGCAGGCAGTGTTCTTAAGTCTGCAACCATTTTGCCTAGGTTTCTACCATTATGCCCAGGGGTAGTGAGTGGTGCATGGGCCTAGTCTTTCTGTGGGGTGTCTTGAATGTAAACATCATGGAGGGCATGGATGGCATGGGATTGTGCTGATTTTTCTGTGTGTTTCGATTTTTTGGGGTGTTCATGGGGACAGGCCATGTAGGTGGGGGCCATTTTGAGTGCTGGTACAGGCAGGCCATGTGCTGGGAGGCAGGGGGGCCATTTTGAATGCAGGCAGTGTCCTTAGTTCTGCAACCATTATGCCTAGGTTTCAACCATTATGCCCAGGGGTAGTGAGTGATGCATGGGCCTAGTCTTTCTGTGGGGTGTCTTGAATTTAAACATCATGGAGGGCATGGATGGCATGGGATTGTGCTGATTTTCATGTGTCTTTCGTTTTTTTTGGGCTGTTGTTGTGGCCTTTTGAGCAGGGGTAGTGAGTGGTGCATGGGCCTAGTCTTTCTGTGGGGTGTCTTGAATTTAAACATCATGAAGGTCATGGATGGCATGGGATTGTGCTGATTTTTCCGTGTTTTTCGATTTTTTTAGGGTGTTCATGGGGACAGGCCATGTGGGTGGGGGCCATTTTGAGTGAGGTATAGGCAGGCCATGTGCTGGGAGGCAGGGGGCCATTTTGAATGCAGGCAGTGTTCTTAGGTCTCCAACCATTTTGCCCAGGTTTCAACCATTATTACCAGGGGTAGTGAGTGGTGCATGGGCCTAGTCTTTCTGTGGGGTGTCTTGAATTTAAACATCAAGGAGGTCATGGATGGCATGGGATTGTGCTGATTTTTCCGTGTTTTTCGATTTTTTGGGGTGTTCATGGGGACAGGCCATGTGGGTGGGGGCCATTTTGAGTGAGGTATAGGCAGGCCATGTGCTGGGAGGCAGGGGGCTATTTTGAATGCAGGCAGTGTTCTTAGGTCTCCAACCATTTTGCCTAGGTTTCAACCATTATGACCAAGGGTAGTGAGTGGTGCATGGGCCTAGTCTTTCTGTGGGGTGTCTTGAATTTAATTATCATGGAGGGCATGGATGACATGGGATTGTGCTGATTTTTCTGTGTTTTTAGTTTTTTTGGGCTGTTGTTGTGGCCTTTTGAGCAGGGGTAGTGAGTGATGCATGGGCCTAGTCTTTCTGTGGGGTGTCTTGAATTTAAACATCATGGAGGGCATGGATGGCATGGGATAGTGCTGATTTGTCTGTGTTTTTCGATTTTTTGGGGTGTTCATGGGGACAGGCCATGTGGGTAGGGGCCATTTTGAATGCTAGTACAGGCAGGCCATGTGCTGGGAGGCAGGGGGGCATTTTGAATGCAGGCAGTGTTCTTAGGTCTGCAACCATTTTTCCTAGGTTTCAACCATTATGCCTAGGGGTAGTGAGTGGTGCATGGGCCTAGTCTTTCTGTGGGGTGTCTTGAATTTAAACATCATGGAGGGCATGGATGGCATGGGATTGTGCTGATATTTCTGTGTTTTTCGTTTTTTTGGGCTGTTGTTGTGGCCTTTTGAGCAGGGGTAGTGAGTGGTGCATGGGCCTAGTCTTTCTGTGGGGTGTCTTGAATTTAAACATCATGGAGGGCATGGATGGCATGGGATTGTGCTGATTTTTCTGTGTTTTTCGATTTTTTGGGGTGTTCGTGGGGACAGGCCATGTGGGTGGGGGCCATTTTGAGTGCTGGTACAGGCAGGCCATGTGCTGGGAGCCAGGGGGCCATTTTGAATGCAGGCAGTGTTCTTAGTTCTGCAACCATTTTGCCTAGGTTTCAACCATTATGCCCAGGGGGAGTGAGTGATGCATGGGCCTAGTCTTTCTGTGGGGTGTCTAGAATTTAAACATCATGGAGGGCATGGATGGCATGGGATTATGCTGATTTTCATGTGTCTTTCGTTTTTTTTGGGCTGTTGTTGTGGCCTTTTGAGCAGGGGTAGTGAGTGGTGCATGGGCCTAGTCTTTCTGTGGGGTGTCTTGAATTTAAACATCATGAAGGTCATGGATGGCATGGGATTGTGCTGATTTTTCCGTGTTTTTCGATTTTTTGGGGTGTTCATGGGGACAGGCCATGTGGGTGGGGGCCATTTTGAGTGAGGTATAGGCAGGCCATGTGCTGGGAGGCAGGGGGCTATTTTGAATGCAGGCAGTGTTCTTAGGTCTCCAACCATTTTGCCTAGGTTTCAACCATTATGACCAAGGGTAGTGAGTGGTGCATGGGCCTAGTCTTTCTGTGGGGTGTCTTGAATTTAATTATCATGGAGGGCATGGATGGCATGGGATTGTGCTGATTTTTCTGTGTTTTTAGTTTTTTTGGGCTGTTGTTGTGGCCTTTTGAGCAGGGGTAGTGAGTGATGCATGGGCCTAGTCTTTCTGTGGGGTGTCTTGAATTTAAACATCATGGAGGGCATGGATGGAATGGGATAGTGCTGATTTGTCAGTGTTTTTCGATTTTTTGGGGTGTTCATGGGGACAGGCCATGTGGGTAGGGGCCATTTTGAGTGCTGGTACAGGCAGGCCATGTGCTGGGAGGCAGGGGGGCATTTTGAATGCAGGCAGTGTTCTTAGGTCTGCAACCATTTTTCCTAGGTTTCAACCATTATGCCTAGGGGTAGTGAGTGGTGCATGGGCCTAGTCTTTCTGTGGGGTGTCTTGAATTTAAACATCATGGAGGGCATGGATGGCATGGGATTGTGCTGATATTTCTGTGTTTTTTGTTTTTTTGGGCTGTTGTTGTGGCCTTTTGAGCAGGGGTAGTGAGTGGTGCATGGGCCTAGTCTTTCTGTGGGGTGTCTTGAATTTAAACATTATGGAGGGCATGGATGGCATGGGATTGTGCTGATTTTTCCGTGTTTTTTGATTTTTTGGGGTGTTCAAGGGGACAGGCCATGTGGGTGGGGGCCATTTTGAGTGAGGTATAGGCAGGCCATGTGCTGGGAGGCAGGGGGCCATTTTGAATGAAGGCAGTGTTCTTAGGTCTCCAACCATTTTGCCCAGGTTTCAACCATTATTACCAGGGGTAGTGAGTGGTGCATGGGCCTAGTCTTTCTGTGGGGTGTCTTGAATTTAAACATCAAGGAGGTCATGGATGGCATGGGATTGTGCTGATTTTTCCGTGTTTTTCGATTTTTTGGGGTGTTCATGGGGACAGGCCATGTGGGTGGGGGCCATTTTGAGTGAGGTATAGGCAGGCCATGTGCTGGGAGGCAGGGGGCTATTTTGAATGCAGGCAGTGTTCTTAGGTCTCCAACCATTTTGCCTAGGTTTCAACCATTATGACCAAGGGTAGTGAGTGGTGCATGGGCCTAGTCTTTCTGTGGGGTGTCTTGAATTTAATTATCATGGAGGGCATGGATGACATGGGATTGTGCTGATTTTTCTGTGTTTTTAGTTTTTTTGGGCTGTTGTTGTGGCCTTTTGAGCAGGGGTAGTGAGTGATGCATGGGCCTAGTCTTTCTGTGGGGTGTCTTGAATTTAAACATCATGGAGGGCATGGATGGCATGGGATAGTGCTGATTTGTCTGTGTTTTTCGATTTTTTGGGGTGTTCATGGGGACAGGCCATGTGGGTAGGGGCCATTTTGAATGCTGGTACAGGCAGGCCATGTGCTGGGAGGCAGGGGGGCATTTTGAATGCAGGCAGTGTTCTTAGGTCTGCAACCATTTTCCTAGGTTTCAACCATTATGCCTAGGGGTAGTGAGTGGTGCATGGGCCTAGTCTTTCTGTGGGGTGTCTTGAATTTAAACATCATGGAGGGCATGGATGGCATGGGATTGTGCTGATATTTCTGTGTTTTTCGTTTTTTTGGGCTGTTGTTGTGGCCTTTTGAGCAGGGGTAGTGAGTGGTGCATGGGCCTAGTCTTTCTGTGGGGTGTCTTGAATTTAAACATCATGGAGGGCATGGATGGCATGGGATTGTGCTGATTTTTCTGTGTTTTTCGATTTTTTGGGGTGTTCGTGGGGACAGGCCATGTGGGTGGGGGCCATTTTGAGTGCTGGTACAGGCAGGCCATGTGCTGGGAGCCAGGGGGCCATTTTGAATGCAGGCAGTGTTCTTAGTTCTGCAACCATTTTGCCTAGGTTTCAACCATTATGCCCAGGGGTAGTGAGTGATGCATGGGCCTAGTCTTTCTGTGGGGTGTCTAGAATTTAAACATCATGGAGGGCATGGATGGCATGGGATTGTGCTGATTTTCATGTGTCTTTCGTTTTTTTTGGGCTGTTGTTGTGGCCTTTTGAGCAGGGGTAGTGAGTGGTGCATGGGCCTAGTCTTTCTGTGGGGTGTCTTGAATTTAAACATCATGAAGGTCATGGATGGCATGGGATTGTGCTGATTTTTCCGTGTTTTTCGATTTTTTGGGGTGTTCATGGGGACAGGCCATGTGGGTGGGGGCCATTTTGAGTGAGGTATAGGCAGGCCATGTGCTGGGAGGCAGGGGGCTATTTTGAATGCAGGCAGTGTTCTTAGGTCTCCAACCATTTTGCCTAGGTTTCAACCATTATGACCAAGGGTAGTGAGTGGTGCATGGGCCTAGTCTTTCTGTGGGGTGTCTTGAATTTAATTATCATGGAGGGCATGGATGGCATGGGATTGTGCTGATTTTTCTGTGTTTTTAGTTTTTTTGGGCTGTTGTTGTGGCCTTTTGAGCAGGGGTAGTGAGTGATGCATGGGCCTAGTCTTTCTGTGGGGTGTCTTGAATTTAAACATCATGGAGGGCATGGATGGAATGGGATAGTGCTGATTTGTCAGTGTTTTTCGATTTTTTGGGGTGTTCATGGGGACAGGCCATGTGGGTAGGGGCCATTTTGAGTGCTGGTACAGGCAGGCCATGTGCTGGGAGGCAGGGTGGCATTTTGAATGCAGGCAGTGATCTTAGGTCTGCAACCATTTTTCCTAGGTTTCAACCATTATGCCTAGGGGTAGTGAGTGGTGCATGGGCCTAGTCTTTCTGTGGGGTGTCTTGAATTTAAACATCATGGAGGGCATGGATGGCATGGGATTGTGCTGATATTTCTGTGTTTTTTGTTTTTTTGGGCTGTTGTTGTGGCCTTTTGAGCAGGGGTAGTGAGTGGTGCATGGGCCTAGTCTTTCTGTGGGGTGTCTTGAATTTAAACATTATGGAGGGCATGGATGGCATGGGATTGTGCTGATTTTTCCGTGTTTTTTGATTTTTTGGGGTGTTCAAGGGGACAGGCCATGTGGGTGGGGGCCATTTTGAGTGAGGTACAGGCAGGCCATGTGCTGGGAGGCAGGGGGCCATTTTGAATGCAGACAGTGTTCTTAAGTCTGCAACCATTTTGCCTAGGTTTCTACCATTATGCCCAGGGGTAGTGAGTGGTGCAAGGGCCTAGTCTTTCTGTGGGGTGTCTTGAATTTAAACATCATGGACGGCATGGATTGCATGGGATTGTGCTGATTTTTCTGTGTTTTTCGTTTTTTTGGGCTGTTGTTGTGGCCTTTTGAGCAGGGGTAGTGAGTGGTGCATGGGCCTAGTCTTTCTGTGGGGTGTCTTGAATGTAAACATCATGGAGGGCATGGATGGCATGGGATTGTGCTGATTTTTCTGTGTGTTTCGATTTTTTGGGGTGTTCATGGGGACAGGCCATGTGGGTGGGGGCCATTTTGAGTGCTGGTACAGGCAGGCCATGTGCTGGGAGGCAGGGGGCAATTTTGAATACAGGCAGTGTTCTTAGGTCTGCAACCATTTTGCCTAGGTTTCAACCATTATGCCCAGGGGTAGTGAGTGATGCATGGGCCTAGTCTTTCTGTGGGGTGTCTAGAATTTAAGCATCATGGAGGGCATGGATGGCATGGGATTGTGCTGATTTTTCTGTGTTTTTCGATTTTTTGGGGTGTTCATGGGGACAGGCCTTGTGGGTGGGGGCCATTTTGAGTGCTGGTACAGGCAGGCCATGTGCTGGAAGGCAAGGGGCCATTTTGAATGCAGGCAGTGTTCTTAGGTCTGCAACCATTTTGCCTTTTTTTCAACCATTATGCCCAGGGGTAGTGAGTGGTGCAAGGGCCTAGTCTTTCTGTGGGGTGTCTTGAATTTAAACATCATGGAGGGCATGGATGGCATGGGATTGTGCTGATTTTTCTGTGTTTTTCGTTTTATTGGGCTGTTGTTGTGGCCTTTTGAGCAGGGGTAGTGAGTGGTGCATGGGCCTAGTCTTTCTGTGGGGTGTCTTGAATTTAAACATCATGGAGGGCATGGATGGCATTGGATTGTGCTGATTTTTCTGTGTTTTTCGATTTTCTTCGGTGTTCATGGGGACAGGCCATGTGGGTGGGGGCAATTTTGAGTGCTGGTACAGGCAGGCCATGTGCTGGGAGGCAGGGGGCCATTTTGAATGCAGGCTGTGTTCTTAGGTCTGCAACCATTTTGCCTAGGTTTCAACCATTATGCCCAGGGGTAGTGAGTGGTGCATGGGCCTAGTCTTTCTGTGGGGTGTCTTGAATTTAAACATCATGGAGGGCATGGATGGCATGGGATTGTGCTGATTTTTCTGTGTTTTTCGTTTTATTGGGCTGTTGTTGTGGCCTTTTCAGCAGGGGTAGTGAGTGGTGCATGGGCCTAGTCTTTCTGTGGGGTGTCTTGAATTTAAACATCATGGAGGGCATGGATGGCATTGGATTGTGCTGATTTTTCTGTGTTTTTCGATTTTCTTCGGTGTTCATGGGGACAGGCCATGTGGGTGGGGGCAATTTTGAGTGCTGGTACAGGCAGGCCATGTGCTGGGAGGCAGGGGGCCATTTTGAATGCAGGCTGTGTTCTTAGGTCTGCAACCATTTTGCCTAGGTTTCAACCATTATGCCCAGGGGTAGTGAGTGGTGCATGGGCCTAGTCTTTCTGTGGGGTGTCTTGAATTCAAACATCATGGAGGGCATGGATGGCATGGGAATGTGCTGATTTTTCTGTGTTTTTCGTTTTTTTGGGCTGTTGTTTATTTATTTATTTATTTGCAAGCTTATACCGCGCTGGGAATCGACTCCCTTGGGAGTATCTCCGCGCCATTGGCAACGTCATAAAGCAAATAGCAAACAGCCCTGTCATGTAATATCAATATTCACCAGTGTCAGTAATTAAACAGGAAAGTTTTTAGCTTTTTCCTGAAGGGAAAATGTTCCCTGCACGTTCTGATTTCCAGTGGAAGTTCATTCCAAAGTTTCGGGCCTGCCACTGGCAGAGCTCTTCCACCTTGTCGCGTCTTCCGAAATCTTGGGACACATAGTAGTTCATGGTCTCCGGATCTCAGGGTTCTTGCGGGAATATATGGGATGAATTTCTTATTTAAGTCCTCCGGGCCTCTACCAGACAAGCACTTGTGAATAGTGCAGCAAGTTTTAAACAGCACTCTTTGTTTTGTTGGGGCCTTTTGAGCAGGGGTAGTGAGTGGTGCATGGGCCTAATCTTTCTGTGGGGTGTCTTGAAATTTAAACATCATGGAGGGCATGGATGGCTTGGGATTGTGCTGATTTTTTTGTGTTTTTCGCTTTTTTGGGGTGTTCATGGGGACAGGCCATGTGGGTGGGGCAATTTTGAGTGCTGGTACAGGCAGGCCATGTGCTGGGAGGCAGGGGGCCATTTTGAATGCAGGCAGTGTTCTTAGGTCTGCAACCATTTTGCATAGGTTTCAACCATTATGCCCAGGGGTAGTGAGTGGTGCATGGGCCTAGTCTTTCTGTGGGGTGTCTTGAATTCAAACATCATGGAGGGCATGGATGGCATGGGATTGTGCTGATATTTCTGTGTTTTTCATTTTTTTGGGCTGTTGTTTATTTATTTATTTATTTGCAAGCTTATACCGCGCTGGGAATCGACTCCCTTGGGAGTATCTCCGCGCCATTGGCAACGTCATAAAGCAAATAGCAAACAGCCCTGTCATGTAATATCAATATTCACCAGTGTCAGTAATTAAACAGGAAAGTTTTTAGCTTTTTCCTGAAGGGAAAATGTTCCCTGCACGTTCTGATTTCCAGTGGAAGTTCATTCCAAAGTTTCGGGCCTGCCACTGGCAGAGCTCTTCCACCTTGTCGCGTCTTCCGAAATCTTGGGACACATAGTAGTTCATGGTCTCCGGATCTCAGGGTTCTTGCGGGAATATATGGGATGAATTTCTTATTTAAGTCCTCCGGGCCTCTACCAGACAAGCACTTGTGAATAGTGCAGCAAGTTTTAAACAGCACTCTTTGTTTTGTTGGGGCCTTTTGAGCAGGGGTAGTGAGTGGTGCATGGGCCTAGTCTTTCTGTGGGGTGTCTTGAAATTTAAACATCATGGAGGGCATGGATGGCTTGGGATTGTGCTGATTTTTTTGTGTTTTTCACTTTTTTGGGGTGTTCATGGGGACAGGCCATGTGGGTGGGGCAATTTTGAGTGCTGGTACAGGCAGGCCATGTGCTGGGAGGCAGGGGGCCATTTTGAATGCAGGCAGTGTTCTTAGGTCTGCAACCATTTTGCATAGGTTTCAACCATTATGCCCAGGGGTAGTGAGTGGTGCATGGGCCTAGTCTTTCTGTGGGGTGTCTTGAATTCAAACATCATGGAGGGCATGGATGGCATGGGATTGTGCTGATATTTCTGTGTTTTTCATTTTTTTGGGCTGTTGTTGTGGCCTTTTGAGCAGGGGTAGTGAGTGGTGCATGGGCCTAGTCTTTCTGTGGGGTGTCTTGAATTTAAACATCATGGAGGGCATGGATGGCATAGGATTGTGCTGATTTTTCTGTGTTTTTCGATTTTTTGGGGTGTTCATGGGGACAGGCCATGTGGGTGGGGGCCATTTTGAGTGCTGGTACAGGCAGGCCATGTGCTGAGAGGCAGGGGACCATTTTGAATGCAGGCAGTGTTCTTTGGTCTGCAACCATTTTGCCTAGGTTTCAACGTTATGCCCAGGGGTAGTGAGTGGTGCATGGGCCTAGTCTTTCTGTGTGGTGTCTTGAATTTAAACATCATGGAGGGCATGGATGGCATGGGATTGTGCTGATTTTTCTGTGTTTTTTGTTTTTTTGGGCTGTTGTTGTGGCCTTTTGATCAGAGGTAGTGAGTGGTGCATGGGCCTAGTCTTTCTGTGGGGTGTCTTGAATTTAAACATCATGGAGGGCATGGATGGCATGGGATTGTGCTGATTTTTCCATGTTTTTTGATTTTTTGGGGTGTTCAAGGGGACAGGCCATGTGGGTGGGGGCCATTTTGAGTGAGGTACAGGCAGGCCATCTGCTGGGAGGCAGGGGGCCATTTTGAATGCAGGCAGTGTTCTTAAGTCTGCAACCATTTTGCCTAGGTTTCTACCATTATGCCCAGGGGTAGTGAGTGGTGCATGGGCCTAGTCTTTCTGTGGGGTGTCTTGAATTTAAACATCATGGACGGCATGGATGGCATGGGATTGTGCTGATTTTTCTGTGTTTTTCGTTTTTTTGGGCTGTTGTTGTGGCCTTTTGAGCAGGGGTAGTGAGTGGTGCATGGGCCTAGTCTTTCTGTGGGGTGTCTTGAATGTAAACATCATGGAGGGCATGGATGGCATGGGATTGTGCTGATTTTTCTGTGTGTTTCGATTTTTTGGGGTGTTCATGGGGACAGGCCATGTGGGTGGGGGCCATTTTGAGTGCTGGTACAGGCAGGCCATGTGCTGGGAGGCAGGGGGCCATTTTGAATGCAGGCAGTGTTCTTAGGTCTGCAACCATTTTGCATAGGTTTCAACTATTATGCCATGGGGTAGTGAGTGGTGCATGGGCCTAGTCTTTCTGTGGGGTGTCTTGAATTGAAACATCATGGAGGGCATGGATGGCATGGGATTGTGCTGATTTTTCTGTGTTTTTCGTTTTTTTGGGCTGTTGTTGTGGCCTTTTGAGCAGGGGTAGTGAGTGGTGCATGGGCCTAGTCTTTCTGTGGGGTGTCTTGAAATTTAAACATCATGGAGGGCATGGATGGCTTGGGATTGTGCTGATTTTTCTGTGTTTTTCGCTTTTTTGGGGTGTTCATGGGGACAGGCCATGTGGGTGGGGGCAATTTTGAGTGCTGGTACAGGCAGGCCATGTGCTGGGAGGCAGGGGGCCATTTTGAATGCAGGCAGTGTTCTTAGGTCTGCAACCATTTTGCATAGGTTTCAACCATTATGCCCAGGGGTAGTGAGTGGTGCATGGGCCTAGTCTTTCTGTGGGGTGTCTTGAATTCAAACATCATGGAGTGCATGGATGGCATGGGATTATCCTGATTTTTCTGTGTTTTTTGTTTTTTTAAGCTGTTGTTGTGGCCTTTTCAGCAGGGGTAATGAGTGGGCATTGGGCCTAGTCTTTCTGTGGGGTGTCTTGAATTTAAACATCATGGAGGGCATGGATGGCATGGGATTGTGCTGATTATTCTGTGTTTTTCGATTTTTTGGGGTGTTCATGGGGACAGGCCATGTGGGTGGGGGCCATTTTGAGTGCTGGTACAGGCAGGCCATGTGCTGGGAGGCAGGGGACCATTTTGAATGCAGGCAGTGTTCTTAGGTCTGCAACCATTTTTCCTAGGTTTCAACCATTATGCCTAGGGGTAGTGAGTGGTGCATGGGCCTAGTCTTTCTGTGGGGTGTCTTGAATTTAAACATCATGGAGGGCATGGATGGCATGGGATTGTGCTGATATTTCTGTGTTTTTCATTTTTTTGGGCTGTTGTTGTGGCCTTTTGAGCAGGGGTAGTGAGTGGTGCATGGGCCTAGTCTTTCTGTGGGGTGTCTTGAGTTTAAACATCATGGAGGGCATGGATGGCATAGGATTGTGCTGATTTTTCTGTGTTTTTCGATTTTTTGGGGTGTTCATGGGGACAGGCCATGTGGGTGGGGGCCATTTTGAGTGCTGGTACAGGCAGGCCATGTGCTGAGAGGCAGGGGACCATTTTGAATGCAGGCAGTGTTCTTTGGTCTGCAACCATTTTGCCTAGGTTTCAACGTTATGCCCAGGGGTAGTGAGTGGTGCATGGGCCTAGTCTTTCTGTGTGGTGTCTTGAATTTAAACATCATGGAGGGCATGGATGGCATGGGATTGTGCTGATTTTTCTGTGTTTTTTGTTTTTTTGGGCTGTTGTTGTTGCCTTTTGATCAGGGGTAGTGAGTGGTGCATGGGCCTAGTCTTTCTGTGGGGTGTCTTGAATTTAAACATCATGGAGGGCATGGATGGCATGGGATTGTGCTGATTTTTCCATGTTTTTTGATTTTTTGGGGTGTTCAAGGGGACAGGCCATGTGGGTGGGGGCCATTTTGAGTGAGGTACAGGCAGGCCATGTGCTGGGAGGCAGGGGGCCATTTTGAATGCAGGCAGTGTTCTTAAGTCTGCAACCATTTTGCCTAGGTTTCTACCATTATGCCCAGGGGTAGTGAGTGGTGCATGGGCCTAGTCTTTCTGTGGGGTGTCTTGAATGTAAACATCATGGAGGGCATGGATGGCATGGGATTGTGCTGATTTTTCTGTGTGTTTCGATTTTTTGGGGTGTTCATGGGGACAGGCCATGTAGGTGGGGGCCATTTTGAGTGCTGGTACAGGCAGGCCATGTGCTGGGAGGCAGGGGGGCCATTTTGAATGCAGGCAGTGTCCTTAGTTCTGCAACCATTATGCCTAGGTTTCAACCATTATGCCCAGGGGTAGTGAGTGATGCATGGGCCTAGTCTTTCTGTGGGGTGTCTTGAATTTAAACATCATGGAGGGCATGGATGGCATGGGATTGTGCTGATTTTCATGTGTCTTTCGTTTTTTTTGGGCTGTTGTTGTGGCCTTTTGAGCAGGGGTAGTGAGTGGTGCATGGGCCTAGTCTTTCTGTGGGGTGTCTTGAATTTAAACATCATGAAGGTCATGGATGGCATGGGATTGTGCTGATTTTTCCGTGTTTTTCGATTTTTTTAGGGTGTTCATGGGGACAGGCCATGTGGGTGGGGGCCATTTTGAGTGAGGTATAGGCAGGCCATGTGCTGGGAGGCAGGGGGCCATTTTGAATGCAGGCAGTGTTCTTAGGTCTCCAACCATTTTGCCTAGGTTTCAACCATTATTACCAGGGGTAGTGAGTGGTGCATGGGCCTAGTCTTTCTGTGGGGTGTCTTGAATTTAAACATCAAGGAGGTCATGGATGGCATGGGATTGTGCTGATTTTTCCGTGTTTTTCGATTTTTTGGGGTGTTCATGGGGACAGGCCATGTGGGTGGGGGCCATTTTGAGTGAGGTATAGGCAGGCCATGTGCTGGGAGGCAGGGGGCTATTTTGAATGCAGGCAGTGTTCTTAGGTCTCCAACCATTTTGCCTAGGTTTCAACCATTATGACCAAGGGTAGTGAGTGGTGCATGGGCCTAGTCTTTCTGTGGGGTGTCTTGAATTTAATTATCATGGAGGGCATGGATGGCATGGGATTGTGCTGATTTTTCTGTGTTTTTAGTTTTTTTGGGCTGTTGTTGTGGCCTTTTGAGCAGGGGTAGTGAGTGATGCATGGGCCTAGTCTTTCTGTGGGGTGTCTTGAATTTAAACATCATGGAGGGCATGGATGGCATGGGATAGTGCTGATTTGTCTGTGTTTTTCGATTTTTTGGGGTGTTCATGGGGACAGGCCATGTGGGTAGGGGCCATTTTGAATGCTGGTACAGGCAGGCCATGTGCTGGGAGGCAGGGGGGCATTTTGAATGCAGGCAGTGTTCTTAGGTCTGCAACCATTTTTCCTAGGTTTCAACCATTATGCCTAGGGGTAGTGAGTGGTGCATGGGCCTAGTCTTTCTGTGGGGTGTCTTGAATTTAAACATCATGGAGGGCATGGATGGCATGGGATTGTGCTGATATTTCTGTGTTTTTCGTTTTTTTGGGCTGTTGTTGTGGCCTTTTGAGCAGGGGTAGTGAGTGGTGCATGGGCCTAGTCTTTCTGTGGGGTGTCTTGAATTTAAACATCATGGAGGGCATGGATGGCATGGGATTGTGCTGATTTTTCTGTGTTTTTCGATTTTTTGGGGTGTTCGTGGGGACAGGCCATGTGGGTGGGGGCCATTTTGAGTGCTGGTACAGGCAGGCCATGTGCTGGGAGCCAGGGGGCCATTTTGAATGCAGGCAGTGTTCTTAGTTCTGCAACCATTTTGCCTAGGTTTCAACCATTATGCCCAGGGGTAGTGAGTGATGCATGGGCCTAGTCTTTCTGTGGGGTGTCTAGAATTTAAACATCATGGAGGGCATGGATGGCATGGGATTGTGCTGATTTTCATGTGTCTTTCGTTTTTTTTGGGCTGTTGTTGTGGCCTTTTGAGCAGGGGTAGTGAGTGGTGCATGGGCCTAGTCTTTCTGTGGGGTGTCTTGAATTTAAACATCATGAAGGTCATGGATGGCATGGGATTGTGCTGATTTTTCCGTGTTTTTCGATTTTTTGGGGTGTTCATGGGGACAGGCCATGTGGGTGGGGGCCATTTTGAGTGAGGTATAGGCAGGCCATGTGCTGGGAGGCAGGGGGCTATTTTGAATGCAGGCAGTGTTCTTAGGTCTCCAACCATTTTGCCTAGGTTTCAACCATTATGACCAAGGGTAGTGAGTGGTGCATGGGCCTAGTCTTTCTGTGGGGTGTCTTGAATTTAATTATCATGGAGGGCATGGATGGCATGGGATTGTGCTGATTTTTCTGTGTTTTTAGTTTTTTTGGGCTGTTGTTGTGGCCTTTTGAGCAGGGGTAGTGAGTGATGCATGGGCCTAGTCTTTCTGTGGGGTGTCTTGAATTTAAACATCATGGAGGGCATGGATGGAATGGGATAGTGCTGATTTGTCAGTGTTTTTCGATTTTTTGGGGTGTTCATGGGGACAGGCCATGTGGGTAGGGGCCATTTTGAGTGCTGGTACAGGCAGGCCATGTGCTGGGAGGCAGGGGGGCATTTTGAATGCAGGCAGTGTTCTTAGGTCTGCAACCATTTTTCCTAGGTTTCAACCATTATGCCTAGGGGTAGTGAGTGGTGCATGGGCCTAGTCTTTCTGTGGGGTGTCTTGAATTTAAACATCATGGAGGGCATGGATGGCATGGGATTGTGCTGATATTTCTGTGTTTTTTGTTTTTTTGGGCTGTTGTTGTGGCCTTTTGAGCAGGGGTAGTGAGTGGTGCATGGGCCTAGTCTTTCTGTGGGGTGTCTTGAATTTAAACATTATGGAGGGCATGGATGGCATGGGATTGTGCTGATTTTTCCGTGTTTTTTGATTTTTTGGGGTGTTCAAGGGGACAGGCCATGTGGGTGGGGGCCATTTTGAGTGAGGTACAGGCAGGCCATGTGCTGGGAGGCAGGGGGCCATTTTGAATGCAGACAGTGTTCTTAAGTCTGCAACCATTTTGCCTAGGTTTCTACCATTATGCCCAGGGGTAGTGAGTGGTGCATGGGCCTAGTCTTTCTGTGGGGTGTCTTGAATTTAAACATCATGGACGGCATGGATGGCATGGGATTGTGCTGATTTTTCTGTGTTTTTCGTTTTTTTGGGCTGTTGTTGTGGCCTTTTGAGCAGGGGTAGTGAGTGGTGCATGGGCCTAGTCTTTCTGTGGGGTGTCTTGAATGTAAACATCATGGAGGGCATGGATGGCATGGGATTGTGCTGATTTTTCTGTGTGTTTCGATTTTTTGGGATGTTCATGGGGACAGGCCATGTGGGTGGGGGCCATTTTGAGTGCTGGTACAGGCAGGCCATGTGCTGGGAGGCAGGGGGCAATTTTGAATACAGGCAGTGTTCTTAGGTCTGCAACCATTTTGCCTAGGTTTCAACCATTATGCCCAGGGGTAGTGAGTGATGCATGGGCCTAGTCTTTCTGTGGGGTGTCTTGAATTTAAGCATCATGGAGGGCATGGATGGCATGGGATTGTGCTGATTTTTCTGTGTTTTTCGATTTTTTGGGGTGTTCATGGGGACAGGCCTTGTGGGTGGGGGCCATTTTGAGTGCTGGTACCGGCAGGCCATGTGCTGGAAGGCAAGGGGCCATTTTGAATGCAGGCAGTGTTCTTAGGTCTGCAACCATTTTGCCTTTTTTTCAACCATTATGCCCAGGGGTAGTGAGTGGTGCAAGGGCCTAGTCTTTCTGTGGGGTGTCTTGAATTTAAACATCATGGAGGGCATGGATGGCATGGGATTGTGCTGATTTTTCTGTGTTTTTCGTTTTATTGGGCTGTTGTTGTGGCCTTTTGAGCAGGGGTAGTGAGTGGTGCATGGGCCTAGTCTTTCTGTGGGGTGTCTTGAATTTAAACATCATGGAGGGCATGGATGGCATTGGATTGTGCTGATTTTTCTGTGTTTTTCGATTTTCTTCGGTGTTCATGGGGACAGGCCATGTGGGTGGGGGCAATTTTGAGTGCTGGTACAGGCAGGCCATGTGCTGGGAGGCAGGGGGCCATTTTGAATGCAGGCTGTGTTCTTAGGTCTGCAACCATTTTGCCTAGGTTTCAACCATTATGCCCAGGGGTAGTGAGTGGTGCATGGGCCTAGTCTTTCTGTGGGGTGTCTTGAATTCAAACATCATGGAGGGCATGGATGGCATGGAATGTGCTGATTTTTCTGTGTTTTTCGTTTTTTTGGGCTGTTGTTTATTTATTTATTTATTTGCAAGCTTATACCGCGCTGGGAATCGACTCCCTTGGGAGTATCTCCGCGCCATTGGCAACGTCATAAAGCAAATAGCAAACAGCCCTGTCATGTAATATCAATATTCACCAGTGTCAGTAATTAAACAGGAAAGTTTTTAGCTTTTTCCTGAAGGGAAAATGTTCCCTGCACGTTCTGATTTCCAGTGGAAGTTCATTCCAAAGTTTCGGGCCTGCCACTGACAGAGCTCTTCCACCTTGTCGCGTCTTCCGAAATCTTGGGACACATAGTAGTTCATGGTCTCCGGATCTCAGGGTTCTAGCGGGAATATATGGGATGAATTTCTTATTTAAGTCCTCCGGGCCTCTACCAGACAAGCACTTGTGAATAGTGCAGCAAGTTTTAAACAGCACTCTTTGTTTTGTTGGGGCCTTTTGAGCAGGGGTAGTGAGTGGTGCATGGGCCTAGTCTTTCTGTGGGGTGTCTTGAAATTTAAACATCATGGAGGGCATGGATGGCTTGGGATTGTGCTGATTTTTTTGTGTTTTTCGCTTTTTTGGGGTGTTCATGGGGACAGGCCATGTGGGTGGGGCAATTTTGAGTGCTGGTACAGGCAGGCCATGTGCTGGGAGGCAGGGGGCCATTTTGAATGCAGGCAGTGTTCTTAGGTCTGCAACCATTTTGCATAGGTTTCAACCATTATGCCCAGGGGTAGTGAGTGGTGCATGGGCCTAGTCTTTCTGTGGGGTGTCTTGAATTCAAACATCATGGAGGGCATGGATGGCATGGGATTGTGCTGATTTTTCTGTGTTTTTCGTTTTTTTGGGCTGTTGTTGTGGCCTTTTGAGCAGGGGTAGTGAGTGGTGCATGGGCCTAGTCTTTCTGTGGGGTGTCTTGAAATTTAAACATCATGGAGGGCATGGATGGCTTGGGATTGTGCTGATTTTTCTGTGTTTTTGCTTTTTTGGGGTGTTCATGGGGACAGGCCATGTGGGTGGGGGCAATTTTGAGTGCTGGTACAGGCAGGCCATGTGCTGGGAGGCAGGGGGCCATTTTGAATGCAGGCAGTGTTCTTAGGTCTGCAACCATTTTGCATAGGTTTCAACCATTATGCCCAGGGGTAGTGAGTGGTGCATGGGCCTAGTCTTTCTGTGGGCTGTCTTGAATTCAAACATCATGGAGTGCATGGATGGCATGGGATTATCCTGATTTTTCTGTGTTTTTTGTTTTTTAAGCTGTTGTTGTGGCCTTTTGAGCAGGGGTAATGAGTGGTGCATGGGCCTAGTCTTTCTGTGGGGTGTCTTGAATTTAAACATCATGGAGGGCATGGATGGCATGGGATTGTGCTGATTTTTCTGTGTTTTTCGATTTTTTGGGGTGTTCATGGGGACAGGCCATGTGGGTGGGGGCCATTTTGAGTGCTGGTACAGGCAGGCCATGTGCTGGGAGGCAGGGGACCATTTTGAATGCAGGCAGTGTTCTTAGGTCTGCAACCATTTTTCCTAGGTTTCAACCATTATGCCTAGGGGTAGTGAGTGGTGCATGGGCCTAGTCTTTCTGTGGGGTGTCTTGAATTTAAACATCATGGAGGGCATGGATGGCATGGGATTGTGCTGATTATTCTGTGTTTTTCGATTTTTTGGGGTGTTCATTGGGACAGGCCATGTGGGTGGGGGCCATTTTGAGTGCTGGTACAGGCAGGCCATGTGCTGGGAGGCAGGGGACCATTTTGTATGCAGGCAGTGTTCTTTGGTCTGCAACTATTTTGCCTAGGTTTCAACGTTATGCCCAGGGGTAGTGAGTGGTGCATGGGCCTAGTCTTTCTGTGGGGTGTCTTGAATTTAAACATCATAGAGGGCATGGATGGCATGGGATTGTGCTGATTTTTCTGTGTTTTTTGTTTTTTTGGGCTGTTGTTGTGGCCTTTTGAGCAGGGGTAGTGAGTGGTGCATGGGCCTAGTCTTTCTGTGGGGTGTCTTGAATTTAAACATCATGGAGGGCATGGATGGCATGGGATTGTGCTGATTTTTCCATGTTTTTTGATTTTTTGGGGTGTTCAAGGGGACAGGCCATGTGGGTGGGGGCCATTTTGAGTGAGGTACAGGCAGGCCATGTGCTGGGAGGCAGGGGGGCCATTTTGAATGCAGGCAGTATTCTTAAGTCTGCAACCATTTTGCCTAGGTTTCTACCATTATGCCCAGGGGTAGTGAGTGGTGCATGGGCCTAGTCTTTCTGTGGGGTGTCTTGAATTCAAACATCATGGACGGCATGGATGGCATGGGATTGTGCTGATTTTTCTGTGTTTTTCGTTTTTTTGGGCTGTTGTTGTGGCCTTTTGAGCAGGGGTAGTGAGTGGTGCATGGGCCTAGTCTTTCTGTGGGGTGTCTTGAATGTAAACATCATGGAGGGCATGGATGGCATTGGATTGTGCTGATTTTTCTGTGTGTTTTGATTTTTTGGGGTGTTCATGGGGACAGGCCATGTGGGTGGGGGCCATTTTGAGTGAGGTATAGGCAGGCCATGTGCTGAGAGGCAGGGGGCCATTTTGAATGCAGGCAGTATTCTTAGGTCTCCAACCATTTTGCCTATGTTTCAACCATTGTGACCAAGGGTAGTGAGTGGTGCATGGGCCTAGTCTTTCTATGGGGTGTCTTGAATTTAATTATCATGGAGGGCATGGATGGCATGGGATTGTGCTGATTTTTCTGTGCTTTTTGTTTTTTTGGGCTGTTGTTGTGGCCTTTTGAGCAGGGGTAGTGAGTAATGCATGGGCCTAGTCTTTCTGTGGGGTGTCTTGAATTTAATCATCATGGAGGGCATGGATGGCATGGGATAGTGCTGATTTTTCCGTGTTTTTCGATTTTTTGGGGTGTTCATGGGGACAGGCCATGTGGGTGGGGGCCATTTTGAGTGCTGGTACAGGCAGGCCATGTGCTGGGAGGCAGGGGGCCATTTTGAATGCAGGCAGTGTTCTTAGGTCTGCAACCATTTTGCCTAGGTTTCAACCATTATGCCCAGGGGTAGTGAGTGATGCATGGGCCTAGTCTTTCTGTGGGGTGTCTTGAATTTAAACATCAAGGAGGGCATGGATGGCATGGGATTGTGCTGATTTTCATGTGTTTTTCGTTTTTTTGGGCTGTTGTTGTGGCCTTTTGAGCAGGGGTAGTGAGTGGTGCATGGGCCTAGTCTTTCTGTGGGGTGTCTTGAATTTAAACATCATGGAGGTCATGGATGGCATGGGATTGTGCTGATTTTTCCGTGTTTTTCGATTTTTTGGGGTGTTCATGGGGACAGGCCATGTGGGTGGGGGCCATTTTGAGTGAGGTATTGGCAGGCCATGTGCTGGGAGGCAGGGGACCATTTTGAATGCAGGCAGTGTTCTTAGGTCTTCAACCATTTTGCCTAGGTTTCAACCATTATGACCAGGGGTAGTGAGTGGTGCATGGGCCTAGTCTTTCTGTGGGGTGTCTTGAATTTAAACATCATGGAGAGCATGGATGGCATGGGATTGTGCTGATTTTCATGTGTCTTTGGTTTTTTTGGGCTGTTGTTGTGGCCTTTTGAGCAGGGGTAGTGAGTGGTGCATGGGCCTAGTCTTTCTGTGGGGTGTCTTGAATTTAAACATCATGGAGATCATGGATGGCATGGGATTGTGCTGATTTTTCCGTGTTTTTCGATTTTTTGGGGTGTTCATGGGGACAGGCCATGTGGGTGGGGGCCATTTTGAGTGAGGTATAGGCAGGCCATGTGCTGGGAGGCAGGGGGCCATTTTGAATGCAGGCAGTGTTCTTAGGTCTCCAACAATTTTGCCTAGGTTTCAACCATTATTACCAGGGGTAGTGAGTGGTGCATGGGCCTAGTCTTTCTGTGGGGTGTCTTGAATTTAAACATCATGGAGGTCATGGATGGCATGGGATTGTGCTGATTTTTCCGTGTTTTTCGATTTTTTGGGGTGTTCATGGGGACAGGCCATGTGGGTGGGGGCCATTGTGAGTGAGGTATAGGCAGGCCATGTGCTGAGAGGCAGGGGGCCATTTTGAATGCAGGCAGTATTCTTAGGTCTCCAACCATTTTGCCTATGTTTCAACCATTGTGACCAAGGGTAGTGAGTGGTGCATGGGCCTAGTCTTTCTATGGGGTGTCTTGAATTTAATTATCATGGAGGGCATGGATGGCATGGGATTGTGCTGATTTTTCTGTGTTTTTTGTTTTTTTGGGCTGTTGTTGTGGCCTTTTGAGCAGGGGTAGTGAGTAATGCATGGGCCTAGTCTTTCTGTGGGGTGTCTTGAATTTAATCATCATGGAGGGCATGGATGGCATGGGATAGTGCTGATTTTTCCGTGTTTTTCGATTTTTTGGGGTGTTCATGGGGACAGGCCATGTGGGTGGGGGCCATTTTGAGTGCTGGTACAGGCAGGCCATGTGCTGGGAGGCAGGGGGCCATTTTGAATGCAGGCAGTGTTCTTAGGTCTGCAACCATTTTGCCTAGGTTTCAACCATTATGCCCAGGGGTAGTGAGTGATGCATGGGCCTAGTCTTTCTGTGGGGTGTCTTGAATTTAAACATCAAGGAGGGCATGGATGGCATGGGATTGTGCTGATTTTCATGTGTTTTTCGTTTTTTTGGGCTGTTGTTGTGGCCTTTTGAGCAGGGGTAGTGAGTGGTGCATGGGCCTAGTCTTTCTGTGGGGTGTCTTGAATTTAATCATCATGGAGGGCATGGATGGCATGGGATAGTGCTGATTTTTCCGTGTTTTTCGATTTTTTGGGGTGTTCATGGGGACAGGCCATGTGGGTGGGGGCCATTTTGAGTGAGGTATTGGCAGGCCATGTGCTGGGAGGCAGGGGACCATTTTGAATGCAGGCAGTGTTCTTAGGTCTTCAACCATTTTGCCTAGGTTTCAACCATTATGACCAGGGGTAGTGAGTGGTGCATGGGCCTAGTCTTTCTGTGGGGTGTCTTGAATTTAAACATCATGGAGGTCATGGATGGCATGGGATTGTGCTGATTTTTCTGTGTTTTTTGATTTTTCGGTGTGTTCATGGGGACAGGCCATGTGGGTGGGGGCCATTTTGAGTGAGGTATAGGCAGGCCATGTGCTGGGAGGCAGGGGGCCATTTTGAATGCAGGCAGTGTTCTTAGGTCTCCAACCATTTTGCCTAAGTTTCAACCATTATGACCAGGGGTAGTGAGTGTTGCATGGGCCTAGTCTTTCTGTGGGGTGTCTTGAATTTAATTATCATGGAGGGCATGGATGGCATGGGATTGTGCTGATTTTTCTGTGTTTTTCATTTTTTTGGGCTGTTGTTGTGGCCTTTTGAGCAGGGGTAGTGAGTGATGCATGGGCCTAGTCTTTCTGTGGGGTGTCTTGAATTTAAACATCATGGAGGTCATGGATGGCATGGGATTGTGCTGATTTTTCCGTGTTTTTCGATTTTTTGGGGTGTTCAAGGGGACAGGCCATGTGGGTGGGGGCCATTTTGAGTGAGGTACAGGCAGGCCATGTGCTGGAAGGCAGGGGGCCATTTTGAATGCAGGCAGTGTTCTTAGGTATGCAACCATTTTGCCTAGGTTTCAACCATTATGCCCAGGGGTAGTGAGTGGTGCATGGGCCTAGTCTTTCTGTGGGGTGTCTTGAATTTAAACATCATGGAGGGCATGGATGGCATGGGATTGTGCTGATTTTTCTGTGTTTTTCGTTTTTTTGGGCTGTTGTTGTGGCCTTTTGAGCAGGGGTAGTGAGTGGTGCATGGGCCTAGTCTTTCTGTGCGGTGTCTTGAATTTAAACATCATGGAGGGCATGGATGGCATGGGATTGTGCTGATTTATCTGTGTTTTTCGATTTTCTGGGGTGTTCATTGGGACAGGCCATGTGGGTGGGGGCCATTTTGAGTGCTGGTACAGGCAGGCCATGTGCTGGGAGGCAGGGGGCCAGTTTGAATGCAGCCAGTGTTCTTGGGTCTGCAAACTTTTTGCCTAGGTTTCAACCATTATGCCCAGGGGTAGTGAGTGGTGCATGGGCCTAGACTTTTTGTGGGGTGTCTTGAATTTAAACATCATGGAGGGCATGGATGTCATGGGATTGTGCAGTTTTTTCTGTGTTTTTCGTTTTTTTGGCTGTTGTTGTGGCCTTTTGAGCAGGGATAGTGAGTGGTGCATGGGCCTAGTCTTTCTGTGGAGTGTCTTGAATTTAAACATCATGGAGGGCATGGATAGCATGGGATTGTGCTGATTTTTCCGTGTTTTTTGATTTTTTGGGGTGTTCATGGGGACAGGCCATGTGGGTGGGGGCCATTTTGAGTGAGGTACAGGCAGGCCATGTGCTGGGAGGCAGGGGGCCATTTTGAATGCAGGCAGTGTTCTTAGGTCTGCAACCATTTTGCCTAGGTTTCAACCATTATGCCCAGGGGTAGTGAGTGGTGCATGGGCCTAGTCTTTCTGTGGGGTGTCTTGAATTTAAACATCATGGAGGGCATGGATGGCATGGGATTGTGCAGATTTTTCTGTGTTTTTCGTTTTTTTGGGCTGTTGTTGTGGCCTTTTGAGCACGGGTAGTGAGTGGCGCATGGGCCTAGTCTTTCTGTGAGGTGTCTTGAATTGAAACATCATGGAGGGCATGGATGGCATGGGATTGTGCTGATTTTTCTGTGTTTTTCGATTTTTTGGGGTGTTCATGGGGACAGGCCATGTGGGTGGGGGCCATTTTGAGTGCTGGTACAGGCAGGCCATGTGCTGGGAGGCAGGGGGCCATTTTGAATGCTGGCAGTTTTCTTAGGTCTGCAACCATTTTGCCTAGGTTTCAACCATTATGCCCAGGGGTAGTGAGTGATGCATGGGCCTAGCCTTTCCATGGGGTGTCTTGAATTTAAACATCATGGAGGGCCTGGATGGCATGGGATTGTGCTGATTTTTCTGTGTTTTTTGTTTTTTGGGCTGTTGTTGTGGCCTTTTGAGCAGGGGTAGTGAGTGGTGCATTGGGCCTAGTCTTTCTGTGGGGTGTCTTGAATTTAAACATCATGGAGGGCATGGATGGCATGGGATTGTGCTGATTTTTCTGTGTTTTTCGATTTTTTGGGTTGTTCATGGGGACAGGGCATGTGGGTGGGGGCCATTCTGAGTGAGGTACAGGCAGGCCATGTGCTGGGAGTCAGGGGGCCATTTTGAATGCAGGCAGTGTTCTTAGGTCTGCAACCATTTTGCATAGATTTCAACCATTATGCCCAGGGGTAGTGAGTGGTGCATGGGCCTAGTCTTTCTGTGGGGTGTCTTGAATTTAAACATCATGGAGGGCATGGATGGCATGGGATTGTGCTGATTATTCTGTGTTTTTCGATTTTTTGGGGTGTTCATTGGGACAGGCCATGTGGGTGGGGGCCATTTTGAGTGCTGGTACAGGCAGGCCATGTGCTGGGAGGCAGGGGACCATTTTGTATGCAGGCAGTGTTCTTTGGTCTGCAACTATTTTGCCTAGGTTTCAACGTTATGCCCAGGGGTAGTGAGTGGTGCATGGGCCTAGTCTTTCTGTGGGGTGTCTTGAATTTAAACATCATAGAGGGCATGGATGGCATGGGATTGTGCTGATTTTTCTGTGTTTTTCGTTTTTTTTGGGCTGTTGTTGTGGCCTTTTGAGCAGGGGTAGTGAGTGGTGCATGGGCCTTGTCTTTCTGTGGGGTGTCTTGAATTTAAACATCGTTGAGGGCATGGATGGCATGAGATTGTGCTAATTTCTGTGTTTTTTGATTTTTTGGGGTGTTCATGGGGACAGGCCATGTGGGTGGGGGCCATTTTGAGTGCTGGTACAGGCAGGCCATGTGCTGGGAGGCAGGGAGGCATTTTGAATGCAGGCAGTGTTCTTAGGTCTGCAACCATTTTGCCTAGGTTTCAACCATTATGCCCAGGGGTAGTGAGTGGTGCATGGGCCTAGTCTTTCTGTGCGGTGTCTTGAATTTAAGCATCATGGAGGGCATGGATGGCATTGGATTGTGCTGATTTTTCTGTGTTTTTCATTTTTTTGGGCTGTTGTTGTGGCCTTTTGAGCAGGGGTAGTGAGTGGTGCATGGACCTAGTCTTTCTTTGGGGTGTCTTGAATTTAAACATCAGGGAGGGCATGGATGGCATGGATGGCATGGGATTGTGCTGATGTTTCTGTGTTTTTTGATTTTTTGGGGTGTTCATGGGGACAGGCCATGTGGGTGGAGGCCATTTTGAGTGCTGGTACAGGCAGACCATGTGCTGGGAGGCAGGGGGCCATTTTGAATGCAGGCCGTGTTCTTAGGTCTGCAACCATTTTGCCTAGGTTTCAACCATTATGCCCAGGGGTAGTGAGTGGTGCATGGGCCTAGTCTTTCTGTGGGGTGTCTTGAATTTAAACATCATGGAGGGCATGGATGGCATGGGGTTGTGCTGATTTTTCTGTGTTTTTCGTTTTTTTGGACTGTTGTTGTGGCCTTTTGAGCAGGGGTAGTGAGTGGAGCATGGGCTTAGTCTTTCTGTGGGGTGTCTTGAATTTAAACATCATGGAGGGCATGGATGGCATGGGATTGTGCTGATTTTTCTGTGTGTTTTGTTTTTTGGGCTGTTGTTGTGGCCTTTTGAGCAGGGGTAGTGAGTGGTGCATTGGGCCTAGTCTTTCTGTGGGGTGTCTTGAATTTAAACATCATGGAGGGCATGGATGGCATGGGATTGTGCTGATTTTTCTGTGTTTTTCGATTTTTTGGGGTGTTCATGGGGACAGGCCATGTGGGTGGGGGCCATTTTGAGTGAGGTACAGGCAGGCCATGTGCTGGGAGTCAGGGGGCCATTTTGAATGCAGGCAGTGTTCTTAGGTCTGCAACCATTTTGCCTAGGTTTCAACCATTATGCCCAGGGGTAGTGAGTGGTGCATGGGCCTAGTCTTTCTGTGGGGTGTCTTGAATTTAAACATCATGGAGGGCATGGATGGAATGGGATTGTGCTGATTTTTCTGTGTTTTTCGTTTTTTTGGGCTGTTGTTGTGGCCTTTTGAGCAGGGGTAGTGAGTGGTGCATGGGCCTAGTCTTTCTGTGGGGTGTCTTGAATTTAAACATCGTTGAGGGCATGGATGGCATGAGATTGTGCTAATTTCTGTGTTTTTTGATTTTTTGGGGTGTTCATGGGGACAGGCCATGTGGGTGGGGGCCATTTTGAGTGCTGGTACAGGCAGGCCATGTGCTGGGAGGCAAGGGGGCATTTTGAATGCAGGCAGTGTTCTTAGGTCTGCAACCATTTTGCCTAGGTTTCAACCATTATGCCCAGGGGTAGTGAGTGGTGCATGGGCCTAGTCTTTCTGTGCGGTGTCTTGAATTTAAGCATCATGGAGGGCATGGATGGCATGGGATTGTGCTGATTTGTCTGTGTTTTTCGTTTTTTTGGGCTGTTGTTGTGGCCTTTTGCGCAGGGGTAGTGAGTGGTGCATGGACCTAGTCTTTCTTTGGGGTGTCTTGAATTTAAACATCATGGAGGGCATGGATGGCATGGGATTGTGCTGATGTTTCTGTGTTTTTCGATTTTTTGGGGTGTTCATGGGGACAGGCCACGTGGGTGGAGGCCATTTTGAGTGCTGGTACAGGCAGGCCATGTGCTGGGAGGCAGGGGGCCATTTTGAATGCAGGCAGTGTTCTTAGGTCTGCAACAATTTTGCCTAGGTTTCAACCATTATGCCCAGGGGTAGTGAGTGGTGCATGGGCCTAGTCTTTCTGTGGGGTGTCTTGAATTTAAACATCATGGAGGGCATGGATGGCATGGGGTTGTGCTGATTTTTCTGTGTTTTTCGTTTTTTTGGACTGTTGTTGTGGCCTTTTGAGCAGGGGTAGTGAGTGGTGCATGGGCTTAGTCTTTCTGTGGGGTGTCTTGAATTTAAACATCATGGAGGGCATGGATGGCATGGGATTGTGCTGATGTTTCTGTGTTTTTCATTTTTTTGGGCTGTTGTTGTGGCTTTTTGAGCAGGGATAGTGAGTGGTGCATGGGCCTAGTCTTTCTGTGGGTGTCTTTAATTTAAACATCATTGAGGACATGGATGTCATGGTATTGTGCTGATTTGTATGTGGTTTTCGAGTTTTTGGGGTGTATAACTGAACTAATGTTCCTCTGTCTTCCATTGCTTTTAGGTGCACAAGACTCAAGAGAACCACCAGTGCCAGTAAGAAGTCCTGCAGCGGTGTGTGTGTGCAGCATAACGTCACGCGATGTCACGTCTGGGCACAGACAACTCTGCAACTCGTGCAGCTGCGGCCTGCTGTTCTGACCTCTGAAGAAGATGGCCCCCAAAAAAGTTCCCCGTAGCTCCTCTAGCAAGAAAGTTGCCAGTAAGGAGCAGAAGAAGCAAGTTACCAAGGAGACTGGTGTGCTGCCCGCCACATTTTTTGGGAGTTAAAAAAAAAAAGTACGCCTGCAGCAGCAGCGGGATCCGCTGGGGAACAAGCTGGGAGCAGCACCCCCGCTCCATTGGGCTCAGTGCCACCACCACCACCACGCCAACTTAAGTCCAAGCCCTTGAGTGCTGCAGAGGCACTTAGTCTAGTTGTTCAATCACCATCGACCAGTGATGTTGGCTCATCGCAAGATAGTAGCAGCAATGTCCCTCAATCAACACAGGTTGTTGTAACTCATCTGACGAGTGTTGAACAACCACAGCCACAACAACAACCACATGTGCAAGTAGAAGCCCAAGTACAAGTGGAAGGAGAGGCAGCGCAAGGAGATGCGCAAGCAGAGGTGCATGGAGGGTCACAAGTGTCCACAATAGTTGTTCCTCCCGAAGTAGGGGCACATCAGGAAATCGACTATCAAGCTGAGGTATCATTTGAGGAAGCCACTCCTCCTGATGATCATTCATTGTCTTCCACATCCCTAGCAAGGAAGAGATCAAGGGTGGTGTCTACATCTTCTTCAAGCATACCTCCTTCTGATGATACGGATCAAAATTGGGAACCAGCACCACTGCCGTCTGAGAGTGAGGCACACCATGATCTGACAAAGGTAGTTAAGCGTAAAAGGAAGCTCGTCCAAAGTCTCATAGTTATGGAGTGTGATGAGGCTCAACAAGAAGTGGCGGGAACTGCTGCTGATGAAGACTCTCACGATGACGACCCTGTCATCATAAAGGTCACTGCAGCCCCAGCGGGAATGCAGCAAACAGACACTTTGACCCTAGCCCGAGAAGCTGCTGAGCGTGATGATGTTGTCGACGAGGAGGCAATGGAAATACCACAATCATTGGAGTTAACTAGTACACCAACACCTACCACTTCCATATTTCTTCTTCGCCAGAAGGGACCTCCATCCACCTCGACCTCGATTAGTGGTGGTGAAAGTGCACAACGTAGTAAAGTTCGGCAATCCACATCCTCCACTGCATCTGGCATTAGAAGCATGAGCGCCACCTCCTCCCGCCCCCACAGACATTTCAGTTTGGGACTTTTCTAGTGTTTGCCCAAAAAAGGAAAACTTCGCCATTTGTAGCATTTGTAAGCTTGCAGTTAGTTGTGGTAAGTTTGGTACCAACTATGGTACCAGAGGCCAGAGAGGTCATCTTAAGAGACAGCACGCTGTCCAATGGTTTGCGCACCTAAAGGAGATCAAGGAAGCCCAAATTGCAAGTCAAGAAAACGTTGATGTTTCATCTGATGATGACGAGGAGTAAGAAGACGTGTCAAACACTTCACTTACACCCAGTACCCCTGTCAGCAGCACACCCCATGTGAGCCACACTAAGAGTGTGGGAGAGAGTGAGACACCAATGCGAAAAAGTTCATCAGCGAGCGTAACTGGGTCGAAGAAGTCATCATCATCATCATCCCGTAAATGCATGGTCCAGGGCAACATTATAACCCTGTTGTTTTCAGAGGCGCCATATGATCGCAACCACCCACTGACGCGTCTTTATAACACTAAGCTGGCTAAAATGCTAGCTCTGGACCTTCTCCCTTTTTCTTTTGTAGAAGAGGTTGGTTTTCTAGAATTAGTGGCAGCGCTCTGCCCTAAATGGAAGGTTCCTAGCCGGTTCTATTTTGCCAGAGTTGCGGTTCCAGCACTACATGAAGATGTGTTGGAGGTGATTGGGGCAGCTTTGCAGAAGAGTGCTGTTCACACTATAGATCTGACAACAGACATGTGGACCAGTGGCGCAGGTGCTGATTACATGTGCATCACTGCACACTGGGTCTCTTATTCAGGGGTTAAAGCAAAGCTAAACGCAGGTGTCGACCCGGACCAAGTTTTTAAAGCTGCTCGGAAACATGCAACACTAGCCATGTATGGCTTGGAGAAACGTCATACAGCAGAAAACATTTTGAATGAGTTTAACACAAAGGTCTTTCACTGGCTGTCCCCAAAAAAACGCCAGATTGGTTATGTTTCCACGGATAATTGGCGCCAATGTAGTTAAGGCCATGGATCTGGGTCACTATTTCAGAGTGCCGTGTTTGGCGCACTGTATAAACCTGGTTGTTAAAAAATTCTTGAGTGAAGACAGTCCAGCGTGCGAGTTAGTGGCCACCTGCCGAAGAATGTGCAACCATTTCAGCCATTCTTTTAAGGTCCGGAAGCATCTGAGGAGCCTGCTACATGAACGTCGAATGCCAGTGAAAGCACTCATCCAGGAGGTGCCAACACGTTGGAACTCAACCTTCTACATGCTTGAGCGTCTGTATGAGCAGTATACAGTACTCGATCACTATTTCTTAACACTGGGTACAGCTCAGAAGGACCTGAGGCTAGATGCGGTGCAATGGAAGCTAGTTAAAAGCCTGACAGACATGCTTCATCCTTTTGAGGTCTTCAAGCGTGCAGTCAGCAGGGAGGACTGTAATTTGGGAAAAGCTATCCCATTGTTGCGCATGCTGGAGCACCAACTGAAGGTGGTGTCTTCTATGTTTCAAAAAGATGAAGAAAAGAAAGACGCTTTTGTTTTGGCTGAGAAATTATTAGAGCGCCTACTTGGCGATGAACGTCTTAAAATGATTAACTCAGAACAGCATTACATTTGTGCTACTATTCTGGATCCACGCTACAAAAAGGTGCTGGCAGGCCGAGCATTCTTTGGTTTGATGATGAAGATGTTACAAAGTACAAACGTTGGCTAGCCTTGTCAGCCATGAGGTTTGAAAGAGAACGGCAGCAAATTGAAGGAAAAGGCAGTACATCAGCATCAGCAGGCCATCCCCAGTCAAAAGAATCCACTTCTGCACCTGTGGCTGTGGCACAAGTGACCTCTCAGCCGTTAAAGACACCGGCAACCGGATCATCTGCACCAGACACAACAGTAACATTGGGTGAAGAAGAGGATTGGCTAACTTTCCTTGGGTTTGGTTCTCTAAAGGTCCCAGCAAAAAGTAAGCAAAGTGGAGGAACCTTGGAGAACCTTGAGTCGATGGTGCAGGACTATCTGAATGACTCAACAGAGGTCTATGTTAATGCTGACCCATTGGCGTATTGGCATGGGAAAAAAAAATTGTGGGCACAGCTCTCCAACCTGGCTATAAACTACTTGTCTTGCCCACTCGCAAGCGTGTCTTCTGAACGTGTTTTCAGTAAGCATGGGCGGAAAATCCGTTCCGCTCGCGGATTTTGTGGATTTTCGGTAAATTCGCAATCTGCGAACGCTCGCGAATTTACCGAAAATCCGCAAATTCGCACGCAGCGGATTTTTTTTTCTCGGTGATACAATTTTGAGGCGTGCGGCGTTCACTTACCGTCATTCAGCGTTTGCCAAGTTGTTTTTCTCGATATTTTGTGAGTGCTGCGCCATTTTGGATCTTGCTGCGGGATCCTGCGGGAGTTTGGCGACGCATCGCGAGAGTTCGCAATTGCGAACATGTAGGTGCGGCGGGCAGCAACAATCTCGCACTCGCGAAATTACAAAATTTGCAATTCTGCACAAGAAATCCACTAGCAAGCAGCATAGACCTTCTGAAAATGATGATTTTTATCAGAATAACTCCTCAGGTTGACATTTGCCTGCACTTTTTTGGATTTGAGGCCTTTTGACTTTCTTTGGATCACTTTTGGATTAGAAATCAACTTTCACAAGTAAGTTTGTTTGGGGCATTACAGTTGCTGTTCTGCAGAAAAACGAGTTTTGCAAAACTGCAAGCAGTTAGCAGGTGCAAAAGTTCACTCATCATTAGTAACCATTCCCTGTAGTACTTCCTGAGGGGCACCTCCAGAGTTCAGTTGCCTATGTTTGTTTGGGGCATTACAGTTGCTGTTCTGCAGAAAAACGAGTTTTGCAAAACTGAAAGCACTCAGCAGGTGCAAAAGTTCAAACTCATCATTAGTAACCATTCCCTGTAGTGCTTCCTGACTGGGGACCCTCCAGAGTTCAGTTGCTAGTTGCAACAATTGTATGACCCTGCTCTGACCCTCACAGCAGGCTCATAGAATAGCTACAAGTAGGCCACAAAGGTCCTGGAAAAAAATTGCACTGCAACAGAAAGCAAATTACAGATAAGGAAGCAGGTGCCAGACTGGAATTTTAAAACAGTAACACATTAATAAATCAACCCCAAATTAATTCATGTCAGTTGAAGCAGGGCAGGTGTGCTTGCTTTCCCCCCCCCCCATAATCTACAGTGATGATGATGAACCAGAGAGTGGCATTGATGTACCAGAGGGTAGCATGTGAGAAACAGAGGGTGGCAGTGTTGAAACAGAGGGTGCTGTGAACCTGTGATGATGAACCAGACGTAGAAACAACATAGTCGCGACCGTTGCGTGCCGACAAGTAAGTTTGCAATTGCGAACTGGTAAAAAACCCTCGCAAACTGGCAGAAACCCTTGCAAACACAAAAAAAAACAAAAAAATCTGCAAATTTGCTAGAATTCGCGGATTTTGCGGATTGCGAGTTCGCAAATACGCAAATTTGCGAACACCAGATTTGCAAAATTCGCCCATGTTTAGTTTCCAGTGCTGCTGGTGGCATTGTAACTTCCAAACGGAGCCGCCTCTCACCCAAAAATGTGGAGAGGTTAACAATGATCAAGATGAATCAGCACCTCATACCACCAGATTACAAAGTACGAGAACACACGCCAGATGAAGACGAGGAGGACAGCAACGTAGATGAGGAAATTTCTTCTCTGTTAGGTGACACTGACCTACTCCTGCCTGAATTCGCAGAGTATGAGGACGAACTCTTATTCTTATTCCCTGACACCGAGCCCTGAAAATGAGCCAATGAATCAATAACTTTCTTTTTCGTCTTTTTTCACTTTTATTCCTGTGTGTCTGTCTTTCTTTGTTTTGCACAGTTAATATAATTAAAACTTTAATCACCTAATCACAAAAACAAGCCCATCAGCAGAACTGTCTTCACTTGTTTGCTTATTGATTTGAAGGTGGCGCAGTCTGCATTCTTCAGGTTCACAAGTTCACAAGAACATGCTCCTCTATCCTCCTCCTCCAGACTCCTATTTCCCTCAAAGCAGAGGGCTGGATTACGCCCAATGAAGAAAGACTCTGCACTTGTGGGGGTGTTCTAATTCTTTGCGGGTGAGTTGGCGGGTCTTGGGGCCATTGCTGGGAAGATCTAATACCGGATAAAAGTGGTTTTGACCAAATCGGAGGCGAAAACTTTTTTGCGTTTTTGCTGACTTGCTTGCCTTTGAGGTGCTCTTTGGGGGGGTTTCGGGTGTTTGTGGGTGAGTTTTGGGGTCTGGGAGCACTGCTGGGACAGTCTAATTTTGATTGCATTTGCTTTTCAGGAAATCTGTGGAGGAAAACGGGAGTTATGACCTAGCTGTACAGCGCGTTTGGACCGAAGGCCGATAAATATTGTAAGTATGAGATTTTCCTTTTTGGCGGTTTGGGGGTGTTGTGCTTTTTTGCGGATGGGTTGGCGGGTCTTGGGGCATTGCTGGGAAGGTCTAATACCGGATAGAAGTGGTTTGGACAAAATCCATGCTGACATTTTTTTTTGCTATTTCTGACATTTTGCTCATGGAGCGTTTTTGGGCCTGTTTGGAGGGCTTCCTGGTGTTTGTGGTTGGGTTTCAGGGTCTGGGAGAACTGCTGGGTATGGATAGTTTTGATTGCAAGAGGTTTGAAGCAAATCCATGGTGGCAGAGGGGAGTTAGGGCCTAGCTGCAGAGCGCGCGCGGAGTGATTTTGGAAATTGCCATGAAAATGACTAAGTCCCCATTTTTGTACTTTTGCTTTTTGGCTGTTTGGGGGTCTTCTACTAGTTTTCGCCTGGGTTGACGGCTCTGGGGCCATTGCTGGGAATCTCTAATACCGGATAAAAGTGGTTTGGACCAAATCGGAGGCAATTTTTTTTTGCGTTTTTGCTGACTTGCTTGCCTTTGAGGTGCTCTTTGGGGGGTTCCGGGTGTTTGTGGGTGAGTTTTGGGGTCTGGGAGCACTGCTGGGACAGTCTAATTTTGATTGCATTTGCTTTTCAGGAAATCCGTGGTGGAAAACGGGAGTTATGACCTAGCTGCACAGCGCGTTTGGACCGAAGGCCGATAAATATTGTAAGTATGAGATTTTCCTTTTTGGCTGTTTGGGGGTGTTGTGCTTTTTTGCGGGTGGGTTGGCGGGTCTTGGGGCATTGCTGGGAAGGTCTAATACTGGATAGAAGTGGTTTGGACAAAATCCATGCGGAAAAGCCTTTTGGCACTTTTTGTATCTTAGGGTTCGTTAGGGTTAGCCCTAGCAGCAGGATTGCATGTGTTTCGGGGTGTTCTAGATTTTTGCAACTGAGTTCTGGGGTCTTCTTAGAGCACTCGTGGGAATGTGTAATTTTGGTTGCAAGTGATCTGAAGAAAATCCATGGTGCGAAAGGGGGGATTTGGCATAGTTAAAGAAAGTGTTTTCCACTATTCTTAACTTAGGGCTCGTTAGGGTTAGCAGTATTTGTATTGCATGTGTTTGGGTGGGGGGCTGTTTGTGGGGGGGTTTGCGAGTCTTGGAGCGATGCTGGGTATGGATACTTTTGCTTGCTTGCAAGTGGTATGAATACAATCCACGGTGGGTAAGGGGGTATTTGGGCCTACTTTTACTTTCAAAGTAAGTTTTGTCACCAGTTTTCTACTAGGCCTCGTTTATTGAGATCTGATTGGGGGTCTTCTACATTTTCGCGACTGGCTTTAGCAAGGGTCTGTGTGGGAGCACTGCTGGGAAGGTCTAATTTTGTTCTAAAACACAGTTTACAGTGCACCTAGCTTGAGGGGAAAGATCCGCTAAATTAATTTGCCCATACTTATTTATCCTTCAAAAGGAGACTCAGACAGAGTACGCACTTTCAAAAACATTGTAGTCTATTAGGAAACTCAAAGTGTGACTTTTTGCACTACACAGTGTACATACCTTATATTTATTTGTCAGTGGTGTTCTAATATCACTTCCTGTTTTTCCATCAATAATTACAGGCCGGGCTTCAGTCTGTGCAATGGGAAAAAAAGGATGAAGTCAGGCTTCACATTAGCGAACCGCAATTCAGCATCCGCCAGGCAGGCAGTGGACAGGGTGTCTTCTGGTCACCAACATTGATGGACGGAGTGTCAGCTGGAATGGAGGAGTGCCGCTAATAAGAGGAATGGTTTGATGCGTGCAACTTACTTACCAAATTCAACAGGACAACTACAACAACATACAGATACAGTATCCATTCTTTTGTAATGTTTTTTTAAGTAATGTTATTGCTGTGAACTTCTATGAGTGTGACTCTGCATTTCTTGGATCTCTCTCTGCTTCTAAATTGATCCTACAGCCATTCTATAGGTTTTACTTCGGCTATTTTTTAAACCTAATTTAATGTAAGAAGTGTTTCTCTGAGTGCAGAGATAGGCAAGTGAAAACGCTGCAGCCCTGTCATTCACGGATGTCGAAAGTACAACTTACTTTTCAGTAACAATGCATGCAGTAGTGCATGCACTTCCTTTATGTCACTTAAAAGATTTATGGTTAGCTTTGTACCCAAAGATTTCTTTATCTTCAATTAATGTTTGTCCATGCTGTGCTTTTTTTTTTCTTCTCTCAACAAATCCTACCCAAAAAGAAACCCCCATTCCTATCCATTTTCCAAACCCTAACCCTCTTCCCCCGGGCTGTGTGGTTTTGATTGATGTGTGACTAAATGACATCAATAATTCCACACACTTGCTGGGGAGGATAAGGTTATAGCAACAGGCTGGTGAAGGAATCTGAGGATATATTCTAGACTTACTCAGCTTCAGTACTATTTCTTGTAGTAGTAGCCAATGTCAAATAAATTCAACGCAGGTACTAGTTATACTTTCAATACTTTTACCATTTGTTAGGCTACATTGTGGCACTGTTCTAGTGTACTGTCACCTGCTATATTCTCTATCGTACCGTTGTAATGCTCTAGTAAGGACAAACCAGGTTTCATTTTCTTTTTTTCCATAGGCATGCAACTGCCACTGTGTCACACCACTAGTACCACCGCAATGAGGACATTTCATCCGCCCAGGATTGTCAACCTTAATCGCCATTTCCCGGGGAGCCAGCCCTGGGCCTAGCCCTACTTTCAAACACAAATTACAGGTAAGATAAGCGTTTGGTGGGAGGTAGTATAATGGAGTATTAGGAGAGACGAGAGATTGACAATAGTACTACTAAAGTCCTAGGACTCTTGAATTCACTTACTCTGTGAGAGGCACTTAGTGTTGAAAACATTTAGCCATTTACACTTAAAGGAAGAAAATGACACAGACTTAAGTTTCAGGAAAACAAACTTACTGTTAAACCCCCACCCACCAGACTCAAAAGCAGTAAAAAACAGGTATGCTCAGATAAAGTTTCAAAAAGTATATATGTGTAGCCCTAACAAAATAATCTCCTGCAAGACCCTCCCTAACTCCAAAGATTGTCTACAAAAGTCCCAAAAACAACCCAACTCCCAATTCCTACCCCCCAAAAGTCTCTAAAAAAGGGGGAAGGGACACTACGGCAGGATGATGTTCACTTTAGCGGCCAGGGCATCATACTCCTTGCGGAGGGTGGCATGGTCGGAGCGGAGGCCCTCCACCAAGGTCTTATATGTTAGGACCTCCTGCTCCAGGTAGGACACTCTGAGGCATAAGCGGTGCTGGCGTGCCTTGCAACTCCTGTGGGGGGCAGCTGCTGTCTTTGCTGCTCGGCGGTGGCGGTTGGCTTTGGTAGCCCAGCTTCGTACCGCTGGAGCACTGCGCTGGCTGGCAGCCCGTGGGGGCACGGAGGAGGATGCAGCTGTCCCAGTGGATGTTGTACCAGTAGACTTCGTGTCCTCCTCCTCCAGGGCCACCAGCCGCCGATATTCGGCAACAGTGTCATCCAGCCATTCGAGCCTGCTCCTTCCTTGTTGGTGTTGTTGATTTCGAAGGAGGAACTAAATGAAGAAAGAAAGACATAGTCTGTAACCAATGCTCCTTAAGAATAACACAAAATGATTGAGCAGAAAGTTGTGTCACAGTACAAGTAGCAACTTGAAAGCACAGTACATAATTATTGAGGCCAGTATCTATCTAACCTCCCACTTCTTCATCCTTGCTCTAACATTAGTGGGAGTTTAAGGAACAAATTCTACGAGCACTATGGACTTCCATTACAGTCGACTATGACAGTACACCAGTCTTCTTCTTCTTCTTCTCTCTTGTTTAGGAAAATTGGTACATTATCTTATGCAAGCCGGCATAATGCCAGCGCAGTGAACTTGCACCCGAGAAAAACAGACGCACACCATGATGAGTGAGACAGACTTGCGTTACTGTACCAGTCCAGTACATGCAGGTGGTGAAGCTCTTACTTTTCTATTCCGGGTGGCACTGAGAATACTCTGTTAAAAGGGCTACTGCTTAATTAATTTAACTTTCACCCTACAGTGCAAATGAGTACTAGAAAAGGAAAATGAAGAAGCTAAATCTGATTATCTATCACTTCACATGGGATGTATTTGTTTACATATGGGATGACTTTAGGTGCTTTGCTTTTTATTGAGTGAACAGTGATACACCCACACATGAATGACGTACTACTACTAAACTAAACTTATTAAGAGAGGTAGGGAGTGTCCACCGTAATAACCGGATATATGCTGTGCTTGCAGTTGCAATACAAACTACTGCTACTATTCATGGTAGTATTTGGACAAAATTACAACTTCTTTTCCTTGCCTTTCCTACACTGGAACGGACGTGCGGGTGCGGTGTTACATGCTCTTCAAAGTAACACTTAGTTCATCCAGTGACTGTCTACTCTCTCTAGATACACATATGCTATCTAAGAGTCAGATAGTACCATGATCCAGGCATCCATCCATTCAAAGTATATGCACACATACAGTTTCTGTTTCACCCACCCAGGCTGTTCTCCTTCCACCCATCCTTGCTTCATCATTCACCCAGCCATGCACCATACCATATTCTTTCCTTCCCAGCCACCTCGGGGACCAAGCAAACACATATCATTCTTCTTTGCCAGTCATCATTAAATTTCTCGTCCTTCCACACTTACTTACACCCTTCTTTCGCTTTTCGTTCATCCCATCCATCAAGTTCATCTCAGATCTGAATGGGATTCTGCTCGCCAAAAACTTCACAGCTAAGTCGAAGTACATTTAGAGGAGGCTACTACCTGGTTGATTTATAATACACCCGTGCAGTAAGCACACTCTGCAGTCTTCAATCTCAATAAGTAAGGAATATATAGCTTACCTCTGCCCGCCACCACCGAGTGAACCCTCACAGGCACATTGGTGTCGTCCGGCACTTGCACCTCCTCCTCCCCAGAAGTGTTCTCCTCATCCAGCACCACCACCTCCGCGCTGACCCCGCCACCAGATGTTCCACCTACAAAGTACATTTAAGAATGTTAGAATACACCACTCACTCACTACTATATAATATTTGATCTAGGAATAAAGAAATGTGAAAAAAACAGAAAACGATGTAATAATTTGTGACTGTCTACTCTAAAGTAAAAATGTCCCTTTTTCCAGGGAAGGCTGTTGTCTTGCGGCACTTTTTGGCACAACTGATGAATGCTTACTTTTTAATTTTAAAAAAACGCACCACTTTTTCCCCTAACAGACAGAAGCTTGACTTCTAAGAACACGAGCAAGATCAAGTTCAAACCAGGTGAGAGCTCGGCTCGACCACAAGAAATGTGTTCAATTAATCGTCAGCACTAAGCACTTTTCCATTTTCAGTTAAACGTTTAGTTTTATGACAAACTTGATTTTAATAAATGTGTTTACTTTTAATAAAACTTTTAAACTTAAATAGACTCTGTGGTTTTTGGTCTTCTAGACTAGAGTGGCTGAGCTAAAGGTTTTGCAATTTTTGCAAGCATGAGTCCGTGCCTCTGACACATCTTGACTCTGACTCTGTACTCTTGTCCTGCGTTGGATAATCATCATTGGGGATCAATCATCGGTGACTTTGGGAGCTAAATGACTCTGCCACACTATCTAGTCAGTAAGGAGATTGGGGGTTCAACTACAAAGTCTGTTATCACTGAGGTATGTGGAAAGTCTAACAGCGTCTATTATAATTGAGAAGCTAAGCAATGCATTATTTAGTGTCCATAGTTCTGTTTGTGCAGATTTGTCCCTGTAACAGCAGTAGAATGGATTGTCCTCCTATCCAAACCAAAAGTAAAGAAGTATCCTATTCTTTCTTGGTGGTCATTCACCTTTTTATTGTTGGCAATTGTCAAAGCATAAACATTTAGAAGACTTGAAAAGACATTATGGACAATCCCAGAGGACTGCACTCAGTGCATAGAGCTACTGCTGACTAGAATGGGAGTCCAATGGAATTGCCAAATGTGCAATCTTAGTTAGCTAAGTTAGCTACACAGACAGACTAATAAGAATAATCTAGTAATACCACAGGGAGTCATAGTCGAGGCAGGATAAGAATTTAGATACAGTCTACAAGAAGATCAAAGACGATTTAGAAAAAATCGAATGAGGAACGCTAGGAAAAAATAGGTACTCTTTATTAAAATTAAAACTTACTGGGGCCAGCAAAGGAGCCCTCGCCTGCCCGATCCTGGCCTGCATCCTGTTGAACAGCAGCCACCTCCTACTGTGTCCTCTTGCCCCTAGGGGAGCTGATGTACAACATGAAAGAAAGAAAGACCAGAAAACATGGATGATATTTGTCAACCAAATCAAACATTTCAAAAGAACTATAACAAAATATTTTGGCGAAATAGCAAATAGACAACTATTCCACAGGATATATTGACCGATCTCATGTGGTCTACAACGTTGTTAGTATTGCTTGATTTGCACGCGAAGTGACAGACAAAGTCCATCGTGATTGCAGATCAGCGACAACACTAAAATGTTTCCTACTACATTAACCTGTCATTAAAATACTCAAACTATCAATCCACCACCACTATTTCTTCTTATCGCCATGTGTACAAAGGAAGGACTGGACTTGAGTCTGTAGGGGTTGATTTAGAAGCCCCTTGCGGCTCTTTTGCTTCATTGTTGCGTGACTTTTGTGACGCAGCGGCAGAACAAAAGAGGCGCCATGGTGCGGCGTATATTAACAACGTGACGAATATGGGAGATGCATCATGTTGTAAAGCCCTGCGCCATCAGGGGGCGTTCCGGCGCAGGACCGCATTCTAAAAGTGGCTGAGGGAAATCTACAAGATTTTAATTAGTCACTTTGAGGACAATGATGCATGACTCAAACCCTGCGCCTGCTTGAAGCAGACGTACGGCTTGACGCAGCATTGGGGAGATAGGGCACCCCAGAGCATTGCTGGAGCTGCGCCATCGTTGCGACGCAACTCCAGCAATGTGCCGCCTTTACTGCACAGATGCGTAACGCTTTGGTGACGTTTTGGGCCAATTTTTTTTATTTTTTTTTATTTATTTATCATAAAACAGCACATTACAAAGCGCAAGTAGCCATTCGCCTACATCCCTTCTCGGGCCGGCAGTAGGTCACCTTATCTTATCAATGACGCATAAGCATAACAGATGGAAAAAAACCCAACTTCAAGTCTAGTAAGTATTCAGTCAGAGCGGGACTTCTCCGGCAGGCCAATACTATCGATAGTGTGATGTGCACTGTGTGTATATGGACAAATCTATGTATTTTAACATTTTCTCCCAACCTGTTCCCCACCCCAAAACCCCGCCTCCCCTCAATCGGTCCCCAGTCTGTGCTCTTCATGTGCGTTAGCGTGTAAACTGTGAACGTGTTGTGGCTAGTGCTGCATGCTACATCCTATTGTTGGCGTGGCGCACAATTACTAGCGCATCCCTGCTACTTTGCAGGGATGCGCCGGTAATTAAAAATCTGACCCTTAGTGTCTAGCATTATGCAGTTCTTTAAACTGCACTCATATATAATTTCACAGGCCAATGAAATGAACACAAAATCGAAAACAAATAAGCATAGTAGCAATTCTACTGAGAAGGAGAGCAGTGCACCTGAAATGCACAGAACACTTTGAAATATAATTTACCTACAATGTAATCAGCAGCATTAATGCTCTTGGTAAAAAACAAAAATTTGCAATATAATAACACACAGAGCAGGAGAAAACAGAGTAGTAAAGAAATAGCTACTACTACTCACCAAGCCCGGGGATCTCAAGGCCGAGCAGGTCAAGCAGATCGCGTTCCCGGTCCAGGAGATCTGTCCAACGTTGGGTGGCCTGGTTGTAGGTGCGCCGGACCCGAGAGTGTTGGTACATGGCCCGGCACACCTTCTCCCACCGCTTCTGGCGCTCCTGGATCCCGTACCCGCGAGCGATCTTGCCGCCTGCCATGATGGTCCTGGGGAGGTGGCGCTGAACATAAAAAATTAGTGCGGCCACCTCCTCCGGGCTGAAGATCTCCCGGGGTGCGACCTGCTCCCCCCTCAAACGCCCGCACGGGAGCCGGGCACGGGGTGCGGGACCCTTCCCCTTCTCGGGATGCTTCCCGGCTCCCTTTACCATGGCCTGGGCAGAAAGGAAGCAAAATATTAAAGAAAATAGAATAGGGAAGAAGAAAAGAAAAGAGTTTAAAAAAGTAGGTTAAAATTAACCATAAGTAGCAGAAAACACAAAAATATAGAGCTAGAAAAATAGAGGGATAGATAATAAGTAAAATAGATAAAAAAAATCTTCAAACAAGCAAAGGATGGCAGAGATTCAGAGAGGATAGAAAAAGCATGCCCAGAACTATAGCAATGAATGAGAAACAAGATAGCCGTGCCCGTTCACGACCGCTTGGGTAAGTTCGCTCGAGATCTTCCTCGCGAACACACGCAAAATTGTACTAGCGAGCTGCACAATTTGCGAGATTACACATCGCGCCCGGAAACGGAAATACGTCATGCAAACAAGATGGCCGCGCCCGTGAACGACCGTGAGGGTAACTTCGCGCCGTTGCGCTACAAGCAGCTCACTAAAACGCACAAAACCTGGCGAACTAACACGCCGCAAAAAAACAAATCGCATATTCGCACGAATTCGCGGCTTCTGAATTCGATCTCGCGCACGTTAGCGCCCCGCGAATCCCGCGAAATTGCAGAAAAACGAGTTTTGCAAAACTGAAAGCACTCAGCAGGTGCAAAAGTTCAAACTCATCATTAGTAACCATTCACTGTAGTGCTTCCTGACTGGGGCCCCTCCAGAGTTCAGTTGCTAGTTGCAACAATTGTATGACCCTGCTCTGACCCTCACAGCAGGCTCATAGAATAGCTACAAGGAGGCCACAAAGGTCCTGGAAAAAAAATTGCACTGCAACAGAAAGCAAATTACAGATAATGAAGCAGGTGCCAGACTGGAATTTTAAAACAGTGACACATTAATAAATCAACCCCAAATTTATTCATGTCAGTTGAAGCAGGGCAGGTGTGCTTGCTTCCCCCCCCCATAATCTACAGTGATGATGGACCAGAGGGTGGCATTGATGTACCAGAGGGTGGCATGGGTGAAACAGAGGGTGGCAGTGGTGAAACAGAGGGTGCTGGGAACCTGTGATGATGAACCAGACGTAGAAACAACATAGTTGCGACCGTTGCGAGCCGACAAGTAAGTTCGCAATTGCGAACTAGTACAAAACCCTTGCGAACTGGCAGAAAACCCTTGCGAACACAAAAAAAAATCCACAAATTTGCGAGAATTTGCGGATTTTGCGGATTGGGATTTCGCAAATACGCAAATTCGCGAACGCCAGATTCGCAAAATTCGCCCATGCTTAGTGGTGACAGTGGCATGGGAGTGAATGCATTAATGTAAGAGTAACCAAATATATGTCATGCATTTCTTCCAGTTTTGCCAATCCCCAAAGTATTAGCCATATTGCTGAGAAAGAACAGAGAACATATTCTAGTAGTTCCATTTTGTGGTCCAGAAGATTATAGTTCTCTTTTGCAGTTCAACCTCAATGGCTCCTACTTCTCTGGCTGTAACCTCCCAGATTTTCAAGCAGTGTTCTGATTGTGTCAGTTGGATTTAGTCTGAAAGGAGCAGTTTGCACAACAAAGGTTTACCATTTCATTTCAATACAACAGTCATATGCATTCTACCTTAACCCCTTCGATGCTCATGATGGAACGGTTCCGTCATGAGGCACAGTGGAGCTGTGCTCATGACGGAACCGCTCCGTCATGACCACACCCATTATCATTGGCCCTCAGCACAGGAGGGGAATATCTCAAGCAGTGATGAGGTTAAGGTTAGGCATTGGGGAACTTTCAGAAATTCTGTCCTAGTCACTCATTTTCACTTTGGATTATGATTTTTCTACAATTCTACTATTTTTGTGGGATGTAGTGAACAATAGCTGTTGGTTTCCATTACGAGGGCTGAACTGACAGCTATTAAGGAGTGTAAGGATCTTTTGGTCGATTATAAAGATAATGTGGATTTAACTTCTTGTTTGTTGAAGACATTTCCTCTTTTGTTAGACTCTAGTCGCTTCCTTGAAATTCACCTTTAGGGCCTTATTATGAGTACGGCGGTACTAGGACCACAGTACTCCAGGTAATGGTCCGACCACCGACATCATGGCGGGTCTGCCTGCAGTATTATGAGTGTGGCGTCGGGCCGCTACGTTCGCCAGGATACAGTATTCAGCAAGTGGTGGCACAGCAGGAATATGCTGGTGGTGTCACTGCAGCACAGCTGAGCATATTCCGAGTTGCTTTTCCACCACCCAATTCATGGCAGTAAGCACACCATGGAAAGGGTGGTGGATATGAAAATATGGGGGCACTAACAGCTCCCCCTGCTGCTTCTGGGCCTGGTGGTGCACGCAAGGGTGCCCCCCCTGAAATTACCCCGCAGTCCTGCAGTGTGAAATGCATGACATGGTGCATGCCACACCATGCAGGAACATGCTGCAGGCGCTGTCACAGCGTTGATCTGTTGTTAAGGCTCTCCTATGAACCTAACACATCCGCCACCATGAGACTGCTGCACAACTTCCCGCCTGACTTGGATTCAACTCAAAATTCAGTGGGCGGGTACACCATCAGGTTGGTTTTCCTCCAGCAAGTGCAGCAGTGGCAGTGCTGCAGGAGGACCATCAAACTCTGAATAAGGCCCTTGGTGATTATTGCCCTATAGATACATACTCAGGAACAGAGGTCTTAAAACTCTTTGATGCCAAGACCCTACCTATCAAAATGTTTTAGGCGAAAGGACCCCCTCCTGACAAAATTATCTAGAACTTGATACTCCTCATCATTGACAACCATCCACAACCATAAACACACACAATCCCCACAGCAAATCATTTTTACAGTCAGGAAATAATATTAAATAGTGTTTTGCAAACCAAAGGTCAGTGACCGTGGGGGTGTGGTCAAAGGTGTGGCTAAAAACAAATTGCCTAATTCTTGAGTAATTGCACACAGCAGCACCACAAGTCCTCATTACGCCTACTGTGGGGACGTGTAAGGTGTTGGCGCTGCCCCAAGTTTACATGGTTTTGTAAATCTGGGGCACCGTCAATATCTATGGGTGTTGCGTGGGAACATATAACACAGAAGATTAGGAAGGGTCCAAGGGGAAAAAATATTTAAAGACCACAACACAGTCTACACCCCCAATTTAACGAGTAATGACACAGCAAAAGACTAGTGGTGTTCTATATTGGACACTGAAGACTGAGCAAGAAAAAGAGCCTATGTGTCAGAACTTGAATGTGTGTAAATGAAATGAAATGAATCCCATCAGCCCACCCATGTGGCGGAGCCTCGTCATCTGGGATTGTAACAGGTCGAGGTATAGATAAGGAGACACACCTGATGAAATTGTGTGTTTCTCCAATTCTCCAAGACCTTCAGTGATAATCCGACCCAGAATATTGTATGTGGGTATGATGGTGGGAGAAAGTAAGATTTGCAGTGAGAAAAAAGTGTGATCAAAGAACAAAATGTGCTACTTAAAATTGGCTACCATGATGTAAGGGGAATCATTAATGGAAATACATCATGGTGTCAAGATTAAAAAGAAGTGTATGACAGTCTGAAAAAATGACTGCCCAAATTAGATAGTACAGTGGTCAACATGTTTTTGCCATGCAGGGGTGTCTCCCCTACCAGGCTTTCATCAGGACCTTGGAAATACACTACAGTAAAAAATTTACAAAAATCAAAAGTAAATTGTTGTTACCAAATAATACCGGATACTATATCGCCCGCGAGATACTTTCTGCGTCGGTATATCCAGAATTTCTAAAGGATTCTTTCCTAGAGAGTTCAAAACACACAAGTATTTAACAACTTTGTCTGACACATACAGAACGTGCTTATTATCAAAATAAGGAGTTTTCTTTTAAATTGCTTCTAAGTCAACCTTCATAAAGATAGTAAAATAAAAAAATGTATAAATGTTATTTTACTCACCCAAATATTCTTGGGAGTAAACCACACTTCTACTGGCCACTGCTCAGGAAAATGGAGGCCCGCTCTATGGTAATGGAAAATGACTATTTACCAATGTGTAGGTTATCCTATGAAAGTGAAATCTAACAAATACATATCCATTACATGTGCTCTCTTACAGGAGCAATAAGAAAACCTTGGTATATAGTCACTTTAAATTGGAAAAAGCCGAGAAATCAATGTCTGTCACCAAAAGTGGAGCAAAAATGTAATATTTCAAAAACACAGCTATGGTATGTCCCAGAGGGCTGCTCTTGTTAATGTTATCTATATCAAAAGTGTGTGACCTGGATTAAGAAGACTAGAAGATTGAAAGATCACACTTTTGGAATTTGTCAAAATAATTTATAGTTTAGCTCCTCCATGGTACCCCTTTCATCTAAACTTGTTCTTATAGAGAGGATGGAGTGGCTAATCCTGTAAAAAAGCTTACTAAAATAATGCAATCTTGCATTAAAAGATGCACACGAGTGAAAGAAAAGCGAGACTTCCTGGGGCACCTTACCTGTCCGTCGGTACCTCTGGCTTCGTCCTGAGCCAAGGGGGAGGTACCGACGTGACGGTGCTCAGTTGTTAATAACGCGCCTCATGGCCAATCGTGGCGCCGTCGTCGGTCATGTGACTGGCGGACCTGATTGAAAGCGGAGCTTGAAAACTATAGTTTTATGTCCAACTAGCGGATTGGTACAGCTTCCAATAGGGAAAAGCTGATTGGTCCTCTTACAGCCAACAAAATTCTTGTTACAAAACATGGTGCTCAGTTGTTAAAGAACCGTCTCTTAGCAAAACATTAAACCGTCATCGGTCATCTGACCGGCGGACCTGAATGGAAAACGTATTGAGAAAAAAGTATTGAGAAAAAGGGGCTTTAGGAGTATCGTCTAAAGACCCATCTTTTAGCAAAACACTAAACCGTCATCGGTCATCTTACTGGCGGACCTGAATGGAAAATGTATTGAGAAAAAGGGCTTAGGTAGTATCGTCTAAAGATAACTCGCGGATTGGTATAATTCACAGAGGGGGACTGCTGATTGGTCCTCTCACGGCCAATCATAATTGTTCTACAAACGTTGGAGTGATACAAACCCGCTGAACATATGGGAGTGGCTTGAGTTAATCCCGTATGTCAAAAACCTGTATTCATCTGGTGTACCTGACGGACCCCGATCAAGGCATACCGGCCCTCTTGCGCCTCTGTAATGACCACGGAGAGATGTCAGGCTACACTATTAATTGGAGTAAATCAGAATTGTACGCCCTGACGGGTGGTCACCCAACGCTTGGTCCGGACTGCCCTCTGCGGTTGGCCGGCTCCTCATTCAAGTACCTTGGTATCCACGTCACGGGTGACCCGGCAGAATACGAAAAACTGAACCTCATGCCACCGCTGGACTGCCTCAAACAAGATGCAAGCTTCTGGGCGGGATTACCGTTGACGATGCTAGGGAAAGCAGCCCTGTTTAAGATGAAATCCCTGCCCCGCTTCCTATATATCCTAGACAATACCCCATTTGCTGTACCCCAAAAATACTTCAAGAGAGTGGCGGCAGTGGTCTCTGGTCTGCTGTGGGGCAACCGCCCGGCGCGTATAGCACACGCCAAGCTATGTAGGAGCTGGTACGAGGGCGGCATCGCACTCCCCAACCTTTATCTCTACTACTGGGCGGCACAGCTCAGACCGATCAACCAATGGCTGCATGCATCGCAATCGGATCCAGCGTTTCGGGCAGACAGGGCCCAACTGGGCACCAATAATCTGCTGGCACCGCTTTATGATAGACGGAAACTCAGACCGCTGAAGGGCCCTACTAGGCTCACAGTGGCCACCTGGCATGCAGCCACCGCTGCGCTAGGGTGGAAAGACACACTCACAAAGCTCACTCCACTCTGGGACACACGAGCCCTAGGCAATCTTCGGACCAGTAAGGGGTTCTCCCGTTGGGACGATATCGTCATCTCTACGGTGGGGGACATGTGGGAGCGTGGGGAAGTCATTACCTTCGCCCGTCTGAAGGAAATCTATGACCTAGGGCCACATGAAACCTACCGGTATGTCCAAATCCGTCATGCATTACTGGCAGCTATCCCGGCGGGAACGACTCTCCCCGAGTCCTCCCCGCTAGAAGATCGCCTTCTGACGGATTACATGATAGAAAAGGCCACCTCCCTCACTTACCGAAAACTCCTTAACAATTCCCCAGACCCGCTAGTGCCTCTTAAGGAGAAATGGGAGCAGGAAGTGGGCGAGCTAGATGAACATGAATGGAACGAGGCACTGGCGTCCCCTAAGGAAGCGGGCATATCGACTAGAATGAGGCTCATCCAACTCAAAGTTCTACTCAGAACATATTACACCAGGACTCTGCTTCACCGCATACAACGATCCCCTGATCCCTTCTGCTTGCGAGGCTGCGGGGAGGAGGGCACGCTCTTCCACACATTCTGGGATTGTTCAGTTATACACACCTATTGGCGTCAGGTCATGCGCACTGTGTCACAGGTGCTGGAGGTCTCGGTGCTGCCGGAGCCGCGGCGATGCCTCCTCAATGTGTGGGAACCAACTGACTTGTCCCGGCATGGCCGCCTCTGGGTAACATTGGGGATGATGATGGCCAAGAGATACATCGCGCAGCGCTGGGGGATGGCGGACCCCCCGACGGCCTCACAATGGTGCGTAAATATGGACAGGGCCATGATCACAGAACGGGCAGTTTACTTGAACAGGGCTTGTCAGGTCAAATAGAACAAGGTGTGGTCCCCATGGAACGCATACCGGGGCAACATCTGCGATCCGCTACCTGAAGATGACCCATTGGACTCAGCCGAGGAAGACGGGTTGGGATGAGGAGGGTTGATTAGTGTGGGGGGGTACTTCCGGGGGGGATGGGGGGTAACGATGGTTCGCTCACACCCTACCTTGCCTTACGGGCGTGCATGAGGTTGGTTTCAACTCAGGAGTGAACTCACGTCTAACTGGCAATAAGCATACTCATTGATCGTGCTGTGACTTCCCAAAGTTTTGAATGTTCTTTCTTTAGGTACAAAACAGAAAATGAAAACCTCGTTCACCAAGCATGGACCATTTGTATTTAACCTTCACCACTTGTTTACCGATCTTTACCTTCATGACTTCGGCAACTACCTGCACAAATGTATTGTAAAGAACGTTTTTCTGTGACACCTTGATTAGCGGCCGGCCCATTCGGGTTGTAGGCGACAAGCTGTGTGAAACTGTGAAGGCATAATAAAGGTTTTCAAAAAAAAAAAAAAAACCTGTATTCATTTGATACACACTGGTACATTTCTCATTGTACTTTGAAGATGATAACAGACGAGCGGGAATAGCGCCCGAATTGTGACTCTCGTTCTGAGAAGCCATCATTAATGGTTGGTTAAACACACAACCAATAAAATTATGTTGAACCAGGTCCCGTGGAACCGGGCCAATGACAAAGTAGTTGAAAAAATAATAATAATTGAACGACAAACCACCTCTATTGTTTAACAGCTTGTCGAACATGTTCCGTGAAGATAAGGACGGACTTAGTTGTGGGGCAATTCTGAGGTCTCACTCTAATGTGACACTCCTGTGCGGGTAAGATATCATATATAACATTGACACATACCACTATACATTTATTGTGACAACCAAATGTCTAACTCATATATGGGGCTGCTGTGCGAGAGAGATATCTTGTGTGGCAATAACATGACATAGGAAAACACCTTAAGGTGAGTAGCAGTGTGCCTAGGGTGTTACCCAAAAGAGCTCGATAAAATAGGATATGTCTGCCTCTTAATATCCTGTCTCTATTACATCTTTTAATATTCAAGAGACAAGAACGAAGTACCCTCTACTCTGGTGGAGAGTTGTGGAAGATTAGATCAGGGTCCCTTAAGGGCCTCAGTTTAGCAAAAAGACCCCTCTATAGTATCTCCATGTGCAAGGTGTCCCCAAAAGGGCATGTGTCACAGAAAATGCCCATTGATTACAGGTTGCTTTACACGAGGGTATCTCAAACAAGGCAAAGTGCTCTTTCAAAAGAGCATAGGCCCGATTTTTGAAAAAAGTATTTTCTCATTAAACGAACAGTGTTCATATTTCACACATACGGGTGACGCAAGGGGTAGTTATTAGATGGATACCCAAGGAATGTCATCATTTAGACCTTCTGTATCACTTTTCAAACGATGAATCCATTTTTGTTCTCTCAAAAACAAGAACCTTGAGATGTCACGTACGTGAGGTGGCACAAAGGGTTTCTCCAAAACTGTCCACCTCAATTCCTCTGGGGAATGTTTCATTTGTATAAAATGGTTGGTAAGTCTGGTTGCTCATTTGTTGCACTGAATGGTGCTCTTATGCTCATTTATACACAGTTTAATCTTTCTGGTCGTCATCCCTACGTATCGCAAGGCACAAGGACACGTGATAAGATATATCAGTTTCTCACTATTGCAATTAGTGTGACTCTTCAAGGTCCATGGTCTCGAGGTTCCAATATCTATGGTGAGAGTCTTAGTTGCTTGAGGACAAGTGGTACATTGTCCACATGGGAAATGGCCTTGTACCGAAGGTAGGTTCCGTAAAGTGTTGACGGATGTCATCTTTGCTTCTTGGTCTCGTATGGAGCAGGCTGTCTTTTAGGTTGGGACCCCTCTTGAAAGAGAACAACGGTGTCTGAATTTCAGAACCTGCAGTATTGAGAATCTTCCAATTCTTCTTCATTGTTTTCTGCAGTTTGTTTGACAATGTGCAGAATGTTGTCACAAAAGTCAATCTAGCAAGTGGTGGTTTGGAGACAGGGGGATTTAACAAAGCTTCCTGGTTGTTGTTCATAGCACGCTTCTGTGCTCTTTTGATCATGTGTCTTGGGCAGTTACGGTCTTGCAATTTCGAAGCCAAATCTTTGGAGAAAAATTCAAAGTCACTTTTGGTGGAACAATTCCTGCGGACATTTAAAAATTGTCCAACAGGCAGGTTCTCCCGTAAAGACTTCGGGTGATGACTGGCGTAAGACAACAAAGAGTTGTGGGCCATCGGTTTACGGTACAACTTGCTCCCGAGACATCTGTCAACAGGGAAGATGGTGATGTCCAAAAATGCAAGCTCTTGTTGACTATACTCAACAGTAAACTTCAGAAAAGGATTTTGATCGCTGAGCCATTTGTGAAAAATGGTAATAGTGTCTGGTGTTCCATGCCAGACGACAAAAATGTCGTTGATATAACGTTTCCATACCAACACCTGACCAAAAAAAGGGTTGGTGTGGTTGAGGACACATTTCTCTTCAAAAAGATGTACATAAAGATTTGCTAGAGAAGGAGCAAAAACACTGCCCATCGAAGTTCCCGATGTTTGCAAATAGAGGCTGTCTTCAAAAGCAAAAAAAAATTACATCATAGCTAGACGGGCACATTCCATGATAAAGTTGACGATATAACGTTTCCATACCAACACCTGACCAAAAAAAGGGTTGGTGTGGTTGAGGACACATTTCTCTTCAAAAAGATGTACATAAAGATTTGCTAGAGAAGGAGCAAAAACACTGCCCATCGAAGTTCCCGATGTTTGCAAATAGAGGCTGTCTTCAAAAGCAAAAAGAAAATTCCATCATGGCTAGACGGGCACATTCCATTATAAAGTTGATTGGTGTAATAGTCTCTAACACCGAATCTTCCAAAAGGCTTCTGATAGCTTGCAAAGTCTCCTGTTGAGGTTTGCTAGTGTATAACGATTCAACATCGAAACTGACCAATAGGTCAGTCTCGACATTGAACTCAGTCTCAGGGAGGATACGTTTTCCATTCAGGTCCGCCGGTCAGATGACGGATGACGGTTTAATGTTTTGCTAACAGACGGGTCTTTAACAACTGAGCCCCATGTTTCGTAACGAGAATTTTGTTGGCCGTAAGAGGACCAATCAGCTTTGCCCTATTGGAAGCTGTACCAATCCGCTAGTTGAACATAAAGCAATAGTTTTCAAGCTCCGCTTTCAATCAGGTCCGCCAGTCAGATGACCGACGACGGCGCCAAGATTGGCCATGAGACGTGTTATTAACAACTGAGCACCGTCACGCCGGTACCTCCCCCTTGGCTCAGGACGAAGCCAGAGGTACCGACGGACAGGTAAGGTGCGCCAGGACGTATCACTTTTCTTTCACTCGTGTGCATGTTTTAATGCAAGATTGCATCATTTAAGTAAGCTTTTTTACAGGATTAGCCACTCCATCATCTCTATAAGAACATGTTTAGATGAAAGGGGTACAATGGAGGAGCTAATCCATAAATTATTTTGACAAATTCTAAAAGTGTAATCTTTCAATCTTCTAGTCTTCTTAATCCAGGTCACACACTTTTGATATAGATAACATTAACAAGAGCAGCCCTCTGGGACATACCATAGCTGTGTTTTTGAAATATTACATCTTTGTTCCACGTTTGGTGACAGCCCTTGATTTCTCAGCTTTTTCCAATTTAAAGTAACTATATACCAAGGTTTTCTGATTGCTCCTGTAAGAGAGCACATGTAATGGATATGTATTTGTTAGGTTTCACTTTCATAGGATAACCTACACATTAGGAAATAATCATTTTCCATTACAATAGAGCGGGGCGTCCATTTTCCTGAGCAGTGGCCAGGAGAGGTGAGGTTTACTCCCAAGAATATTTGGGTGAGTAAAATAACATTAATACATTTTTTTGTTTTACTATCTTTATGAAGGTTGACTTAGAAGCAAGTTAAAAGAAAACTCCTTATTTTGATAATAAGCACGTTCTGTATGTGTCAGACAAAGTTGTTAAATACTTGTGTGTTTTGAACTCTCTTAGGAAATAATCCTTTAGAAATTCTGGATATACCGACGCAGAAAGTATCTCGCGGACGATATGGTATCCGGTATTATTTGGTAACGACAATTTACTTTTGATTTTTGTACATTTTTTACTGTAGTGTATTTCCAAGGTCCTGATGAAAGCCTGGTAGGGGAGACCCCCCTGCATGGCAGAAACATGTTGACCACTGTACTATCTAATTTGGGCAGTCATTTTTTCAGACTGTCATACACCTCTTTTTAATCTTGACACCATGATGTATTTCCATTAAAGTTTCCCCTTACATCATGGTAGCCAATTTTAAGTAGCACATTTTGTTCTTTGTTCACACTTTTTTCTCACTGCAAATCTTACTTTCTCACACCATCATACCCACATACAAAATTCTGGGTCGGATCTACCACTAGAGGTCTTGGAGAATTGGAGAAACACACAATATCACCAGGTGTGTCTCCTTATCTGTACCTCAACCTGTTACAATCCCAGATGACGAGGCTCCACCACATGGGTGGGCTGATGGGATTCATTTCCTTTCATTAACACACATTCAAGTTCTGACACATAGGCTCTTTTTCTTGCTTAGTCTTCAGTGTCCAAATATAGACCACCACTAGTCTTTTGTTGTGTGGGAACACCCACTGCAATGCCTATGGAACAGTACTTGACATAAAGTAAGGCAATGCAGCGACTTAAGCTACTTTGTCTTACTCCATATCTATGAGGCGATGCAAGGGAAACAGCCATCACATTGCATGCATTACAACGCATGTGATTACAACGCAGTCGTTACAACGACCGCGTTGTTACATCGCAGTACCATTACAATGCAAGTTGCTACAATGACTTGCTCGAGGGGGCGGTCTAATCTAAGGAATATTATAATTTACTATTCCAACCCCTTTTCTACCGTTGCACACACTGGAGTTGGAATAGTAAATTATACTATTCCTAAGTCCAGGGCGCCCTCTAGAGCAAGTTGTTGCAACGACTTGCGTTGTAATGGAACTGCGATGTAACAATGCGGTCAAGTAACAACCACATTGGTCAGGCATGCGTTGTGAACACATGCAATGTAAAAGGCTATATTCCCATGCAAAGCCATGCAGGGTGACTTTGCACCACCTCATAAATATGATAGAGACTCTTGCGCTGCCGATGCTTCTGCTTCAAAAAAAGTAATGCTCCAGCGGCACAAGCCTCTCATAAATCAGCCTCAAAATATTTTGTTCATTTTTTAGGTCTTTCACCATCTGGTAGCTACATATAAAATAATGGGTAGCTTAAATGAAAAGATACATTTAAAAAGTTGTTGTTCAGTGGGAAATGAACTGTACTACATTATGAAACCTCAATTAGTTAATGCACTGCAGAGGTCTGTGTGTAGCCAGAGAGCCACATAATTACATTTAGTTGGTGCAGTGGGGAATGGTGACTTGTGTAATTTTAGTGCTACAAGGTCACAGCCTGTTACAGCAAGCACTGTGAAAGTGGAAGTCATTATTTTATACTTGCATTACACACATTATAAGATAGACTGCTACAAACTGTGCAGATAGTTTCAGAATAAAAAGGAGCTCACAAAATACAGATTTTAGTAATACCAGACCATAAGTAATGCAATTTTATTTTCGGCATAACTGTCCCTTCAAGACCGCCTCAGGGCTATTAAGTGCTGTGTAAATACAATTAAGATTAAAAGCATGCACTTGACAGCCCAATTGTTAACTCTTTGTAATACCATTAAAAAAACGAATCTTTGCCATCGCAATGCTTGGAATGATTGAAGCAATTAGGGTCAGATCCGCTCTCAAGCACCCGTTACATTTGCAGATTAACTCACACTTCTGCATTTCATTCAGGGAAGCAGGTACCCTGACATGAAGAATTGTTTTACCTGACTGCCCGCCCTCTTCCTATCGCAGCACAGGAGACTCAATTAACTTCAGCTGGAGCATTTTAACAATTGGAATGAAGCGTCCTGGATGGTTATCCTTTTCCAAAAGGAAGAGCACATGTTTTGAATTCCAGGCAGAAGTGAGGGCTGGAAATGCACAACCCCCTTCCCAGGACTCCGCAGGCCCCCTGGGGACCGGGCCACACAGATTGAAGATTTCTGCTCTAGAGTCTATGTCAACAGTTAATTTCAAGCTTGTTGCTATGAAAGTGGTGCTCGAAGAGGCAATCACTTCAGTTAGAACTATTGGGGAGACTAGTGCTCTTCTTTTTAGGGAGCTCTTTAATTTCTGTTTGGGATGCTAGAGTGATTTTAAGGCTATATTCAACAATGGTCCTTAGGTACTCTCAGCAAAACATAAATAAGTCTCACTGTTTTCCGTTTTTACAGATAAATACAGACAGAAAATATTCTGTTTCTTGTCCGTATTTATTTTTAAATGTGGATAAAAATGGAAATTGGGTTGCTTTTTGAGCAATTTTCAATACTGTCAGCCATGACTGACAGGACAATAGCTGTGTGGATTGATATCTAAGAGGGTTAAAAAAGAAAGGATTTTAGTAAAGAGGCATTACCAACAGTAGATATGCACACGGTTGTTACTGAAATATGTATATTTGCATATAACTTCACTGATTTATCTTCTGCTGGTGTTTACAGCACTGAAACCTGGCAGGCATTCAAGCATGACTGCATATTTATTGGTTTAATAAATGTGGAATGATACTAGTTTCAGCTTCATTTTTCCACAAAATCCAAAAGAAATATGGATAAATACAGATAAAATTAGCAAAAAATAAATATGGATAAATAGAGACGGAAATGGCAAAAAACATAAATACCATAAAACCGGGACGCCTAAACATAAAGCACATAAGGCTGATCTTCCAGTATTTTCCATCTCTTCAGATGGTAGTTTTGTAGGATTTCAAAACGGCTTTACTATCAATCCTGAGAGATCCCAGAAATATGTTTGTCAATTTTTGAGTTGTAGAGATTTTACAGTAATAATTAGTTGGTTAAGAATGGCAATAGATTTGGCCTATTCTTTAGCCTACGTACCTCTCCTGGCTGGAATTTGCGGATGTTTTACAATTTGAAATCTGTAGAGCTGCCACTTGGACTTCTTGGATCTTTCACTCCGCATTACTAACTAAATAATATTTTGAAATAATGGAAAGAGAATTGGTATTGGTGTTGGTGTTTCAAGCTTAATTGTGTCATAAATATTTGATTTTGATACTTCTAAAAAAATCATGATAGTGTTGCATGTCAGTGGTTAATACACCGGGGGAGGTCGGACACTGCTTCTCATCTAAGTATAGGCGAAATTTGTGAATTTTGCGGACCACGAATTTGCGCGAATTCGCGGTCCACAAAATTTGCGAATTTGTGCGAACTTGGAAATTATTTTATTTTGGCGTGTTCACTGGTTTTTTTTTCAGCGCAGCTACCGCGAACTTACCTATAAAGTCGTTTTTGGGCGTGGCCATCTTGTTTGTGGGAGGAAAACAACTCGGCAAACTCAGAATCAAGGTAAATCAATGCAGCGCACACAAGATTGTATTTTTAAAGCGCGAACAAGCAAAAAAATTCACAAACTTGCAAATTGCATGGCAATTTCGCGCTATTCGCGGATCGAGAAATTGCCAAAAATCCGCAAATTTTGCGAGCGGAACGAATTTTCAGCCCATGCTTACTCTCATCCCAGCACAGTTCACTCCGTTGTATTTTTGTAAAATGCAGTACACTTACTTTAAAGTTGCTGTAGTTTTCCACCAAAGTTAGTGCAGGTAGTGCTGTTATCTCTCAACATATGTTTCTGGCTTTAGCCCTGCATCAGTAGAGAGCAGAAGTAGTAGAGAGCACTGAAAAGTTATCTGAGGTTGCAGAAACGCTGCCCAAGTCTTCAGATGTCACAGTACCACCCCATAGGCACACAGGTGCCTCCCAGGTGAGCTTGTCAGCTCTTCCGGTCAAGGGATCCTTTTGAACACAAGGGGGAGTGAGCACACTGCCTCTAAATCCCAGCACAGTTCACCCCATTGCAGTCTGGGGAATGCAGTATGCTTACTTCAAAGTTGCTGTAGTTTTGCACCAGAAGTTATTACAGGGCGGGCTGTTATCTCCAGACAGTGTCAGTGGTTTATTGTAATATTTATGCATATGGTTTTAATGATGACGTTGATTTAACTTTGGTATTCCTCATACTTAATGAATGGAATGAGGACAAATGACATGGAGGTAACATGGGCTGATCATCTTGCACCTAAGTTTAGCACTGCAGTGAAAGTCAGCTTGGAGACCACTCCCGGGTCAGCTGCATAACACCAACCAAGGACAATTTAACAACTCTAAGTGCCAATGCTAGCAAACTTTCAATTGTGACAATCGATTGTCAACCCAAACATCTCACAATTGAATAACAAAGAATAAAACAATGTCAAATTGAAAAAAATAATTGCGGGAGCTCAATGGCATAGTGCCCCTGGTCCAAATGGCATCCCCAGGAGACATACAAAACAAATATTGGCAATTGGGCAGGAAAATTGACTAGGGTCTTTAATGCTGTAATACAGATCCAGTATGTCCCAGATTCTTGGAGAGACTCAATTGTCAATTTAATTTCCATGGGGGATGACAGGTTCAAGCAGAATAATTATTGTTTAATAGTCTTAATTGACAATGAAGCAAAGTATTTTGCATCCTACCTTCCTGAGGATCTTTGCTCAATGTAATCCCCCTAAATTAAACTGGTTTTACACAAGGAACGGAGACTCCCACTAACATAATGGGGCCAGGTATTTTTGATCTCATGCTATCTAAGTTGTACTTGTGCTTTATTGGCTTTAAGGCCAAGTTCAATTATGTGCCACCTAATCATCTCTGGCTCAAATTTGTGTCTGGGTCATACTGTATCATTTATTGTGAGCTACACCATTACTATACACAGATTCTAGGTTAAGAATATAGGGCCTCATTAGGATTGCGGTTTTCCGCATCCTCCGGGCCAGCGGAGGTGTCCGCCGGCCCGGACAATGCGGAAAAAACGCTGCGGAGCCTTCAAAGACCCTCGCCATATTAGGATGGTTGGGGGGTCAGGAAGACCGTCCGCCGCTTTTCCGCCATGGTCGCCTTACGACTGCGGCGGAAAAGCTCTAATATGGAGGCAGTGTCTAACAGCCATATTAGGATGGGGGTAAATATATAAGCCTTTCCGCGACGGCTTCTCCGCCGTGGAAAGGCATACGGAGATTTCTTTGGGGGCCCGTTGCGGGCCTCCAGGGTGACGGGGGTGGGGGGTGCACATGGGGGGTACCTATGGTACCCACCTGCATTTGCATGCACAAAGTGGAAGGCACCGCACGTTTTAGCTCAGGCATTCTTATCTCTGTATAGCTTGCTGAAGGGCCTGTCTCTCTGCCCCTTCTTAAACATCATTAAGGCTGAACTCTCAACAGTGACTTATTGTAGTGAGGCAGTGTGTGGCTGCGATGCTTTACCACTTGACACCACAATCACAACACTTTTTAGGTGTATCCTCAAACTGCGAAAAAATACTTCACCAGAATACATTTGTTTCGAATTTTAAATTATTAAAGTCTCTGGCCAGGCAAAGAGGCAATATTAAAACTTGCTACAGGCTAAAATAGACAACTATTCAAGCAACTTGATACCATGGTCTACCCTATCTAATTGCCCCCCCAATGCCTGGCAGGCAGCACCTGGACACTGATATACACAGGTTTGGTCCAGGCTTCTTTTGGGACCTGAATATACCACACACAGCCCTAAAAATTGATCAATGGCATGACAAGGAAACTGTTGGTAGTGGCAGATAAGGCAACACTGTCCAAAAGATCTCATGCCTAAATGAGGTTACAGAATTACAAGTTCTTATCATCTCAGCCCTTCTTTAATTCTGATTACTCCTTTGTCTTAACCAGACTCTAATGCGTTTTGCTCTGGCCATTTACCGGCCTTACTACTCAGGCTCCCTTGGTTAAGGGCCAGCAAGCAAAGCTGCTTTCATCTATGTGGAGCTTCCGGGGAGGATTTGGTCCATTTGGATTGCATATGTCGAGCTCTTATGCATGACAGAAGGGATTTTTTTAGGGCAGATTTTTTAGCAAGGGAGATTTAAACCTGCCACTGATCCAGCGTCACTATAGAAATCCTGTCTCACATGCGTCACCATTCACTACCTAATACTCACCAAACTAATCAATAACCAGGCCCATGAACAAAGACAGAAAATCATGAAGCTGAATCATATGGCCTAATTCACTACACTATTAAACTCATCTGTACATATTTACAACTGCAGTATAACATTTTTATTCATGAATTATCAAACAAACATTTATTTAGACCATAGAGGCCAACGGATTTAAACTGATGGTAACAACTCAAAAATCAAGACCAGTTTGACGTTTTAAGTCTTTTATTTTTAAATTCTCAAATTTCATAAACTTTATTAACTCTTTATTAATATCAAACATTTAATTTTATTAATTCAATTTTATTCATTAATCATTGGCTCAAAGATCCGACAGTTCAACAATGCATAAAATAATGAATTTCAGAAAACATTAACCCTATTCCCTAAATTAGCTTTCTGACCTGAAAAGGAAAATAATTTTAATAAACAGTTGTATTCTTACGTGTCCATAGGAAATCGGACAGCACTTCGCACTCAGGAAACAGTCAGCCCCGTTCCCCTCAAGAGGCCCAATTTTTATACCTTTCTTGCTCGCTAATCTAACTAAATGTTATATTTTAGTAAAATACAGCAACCTAATTGGTTGACATCCATCAGACCACGGAGAGGCCAACGCATCAGTCACTATGACATCATTATGTCATTGTCCATTGAGACGAAGCAACACTGGCTTCCCAAAGTTGATACTTTAAACCAAAAGTTTTTCAGTTTATTTCCTCCAGGATTTTAGCCAAGCTGCCTCTACACGCTTCCTTGGCCTTGACGCTTTAGCTTTCGGAGCTGTTCTGTACAACCATTGTTTGAGCTTCTGCACATTTCCGTGCGTGGAAGTTTTTTTCAAAACAACAAGATCGTCACGTTGCACTCTGCTCCTTTTGTCAGGCCAACCAACTTTCATTAGCACTAGGCCCCAAACTTTTCACTCGAGCTAGTATTTAAACAAACACAAAAGAATGATTAATTCAAGTAAAATAAACCCTTCTGTAACCCACCAGACCGTTGCTAAGAATTAAGCCATTAATAAAAGGCATCTAGCAGAAGCAAACAAATAAAGCAGCACATAAAATATCTACCATTCTTCATATAGTCCAGCTTTAAGTTTCTGAAAGAGTAAAAAGATGATTAAATAATACACAGACAAACAATCACGACATAGGACAAACATGTAAGCACATATAATAAAAGCACATGCCATAATGATCAGCCGCATATTAATAGTGACAAAGTCAATAGGACGAACATGACAAACAAAACAATATTAATCATGTGTTACGTGACAAACTCGCAAATGCAACAAGAGCACATGTCATTAGACCCGCGTGTTCGAGTGTGTGGTGCAATCTTATTCTAAGTTGGATTAATTAAACAAATCATGCAACAATTCATTAATAGATTAATTCATGTTACAGGGAATGAATTTCACGAGTCAGAATAAAATAATTTCTGAAGCTCGCTCCATCAACTCCCTCATCTGGTGATTTAAAAATCACCAAACAACACCCAAAAATTTCAGAAATTTTTTTCACCCAATTTGGAGACGTCACATATTGGATTCTCTCGATATTAGTCTCCCTAAACTCCTGTTTCTGCTGTCTGGTCATCTCTTTCAAACTGAACCCTTCGCATTTCCTCTAACTCATATATCTTCTCTTGTTCCTTTCTAAGTTTGAAAATCCTTCTCTTCTCTTTCTGATGCTTCCTCCTTTTGTGAATCAAACAACTAATTTTTAGCAGCATTATCACTATAATTATGACAATTACTGGATAGAGCACTTTGCCAATGATGGAGCTTCCAACTTCAGAAAACCATTCTTTTATAGCCTCCATTCTTTTCCCAATTCGTTCAGTGAAACTTTCCTCTTCCATGGGTTCTATCTCCTCATGGAACTCAGTAATATTCTTGATAAGCGACTCTATATTCCGACTCTTGTCAGGAATATAAGTACAGCAATGTTGGACATGTAGGACCCCACAGACTCCTCCCTCTTTTGCAAGCAGAATATCTAGGGCAAGACGATTCTGCATAACCATGCTTCTGGTAGCAACAAGTTCTGTATTAACTAATTGGAAACCACTTGCAGTATCTGTTGACAACCTATCTACAATTGTAGAAACCTTTCTGATTTTGATTGAATTCATGGTAATTCCTACCATAGGAATAACAGCACCAAAGATGTCTCCCAGAACTTCTGTAAAACTTTCTCTTTTGTACCTATTCAGGTTCAGATGTTCACCAAATTCAAAGGTACCCTTTTCATTTCTGTCAACATGAAAATTTTTTGGAAAGACCAAGCCAAGATAGCATGTCCCATACCAATGGTCTGGGAGGCTAAAATATGCTTTATTGCCACAAATAAAATAAATCCCAGGAAAAATTGGATCCTTACCACCTTTAAATCCCCATCCCCCTATGATACGATATGTATCCTCACATTGACTAGCACCCACAAAATAATTATCATAAAGCGTATTGTCTCTTCAAATGCAAAATTTACCACTAACTGGTTCATCTATGTGAAGTGCAGCATTTGTGTTAACACCATTTAATTTAGCATCCTCCATTTGCCAGTACTTAGACTTAGCATGCTTTAACATCTCATTTCTCTTGTAAACAGTCCTTCTTTCCTCAACCATGTTCAGGAAAGTCTTTTCTTCTGCTCTCATTTTGCATGTTAAATTATTTCTATATGCGTACTCATAGTTGAGTTCATTAGTAACTAAAAAGAATTCCCTCATCTGTTTCGCAAGTCTCACTTTGTTCAAGCTATTTACAACTTTGAGATTTGCAAAAACCTCATCAAAATCTGAATAATAATATTCCAGGCGACCAGTTTGATAAAACAGGCTAGCAATTACACTACAAGTAATACCATAAGTAAGAGGTAAGATATTATAAGTCACCCCCTCTGAAACAGAAGCAGGCAGTTTCACACAAACATAGCAGTCCTTAACATTCATTACTTTAACATATTCAGACAGAAGTCTTGAAAATGAATTGCTTGAGAAATCTCCAACAGATCTATCTTGATGAGTCTCTGGATCACGCTCAATAACTCTGCTAGACTTGCCAGCATGTTTCTCATGTTTAGGCTCTACCTTACTTATTATATTAGTCTTAAGTTTTTGCTTATTAACATCAAAAGGATAGACCACAGCTAATATTACCCAAACTAGGATTAATAATATCACACAAATTGAAGTCATTTTGCAACATCTTTTGAGTATCGAACACCTAGAAGTATCTGATCTAGGCATTCTAGAAAATTTGAAAAAAACAAAAATTTAAAATGTGAGTAAACTATAGAATAAAACCCTAAACAGCTTTTCTTCGACCCTGTGTCACATAAATATGTGCTCTCCAACTAAACACAATTTCTTCGACCTAAAGTCACCTAACAAATTTTCTTCAGCCTTATGCCAAGAAACAAGACTCTCAAGTTACCTAACAAACTTTCTTCAGCCTTATGCTAGGAAACAAGACCCTCATCAAAAATGTTAAACACTTTTAATCTTTGTCACTGAGTTCTTCTAGATCTTCCTGACTGCTGCTCTCAACCTCTACAATTGGCGGAATAATGATGTAAGTCCACTCTGGGGACTTATACTTCTGCTTTGGCTTTTCTTGTTTTCGTTTTTCTTTTCAGTGTCACCTCCCTGACTACATACTTCGTTGATTTGATCTTTTGTTTTCTTCACCAGTTTGAATTTCAAATTATCTTCAGGCCAAATATCTCCTTTCCTCAAGATCTTTTTCTTTGGCACACTTTTGTTACATTCAGCTTTCCAAGCTCTTTTTCTGAATTTTCTTATTTCATATTCTTCGTCACTATCATCATTGTCTGTATCTGAGACTTCAAATCTGTACCTAGGAATTTCTTTACTCGGCAGCTTCACTCCATTCAGAACAATATCCTTACTGGTACTTGGTAGTTCTTCCTCTTCTTCAGGAATCACCTTCAGCTTCCCAGTCTCAGGCTTTTTGCTCCTATACACAGAGTTACTCTTTTGTTTTTCAATACTTCCTTGGATTAGATTTTCATATTGCTCAGAATCTTCTGCTTCCGAATCTCCTTTTTCTATTGAGACTCTTTTTCAAGCAGATCTTCATCAACACCTCGATCTCCAGTTTCGATATTCAGATCTTCTTCATTCAAGTTCTGATTCTCATCCAGATTCTCTTGATGTTGATTTTCTTGTTGATCATCAGACTCAGGATCTTCTGGGTCTCCTTCTGAATCCGAATCAGTTGTTGTCTCACTGTCTTCATCAGGATTTTCAGGAGGTGGTACATGAATTGTATGGCTCGCGTGCACCCACCTTTTCAGCCCTTTGCATTTAACTGCATTTGTTGTGACCAAAATCACTTGTCTTGCCTTCTGCCACCTTGGAACTAAACAGTTTCTTCTTCGATGAACTGTGGTCCTTACCCAGTCTCCGGGTAACAAATCATGGGCTTGCACTTTCTCCTTTGAGATTACATCTGTTCCCACCTGATGAAATATAGAATTGACTACATCAGACAGGTTCTGGCAATATTCAAAGATTGCACTATCATTAATACTCATTAATTTGCCAACTGGAACAAATGCTTGCCTCATTACTCTACCCATTACGATGTCATGAGGGCTAAGACCTGTCTTTTTCTCCGGAGTGCTTCTTAATGACATTAGGACAAGTGGAAGTGCATCCGTCCACTTCACTCCTGTAGCTAGACACATTTTTGAAATTCTATTCTTGATAGTTCCATTTATTTGTTCAACAACACCTGATGCTTCTGGTCTGTAGGCACAGTGCATCTTCTGTTGAATATTCAAAGCCTCACAAATCAGTTTCATCAATCTGTTTTCAAAATGAGTTCCACAATCACTTTCAATGGTTATTGGAAATCCGTACCTAGGTATGATCTCCCCAAGAAGCAATTTTGCCACAGTGACTGAGTCATTGTGACGAGTTGGGAAAGCTTCCACCCATCTTGAAAACAGACAAACAAATACCAATACATATTTTAGTCTGTTGTGCATCGGCATCTCAATAAAATCCATTTGTAATCTGGTAAAAGGACCACCCTCCCGTCCTATGGTTCCCAAACTTACAACAGTTTTCCTGTTTGGATTCATCTGTTGGTAGGTCAAACATCTTTGGCAAAGTGACTCTGCAATGATTCGGAATTTTGTATTGAACCATGTTTCTCTGAATAATCTAATCATAGAATCTCTACCTAATTGTCCTGGACCATGGTACATCCGTGCCATATCAGCAATCATGCAGTTTGGCATTACAGGCCTTCCATCTTTGTAAACTCAAATTCCATCTTCCCCTCTTTGTCTGCATTCATTTTTTAACCATGTGTTTTTCTCTTCCTCATCTGCCTCATCTTGTAAATCTTTCACTTCCTGCCATGTTTCAACTACAGAAATTAGCATGAGAGAATTCATTGTGTGACTTTTGTCTTTTTCCCGATTGATTGAATAATTGTTTTTCGCGCAGTATTTTGCAATTTCATCTGCGTATGCATTCCCTTTGGTGATATAATCATCACCTTTCTTATGAGCTGCACATTTGACTACAGCAATTTGCTCTGGTAACTGAATGCCATCAATCAATCTCTTGATCAATTTTGCATTTCTGATTGGCGTACCTGCAGAAGTTAAATAACCTCTTTGAGAGCACAGCTGTCCATAGTCATGAACTACGCCATAACCATATTGACTATCAGTCACTATGGTTACCCTCTTGCCAGCTGCTTTTTCACAAGCTCAAATCAGACCAATTAACTCTGCAATTTGAGCAGAACGAATTCCTTCAAGAGGTGAACCTTCAACAACATCTGAAACTGTGCACACTGAATATGCTGCTCTCAGAATCCCTTCATCATTTCTCAAACAAGACCCATCCACAAAGTAAACTATGTCTGATTCAGGTAAAGGAACATCTTTTATGTCTTGTCGAGGTTTTGTGCAGTAATCTACAACATCCAGGCATTCATGATCAATGTCATTTTCATTATTTACCTCAGTAACGACTCCATCTGGTAACAGTGTGGAAGGATTCAAATTAACACATCTCGCAATAGAAACGTTATCTGATCCCAGAATTGTTTTCTCATATTTTGTTAATCTGCTGCTTGTTAAATGTTGAGTCTTACTTCTGGTAAGAAGAATTTCAACTGAATGAGGTACATATACTTTTACAGGAAATCCCATAATGATACCCTCACTTTGTTCAAGACTTACACTTGTTGCAGCCACTGCTTTTAAGCAACCTGGCAAAGCTTTTGCAACAGGATCCAAAACAGCTGAGAAATATGCAATTGGTTTTCTCAACTTTCCATGTCTCTGTATCAACACAGACAATGCACAACCTTCTCTTTCGCTGCAGTACAGTTCAAATTCCTTTTCATAGTCTGGCATACCCAAGGCAGGAGCTTCAAATAAGCTCTTTTTTAATTGTTCAAAAGCTTCCAGTTCAATTTTTGACAAACTGATTGGATCTTTTATGTCTGCTTTTGTTAGTCTCTGAAGTGGTTTTGCAATTACTGAAAATCCACGAATCCATTGTCGACAGTAACCAACCATTCCAGAAACATTCTCACCTGTCTTTGTGTTGATGGTGGCTGAATTGCTCGAATCATTTTAATTCTTTCAACTGTCACTTTTCTTGTTCCTTTTGCAATTCTGTGACCAAGATATTTTACTTCTTGTTTGCAAAACTGCAATTTTGCAGGTGACACTTTATGTCCCTCATCTGCTAAATGATTTAACAGGGTAATGGTATCAGTAACACAATTTTCTCGTGTTTTAGCTGCCACAAGCAAATCGTCAATGTACTGTACCAGTGTGGAATTACCAGGCAATATCAGATCTTCCAGAGATTTCTTTAGCAACTGATAAAAGATAGATGGACTCTCAGTATACCCTTGTGGGATACGACACCATGCTAGGATCCTATTTTGGAACCTGAAAGCGAAAATGTGTTGGCTTTCTGGATGTAATGGAACTGTAAAGAAGGCATTGCACAGGTCAATGACCGTGTACCATTCTGCATCATGCGGTATATGGTAAAGAATTACTGCAGGGTTTGGAAAAATGGGACAACATGGAACAACAATTTGATTAATTTTTCTCAGGTCCTGAACAATCCTATGTGTTCCGTTTGGCTTTTTAATACCCATAATCGGTGAATTACATGGGCTGCTCTCAATTTCTTTTAGCACACCTTGACTTATGAATTTTTCAATTACTGGAATGACACCCTCAATTGTCTCAGCTTTCATTTTGTATTGAGGAACATTTGGAAAATCTATTCCCTGCTTAACAATGATTTTTACTGGATCTATGTTTTTCATAAGACCCATATCATTTCCTGTTAGGTCCCAAATTGCTGGATTAACTGGCTTTTTTAGCTCTTCTGGCAAATCATTTTTATCAAACACAGGAAACAGTAATGTTTTCTCCTCATCAACCATTAGCATAGTCAATTTATAAAGCCCATCTTCTTCTGCTGTTTGCATTTCGATGCCATCTGGTGAGCAATATATTCTGCAATTCCTTTTGCACAATATATCACGACCCAACAGATTCACAGGACTGCTGTCACAAACTAGAAATCTGTGTTTATCTTTGTAGTTCCCTATTTCCACCTTTACCTGTTCTGTTAAACTTGTTTTAATTTGCTGATTAGCTACACCTACAACTTGGATGGACTCACCAGAGAGAGGAAGGTTTTCTATGTCTGCTGATCTAACAGTAGAACGGGTAGCACCTGTATCCACAAGGAAAGTAACATCAACATCCTTTACTTTACCATTCACAAATGGACCAGACTGATCTACCTCAAGAGTGGGTCCAAGCACACACTCTTCTTCCTCTCTCAGGCACCGTCATGAGTAATCTTCTGAAGAATCACTCTCTTCTTTGTCTTTTAACCAAAATTGAGAAGCATTTGACATGTTAACTTTTGACACATTATTAACCAAATTACCTCCACAGAAACCTGTTTCGGGAGAAAATCTCTGTGTATTAGCACTATTAGGGAATGGTGCTTGAGGTACCTGACTCTGCTGAATTTGACTCTGCTGTATCTGGTTCTGCTGAAACTGGCTTTGCTGTATCTGGCTCTGCTGATTCGCTACCTGTCGCTGTAGCTGTCGCTGCTGACTTAACTCGTTTAACTGTTGCTGTAGCTGTTGCTGTTGCTGCGGCTTTATCTCACACTGCACCTGTGGATTCAATGAATTATTTTTAAAATTTCTGGGCGGGTTTTTACACTCGCGTTTCCAGTGTCCAATCTCTCCGCAATTAAAACATGGGAGCTTTTGTTTCAGCTCTTCAACATTCACATTAAATTTTGGCTTATTATTATTATTGAAATTATTCTTGAATTTTCCCTGATTCTGCTGCTGCATAGAAGCTAATTGTTGTTGTTGCTGCTCTGCTACCTTCACTTGTGCCCACATCGCCTTTTCCTTGAGATTCTTTTGTTTTGCATCTATCTCATCGCTGCAATATTTTGCCTTTCTCAAGATGTCATCAACTGAAAGTGCTTGCCAGCAGACAATTCCGTTTCTAATCATGTCACCAATTTCAGGTCTCAGGCCATATACAAATCTGTATATAAAGTGACTCATATCCTTTTCACTTAATTTTTCATAGCCACTGTACTGTTTAAAAACTAACAGTAACCTTTCATAAAATGAATGAACTGATTCTTTTGGTTCCTGGTTTGTTCTGTCAATTTTAACCCAATCTACTTCCTTCGGGGGAATTTTTCCTTTCAGCCAGTAAATTACTTTATTATAAATGTCCATGACATCCTTTGCTGGGGCACCTGTAACCGGTTCTCGGGGAGGTTCTTCCTTTGGCCAATCCACAGAAATGTTGCATTCTGTCAAAAGATCTGATGGGACAACAATATCAAAGAATCCATCTAGATCAATCCACAGAACTGTTGACACTTTTATAAATCTGTCTACCTGTCGATACCACTCAACTGGCTTCTCTCTCAAACGTGGAAAATCATTAGTAAACAGGAGAATATCCTGTCTAGACCAACGAACATGCACATACCCTCCTCCAGCTATTTCCCTCATTGGAAATTCTGAAACTACATTGTTTCTTAATCTTTTATCCTGTTCTTTCTTTGACCATTTAATTCTCCATTTACCTAATTCGCCTAATTTTCTGAGAAAACGTATTAATTCTTTTATATGTGTCATTCTTCCAGCAGCATTTAGATTGTCAATGTCTCTTTCAGAGAAATCCACTCTGTAATGTTTCTGCAAATGTTTCTGTTTACTCAAATCAATTTCTAATTCAGCAGCCATTTCTTCCAGTTGTTCATACCTGTTTTTCGTTTTTCACTGAATACTTTTACAGATAAATAGCAATTCATCATCCTGATAGAACTTCAAATTGTCAGTACCAATTGTGCCAATGATTAATTCCTCCAGATCAGCCTTTAATTTATCAACATCAAGCTTTTTATAATCAGGAGCTTCAAGGGACAATCCATTTTGGGATAAATCTATTCTATTTAAACTTTTCTCTGACAGACCTGAAACTGAATCTGCCACTGATGGTGTTTGCGAACCTGACAAACTTCCATTTAAAGTTAAATTTGGCATCATAGATTTTTCTCTATGAATTTCTGAAAGTTCCGAATAAAATCTCTCAGCAACTTTTTGAATTTCTGCATTTAATGGAACTGTCAAAGCAGAATGTCTATTGTCTCCTTGATCGAAAACCGGTACAACAGGACCAATAGTTACTGGTACTGTCACTGCTTCCATGCCTTTTGTCAATTGTTGAATTAAATCTTCTTTCGCTTTATTGTAACTAGAAATTCTGGAATGTCAGCAGGTATTCTCTCTTGATTTCTCACAAAGTTATTTTCCTGTTGCTGGAATCTATTTTCTCTAGGTGTACTACAATTATTTACTGACCCTACTCTTTCAGGCAATTTTTAAAATCTGGGAGAACCTTCTTCAGCTTCTCTAGGAGGTGCACTTGGAGAGGTTTCTGTAGAAACTCTCGGGGTAAATTGAGAACCTGCTTGATAAGGTGGCGGTTTGCGTTTAGTAGCATAAATGTCTTCTAAAACTGCATCATCTAATTCTTCATCAATTCTCCTTCCAGCTTTCTTTTGTTCTAGATCTTCAGTAATCATTATTCTCACTGGATACAGACCATCGTACATATCTGCCTTTCTCCAGCGTCTCACTTTTTCTTCATGTGTTTCTCTATTTAAAATATATTTTGAATTTCTAGGTGCCAGGCATTTGCTTTCACGCTCAAGTTCCATCATTTCAACCTCCCATTCAACCAATGCCTCAAATTGTGTAGGTCTTGGCTTCGGCACAAGATCCATCATTTTTCCTCTCAGGTTTCTCAAAACTTTCATATTAAATGACCCATCTTCTGGCCAGGCTAATACGCCATCATTTCTGGGGCAATGCATCCAATTATCAAACCAAATTACAGTATGATAGCCATATTCACCTTCCATATAGGCTGCGGGTGTTTTGTACTTATGAAGTAATTTACCACCACGCGTTTCAATTTTCTTGTCAGGTTTAAAATAATTTTTCACTTTTTGAAACCATGAAGGCTTCTTTATTACACTATCGCTCCAATAACTCATGTTTAAAATCAAAATCGTTTGTTCCGTAAGCTTCGAAAATGTTTTCCTGGTGTTCCGCTATTCTAACCAATCCGTGTGCGAAAGACACCAACAAGCCAATCAGGTTAAGCCACGTCACCACTTTGCTCCACCAATAGAAATACAGTGTTCAGAACTGTCCAATCTGGTACCAGCTCGTCACTGTCACATGAGCCAATCAGTGCGCTATCTGTGACGTATGTTAGCCAATCAGAGCAAGAACCAAAATGACGTATGCTGCCGCTGCAGCTTCTCTGCGTGTTACTCCGTAAACTCCCCCCTCCTTCACAAAACTTTTTCACGGCGCCATTTTAAGCAAAACTTTCCAATGAATTTTAATTAGTAACTACGAATAAACAAACCACCTGTCTGTTTCGCTAACAAAGTGATAGCTTTACAATCATTCAGATCTCACTCTTCGCATAAAATAGACGACGCTATTTCTATACGATCATTTATTCACACTTACATACGAAAACCCTAATCATTCACGCACAAGATCTTGGCAGGACTTCAACCAACCACAGAAAACGTCAAACGTTAATAAGAATAGACGACGCTATCTCACCCTTCTCTCAAGCTTAGATAAATCCTACTACTCTTTTCACAAAAAGTTTTAAAACGGGCAAGAAGTCCCTATGCTTAATGCTACGATTTCATAGGCAATCCTCACTATAACATTTAACCAGACATTCTAAGGTCCCTAAACTTGTGTTGTACGTCCACAACATGTGATATATTCTATACCACGATTTTGAAACAGAACAAATGCACTGTGTAACTCTTCTAGTCACACTACCCTTTGCCGGCAAATAACCAGGAATTTTTCACACTGCTGGAAAAAATCCTTACGACTGCATACAACGAGTGAACAAACTTAACAACATTTTTTTAGACATGTATCCTATGTAATTCGCATGTGACATGTATGTTACCATAGTAACCATCCTCTGCTACCAAAAGAATTGATCCAGCGTCACTATAGAAATTCTGTCTCACATGCGTCACCATTCACTACCTAATACTCACCAAACTAATCAATAACCAGGCCCATGCACAAAGACAGAAAATCATGAAGCTGAATCATATGGCCTAATTCACTACACTATTAAACTCATCTGTACATATTTACAACTGCAGTATAACATTTTTATTCATGAATTATCAAACAAACATTTAATTAGACCATAGAGGCCAACGGATTTAAACTGATGGTAACAACTCAAAACTCAAGACCAGCTTGACGTTTTAAGTCTTTTATTTTTAAATTCTCAAATTTCATAAACTTTATTAACTTTTTATTAATATCAAACATTTAATTTTATTAATTCAGTTTTATTCATTAATCATTGGCTCAAAGATCCGACAGTTCAACATTGCATAAAATAATGAATTTAAGAAAACATTAACCCTATTCCCTAAATTAGCTTTCTGACCTGAAAAGGAAAATAATTTTAATAAACAGTTGAATTCTTACGTGTCCATAGGAAATCGGACAGCACTTCGCCCTCAGGAAACAGTCAGCCCCGTTCCCCTCAAGAGGCCTTTCTTGCTCGCTAATCTAACTCAATGTTATATTTTAGTAAAATACAGCAACCTAATTGGTTGATATCCATCAGACCACCGAGAGGCCAACGCATCAGTCACTATGACATCATTATGTCATTGTCCATTGAGACGAAGCAACACTGGCTTCCCAAAGTTGATACTTTAAACCAAAAGTTTTTCAGTTTATTTCCTCCAGGATTTTAGCCAAGCTGCCTCTACACGCTTCCTTGGCCTTGACGCTTTAGCTTTCGGAGCTGTTCTGTACAACCATTGTTTGAGCTTCTGCACATTTCCGTGCGTGGAAGTTTTTTTTCAAAACAACAAGATCGTCACGTTGCACTCTGCTCCTTTTGTCAGGCCAACCAACTTTCATTAGCACTAGGCCCCAAACTTTTCACACGAGCTAGTATTTAAACAAACACAAAAGAATGATTAATTCAAGTAAAATAAACCCTTCTGTTACCCACCCGACCATTGCTAATAATGAACCCATTAATAAATGGCATCTAGCAGAAGCAAACAAATAAAGCAGCACATAAAATATCTACCATTCTTCATATAGTCCAGCTTTAAGTTTCTGAAAGAGTAAAAAGATGATTAAATAATACACAGACAGACAATCACGACATAGGACAAACATGTAAGCACATATATTAAAAGCACATGCCATAATGATCAGCCGCATATTAATAGTGACAAAGTCAATAAGACGAACATGACAAACAAAACAATATTAATCATGTGTTACATGACAAACTCGCAAATGCAACAAGAGCACATGTCATTAGACCCGCGTGTTCGAGTGTGTGGTGCAATCTTATTCTAAGTTGGATTAATTAAACAAATCATGCAACAATTCATTAATAGATTGATTCATGTTACAGGGAATGAATTTCACGAGTCAGAATAAAATAATTTCTGAAGCTCGCTCCATCACCACCAAGCAATAGCAACTCTTGCTTCTTTTAACCCAGCAGACCCTATATTAAATTGTTGTTTTACTAAGTATTTATTAAGGATAGATCGGAAAATCAAGTATCTTTTTAAACTGTACTGCAATCTATGCCCTGATTCTTTGTACTTTGTTCTTCTTGTTTTAAAAAATGATTTTAATTAATCATGTACATTAAGCTACTTACCTACATTGTGGTAATGCTTCTATTACATTACCACAGGCCCTTTCATCCTCATATTAGTTATTAAATACCCCCAATGACCAACATGTACACCATTCATTAGTTACGACTGGTATTCCAGCAAGAATATGACTAGTATTCCAGGAAGAATGCAGGGTAACATAGTCCTTATCATAACCCTTGAGGAAGATTTCCTGTTTTTTCCTGCCTCAGATTGTGGATTCCACCTCAAAAGTAAGTGACCAGCATGAGGCTTAATAGGATTATAAGTAATGTGGATTACTGGTAAGTAATTGAAACATTACCACCTCAGTAGCGATCCTTGGCACAGTCTAAGGCATTAGGTAAGCCCTCACCCAGGAGACATGAAGGTCACTGGCATTCAGTGCTCATATTTTTTCAAATCCTGCCCATCGCCCATATGTAGCCTTCTATTGACCCACATCATTTTTTGTTGTCTCTGTCTCCTTTGGAGACAGTGCTATGCTGTGCTACGTAAGGTAAGAGGTCATTTTGTATTTCTTGACCTTCTTTTCTTATAGTTTACATTTGGTTTGGTCGTTGTCCATGTGCTGTCTGGCTCCAGTGCTGTGCTGCTGCTTTTGGGGAGAAGGCTAAATTCCTTTTTGGGCTCTGGGTAGACTCTGCCAATCCATTTATCATCCCACGATTTCACTGATGGGGTCTACTTGTTCTGTGTTCATTACTGGTATCTGCATTTTTAAGTCAGTTATTTCAGACTGTGCAGGTGGGGAGGTGAACTTAGCTGCTCTTGAGAGCACAGTCATCCTCAGCTTCTGAGATCGCTCCATGAGATCCAATAATCTCTTTGTTCCTTTCAGAACTTCACTACGCAAGCAAATGATGGACCGAATGCTGAATAAATCATACATTCACCCCCAGTCAAGAGATCTGGGTTAAATCCATCCTTCTTGTGCTTACCATGCCACCCCAGTTTAGACCCAGCCATATGCAAATCAGTCTAGACCCTGTGCCTCATGGGAACAGTCCAGACCAAACTGCCAGACCAGGTCCTGCCTGGACCGGAAACAAGCATCCTGGGACCGGTTTCTGGGTATTACCCTGCATCAGCTGGGATGGCATGGTGAGCAAAAGAAGGGTGGATTTAACCCAGATCTCTTGACTGGGAGTGAATGTATGATTTATTCAGCATTCCGTCCAATATTTTTTTGCGTAGCACTTTTCACCCTAAGTAGGCTGGTTATGCCCAGATGTGGGTCCCTTGCTCACTGTGCCACTGGATTCAAGCTAGCCTGGCTGATGAAGGGTAATACCCAGAAATCAGTCCCACAATGCTTGTTTCCAGTCGAGGGAGGACCCTGCTTAGCATTTTGGTCTGGACTGTTCCAATGAGGCACAGGGTCAAGACTGATTTGCATATGGCTGGGTCTAAACTGGGGTGGCATGGTGCGCAAAAGAACAATGGATTTAACACAGATCTCTTGACTGGGGTGAATGTATGATTTATTACGATTCAGAAAAGGGGGTGGTTGCTTGTTTCCTTCCCAGTGAAAGAATTGGCTTGGTAGTTTGGTTTGCCCTGTTCCCATGATGCACTGGGCCAGGGACAGACTAATTTGCATATAGCCAGGTTCTTAGCTGGGATGGTGCAGTGAGCTAAAAATGGTGTTGGATTAAGCCCTGATCTCTTGACTGGGTGAGAGTATTCTGCTTAATTCAGAAACTCTGTCCATCACCACCCCCTGTTGTTTAATTATTTTGTCCACCATAAGCGTGGAAGGGTATACTCGGACGTGAGTCCCTTGCTCATTGCACCATCAGGATTCAAGCAAGCCGGGCCGAAGACGGCTGAAGTGCTTGAAACCGGTCCCCGGTAGCTTGTTTCCTTCCCAGTGAAAGAATTGGCTTGGTAGTTTGGTTTGCCCTGTTCCCATGATGCACTGGGCCAGGGACAGACTAATTTGCATATAGCCAGGTTCTTAGCTGGGATGGTGCAGTGAGCTAAAAAATGGTGTTGGATTAAGCCCTGATCTCTTGACTGGGTGAGAGTATTCTGCTTAATTCAGAAACTCTGTCCATCACCACCCCCTGTTGTTTAATTATTTTGTCCACCATAAGCGTGGAAGGGTATACTCAGACGTGAGTCCCTTGCTCATTGCACCATCAGGATTCAAGCAAGCCGGGCCGAAGACGGCTGAAATGCTTGAAACCGGTCCCCGGTAGCTTGTTTCCTTCCCAGTGAAAGAATTGGCTTGGTAGTTTGGTTTGCCCTGTTCCCATGATGCACTGGGCCAGGGACAGACTAATTTGCATATAGCCAGGTTCTTAGCTGGGATGGTGCAGTGAGCTAAAAAATGGTGTTGGACTAAGCCCTGATCTCTTGACTGGGTGAGAGTATTCTGCTTAATTCAGAAACTCTGTCCATCACCACCCCCTGTTGTTTAATTGTATGATTTATTAAGCATTCCATCCATCATTTGTTTGCGTAGCACCTTTAAGAACTTCAGCACATTCTAGACTGGTATTTGGCTGATGCCTGGTACATGCATGCTGTGCCTGTTTTTTATCTAAAAAGCCTTGCTGTGAAAATGTTGAAGAGACTGTGGAGGAGAAGGAACTTACTGGCAGATAAGTAGAAGGACCCCAGCTGATGCTTATGGAGAACCAGTGTTTACTGCACTGGTGGTAGATGATGTTCAGGATGACTTCTTCAGCCTATTTCATTCTCAGGTCTCAGTGTCTGTGCGTAGATTTATAAGTAAACTCCTAGAAAAGAAATGGAAATATTTTGAAAAGCCTACCTTCCCTTGACTGCCGGCAAATAAGTACACATTCGATTGTTTTGAGGTGAAGATATCCTCCTTCACCAATGTGGACTTTTCTTCTAGCCAGTGGATCATCTCAGTCTCTTTTGGTTTATTGGGATGCTTCTCTTGTTGACCCCACAGAATGCCGTTGACATGGAATTCAGTGAGTCTTTTCAACATCTGTCAATCCTCTTCAGTTTGGGGCCTTTTGTTACGTATGTTGTTCAATATTTGCACTTCACTCTTATGCACAGTGGCAAAGACCCAGTTCCATTGTGGAAAGCAAAGTATGGTTCCTCTCATATTTTATCTTCAATATATGACTTCAAAACATATTCAGCACCTAGTGACAAGGGGTTAATCTCTAAGCGATGTGGGACATACAGACAGCATCAGTGTTTTAATGGTGGCGAAGTTCTTGCTTTAATCTGAACACCAGAGGTGTCATTTCTCTTACTACATATTCATTAACAGAACATTGACAATGGATTCAAGGATCAATGCAGAATGCTACAATTTATCACATTTGTGATTATAATTCACACTTTTTCTCATTCCCCCCACGGGCTTACCAGTTCAGTTCAGTTTATTACAATATTTCTGAGTTTTGATAAAATCATAAAAGTGCACATCTCATTTAGTAGTGGCAATATATCCCAGTAAAAATAAAACTATTAAAAATACAGCAGATACAAATTTAAGAGGACCTTACAGATATACATAAAAACAGGTAATTAAAAACAATATTAAGACTAACATTGCCATCATAATCCTAGAAGAACTAGATCCTAATTGGCAGATCTTAGTAAATTACAAATAGGACACCAGAAAGAAAGTGAGAAACAAAAATACACATTTTGGTTGTCGCTCGCAGTTGTAGGTAAAGATATGCAGATCTGATCTGTCTAAAATGTTCAGAAACCAGGGGAGGACTGATATATTTCTATTGGAGATTGAGAAACTTTGGGCAAATGAGTAAACCATGCATAGTGTCACAAATTGAGATGTTATCACAGTTGCAAACAGGCAAGTTGGATGGTTTGTACCATACCCCTTTAAGGAACAAGAGCTGGTGAAATATGTCCAGCCTTAGAAATGTCAAGACATGACATTGTGACTATGCATGTTCAGTAGGAGGTATGGCTCAATCCCACAGACAGATTTGACAAGGACATACTTGTACATTGTCTGCTTTGTTAAAGCAGAGTTCTCCTAGTCAACTGCCAACCTCTGGGAGAAAGCCTGCTTGACACACGCAAGATCTCTCTTCAAAATGTTCCTGGGGTTGGTAAATAAGCATAGTAAACCTAATTCCTAAAAAGATTTCTTAACGTATTATAGCCATGAGATTTGTGATACATTATCTAAAAGCAGACAATCCTGGAGAATGAGCCTGTTAAGATATAATTTCCCCTCATGCCATACAAAACACCACAATAAAAGAGGACGAACAAGAATAAAATCTGTAATGAAAGACATGCCCAGTACTTCATGGATAATTTCGATGGAAATTCTCTGGCCCACATCCAGTAGGTTTTGCAAAAACGTGTTTTCAATCACCTGCACATGATAAATATTAGCATACCCCCAGATTTTGCAACAAAAAGTGGCCATCTGGATCTGTTTATCCTTGTATATAACTAATACAACATTGGGGGGGGGGGGGGGGGGGGCTTATACCTAATGTGTCAGGCAAAATTGTAAAGCCCTGAGATGCCCTTTGTAGAATCCCTCAGTTTTTCTCAAGTAGAGGCAGTGGGCTTAGTAGAACATGGGTACTCAATGTGTTGGGGCCCAAACTACTTTGGTGGTTGTAGAAAAGGGAAGAATTGTATATCGTTTAACTAGAAGCCAGTTACTGTCCTAACTGAACGGCAAACTGTTTGAACAAGGGGCTGAGACCCACAGTATGTCTGCTGTTCATAGACCACTTAAAGGACTTCCCTTTTTTGATTTGGTGGTGAAGTCAGAAAAGTTTGATGTACAGGTGCACATACAAAATCTTGGACACCCTATTCTTACTTTCAAATGAGGAACAAGAGACTTATGGCCTGGTTGTGTCAACAAAATGTGGCATTTCTGGCCTAATCCTAGGAAATTATTAAGGGTTTCTGCCCAAATAACCCTCCCATACCTGGGCGAGGAACATCAAAAAGATGAGGAAGTAGAAAAAGAAGGTACTAAGGAATCAATTAAACATTTACTTTTACAGCAAGATATATTTAATTATCCTGTTGTTTGCAATTATTTTTGCCTGAATCAACTTTTACAAATTTATAAGGACATATATACGTGGCACAGGACAAGGTAGCTCAAAACAACAAAATTATAAGAATTATTTACACAAAATACTATATATACACAACCTACATATACAATATATACACTATATATACACAACAGTGTACCCTACACATAAAGAGAATAAATTGTTACAATATTCACTCCTAACTCAGAGTGATATATCACAGAAAAAGGAAGTCCTCGCAGCGTCTGAGTTGTAAATTCTCATTAATGACAATATATTAATCTGGGCGCCTGAAATCAAACACCAAAATACACATGTATGGGGACTCCTTATCACAAAGGTGTCGACGCAGTCGTGGTCGCGTTTCCGCCAGTTATCTCTTTTGGCTTCATCGGGACACGAGTACTTGAAAAAATAATAATAATCCACACGTGTTAACTATTCCTAAGGGCAGGGCAAACTTCCTCGTATGGTGCACACGAGACGAACCTCAAACAAAGTGAGGGCGTCCACTCAAATATCTCCAAAATGTCCACTTGCCCGTCAGGTCACTCGTGACGGTACTGGCAAATTAAATGTCCACCTAAGCTCCTTATTTAAGAGTCAGAGTCGTGATGCTGATTAAATCGGTAATCCAGGTACTCGAGGCAGCAAACGTCCGCACAGTCGAGTTTCTGGCCTAATCAACATTATGATAGATGGTTAAAGCAACTCTGGAATCAGTATGGCTCAACTTACCCAACAGGATATGAAGTTAAAGCCTAGGATAATAGAAAAACTCTTGCATCGATACAGTTTCCATCAGTGTTCCTGTAGGCTATTGGGCAGGATAGGTTGATGCCACACTAAACGTTCAGGAAGATCTTCCTTAGATCGCTTAACCTGTTGTAAAGCTCCTTTCATGCCAGCCGAGCTGCAACGTCCTTTTGTCGCCTCTTCCTTCCTTGAGACAACTTCCTAGCAGGCTTCAGCAAGCTGGTCTTGCTTCTGCCTTCTTACTCACTGTTTGCTTGTAATATATATAATATATAGAGTGAACCTAGGTGGCGAGCAATGGAGCATCATACATTATAGTGGGTGTTGAGAGGATTCTGTACATCAAGTGAATATTTACAACTTTGATTGACACAATTTCATGCAATTGACATAGTTCCATTTATAGGCAGGGGCATAGTTTGGCCAGTTACATTCCAGTGGTGAGAAACAAAGATTTCCCAACCATCACTGCCATTGAAATGGCAAAATGGTTGAGAATAGTCTAAAATGTAAAAGACTTCTCTGCACCACATAAGCACCATCCAGTTCTTTGTTTATTCTTAGCCTGTTTTGCGCAGAAGGGAAAAGGAGGGCTGAGTGTATATAATCTCTTCAAAGTTTCATAGAGATGTGTGTCTGTCCGTCCTGACGCTTGCAGAAGCGGTCGCTCCCTTCGCCCCCAGCTCCTGCCTGGTATCGTTGACTGCGCTCTTGTACAATTTGATATCGCATTACTGCTGCCTCCTACACAGCATAGCGCTGTAGTGCGAGTGCCATTGTAGAATATCTAAGACATTTGTAGCGCTTTTGGGGTAATTTAACACGGCACTTTAATTCGCACTTTCATAGCTGTAGCGCTATTTGTACTGCTTGGTTGATTGTGCATTGCCTGCTTTAGACTCGATTATTGCCACGCTAGCAAGACACATTGGAGCAGCCATTGTTGATTGTCTGTGCCCCAGCCTACCTCCAGTTTCGTTTTCTTTCGCTGCCGCCATTTTTGTTGTTGTTGTGGTGCCTCAGAGCCTGTCCCCCACAGCTCGCCCCGCCTCCCAGCTGACCCTCCCTCGCCCCTCCCCCTCCACTATCCATATATGACAGATGCATTAGCGCGCAGCGTTGACGCGCAGCAGTCGCGCACCATGCGCGCAAAAGGTGCGCCAAAGGTAAGGTTGTCTACGCCCGTCCGCGCCTGGACCGCGCCCAGTGCCAGACCCCCTGCCCCCACAACCTGCACTCCTCCCGCATATCGTATGACGCCGCCACCCTCTTAGCCCTTAACCCCGGACGCACACCACAATGCTACGAAGCTGCCCCAGGACGTACCCACGGTCCATTCGCCTGCCACTCCTGCAAGTTCGCCTGCATCAAGACCCACACCAAATCCAAACACAGCTCTGACTCTAACCACCTGAAGTGCATCCTGCTGAACACCCGCTCGGTCCACAGACACGCCACTGAACTCTGGGACCTACTCGACACTGCGTCACCGGACATCGCCTTCCTTACAGAAACCTGGATGAACGCATCATCAGCACCCGACATCGCCATAGCCATCCCGGACGCTTACAATATCATCCGAAAAGACCGCACCAATCAAACATGAGGAGGCATCGCCATCGTCCATAAGAACACCATCAAAATCACGACCAGCTCCGACGATAACCTTGCAACCGCCGAACACCTCCACTTCCAGATCCACACCGACCCTAGGACCACACTTAGAGGCACCCTCATCTACAGGCCTCCAGGAACCCGTAAACAATTCAGCGATGACATCACTGACTTCATCAGCCCACATGCCCTCGCCTCCGAGAACTACATTCTACTAGGAGACCTCAACTTCCACCTGGAAAACAAAAACGACAGCAACACCACCACCTTTCTGGACAACCTGGCCAATCTCAGACTCAAACAACTTGTTGACTCCCCCACCCATGTAGCCGGACACACGCTCGACCCTATCTTCACCTCCAGCAAACACATTTCCTTCGATCGCACCACAGCTCTCCATTGGAAGGACCACAGTTGTGTTCACTTCAGCTACAAAACCACCTCGACCCACAACCCCCCACAACCTATTCCTCGAAGAAACTGGAACAAAATCACCACCGACCAACTCTTCACATCACTCAACCAAAACCCTCTCATCAGACCCAAACCAAGCTGCCACCAAACTCAAGCAATGGATCACTCACAGCGCTGACGAATTAGCACCCCTTAAAAACCACCAGATCAAATCAGGTAACAAAAAGGCTCCCTGGTTCAATGATGACCTTAAGAAATCCAAGAAGCTATGCCGTACCCTAGAGAAAACATGGAGAAAAAACCCAACCACCGACAACATGACCACCCTCAAGGCAGCCACCCGCAAACACCACCAACTGATTCGATCCACCAAGAAATCAGCATTCAAGGATCGACTCGACAACAACGCCCACAACAGCAAGGAACTTTTCAACATCGTCAAAGAATTCACCAACCCCACCGCAGCCTCTAACGACATTACTCCCTCCCAAGACCTCTGCGATGCGGTATCCTCCTTCTTCTACAACAAAATTGCCGACATTCACAACAGCTTCGAGAACATTCCCTACGAACAATCCTCCCCACCCCCCTCAGAACCTACACTGCCATCTAACAACCTCAGCGCCTGGAACCCAATCACCACTGAAGACACCATCCGCCTAATGAACTCAATCCACTCTGGCTCGCCAACCGACCCCTGTCCCCACCACATCTTCAACAAAGCAGACTCCATCATCGCACCCCATCTCCGTGGTGTCATCAACTGCTCATTCAACTCTGCCACCTTCCCAGAAAGCTGGAAACACGCCGAACTCAGCACCCTCCTGAAGAAACCCACAGCAGACCCCTCTGAACTTAAAAACTACCGCCCCATATCCCTCCTCCCATTCCCTGCCAAAGTCATTGAGAAAGCCGTCAACAGCCAGCTCGCCGCCTTCCTTGAATCCAACAACTCCCTCGATCCCTCTCAGTCCGGATTTCGAGCCAAACACAGCACCGAAACCGCCCTCATTGCAGCGACAGACGACATCCGAACACTACAGGACAACGGAGAAACAGTGACCCTCATTCTACTCGACCTCTCCCCCGCTTTCGACACAGTCTGTCACAGCACCCTTATAGAAAGCCTCAGCAACATCGGCATACAAGGAAAAGCCTTGGACTGGATCATCTCGTTCCTCGCCGGGAGAACTCAAAGAGTCCGACTTCCCCCATTCAAATCAGAGGCCACTGAAGTCATCTGCGGCGTACCACAAGGATCATCACTCAGTCCCACCCTCTTCAACGTTTACATGAGCCCATTCGCATCCATCGCGCGCCAACACAACCTTAACATCATCTCCTACGCTGACGACACCCAGTTAATCCTTTCCCTCACCAAAGACCCTAACACCGCCAAAACCAATCTTCACGAAGGCATGAAAGAAGTAGCCGAATGGATGAAACACAGCCGCCTAAAACTTAACTCAGACAAAACGGAGGTGCTTATCCTAGGATCTTCCCCCTCTGCCTGGGACGACTCTTGGTGGCCTTCGGCTCTGGGCACAGCACCCATACCCACAGACCACGCATGTAACCTTGGCTTCATCCTAGACTCCTCACTCTCGATGTCCAGACAAGTCAACGCAGTCTCATCCTCCTGCTTCAACGTACTTCGTATGCTCAAAGAAATCTTCCGCTGGATCCCCCGAGACAAGAAAGACTGTCACCCACGCACTGGTCACGAGTCGACTGGACTATGGAAACACACTATACGCCGGAATCACAACCAAATTACAGAAAAAACTCCAACGCATCCAAAACGCATCAGCGAGACTCATTTTGGACATCCCTCGCCAAGATCACATTACCGGACACCTAAAAGACCTCCACTGGCTTCCCGTCAACAAGAGAATAACGTTCCGTCTCCTCACCCACGCACACAAGGCCCTTTACAAACTAGGACCCGAATGCCTCAACACTCGACTGTCCTTCTACACACCCACCCGCCAACTAAGATCCTCCAATCAAGCCCTCGCCGCAGTCCTGCGTATCCGAAGATCCACCATGGGTGGTAGATCCTTACCCTTCCTGGCAGCCAAGACCTGGAACTCACTCCCCACTCACCTCCGCCTTACACAGAACCACATCTCCTTCAGAAAAGAACTTAAAACCTGGCTATTCGACAAAAAATGAACCCCCCCCCTCCCCAAGCGCCTTGAGACCCTCTGGGTGAGTAGTGCGCTATATAAATCCCCTGAACTTGAACTTGAACTTGAACTCTGTGCTATGAGTGCTGATAATCTGAGTGGAAATCCGACCACAGACACTGCCAGCCTGAATGGAGGCCGAAAACCCAACTAAACACACCAGGGTCCATTTATTATGGAGTGTCACTCCCCAAATACCAGCTCTAGAGCTACACCTCTGTTTATAGGCACAGGAAGACTAAGGGGCATATTATCGCCAGTTTAGCGGCAGAAAACTGCTGCTAAAGCGGTGATAATGAGCTTGATAATATGCCCTGGAGAATTACAATAGAAGCCGATGTTCACACCAGAACATAGACTTCTATTGGAATTCTCAAGGGCATATTATCAAACCCATTATCGTCACTTTAGCTGCAGTTTTCTGCCGCTTAACCGGCGATAATTTTTAACGCCGTTCTTGATAATATGCCCCCAAGTGTTTTACCCATATCACAAGATTTTCAGTCAAATGCTTCCATTCATGGCTCCGCTTTGAGTAATACAGCCTGTGACATCCAGGACAAGGCACAGAAAAACAATGATCATTTTAATAGCCGGATTACCTGAGCACTAGATTCTATTTTGTCAATTAGAAGTATAATTACTCATCGAAATTGCCCTTCAGCACCTTTGAATACTCCAGCTACAGGAGATGTGAAACATGCTTGTAAAAGCTTTGGAGAGAGCTTTACAGAAAATCACATTCACAGAAAACAGAAATAAATGTAAGACCCTTTTGAAGGACTATAGGGCCCCACTAATTACTGCTTCTCCAAATGCCTCCTATCAAGCCGCAATTCTTCTAAAGAAATATTACAATCTTCAAATAATTCTCAAATTCGCGAGTCACCCAGAATAAGGACCCCAAAACGCTGGCGTTCTGTGAATCAATCTGTAAAGTTTTATATTAGAACATTTAAAATATTTACCTTCCTTAGTCTTCATTCAGCCAAAAACACGCCAGCATCAATCCATGCCTTCTCTATTTCTTAGGTCTTTCTCATTTGAAATGATTCTTAAGCTTTGAATCGACTCTCTTAACAATCCACGCCCAGAGTCTATAGTTCACCTTTTGGCATCAGACTTGAAAAACCCGTGTATCGTACCTAGTCCTGTCTCGTTTTCAGGTCCATTGTGATTAGCTGCTCTAGTCCAGGGGCCTCATTTATGAAAAGTGACGCATCGCTGCGTGAAAACAGCGATGCGTCACTTTTCACTGCGCACTCCTTGCGACACCAATGATGCGTCCTATTTAATATATGACGCATCATGTCGCAAGGACTTACAGATACGTCAGTATTTCTGATGCATCTGTAAGCGCAAAAGTGACGCATTGCTGGAGTGTGTCACAAAAGTGACGCAACTCCAGCAATGCGTCTTTTCACATGGGGAAAGCCCCATGTGAAAGGGCTTGCGTCAGTCTTACGCCTGCTGTGAGGCAGGCGCAAGATTTTGACGCAACAGCATCCTAACAGTGACGCAGTTAAATCACATAGATTTCACTGCGTCACTATTACGAGGCTTTTTGCGGGGGAACGCCCCCTCTGCATACATTATACCTGACGCAGGTATAATGTGGCGCAGGGGTTTAAAAAGTGACGCATCTACCTAGATGCATCACTTTTTAAATATGGCGCAACAAGGCGCATTTTGTACGCCGCTGGTGCGTCACAAAATGTGACTCACCGGCGGCGCAAAACTGACGCAAGGCCTCATAAATAAGGGCCCAGGTTTTTTAATTTGGATTGTGAGAATTGTAGTATTGTTTATTCCATTACAAAACCAGAATGTAAAGAAAAAGCCTGGATGGGAGCAACTCATCCCTTATGGACCTTAGAAAACTTAGGCATTATACATCCCTCTACTATAAAAGCCACTGCATGACCCTCTGATTTTGAGCAACTATCATCCCATTCCCTGTTACCTTAGTGGTAAACTGAAAGGATTGTAATTGATCATCTGTCTGAGATTATTACCACCAACTCCTATTTTAACTTGGCTCTGGCTTGGTGGCTGTGTTTTGAAATATCCTATGGGTTTAAAAGCACTTTCTGCAGAGTTCCCTGTGTATACAGCAATTTTCAGTCAACAATCGAAATGTCTGGGTAACTCTAGTGATTAAAGTACTTGCAGGAGAGAAGTTGAAGTCTTGTCTAGTGGTAGTTTGAACTCCTCATAATGTTGATATTGATAACATTGATGCCAATGCTTATAATGGTAAACTCGCTTAGACAAACAAAATTGCATCACTATTGTCAAATTCGCCCATCATGGCGATGTATGACATCACAACGCATGCTTTTACCACGCATGCTTTTACATCGCAAGTTTTACAACGCATGCCTTAACAACGCATAGTGTTGAGGGGTGCTGGATAGTGAATAGTTTCATTTACTATTCCAACTCCAGTCCCCGTGGATAGTAGGGAAGGTGTTGGATAGTAAATTAAATCTATTCCCTATCCTAGAGCGCCCCCCAGCGCAATGCGTTGTAATGGTTTGCGTTGTAAAAGTTGCGATGTAAAGGCACTGCGTGGTAAAGGTTGCGTTGTAAAGGATGTTTCCCTGGCCTCTCACAACCCCGAGTCAGAAATACGTGATCAGGCAGGCTCTGGAAACTATGCCCATGGTAACTGATTGACAGGTCACAGGTAGAGTGGCACATAGCGCCCAGACAAATATGCGAATAGGAAACTCAGGTCCATTCCCCAGATAAGCGCAGCAACACCACAATGGTCCAGGGAAATTGGCCCCAATAAAGCGCACATAGCCAAAGGTGTGAACACATTCCTAAAAAACCATAAAGTCAGATGCCACATGGAGTTAGGAACATGCAGTCAATCAGGACACAGCACATACAGTACACGCAGTCATCACATGTCCATCATGCCGGGCAACTGGACAAATTACCCACTGGCCCAAATTGTATCCACGCATAGTCAAGGCCCACCTGCATTTGTCCTCAGGGACCTTTAGTTACAAGACAAGGCCTGTATTCTTTCATCAGACAAGGATCACAGGATGTACTTTTATGACACCCAAACCTATATAATAATTGCTTTGATTGATTGTACTTTGAGACAGTCCTAAGATTCGTTTCTGTAAGCTGTACTCTCGGCCGAAGTGTTTAATTAAACCAAATGTTTTGCCAAATGTCTTTTGTTTTTTTAAGGTAAATTCATATTTGAGCAACATTTTCGCAAGCCAGATAGGGGAGATTGGTACCTCGAGCCCAACCGCAGCTGAAGGAAAGGGTCCCCACCCATACTGATTCATATCTGCACAGCAAAGAGGGTGAGAAGACACTGCAATTCACTGGAAATTCTACTGAATCGGCAGAATGGAGGTCCATCCTGAGGCAACCATCAGAGGTTAAGAGACCACATCTCATCCTTAATCTTATGCATTTGAGGTATGGGAAATTAGGAAGAAGTACAAACATTTAACCTGAGCACCCTACCACTGACTGAAATCTGGTATGTTACCTGTTTTATGTGCCCTAACTAAGTAGTAGCAAGCCGGCCTCCGAGACGTTACAGCGGAGGTCACCTTTTTTAATAGTCAGCATACTATAAAGGGTGAATTGCTTGGCGCTTGGACTCCTGGGGAGTGATACAGATGGTACGCATTCGCCCTGCGTGTGATATAGGGCTGGCACCTCAACCTTATTCTTTAGTCTAAAGGGCGACCTGTTTCTTAACACTGGTGTTATCTGAAAGAAGTGAGATGTGTTATTCACTTGGACTGCTTGGTGTTACACAGATGGTATGCTAGGATCCTGGGTGTGAAATGGGACGAAATGCAGACGAATTTGAAAGATTTGGATCTGGGAGATCAGGTGCAGCTTGTGTTTGGCCAAGAGGGGCCTGTGGTTTGTTGAGTTTAATTCTGTGAATGTATTTTCTTTGTATTTGTCCCGCAGTCGATATTGGCAAACTATGGGGCTCACTTAGCTCCGTGTACCGCGCAGGGCTTCCACAGTCACAGGATAGCATGCGCTAGGAGACGGTTAAGGTATTTTTGATAAAGTCATAATTTTTTCACTGTCAGTTTTTTTCTCAATGTAGTTTGAATTGATGCAAGTTGTTTGATGTGATACTGTGGTGCTGTTAGATTATTGCAACTGTATTTTGTCTGAATATTGTGTTTTGTCAATGTCTCAATGTGCTATATGAAGGTGTTGCTATTTTCACAATTATTATTTCATATTTCAGTAAACTCTACTACTTGCTGCCCAGTTAATGCCGCATTAACAATTGCACTTTGTTCCGGGTTGTGATCATTCATATACATTGCTATTTTGTGTTTGGGAAATGTATATATTGATGCCTCTATGCATAGTGTTGAGCTCATAATAAGTAGTTAGGACCAGCAACCCACATGCAATATTTTTTGACATAAACCCCATAGAAACTAGGATGTGTGTGCCCCTTAAAAAGTACCTAGCCTACCATAGAGTCACTACTAAAGCACATGCAAACCAGGTTCCCAACACATGAAAAAACACTAAACAAATATTGTCATGATTGACGTACACACACTAAGGCACATGCATTTCCCTGGCCAGAAGAGGGAACCTTCGGCACTAACTTAATTGAACACACGAGGACACACATACAGACTATGGGGCAGATTAGGATTGCGGTTTTTCCGCATCCTCGGGGCCGGCGGAAGCCACCGCCGGCCCAGAGGATGCGGAAAAACCGCCGCGGACTGACCAAAGACCCACCGCCACATTAGGATGGCTGGTGGGTCCTGGTTTCCGTCCGCAGCTTTTCTGCCGCAGTTGGCTTACATTCGCGCCGGAAAAGCTCTAATATGGTGATGGTGTCTCTCAGACACCGTCCGCCATATTAGGATGGGCTGTCAAATATGCTTTTCCGTGCGGGTTTTCCGCCGTGGAAAAGCATACGGATCTTCACTGCGGGGGCCCGTTGCGGGCCCCCTAGGTGAAGGGGGGGTGGGGGTGCACATGGGGGGTACCTATGGTACCCCCCTGCATTTGTACGCAGAAAGCGGCAGGCACCGCGCGGTGCCTGCCTCTTTCTGCATGCAAATGCAATGACTGCATTTTTAACATTGCGGCGGGTGCAGCTTGAAGCCGCACCCGCCGCAATGTTAAAAATAGAGGATGTGACCGCCAGGGTGGCGGTCACATCCTAATCGCACAGGAGGGGACTCCGCAGCCCATGCAGACGTCCCCTCCTCCTCAGTGATCGCGGACGGACGCAAGTCCGTCCGCGATCATAATCGGCCCCTAAATATGCAGGACAGAAGAAGGCCAGGCGAGAGGCACTATTAGAACTGTGGGCCATCTTTGTGAAGGCCCAGAATTATAATCCTGTCTCACAGACAATAAGAAAAGCATTTGCACCTCCCCTGACATATGCAGGTATGGAGGTGCTCACCCCAATGCCAGCTATCCCCGCATTAGGATACACCAAACAACGGACTGTTATGTCCAGGCACAAGGGCCTAACAGGCTAGCTGGATCAGGCACAACCCCATTCCAGTGCTAGTGCTCCTTAAGGCTCCACCCCCTGTGTGTAGCATTTGGCCCATCAAGTCCCAGCGGCACAAAGAACACACACTTCCACCAGGTCAGATGAACACACTCGGGTAACAGGGAAATTCATAGCAATTACGGACAACGTGCAGGGATGAGAAACAGGGTCCCAGTCCTCTGGGGTCTGACAACAAGGTGGAGCCACAGAGTTTGATCAGGTACCAGAACAAATGATGGGTAGGCAAGTTCCAACCCAAAAAACTGTCCAAAGCTCGGAATGAAGGAGGCAATCTAGGTGGGAATTAGTGGAAAGGTGTGAACTGAGGAGAGAGAGATAGTCCACGCCATATAAGCTCAGCCGGAATGCAGAGCAGCGCTCCCTCCTCCTGAGGAGAGCAGGGGTACGCACAGAGCACCATTCAAGGAAGAATCTGACGCAGAACTAGATGAGAGGCTTCTGGGCAGGATCCGAGCCTCGTCATATCATCAGTGTAGGAGAGGGGCTGACCAGTAAATCAGAGACCATGGTAACCTGGTGTAAACTCAGTTGAGACTTAGGAGAAGTAGGATGGCACCTTTGTGTGCGCACAAGGTGAGCAGCGATGAAGATGTCCACTATTCCTCCTGAGTTTGTGGGACAGATAGGCCGACCCAAAGGGAGATAGTGGCCTGAAAGGAAAATGGGATCTTCTCATGGGCATTTTGCCACCTGTAAGCATGGGCAAATTTTGCGAATCTCGCGTTCGCGAATTTTGCGGATTTGCGAACTCGCAATCCGCAAAATCCGCGAATTCTCGCGAATTTTTTTTTTTGTGTTCGCGCGGGTTTCTGCCAGTTCGCGAGTGTTTTGTACAATTTCGCAAACGCGAACTTACCTGTCGGGTCGCAAGTTTTGCGAACTTGTTGTTTCTATGTGTCCAGCCTGTTTGGGACACTCTTCTTCATCACTGCCACCCTCTGTCACCACTGCCACTCTCTGACTACTCATGCCACCCTCTGGCCCACCCATGCCACCCTCTGTTTCATCACAGCACCCTCTGGTTGTCCAGTGTACATTATTGTGGCAAAGCAAAGCACACCTTCCCTGCCTCAAGTGACCTGAATTAATTTGAGGCTGATTAATGTGTCACAGAATATTTTTTTAGCTGGTACCTGCTTCCTTAGTGCTTCCTGATTAGTGATCTTTTGCACTTGCTAAGTGCTTTCATTGTTGCAAAATTAGTTACAACACCTGCCCTGCCCCAACTGACAATAATGAATTAGGGGCTGATTAATGTGTCACTGGATTTGAACTTCCAGCCTGGCTCCTGCTTGTCTCCCTTAGCTGTAATTCAGGACCTTTGTGGCATATGTGTAACTATTCTGAGGGTCAGAGCAGGGTCACATAATAGTTGCAAGTAGGCAACTGAACTCTGGAGGGGCCCCTCAGGAAGCACTACAGGAAATGGCTACTAATGATGAGCTTGAACTTTTGAACCTGGTAAGTAGTTTCAGTTTTGCTAAGATCGTATTTCTGCAATTTAGCGCTTATTCGCGGGGCGCGAAGTTGAACTGGGAAGCCGCGAACTCACGCGAACAGTGCGAGCAAGCCATAAAATCCGCTGCTCGCGGATTTGCGGATTTTGCAGGAAATTCGCGAATCTCGCGGATTGCGAATTTACCGAAAATCCGCAAAATCCGCGAGCGGAACGGATTTTCCGCCCATACTTAGCCACCTGTTACACCACTGGACCAAGGGCAAGGAGCAGTGTGATAGACCCTGGTCAGAGAAGGGATCCTTCGAACCAGAGGAGAAGACTGTTGCTGAAGACTTCATTTGGAAGCGAGGGGCAATCCCAAGTGGAACTTCACCTACATGTAGGATTGCCTAAGAAGATAGGAACGCTTGTTAGGGAAAAACCAGTGGAGCCACAACATTTATCCACTACTACAGAAGGACACGGCTGGGCCTATCTATGTGCCCTGGGCTCAGTTGGATAAAGAAGGGCTAAGGACCAAATTGTCACCTTTGCTGGATGGGAGCGGGGAAATAGATCTCATGTTTTGTGAAGTACACTACAGGAGTAAATATTGTGATAGGTGATGTTGAAAGTCTGCTGAGTAGGCTCATCGGAGAACAGACTAACACGGTATTTTCCAGAGCTCACATCCTAGCAGTCATGCTAACAGACCCCTAGCATGATGGGTCACGTTCAATTCATACAGGCACCAATTCTGGGTTGCTCTGAGGGAAATGTTCCCTGAATGCCCAGATGTAGAAGGGTTAATGGCAGAAACTTTGAAACCTGGGGATACCATAACTGGGTTTATGTCTGGAATGAGGGAATAATGGGGAAAAGAGACAGGAGAGCCATGGACTGAGTCTGGCCCACAAGTCGTACACTTTTATAACATTCTCACAAAGGGGCTACCCACCGAGATGCAGAGTGCTTCTGACAGCGTAGTATGGTTAGATACCAAACCTTGGTGGGAGATATAGTCCCACAGTTTGCAGTAGTCCAAAGAGAAATAAGAGAAGGATAGAGAAAAAGAAGAGCAGACCAAGAGAGGCACCACTCATTTGGTTCAACACAAGTTGAAAAAGGTGTCCCTGCGGGGGGAGGGGGCGCGTGGGCCGCAAACATACAAATGGCACCAGTCTTGAAGGGGGCTCCGCCAGAAAACCCCAGAGGGTTCCAACCTAACTATAATGGCAGGGGTCAGAGAGAGTGGTAGCAGTCAGACCTCAGAGAATATAATTCTTGCCACATGATGGGCCACATGGCTGACTGATGCATGCTTAAACCATATCATGAACAGAGGTCGATAGAAATGTGCCAGTCACTGCAAAACCCTCATCGACAAAACCAAACACAGAGGGGCCCGAACCAACCATACGCACAGCATCAGGGAAGTAAGCCAGCCACTGCTCCACGACAATAGAGATCAGGTAGTTGAGCAAATGCATGGCAACAGCAACAATAAACAGGGAACCCAGCTCAGCTTGGACCTGAGCCACAAACATGGCAAGGAAGGGTTACTGTCTGGGGAGGCCATTCCTTCATGCAAATGCAGAACTCAAATATGCAGTAAGTAAAAACACCCAATTATGAACCATCCATTTCATGTGCAACTCATAATCCACTGTACCAAAATTCTAAAGAAGGACCAATGAGACAATGTTAGAAATCCAAGCCTGTACATGTTTTCAGGAAATTCAGGTCAGGTGGATGTGTTTTGTTGATCGGGTATCCTCACAAGAGTCCGCTATTCCATTTGGCAGCAGAAGCCTAGGCCCCTCTCTGCTGATACCCCTGGGCGGGCTGGATGACCACAGTCCTGGGGAGGGCAGTCTGACAAGTGGGGGGGTGGTAGGGTGATTCTCATCCAGTCCTTAAAAGCAGGCACACGCACCCACAACTCAAATAGGATGGGTTGCGATCAATAATTCAAAAGGACTCCTTTTGAGGGCCCCCAGCCAAGGAACAAAATCCTTTCATGGCTTGTGGTTCCTATTGAGCCCCGAAAAGCCAGCAGCCTTCAGCCAATTATGGCCCCCTTTAAGTTCCAAAACAAAGCTGTCTGCCGGTGTCAGGAGCCAAGGTTCCACAGGCTTGGGATAGTGAAGACGCCATCACCTACACCTCATAGGATCTGACAAGTTGCAAGGTGCTACACAGTGTTGAGTCAGTCGGGAAGGGAGGTCTGCCCGAACAGTCAACTATCCCAGTTCATCACCTTCATTGGATGAATTTTAACAAATTCTTGACCTTAGATTCCAGGTTCTCCATGCAGAAATGTTTTCTTCTCCCTTCGCCCTCAAAATTTTCCAAGCATCCAAAAGCCTGCTCATTGGGTCATGCTCTTCCAGAATAACTCTGATGATTAAGGGAACCCTCGTTACAACAGTGAACTGCAGGTCCAACTGCACTGGAGAAGCAGGGTCGGAGGGAGAGGGGGCTGTTGGGAGAGGAACAGGGAGTCCGCAAAGATCTATCACAGTTCCACACAAGATTAGAAGTTGAGATTGTGCTCACTGCCTTATTAGGCCTAGCAGCGAGCCAACACCCAGTCCTTACACACACCATCTGAAAAAGACAGCAAGCCCAATCCCAGACACTTCAATATCAGAAACGCATGAAGGTCACAGGACAGCTTTCCAACCACCTCAATTCTCTCCTGATAAAATGGGACAGCCAAATCATGTGAGATCTAGGGAAGCACCTAAAAGACCAAAATAAGAAGACCAAAGCTAGCCCAAATGGAAGTACATAGAAGGGGCATAGTCAAGAAACCTGATGCCACTGGGAGGGTCATGTTCCATGCCCCATGCTGAGACAAGAGGGGTATACACGTGACCTCAGGGCATGTTGCGATCACAACCCATATTCATTTGCGACACCCCCCTCTTATATATTGCCCCACGCATGTAAAGGTCAAGAACACCACTCATACCAATAGCACCTCCCATGTACACCGCAGGGCTGGTGACACCAATGGAACCCTAACTAAGGTTGATGACACCCCATGTTCATGAGATTACCCCATAAAAATGTTGAACTAACTAAACTGCCAGCTAAGCACGGAGAGGGGTGAGGCCCGACATCCCATAAATATTAAAAGGCCTGACAATCTCTAGAAATTAATGTGTTCCATGAACTGTAACATACTTTGCAAAATAAGGTACCCTGACTGGTGCTGCCTTCAGGTGCCTCACTAAAAATGGCACAAATGAATGGTTAAAAGGCACACCACTAAAAAGAAAAAGCACACAGGAACCCTGAAGGAAAATGAAGGGGCGTGCAATAACACAGCTTTTATTTAACAGCTTTTATTTTAATTTTATATAACAGGTTGGCAATTGAACGTCTAAGTGCAACACCTTTTCATTATCATCATCATCAGCATTTGTAGAGTGCCTGGTTACACCAACTGTGTGTCCCCGCGTTGAACAGAAACTCAGAAATAACACAAGATATGTAGGAGAGCCCTAGCTGTAATGTTTCAAGGTCTATTCAGGTTTATAGGTGGGAAAAAACAAGTTTTCAGCCTTTTGCTAAAGGTAGCCTCCCTGCCCCCCTGCACCGCTGGGGACTTAGCCCCGCATGGAAGGGGTTAATGGGCGGACCATAGCTTGCTTCCATTCATAGTGAACTTCTACTGGTTGGAAGGAGAGGGCGACAAGTTCTGATATGAAAGGTACAATACATTTTGCTCCTTGTAATAAGATTTCGGGACGGGCTGTGTCCCTAGGTGAACCTGATTTGATTCCATTTGCTAGTTTCCTTATTATATCTGGCTCTAGCATTATAAATTCCTCTAGGGTTGCGACTTTGACTACTGTGGATGTTGTGTCTTTGGGGCTAGTGGCCTGGCGTACTTCTCTAGGGAAGGTATCATAGATCTTTGTCACTTTTCTGCAAAGAAGTCGGCAATTCTATTGCAGGATTCCTCCGATGTGGAGGAATATTTTCAGAGGACACATCAGCATCCCAAAAGGCTCTACAGTGTGTGAACTAAAGACTATGAACTGTATAATGAACAATTGCCTCAAACCTTTTGAATAAAAACACTCCCAATCCCCAGAGAAACACCAACACCTCCCCTTGATCCTGTGCCAAGATCTACGATGTTCCATAAGTTATGTATTGTTGCTCTTCGATGTACACTTTATTTGCTATGGGTGTTTCCGCATCCATTTTTCATCAAAGCATTGACAAGTATGATGAGATCTACCCCGAAGCTAATACTGTGCTTGCGTAGAGATGGCTCCCACATTACTTATAATTACACCGAACCCCTCACTAGCATTCCACGCAATACATAGCACCCTCTAACACAACATGTTGTATCAGTACATTACCACCATGGGCTCCCAGACAACAGCCAGGTCATGTTATGTTTGTTCTCTGATACCGCACACAGTAGGCGGAGACAGGCTTTACTTGTCCCAAGAGGTAGCCCCTCAAAATGGAACATGCCTTCTTCACCTGCATTTAAGTAGGATTGATTGATTGATTGATTTGTGCATTTCTAAAGCGCACGAATGCCCGAAGGTGTCTTGGCGCTATGGATTGTCCAGATTCTGGGGCAAGTGTGGAGTTAGTGAAATTTATGCGGTGAATAGCCAGGTCTTAATTCTCTTTCTGAAAATCTCCAGGGTTGGGCTGTTTTTTATGTCAAGTGGTAGTGCGTTCCATGTCCGTGCTGCATGCACGAGGAAGCTTCTTCCTCCCCAATTTGATCGTTTGAACTTGGGTATCGCTATCAGTTTTTTTCCACCTGATCTGAGAGGCCTTGATGGTTCGTAGTGCTTTAGGTGGGTTTTCAGGAAAAGAGGGCCTTTGCCCTGCAGTGCCTTGTAGGTCATGCACAGTGATTTAAACTTGACTCTTTTGGCTACAGGTAGCCAGTGGAGTGTCTCTAGTTTATGACTGATAGGCTGAAACTTTGGGATTTCCAGTATCAGTCGTGCCGCTGCATTCTGGAGTCGCTGCATTTTTTCCATGATTTTTATTCTGGCTCCGGCATACAGTGCATTACCGTAGTCCAGTCGAGACAGTGCTAGGGCTGTCACTACAGTTCTGCGTGTGTCTTGAGGCAGGTATGGGAGTATTTTTCTGATCATTTTCAGTATCAGCCAGAAAGACGATGCCAGTTTGTTTACTTGGGCTTCGTATGTTAGTTTGGTGTCTATCATGACTCCCAAGTTTTTAGCTTTCTCTGAGGGTTCTGGTCTTGTTCCCAGTTCAGGGGACCACCAGTCTGGGGACCAGATATCGGCGTTACCTCCTAGAAACATTACCTCACTCTTTTCTCCGTTGAGTTTGAGGCAATTTTGTTGCATCCATTGGCTAACTTTTAGCATACATAGTTGGAAATTCTTAGCTGTTAGCTGTTAGCTGTCTTTGCCTATAGAAATGACGATTTGGGTATCGTCAGCGTAGGATATTGGTGTAAATCCATTTTCTCTTATTAATTCGGCAAGGGGGGCCACATATAAATTAAAAAGTGTTGGGCTTAATGACGAGCCCTGTGGAACGCCGCATGGTACTTTAAAGGAGTCTGATTTTGCTTCTCCTATTTCAACTGTGAAATTTCTTTCATGGAGGTAGGATGCGATGAGGTTGCACACGTGGTCACTGGCTCCTGTTTCCCTAATACGTTTTATTAGTATCTCGTGGCTGACCGTATCAAAGGCCGCCGAGAGATCCAATAGCACCAAGGCGGCCTTTTCTCCTCTGTCCAGTATACTTCTAAGTTCCTCGGTGGCCGTGAGGAGGGCTGATTCCGTTCCGTGTCCTTCCCGGAATCCAAATTGAGAGTGATCAAGCCAATCATTGTCCAGTAGGTATCGTGAAAACTGTTTGTTTAGTAGTTTTTCCAGCACTTTTGCAGCAAAAGGAATCCTGGCTATAGGCCTGTAATTACTGGGGACCTCGTTGTCTAGATGGGGTTTTTTCAGTAGTGGCCTAATTGAAATGGTTTTCCAGTCGTTTGGAAATATGTTGGTGTTTAAAATTACTTCAAACAGTTTTTGAAGTGTCTGTCCTATTTGTTCAGGACATATTTGAAATATTTTCGGTGGACATGGGTCTAAAGGACTGCCAGAGTTGGTTGTCATAACTTCCTTAGTAATTTGTTCCACTGTGGGTAGTGACCAGTTAAAGGATGGGGTGCCGCTGGATTGATTGTCTAGTTTTGTATTGTTTATGGGGTTTTGATTTGAATGGTCATTCTGATTGTTTTTAAAGAGTTCATACACTGATGATACTTTATTTACGAAGAAGTGGCCTAAGATGTTACAGAAATCAGATGATATATCTACTGGATTGTTGTTTTCAATTTTGGCAAGTTTTTTGACTACTGTGAACAGGTCTTTGCTCGAGTTCTTGGAATCATTTATTTTGTTTACAAAGAATTAGCTTTTTTCTGCGACTATCATATTTTTATATGTGGCCAGTTCGTTTTTATAGTCTGTCTTTAATTTGGGGTCATAATGCGATCTCCATTTTTTCTCAGCTCTTCTGCAGGTCTGTTTTTGTGCTCTTAAGGCTTCCGAGTACCAGGGTTGTGAGGGTGACTTCCTTTTAAAGGTAGCTCTTTTTTGTGGTACGGAACTCTGAGTGGCTGTTTTTAGCCAGTCATTGAATTGCTTGCAAGCTATATTGCTGTCGCTTTCTAGCATTGGAGATGAGGAATTCATTACCTCTACTAACATTTGAGTGTCTATTTTCGACCAATCCGGATAGGTGACTCCCTTGGAAGTTTCAGTTGGTTTTCCCAGGTCCTCTATAGTCTCTAATTGGAATGATACTAGTTTATGATCTGTCCATGCGATTGGATGGACTTCTACCTTTGTTAGTTTTTGGCATGATGTAAGCAAGTACAAAGAAATTACATCAAAATTTTTAAAAGCTTCGATTTCTGCGTGCTCCCGGCGTATGCCTACGGAGTCTGGTCAATTCTGAAGTGAAGCGCTCGATTTGGCGCTTACATATGCTGTTTTGGGGGCGTGGCCAGAAAGTGGGCGTGGCCTAGAGTCTCGCCGTGATGGCGTCGTTGCAGCCGGCGCTAAGGAGCGCTGTCAGCTGTTTAGGTGAGGCTTTGTTTGTTAAAAGCAAGTAAGCAAGTACAAAGAAATTACATCAAAATTTTTAAAAGCTTCGATTTCTGCGTGCTCCCGGCGTATGCCTACGGAGTCTGGTCAATTCTGAAGTGAAGCGCTCGATTTGGCGCTTACATATGCTGTTTTGGGGGCGTGGCCAGAAAGTGGGCGTGGCCTAGAGTCTCGCCGTGATGGCGTCGATGCGGCCGGCGCTAAGGAGCGCTGTCAGCTGTTTAGGTGAGGCTTTGTTTGTTAAAAGCAAGTAAGCAAGTACAAAGAAATTACATCAAAATTTTTAAAAGCTTCGATTTCTGCGTGCTCCCGGCGTATGCCTACGGAGTCTGGTCAATTCTGAAGTGAAGCGCTCGATTTGGCGCTTACATATGCTGTTTTGGGGGCGTGGCCAGAAAGTGGGCGTGGCCTAGAGTCTCGCCGTGATGGCGTCATTGCAGCCGGCGCTAAGGAGCGCTGTCAGCTGTTTAGGTGAGGCTTTGTTTGTTAAAAGCAAGTAAGCAAGTACAAAGAAATTACATCAAAATTTTTAAAAGCTTCGATTTCTGCGTGCTCCCGGCGTATGCCTACGGAGTCTGGTCAATTCTGAAGTGAAGCGCTCGATTTGGCGCTTACATATGCTGTTTTGGGGGCGTGGCCAGAAAGTGGGCGTGGCCTAGAGTAGGAACAATATACAACCCAACAGAGTAGAACCCCATGGAGTAGTATGAACCTGACTCAATACGAGACCAATTCCACAGCACTGGTTAGAGGCGGCAGACCCAGAAGCAGAGGACGGCCCGGGACCAGGGTTCAATTCCCGACGCGGCAGAGTGTTTGGGCCAATGTCAGCGGGTTCGATAAATCTCGCCTCGGTGTCACTCTAACCATGGGTTCCACTCAGCAACTCTGTGCAATAGCTTGCTTAATCTCCACAAATGGCCGCATCAACGCCGGGGATGCTTGGTTTCACCTTGGGGGTGCCCAATAGGGACCTTCTCACAGGGAGAGCCAGGACGGGTTCCCCAGCGTTATACAGCGCCAGGAAACCTACGGGTAGCAGTGCGCTTTACAAGCTCAAATACATTTACATTTACATTTTAAATAGAGCTAGATAGAATGCGAAGGATGGGCACTATGGGGGAGGATACTGTTTGGCCCAAGGTTTTCAATAATAGAGGTTCTTGGAGGTAGCTAAACCACCACACCAATGCAAAAACACGTCTGCTTCTGCCTTCATCTGTGGCCCAAGTGTGTCTTTTAGCATTTCTGCGGTTGTCTTCCTTAATAACAAACGGACCCCAAACATGGAGTTCCAGTGTAGCGCTATCCACCTCAGTGATACAAAGCGAAATGAGTCTCTGAGGGGAGGGTAAACCAACAGCATTGTTGCCCCATGTCAGGAAATCTAGGATACGGAGATGAATAGATATACGTGATTAGAAGGGAAGGGGTAACTCTTAATTGTACAGAAACTAACACTGTATTCCTTGTGTTTCAAAGGATAAGGAAATATCCTACTGTGAATGAATGAGATACCTACTGGCAGTGTGGTGAGTTTGCTTACACTCAGCTTGTCCCTGGATGGTGTGGTTTCTGCTCCCCCATCACCAAAAGCACCCAACCCTGATCATTCCCAGAAAAGATCTGTCAGAGTTGCACAAACACCAGCTAAGGAAGAGGATGTTTCTTTTGCATCAGACTTGAGAGAAAAGAACTGCTAAATATTTTGGCTGGGCTCAGTACAAGGACATTCTGGACAAATTCAGACTGTTTTCTGACACATAAATCAATGCAGGGGGTCCATACCCTACTTCACAGTGCAAACAAAAGTGAACTTCCGCTGGTTGACAAAAATCAGGTGGGAGATGCTCAAGATGATGAACAGCACTGAGCTCGACCTTAATGCAATCAGGAAGAACTGAAAGCCATCTGCCTCATGGTGATGCAACATCAATATATGTTAGACTCATGACCACAATGGAGGGAGGGGTGTTTGCCAAACGCAGTGTCTCCTGTTGCACATTTATCTCATGTAATGACCTGGATAATACTTTTGCCATCCAAGCATTGCGCCGTTTACCAGAAGAGGAGGGTGTTGCCCCTGGGCAGCCATGGTATTTAAACTAGTTTACCTAGCTCTGCCGATGACAGACTGGCCTGTGCACTTATTTGTATTGTTCTTGTGCGGTTTCCTACAATTGGGGGTTTCCTGCTGTAAAAACACAGTCCTCAAATTACATGGAGAGCAAGTACCTTGGAAAATGGTATTAGTCAAAACTGAAGAACAGCATGTCCCCAATAATGTGACTGTCATGAATTATGGGTTAGATAATGTCATTGAAAATTCAACTTGAGGGTGGAATGTTGATAATGATAAAAATTATGCCAATGCTTATAATGCTTCACTTGTATACACAAACAAAATTGATTCACTATTATCAAATTCACCCATCATAAACTCTCCTCAACTCCAACTCAAAAATTTGTGATCAGGCAGACTCTGCAACCTAGGCCTGGGGTTACTGATTGACAGGTTACAGGTGGGGTGGCATGTAGCCGCCAGACAAACGTGCAAACAGGGAACTCAGGTCCATCCCTCAGATAAGCACAGCTATACCACGATGGTCCAGTGAAACTTGCCCCAAGAAAGCACACATGGCCAAAGGGGTGCACGCCTTGCCAAAACAGCAGAAAGTAAGAAGTCAGCTTCCAGGGTGGCTTCTGAAATGGCTAAAAGCTGTAGAGCATCTCCAAGAGGAAGGAATGGGGGACAAATCACGCTTGGATTGAGGAGCTCAATAAGATCTTGGGCTAGAGTAAGCACATATAAGAAAACAGCTAGCTCCCCAAAGAGCAATAGTAACAAGGAAGTGATGGCAGAGCCAAATTCAGCACCACACTTTAGGTGATGAGGGAGGCGTGCTGGTGAGCCATCCTTGATGGGTATGCCCCATTGGTGGGGGGGGGGGGGCACCAAGAGGGGAAAGAAGGTGACCAACCTGCCTCCTATGAAGTAGCAACACAGAGGTATTCCCAGTTTATGGGTCTGACACAAATGGATGTTAAGATTCATGTAGGGTTACTGTTGGTTGATATTGCAGAGGTGGATTTCCCCAACTACAACCCCAGGTACAATGCTCAGGTGACTCCTCGGAGCATGGGATGCCAGAGCTGCACCAATGCAGTAGGACCTAAACATGGTGGCCAGAACATCACAGGTGCAGGCACAGAAGCGATTTTCTTTAACATTTTCAGTTCAGCCCATAACTTAAAATAGGGGCCAACTCCACACCGCAATCTTCTTCTCTGCAATGGATCTTTGCCACCATTTTAGAATGGCGCATCAATAAAAAAAAATCTCAATAGAAATCATCAATTTAGTCATTTAGTTCAATTAATGATGAGCGTTTTGGATCAGTTTGAAAACCTTTATTTATTGATAAGTGTTTAGTATTTGTTTCGTCTTTTTATTCAAATTAGTAAATCAGATACATCTGTTTATAGAAACATAAGGAAAGGTCATAGTTAGAATCAATCATGTAAATTACATTGTGCTCTATAAAGGAAATACATCCCTGTTCTATTCTAAGCAGATTCTAACCTTCCAGAACCCAGAAAGAATCCTTCTGGAAACGAGCAAGATTTAAACATGCATTGAAATAGAATCAGATTGAAGCCGAACTCCCCATGAAGAGAAGTTCCAGAAACACGTCTGAGTCTCTTCTCTCAAATCAGTATCAGCAAACAGTTGCAGTAACAATTGTTCACATTTAAACTAAGACAATAGTCACAGAAGTAACAGTAACAGTTAAAGAAAATAGAAACCCACAAAGTAGTAGGTAACAGAGATCACAGTCAGTAGTACCTCACAGCGATTAGGGTAAAAAGTGCTAAGGGAGAAAGGGATGTTTGCAGAAGAATGGTCTGGACTGGACTGAACTTCCTTAATTCTAACTAAGAACGTGCATGTTATAAAACACAAAACATATGTAACAATCCATAGTAGAGTAAAGTCATCTTAAACCAATGAGAAAAGATAGTCCAATGGTCTTCTGCTTCTACCTTCATTCCCACGGTAAACGTATGAGTTCGGCAAGGTGCCATCTACAAATGTCAACTTAGGCCCTCATTACGATGAGAATCGGAAAGCCTCTGACCGCAGGTCAGAGGCTTTCCGAGCCTCATTGCAGTTTCAGGTTCGACTGCTGCATTACGATGCCGTCAGTTGAAAGTGAAACCGGATGGTCACGGTCTGAGGCCTGCCCATAATCCCTATGGAGGCATTTCCACTGTAGGCATTATGAAGTCGGTTTCTGTCAGACTTTCCATGTCAGTCTTTCTGACATAGAAAGCTTGTTGGAAAGAGGCATTTTGGGGCCCCTACCAGGGCCCCCATCACCCTAAGGCCTCCAGTTGGGGGCCAAGGGGAGGTACCCACCTGCTAATCCCTGCACGATGTGGCAGGCACCCTGAGGTGCCTGCCACGCAGTGCAGGGAAGAACAGATTCCCACATTTGTCTATGGGAGTATGCGACTCCATCACATGTGGTCGCATTGTATTCGCGGTGTCAGGACTGTCGACCAGAGGTCAGTAGGTCCTGAGATCGCAAATTCATCCGACATCGTAATTAGGGCTACTCTGCGTTCTGCCGAGAACCATGCAGTCTAGCTTTTAGTTATTCAGTATTCCACTGCGTAACAATTAACTATTCTAAAGGCAGAAACATTCTAGTTGTGACCTACAACATTAAGTTCTGAGACTCACATCTTCATGTAAGCATTATTGTTTCAATACACTAGTCAGCATTCAGCACCTAGAAAACAAACTAAATATGATAAAAAGATGTAGCTTAGGAAGAGAAGAAATGCATTTTTAAAATCAGCACATTCTACAGAGATGACGTGTTTAAATAAGTCAAGTGTGAATCACTTATCAAATCATATTGCATAGTTCAGCATTCCCTAAAATAATTCATTTATTAAAGAAGAAAATTAACTGAAAAGTAGAAAATGTGAGAGACGTAGTCTGGCCAAGTAGTGTAATTGCAATAGAAATGAGTGCTTACTTCGAAAATCATGCTACATGTTAATTTTGCACATTTAACCGCATCGCTGCGGCGGTCATTTTTGCGCTGCGCAGCTTTTTTACAAAAGCCGCGTTACATGACGAGCTCAGCTCGTCATCCGCACACGCCGCCCGTGGCTGATGACGAGCTGAGCTCGTCATCAGCATCGAAGGGGTTAAGAAAAGGCACATTTTCCTACATTTCATTCTATCAAGCATTTTCATGTTAATGTCTAGTGTAAAGTATGGAATTTATTTAAGCTAAATTCTTCTACTCTATCACAGGGACTCACAGACTAATGGGAAATCTCACATCCAGGAGCAGCCCATGCCAGGTCAAAGTAATACATAAGGCACAACAGACCAACACCTGGGGAGCAGGAAACGGGTGTCTCTGGTTGGGTATCCTAGTCAGGAGAAGCTGATAGACCTGGATAGATAACAGTGATTAGAAAGGTTGGACGGTGGTTGGGAGAGCGCAGTTGACCAAGAAGAGACAGAATTTGTGGAGGGGAAAAGGGCTCACACATCAAAAAAAGAGTGGCAAAAAAGATATTGGAGCACATGATGTGCAGGAGGATGATGGGGACAAAGAGGGTACCAGCAAAGGGGTGTAACACAAAGCCTCTCCCAGATCAGCAGTGGTAATGGTACTCATGCTTAAGCCAAAAACAGGTCATAGAAGGGTATAGGCACATTACGTAGTGGAAGGACCTGGTCCATAAGGGTCTGTGTGTGACAGAAGAAGAAGACAGATTTAGGGGACTAGAAGAAGGAAGAGCAGACAGCCAAGCGGCAAAAAATGTTGAAGCGTATAGCAGTGTGGTAGAGGGAGAAAATAGTTGTATGGAAAGGTTGAAGGAGTGAGGCACAAATGGAAATGTGAGTGAGAGAATAAGGAATGGACATTCAGGGAAGAAGGAAGGAGAACCTTGAGTTTAACCCAGTAAAGGTGCCAAGGTAGAAAAGACACTGGCCTAGTGGAAGGACAGAAGAACGGAGGGTGAAAAAAGATGAGAAGCACAAAATGTTGGAGCATTGTAAAAGAAGAAGAGAGGAATCGGATTCTGAGAGAGGGGGCATTTGGCGAGATAAGTGCTGTGACAGGAGTACCCTAAAGGGGGCTGATGGAGAGGAAGGCGTTGTCAGAGTAATGGGCATGACAAGAGAAGTCAAAATGTGGAATTTCATAGGGAATGGTGGACGTTTTGGGACTCGTTTAAGCATGGGCCCAGAAGGAAGAGTCTGATGGCCAAGAAACAGTGCAACCTCTGCTAAAGGAGCACAGGAGTGGAGGGACAATTGAAGAAGGTGCAAAGATGGGTCCGGGCATCGTGGGATTGCCACCTACACCTGGGGAAATGAATGACTCAGAGACAGGACAAAAAGAAGAGGATATTAGCGGAGATAGACAGGATGATAAAGTTGCCATACATGAGAGTGAAGAATCCTGTGGTGGGAGTAGAGGGGATACATTCTGATGAGTACCAAAGAGAAGAGTTGAGAGAAAGTGTATATGGAAATTTTTAGGCTATTGCTTTGGAAAACTAGGTGCAAGCATGGCTCCAGGACAGAGGAGAGGGAACTTGCCAAGCACCCAAGGTGCCAACCAATATAGATACCTAGATGGCAGTATTCACAATCTTCACAACTATCAATTGTCAGAATCCACTGGAGAGTTGTGTGGCCCTATGGATATATATGGATAATTCATGTGTTCTCATGTAATGCAACTGGTGCTATGTAAAGCACTCTGATACACGATTTGGGTCAAGTTTACGCTATATAAAACTCTGTAAAATACAAAATAAAAACAGCATCTGCCAGTAAAAGCTTTAGGGTTCTAGCATGACTACGATATGACAAGGAATTCAGACCAAGAAGGAATGAGACATTCATGAAATCGTGAGTTAACTTTAACAATGAGCTGTGGCCACAGTTCATAACACCAACACAGTCACTACCAACAGAGCACACAGTAAGCAGATTACCATAGCTGTACATGTATTTTCAAGGGCATTCCACTCCTGGAGTTTTATCAGAGGTGAACGCCATAGGTATCTGGGCTTAGTTACACACACAGGTACTCTGGCAAGCATTTTTTCCTGCAGTGCTTTGGAGTCCAAAGACTAGACACCGGGCCAACTGGTTAAAGAAGACAGAATGAGAGATTGGCTGCAGCTGCACCGATGGGGTCACAACCAGTTTGCTATGGGAGGGATTTGCACAGGGATTTAGAATCCCCTACCTTGAACCTAGGACCAGCACATAGGACCAGCAAATAGGACCAGCAAGTGGGTGGAAAACGTCAGATTATGCACTGACATAATAAAATAGTGGTTGATAAATTGAGGTAAGAAGTAGAGAGTGGTCAAATGGCAAGCCCTTTTGATGAGCTGCAACTATAGGACAAACTTTTTTCACTCCTTGGGGTGGTGCCAAAGAATGCAGTAGGCGATTTCCAGCTATTTCAGCACCTATTATGACTGGAAGGAGAAACTTCATTGACTAAAGTGATTGTTGAATTGACTACTCTAACATAGACACAGTGATTGAGTTAGTAAGGAAAAGCAGAAAGAGGCTGAAATGTGTAAATCTGATATCAAGTAAATATTACAGCTCTTGCCAGTACACCTTGAAGATTTCCAGCAACTTGATTTTTTTATTTATAGGGTTATACTAGTTGGAGACATATGGGGTGTCTTGTACCATGTGCAGTGTTTGAGAAATTTAGCATGTTTCTGGAATGGGTAATGAGGCAGATGCTGAGGCCTGAGGAGGTGCTGCACTACCATGAAAGTGTTCTGATGGGGACAGAGTGTGAATGGCTCATGAATTCACCAGAATCAGGAAAATCTAGGAGGCAATAGCCAGGGTCGGACTGGGGCAGAAAATGGGCCCAGGCACCAAAATAGAAGTGGCCCCTATTAGTGAATGTGATCACTAAAAATTAGGCCAGTATTTTCAAATTGGGGTCATTTTTAACTCGTAAAGACCCACTGAATATGTGTTTGCAAGGTATGGAAGACTGCATGGATTTTAACTTACCGTAGGAAATGCTTGTTTTAATATCAGGGTAATTAGCAATAACAAATGGCCCAAAGGACCATAAAACAGTCCCACAAACAGCCAGAAAACAGGGCCACACTCTCACCTATCAGACCAGCCCATCAGCCCGGCCTGGTTGCCCTATGAGCCTGTCCGGCTCTGGCAATAGCAAGTGATTTTGGCATACAGGTAGCTCTGGAAAATAAAGAAAGTTCCAACACTCTCCTGATGTTCCTGGGTGTTGGACTTGGCCCTTTGTTCAGGGTCATCCCTAAAAATGTTGCCTTTCTCCTAGCCTTTTTTCTGACATGGTGTTGGTGGTTTTAGGACTCTGGGCACTTTAGCACTGCTGTTCAGTGTAAAGTGCATGTGTTCTCTGTGATAAACATGGTAAGATTGATCTACACCTGTTTGGCCTATTTAATTTACCTGTCAGTCCCTTGTAAAGTGGTATCTCATACACCCAGGGCCAGTGAATTACATGCTACGGGTGGGCTTGCAGCGCTGATTTCGCCACCCACCAAACTAGCCTTGCAAACCTATCCCAGGCCTCTGCCATTGCAGGGCCTGTGCGTGCAGTGTTACTGCCTCTGTGACGTGGCACCTAAAGTGTGAACCATGTCTGTGACCCCCCTTTTACTGCATGTCAGTCACCCTTAAGGTAGGCCCTAGCTAGCCCTATGGGCAGGGTGCATTGTTGGTAAAAGGTGGAACATGTACCTTAAATGTGTGACATATCCTGGTAGAGACAAACAGCCCTTTTGGTTTCTCACTACTGTGATGCTGCCTTCCCATAGCAATGCATTGGGGATTTCCTGATAAGTGTTTCACTAGTAATTCCTGATATGAGAGGAGCAGCGTGGTCAAGTTTGGAATAGTAATAATAAATGCTACGCAATGTTGTGTGCAGATTTATTATAACTATTTTAGAAATGCCACTTTTAGAAGTGGCTATTTCTGTGTGCTATGTATCTGCCTGCCTGACGTGGATTGCATGTCTGGCTTTGGAGTGACAGGGGGTGGTGAGGTGTGTGTGGCTCCAGGAGGGGCAGGGTGAGTCAGCGCTAGGCTGAATAGCGCATCTGCATTTGGAGTAGTGGGAGTAGTAGTCCCCTGACCCTGAATAAGTCTGTGCCTGCCTATGTGAATGCTGGCTCCGCTCCCTGTGGTGTGTCTGATGATGAGCCCCCACCTGACAAAGGGTAAGAGGGGCCTTGTCAACAAAGCGCTCCACACTTCCCAGAACCAGTTAGGACTGGTTCCCCCCAAAGCCCTGTTCCAGGGCAGACAAAGAGAATGCTGGTATAAATACTGGGGCTGTGACCCCATGAAAATGTTCTTCTTGTGACCTGTGGGGGACTTGCTGCTGCTGTGCCCCAGGAGGAATCACCACGAGGGACAGCCTCCCTGCTGGAGGGCCCTGTGAGCTGGTCTGCCTGGGCCCAGCTTAGGGACTCTGGAACTTTGCTCTTTGGAGCTGTGGCCCCTAGCGCCTTGTGGAGTGCTATATCTTTCTCCCTGAGGACGAGGGGCGTGTAAGCCCTGCAGTGCTGAGCTGCACATCATGGAGAGGGAATCCCCGGTGTAGTGATTCCCCCCAGCTGTGCCAGGAGCGGGAGCGAACCCTGCTGATTTATGCTTGCGTAAAGGGAGTGCCCATCCCACATTTTAGTGCACTTGCAAGTGGGAGTCCACCCCGCGTTTTGTGGATCAGCGAGAACCCACCCTGCTGTTTTATTCCTCAAGCGGATGCCGACCCCGCTTTTATGCCTATTTAGAAGGTGGGAGCCTATGCCGCACTGTGGTGTTGAAAGGGAGAACCGCCGCAGTCCAAGCCAAGCAAGAAGTCAGGCGGACGCCTGGACGTGGGTGAGGCCTTGTGGGTGAAAGTGGAAGGAGGCACGAGGAGAGGAAGTCAGGCAACACAGTGCATGATGTCTGTGGGACGTGGCTCCCGTATCTGTGAGGGAAGCCCCGTCCACAGAAGAGCCGAGAGGAAGTCTGCGCCTGCCCGAGAAGGGCACCTGTGTGCTGGTGGGAGCCCAGTGTGTTGCCAGGAGAAGTCCCCGGAGAAGCTCCAGTGAGTGGGGCTGCATTGGGGTCTTTTCCTCTTCTGTCAGGGTGGTGCCAGGAGCCGCACCAGCGCAGACCAGAGCAGACCAGAAGTCCAGGTGAGTAGGGCCTGCGGAGCACTGTTGCACAGGAATCGCCAGGCCATCGGTTGCAGCGGACGGCTGAGACTTCCCCTGCCCAGCCCCCGGGGAGCGGTGAGTGGGGCTGGGCTCTGGTTGCTGTGAGGCGGGGGAGCAAGGTGTTGACGACTGGGACCGGGGGAGGTCTCGTGCACAAGGGGGCACTTTGGTTAGGAGTCCCAGTGGGGCTCTACTTTGCACAGTTGGCGCCAGGGCTGAGTTCTTTTTGGGCCAAGTTGAGGCCCATTGCAGATGCCCCATTCTGAAGGGGCATTGTTCTAGGAGTCCCCGAGTTGGATTCCAGAGGCATGGTAGTGCCCGGACCTGTTTGTGCTCCACAGCTGCCTTGCCGGATATTGGGTAGCTACGTTTGGGGGACATTTTTTGGGTGAGGAGACAGGGGGTGAGTTGCACCCCTTGCCCCAGCTCATTTGCGCAGTAATTTTGCTGCCTTGGCAGCTACACCCTGACTTTCTGGACAGAGGGCATTGGGGCCACCATTTAGAGGCCAGTTGGCCTGGGGTCCTACTGAGTTTTAGGCTAATGTGATTTATGCCTACTTTTATTGCCTCAAGGTGATACCTATTGCGTGATGTGTTTATGCCTTTGAGGTTATGCATAATGTGTTTATGCTGGTGAGGCCTTATGAGTAATGTGTTTATGCTTATGAGGTTATGGCGTAATGTGTTTATGCTTATGGGGTTGTTGCATGATATGTTTATGCTGGTGAGGCCTAATGCTTCATGTGTTTATGCTAATTAGGTTTGGACCTAATGTGGTTATGCCTAATGTCATGCTATGATATTTTCGGAAGGTGTTTAATGCTAATCTGATAATGCTTAGGTCATTATGGTACCAGTAGTTACTGGCTGTGTTTTATATTTACTACCTGCATTCTGATGGTTCTGACCATGGCCCAATTGCCCTGGTCCTGTATATAATCCCCTGTGAATATTGCCTTGTGCCAGTTGGCACAGTGTAAATGTGAGATTATGTTTCTAATGTGTTCATGATAATACAAAGGCTATTTTTGATATAACCTTGTGTGGAGTTTCTCTTGTGGTCTGCCTAGTGTGTTGCTGCTGTGTGTGTGCGTTGCGGAAACGCTTTACACATTGCCTCTGGGATAATCCTGGCTGCTCTTGCCTAGCTACCAAGGGGGTGAGCAGGGGTTATCTTCAGCGTGTAACTCCCTTGCCCTGACTAGAGTGGTGGTTTCGGCCAGGCTTAGGTGCAAGCCCTAGCCAACCGGAAATCCCATTTTCTAACACTGGGAATTAGACAAAACTCAGTGGATATGCTGCTGAAGCTTAAAGTGGACAAAACAACAGCCCAGAAGGCCTTACTTAAGGAGGAAGTGGGTGAAAAGAAGAGTGGACTGAGGAAACTACAACAGGTGCTAGGGCAACTGTGCTCCATCTGAAAGGCAATGCACCTGGGTCGATCCTTTTTTGGACAGTTGCCTTTTACCATGGATGGAAAAAGAACAATTGATGGACAGAATTCAGAACAATGTCATACATTCACCCCAGTACAGAGATCTGGGCCTAAATCCATCATTTTTTTGGTCACCATACCATTCCAGTTTGGATCCAGCCATATGCAAATCATTCTTGACCCTACGCCCAATGGCATTAGTCCAGCCCAAACTGCAAAGCAAGGTTCTCCCTGGATTGGAAACAAAGCATCCTAGGACCGGTTTTGGGGTTTCATGCCTCATCTGCCAAGATAGCTTGACTCCAGTGGCATGGAGAGCATGAAAGGGGTAACAAATCCACATCACAAGGTTAGGGTGACAGAAAGGGTGAAACAGGAGTTGAGAATATGGCTTGAATGTTTTTTAGCACTCCAATGGAGTCATAGTGTGGTTCGCCGATGAGCTGAATGTAAAGATATTTTCTGATGCAAAAGGCGCAGGAGGATTTGGATTATACTGGAATGGCCAATAGTGTACTGAAAGGTGGCTAGAATAGTGAAGGATCAAATGTCATAGAATTGCCTTTTTGGAGTTTTTTCCGCTGGTGGTGAGACTGTGGGTAGATGAACTGAGGGAAACACAAGTGATGTTTGTGATTGCTAATCAGTTAGTTGTCCGTTTTTGACTCAGGAGAGAAGGTGAGATAAAAGTGTGCAGGGTTTGGAAGAGAGGAAGATTTATGATGAATTTTATCATGAAGCAGATTGTGGAAGGGCTTGTGCCTATGAATATGGTGGGGGGAGACTTACAGGCATAGCATTCCATGGGAAATGTTTCTAAGGACATGATCCACATGGGAGCAAACTGGGTATAAGAATTCTTGAAGGGTGGGGCAGTAAAAAATGGAAAGATAGGGACCTTAGGAAATCAGTCACAACTGATGTTTGAGGGGAGTATTAAAACAGGTGAGAGTTTCGTACTGCTTCACCTGGGAGAGTGCATTATTCATTGCAACATTCATAGTGCTGTTTTTCAGGGCCTTTCGGGTATCGAAGGTAGTTGGGTCAGGGAGCAGCAAGAAATTTAGTTTGGATTACATAAGGGTGAATGGGGGTGGAGTAGGAATTGGAGTGAAGAGGAGTAAAACAGATCAAAACATCAAAGTGAATATGGTGTGGATAAGTGTCAGGAGAAGAAATATGTCAAGCGAAAGTGGTAAGTGCGAAGGGGCTTATTTATGAGCCCTTGCTTCTCTTTTGCACCGCCTGTGTGTCACTTTTTGTGACGCACCAGCGGCGTAAAAAATGCGCCTTATTGCGCCATATTTCCAAAATTACGCATCTAGGTAGATGTGTCACTTTGTAAACCCCTGCGCCACATTTTACCTGCGCCAGGTATAGTGTATGCAAGGGGGGTGTATTGACGCAAGAAAGGGTCGTAGAAGTGATGCAGTGAAATCTATAAGATTTCACTGCAACATTTCTTGGATTTTAATGCGTCAATATCTTACACCTGCCTCATGGCAGGCGTAAGACTGACGTAGGAACATTTGAAATGGGACTTGCCCCTGTGTAATGACCCATTGTTGAAGTTGCGTCACTTTTGAGACACATTCCAGCAATGCGTCATTTTGGAGCCTACAGATACGTCAGAAATATTGACCTATCTGTAACTCCTTGCGACATGATGCGTCATACAGTAAATATGACGCATCATTGGTGTCGCAGGGAGGTCGCAGTAAAAAGTGACGCATCGCTGTTTTCACACAGCGATGCATCACTTTTCATAAATGAGGCCCAAAGTTTTTTTTTTAAAAGAAGGGCATTGCAAACGGCTTTTTTTTGGCATAAAGACAGTTCGAAAGTAACAGACAGTGACAGACAGGCAAGTGTTGGGGATTATGAGAAAATGCCTGAAGAAAAGTGGCGGGAAGGAGGGATGGTTAGGGACCCATTCATTCAATATAGGGTTGGCTATGTAAGGTTTTTGATTGGGACTGACTAGGTACATAGAGGGGTGGATGAGTGAATGCATGTGGGGTTATGTGAGAAATTCACTTAACGAGCAATATCCTGGTACAAGGACGGTAGCCATTTGAAGATAGGCTGTTCAGGGGGGCCTACAGATGTATAATATCACTAGGAAGAAGCCAGAGTGGGGGCTCAAAGAATGGAGAGATGGATAAGCAGAATAGAGGCAAACAGAGGAAGTAGGAGGAGAGAGAGGAGGAACGGAGATCCTGGGGAAAAGCACACGAGGAATGTAGGATTTAATACTTCTTAAAGTTTATTGTTGAGAAAACAAACAGAGGGGATGGGAGATGTTGAGTGGTTTGTTGTTTAGAGAGTAGTGAACGGATTAGTCGTCGTTAGTCCGTTGTTTATGTCACAATAGAACTTGGGGCTCAGGGCTTTAAGTGGGCCGGGTCTCAAGGGGTCTGAGCACCGGCAGTTTTTTAAATGGGGCCTGGAAACGGGTCTCCTATCGGGCTCTGTTTTGAGGCCTGGCACTGGCGGTCTGTATTTTTTTCCGGGTTGCAGTGACAGTAATTTGCTGTCACTGCTGTCCGGAAAAAAGTGTCAAGGCGCACAGAGCCTGATAGGGACCAGTTTCTAGACAGCATGCACATCGAATGCGCTGCCCACACTGCTTACTTCTCACTAGTGGAGAAGTTATGGCATGACTTCATGCCAGGTGAGCATTGTGGAGGAAGGGAAATCCTTTAAAGAGTCATTTTCTTTCTGGATTTCCCTTCTCTTTCTGAAACGCAGGAGCAGCAACATTGTGGTAGGGTCACCAGGGCTTGAATTGGAAGCTTTTTCAATATTATATGTAACAAGCCATAGTTGCAGCTTATTTATCGTATGCAACTAATAACACTTGACAAAGCCAAAAGTCCTTACTTGTTGTAGGTATGATGTTACTTGTATCACATATCTGGATGCAATGACAGAAACAGCAAAATACAAGTGGGGTGGTACACTATGCGAAACACAGATTTTTAGCATCATTGTTTTAAAGCCACGCCTCTAATTACACTGGCCATGCCCCTTTGAGAGACCCCCCCCCCCACCGTTTTTTCATCCCACTTAAAGCCCTGCTGGGGCTCATCCGAAGGTCTAAAGATGTCAGCCCAGCTCGATCCCATTAAATGTCCCCTTTTTTCACACAAGCATTATAGTGGCGAAGGTGATTCCTATCCCATCTGACAGAAGCGAAGGCATGGATTGTCACGAGATGCACGGTAGACGGGTGGCGATGGCAGGTGGTGGTTTTTTTCTAGCTGTTTGAAGCACAGTTGGCGTACATGGCTATCCACGCCGCTTTTATAGAACTCGGCTTCGAAGAATGCGTATAATTCTATTATTTACCGGTATATAAGGGCTCTCTTAGTTTCCCTTGTAGTTATTACCCATGCAGCTTTTTCTCTCTACTAGGCATCTTGATTTTATCGCTGACAGTAGACTAATCTGTATGCGGAAATATTAGAAACCTCAGTAAAGAACTGATTACAGAAAATAAGCAGGAATGCGAACACCTGCTGAGAGCAGAGGCGAGGCCCTGAACCAAGAAGGGCTGACCCCACAACGTATGGTGTAGTCCCACCTGGCATTATTAGCCCGATTGAGCTAACGGTCAGTCCGCCTCTGCCTGGTTTCTGATCGGACTCGCAGTATTGCAACACAAGAAAACTTACCTCACACCTCTCGCGGCTGCCTCAAAGCCTTTCTGGCGCTTTCATCGGCGCGGCTAAAAGGAGACCGCGTACTGCGTCCTGCTTTTCATCTGCCAGGGAAATTAATTAGGAAAAGCTTTGTTAATATTAATATTGTTTTCGCAAAAGATCAAGGCAGGACGTGTTTCCCCCTGTCTTCACCGTCCGGATATTATATATTTTTCCTTTTGTTAATTCTGACGAGCCTGCATCCAAAAAAAGGCAGGTTTGTAATGTAACAATTCTACTCACGCCGACTTATCTTTGTTGAGAGCGCCACATTGGGACATATAGGCAGAATCCGTAAGCGACTCGATGAGACCACATTTTAAGGAGCATCAGACAGTGCGGCGAAGACCAATCAATCATCATCTTCATTCGGTCATATTAAAAAAGCATAAAAGCACATACAAATTGATCTATAAAAAGATGTTCCTACAAAATATTATCATTTAAAATTCCGAATATTTCTTCACAATCCTAAACTGAGATGAGAGTGTATAAAAGATAAAAAAAGAGATGTAAAAAACATTTCATTCATTCGAAAACTTTATTTCGGTCGCAACGGACCATAAAAGTGCAAGATAAAATACATACATAGCAAGAATAAAAAAATTAATAACAGGAACGATACTGATTCAAGCTCAATCGTAAAAATACACATATTTGGAGAATTAAAACTGTGGCTTCATCCATCAACATAAAACCGGATTAAACATTGGGTTGGTTATCGAAAAAGTTCATTACAAAATAAAGCAAAAGTAATTCCTACTGTCCAATGGTTTCAATAATGTATTTCCTACGTCTGTGCCACATTCCATTTAGACTCTGAAAGCTTGAACACACTGAATAAAGCCTAAATTTCTGCAGATTGATATCACACAACGTTTACGTACAGCCTGGTAAGCAGGGAAAAAAAAAGACATGAATTTCATTTTCAATGTTATATTTGTAAGCTGGGCACTCAGTGTTCTTATTTCTGTCCCATTTACACGTAAACACCCTGAGTGGAAGACTACCCATCCAAAATTGCATGTAGAGTTTCCTTGCTGATGATGGATAGATCAGAACTAGAAATTCTTCCTTTTTGTAATCTTCTTTGATTTGGAGAAACTCAATAGTCAGTCTTCCCACTGTAGGACTCGCATGGAGGGACAATAGATTATTGAACCTAAAATGGCGAACCAACTCTGCCCTGGTTAACGCTGGGCAAGCTACGTCCCGAGTTTTCCAGAGCTCAGGTAGACCAATCCTAATGCTAGTTGCCTTAATATGGGTTAACCACTGGATTTTCTTGTTTTTCAGTGCACCCAAATCTCCCAAAATTCGTTTTTATAACAGACAAGTTCAGGCACTGACCATAATCTTCTCCAATAGGTTAAAGGGCGTAGTGCCATTACCTCCTCAATAGGGAGTAGCCCTAAGTCCATGAGAAGAGGTACTAGCGAGGTACTCACTGGCAGACCCAGTAAATTCCTCATGAATTGATGTTCAACCTTCATGAGGTTGGTGAATTTTTGGTGTCCCCATAGTTCTGCCCCGTACAAAGAGGCCGATCTGGCCTGTAGGTTATAAATTTCAATGACGGGAGCAGCAGGCTTGAACACGGAGGTTCTGTGCAATTTCTGGATCCCCCTCACCTCTTTGGTTAGCTTAAGTGCGGCCTTTGCTGACTGAATATCCCATGCCAGGTGTTCTTCCAGAGTGATGACCAAATAGTCAAAGGTCCTAACTCGCTCCAATGGGATTCCACCCAGAAGGGGATTCGGACGTGTCTGCCTGGGAGGATTAAAAATCATAAATTTAGTTTTATCTTGATTTATCTCCAGGCCTCTCAATGCACAGAAGTCAGCAAAACAATCACAGGTTCGTTGGATGCCCGTTGATGTCTTGGACAACAGCAAAGTGTCGTCCGTGAACATCAGGGCGGGCACCCAACCTGAAACCAATCTCGGGGCATCAGTGTCCTTTACTCCAAGAAGTTGGTCAATGAGCCCTTTGATATGCAAACAGAAGAGGGTGGGGGCCAGGACGCACCCCTGGCGCACCCTCTGGTTCACCGGGATGCGGGCTGACAGTTCTCCATACTTCCCACACCTCACTTGCGCATAAGTATCAGTATGGAGCTTTATCAGCACGTCCAAGAGGTAAGGTGGTAGACCAAGTTCAAGCAGTACACTCCACAATTTATCCCTAGGGACCAGATCGAACGCGGACCTCAGGTCAATGAAGATGAGGTAGAGGCTGCCACCCTCCACACTCGCTGTTTTCCAATACAAGACCTGAAGTCTAATTATCTGGTCCACAGTCGATGTACTGCTCCTGAAATCAGCCTGAAAAGGGGTCAAGATCTCATTTTCTTCCATCCAACTTTGGACTCTGTCTAGAATAACCATCAATTTTTGGGTAACATCTATCAGACTAATAGGCCTGTAGTTAGACGGTTTAGGAGGACAGCCTTTTTTGTAGACAGGGACTATTTCTGCACCCCGCCAGGTGTCCGGCGGGTCCATGCCCTTTAATATGGCATTAAAGAGAACACATAAATATGGAGCCCATATTTTCGGTTCAGACCGAAATAAGTCCCCCGGGAGCTTATCTAAGCCCGGCGCCTTATTAGGTACTAGTTTAACAATGGGGGCTTCCATCTCAGAGGAGGTGATCTCCCAGACCCCCTCCAATCGATGCTCATGGGGGAGGCCTGAGAGGGGGCTTAGGAAACCAACATCACCCGAATATGCATACAGAGCTCCAAAATGAGCTTCCCAGGATGCTGCAGCTATATTCGGTTCAATTGCCATTCTACCCCCCCCTGCCCCCAGAGCTAACAATTGCCCAGAAGGATTTCAAATCTTTGGACTTAAGTGCAGTTCTAAGATCATCCCATTTATCGGCTTCTAAGTCTTTCTTTTCCTTTTTGATGACCCGCTTGTACTTGAGCTGACATTGCTTAATCCTAATCTTATCCTTTGCTTTGACTGCAAATATGAGATCTTTTTTTGCTTTTTGACAATTAGCATTATACCAGGGATGGGCAGAGACCGGTTTTACATTTTTTTTCCTTCTCTGTAAAACACATCAAACAGTTCTGAAGTCAACTGTTTGTGTATGTTCAAAGGCTTGTCCTCTAGTCCCAAATGCAAGGCAGTTACCCCCACCTCACCCATGTCTCTTAAATGCGGCACTACCCTTTGGTATATATTTGCAAGTTTTTCTTGGGAACCTTGTATGTGTGGCCATTCAACTCTCCGCCTGCTGTTAGTTAGCGAGAGAGGATGTTCTACAGGATTGGGCTCGGGAGCAGGATTAGGCAGGCCCAAACTCCCTGGTTAAACGTCATAACAAGGGGATTATGGTCACTATCTTTCCTTGGATAGATCTGAAAATCCAAGACCATGATAGGTGCCAGATGTAGGTGGCCAAATACCGGCCAAATACCGGTCAGTAACGGCCGATTTCGGACGTTACCAACCGGTATTTGGAGTTTCAGATGTAGGGGGCCTTAAAAATTACAGATTCGGTAAATTTACAGAATCTGTAAATTTACCGATTCAGTAAATTACTGAATGGGTACATTTCCGGATTCTGTAAATTACTGAATCAGTAAATTTCCCGAATCAGTAACTTGAGATGTAGGTGGCACTGAAAACAGTGCCACAGGGCCTTAAGGATTCGCTATTTACAACCAACTATTAGTTGGTGGTAAATAACGAATACCTGTGTATATGCAAATCTGTGCATGTACACCTGTGCCATGTGGCACACATACATGCCCTAAGGGCCCTAAGGGCATGTATGTGTGCCACATGGCACACAAGCCTGAATCAGGGGTGCAACAGGGTGTCAAAGTGCCACCCAGCCACTCTTGACTATTCGGTAATTTTACTGAATCGGTATTTACTGATTCGGTGATTGCCATTGATTCCTATGGGCCTCAAGGCCCATAGGAATCAATGGCAATCACCAAATCGGTAAATACCGATTCGGTAATTACCGAATCTTAACGATTCAGTAATTGTTACCGAATATTTACCTACATGGCATTTACCGATTTGTAAATACCGAATCGGTAAAATTCGGTATTTACGAATCGGTAAATGCCATTTACCTACATCTGGCCCCATAACCCATAATCTGGAATCAACCAGGATGTAATCCAGAATGGAGTTTTGCCCTTCTCTATTAAAGGTCGGTCGGCCAGGTCTATCCGATTTTGTCCTTCCATTGCAAGCCCTCAAAGAGGACGAAAGAGTAAGCAAATTAATTTGGACAACCAACGGCGTCCATGCACTAACCACTGGAATTTGAGGTTCCGAAATATGCCAATTCTGGTCCTCCTCATCTAGGCCGTCTATGCTTACATCAGTGAGGGGCTCAAACTGGCAGTTAAAATCTCCCCCCACTATTAGAGTAACTGCTGGGTCTAGTGTTGAAATAAACTGCCTCAATTGATCAATTACTCCAGACTCCTTCCCACTCTGAATGGGACGAGAGTAGATGTTTCTTAGGGCAATTTGTATGTTTTCTGGGAGCGTTAGAAGGACACATTGCACATTGAGGGAGTTAGTTGGAATCTGCACTGCAATAGCACCCAGGTGAGTGCCCACCCAGATGCTTAATCCCCCCGATGGTCTGCCCCTACCCTTCGTTGTAGCTAATATACTAAAAGTGGCAAAACCACTCCTCTGGTCTTCCTCCAGTGCCCACGTCTCCTGCATTAAACAAACATCACACTTCTCTACAAATGATCCCCAATCTGGGCATAATAGTTTATTTTTAATCCTAGCTACATTCCAGGAGAGGATTTAAATGTTTTAATTTGACTCACCCACACAGTTTCCTTTTGTGCCATGTCGTAGCTATTATCCCCAGCAAGTGGGCCGTCAATAGGCTCCCCCCTCCTGCTAGAGTTTGGCCCCATAACCCAGACGTCACTATTGTGATTCCTTTCCACTACCATTGGAGATGCAACACAGTTTACATCCTCCTGAATTGCGGGTGGCGTAGCTCCAGGCAGTACACCAGCCGGGTTAATCCCACTGCCCCCCTATCAACCTCCCTGACTAGCCCACCCCCTGAGGACTAGATAAAATAATAGAGCAGGCATTTACCTCTGTGCCTTCCCTGGCTACAAGTGGAGCCTGAGCATCAGTGTGGGGAGAATGAGACAGGCAACTCTTTTGCTGTCAATCTATTTTCTACTTGATCCAAAACACTAAATCTGTTACTCAGGGGGAAGCATAACATCACTAGGAGTATAGATTAGCGTGCCCAACCTGGACACTAAAGCCCCGGCTATCATGGTCCCCTAAGACCTACCTCCTCTGAAGTCAATAGGAGAAGCGGGATATAAGTACGTTAAGGGGGGGATTGAATTTTCGTTACTGAGCGCACTGTAGCCCAGTTGCAAATGTGTGTAACCGCCCATCTATTCCTGAAATTGATTACAACACAGTCCCTCCTAATGTTTTTTCCTGTGGCCCCACCCAATCCACTAGTCTAGCAAAAAGAATTTCACTAGATACATGTGTAGGAAGTGGCCTGTTGTAATTCAGCCACTGAAGACATTTATTTTTTAGATCACCATAGTCCTCCCTTTTTCCCTGATTCAAAGCTGGAACCCCTGCAAGCACTACACATACAGTACAGACTCAGGAGGAAGATCTAAACGTTTTTGTTCTTTTACTGGGACATCACAGGTTGTACTACTGTTTGGTGGAGGTTGTAGTTTCACAGTCCCTCTGCCCCCCATTCTCATTAATTCTACTTATTACTGTGTTATTATTCACAGCACTGTTACTAGGTTGTTGTACATGGCCACTAGGCAGCACAATTGGGGGGGATAAATCAACTGCATTATTCACTTCAGACGGGGCAGAATGGTGGGAAATTACATTCACTGGCATAGGCGGCCTCTCAATAGTTCCATAATCATCGTTTGCTTGTGTAACCCCCTCCTCCGCCTGAACAGAAGCAACCAATAATTCCAGAGGCAAAAGTCTACTTTCTATAACATTGCGTCTGTCATAAAAAGGAAGCCATGTCTTGGTAAAAATACTTTCCATTTTGACCCAAAAATCTTCTCCAAATTCCGTAAGACACACATCAGCAGGAGTTGATAGGGGCGTAGACGCTTGTTCGTTGGGCCGGCATGAAGCAAGGCTGTTAGTAAATCTTGCCAGTTGACCTTCTCCCGCATTATTGCATTTCTGTATTTTTACTTTCCTGTTTTTCAGAGGGGCTCCTCCACGCTTCATTTTAGGGATTGAGTCTGAAGCAGGGATTACAGCCCCTGTTTTAGAACTGCTGGCAGATCGAGTTTGCGATCTCAAGGTAGACTGACCGGGAAGCTCATGTTTTTGGACAGAAACACATTGGGCAATAGGTACAACATCCGAACTATCTGGAGAATCAGACGGCCCTCATTCTACATGTGCTTGATGACAGCCCTCGCCATTGTCGCCTAAAGAGGCAGGCTCTATAATTCCTTGTTGGTTCGGTGACGGCGCCTGTCTCAACCTGCCCATGGACGACCGTTTGTCAAAGGCAGGGTCCAGGGATAACCTCTTTTCCGTTATTTCTATTTCGTGTGCCAGCATAGAGGAGGAGAAATTGGTCCAAGGTTCCCACTATCGACCCGCCAGGAATAGACTTTCTACCCTTCCCCCCCTTGGTGGTAGCCATTTCAAGAAATGATTAAAGAAACAGTTACGCCTCAAATCAATTGTGATGGATCCTGCAAAAGAGGTTTAATCTGCCAGGGCCAACCAAAATATAAGTACTGACCTTTGTGTGTTCATTTGGTTGCAAATGTAAGAGGGGAGCCCGTCCCGTCCTCGTACGGGCTCAAACAGGCCCGCCCTTGGCCCGGGCTTTGCCCGGCGCATGCCCGCATGCGTCCCGCGAAGTGGGGGCCATGAGCCTTGAAGTAGCGCTGTGGGCTGGATTGCGCTTGAGTCCAGGTGAGTGGCGTTAAGGGGCTCCTGGTATCTGTAGTGCCCCGAGCTCCTGTCAGCAAAGAAACAACCAGCAACAAAGTCCGGCTGCGAGTGTTATTACTGTTAAAGTTCACAAGATATAATTGGCTTTTCCAGTACCTGGTGATGTACCTGGTGATATAAAAAAACATAATCCATTTTTTTGGTGTGTCTTTTTTCTCCTTTCAGAGAACCCCACTCACTTAAGTCAGCAACCGTAATCACTGCCACGAACTTCACAGCCTCATAAGAGAATCTCGTAAGATTAGGGTGGATGAGAGGTTGAGAGGCAAACAATATAGCAACACCCTGTAGCAATTGCCGCTCCTAACATACCAAATGAGAGTTCAGGTGATGAGACAGTTTAAGTAGAAGAGAATATAGTAGCTCGCTGTAGCATCCAATAATATTGTTAGAAAGCAGACCCCATAACCGTTTCAGTGCTTTGTCCTGATTGTCCTTATTGAACGCGCTTATCAGGTGTACTCTGGGAGTTTTTTCTGCTTCTGTCAAGCCTCCAAACCGTCGAAATCACCCTTCCAGCATTGCATTCCTCTCCACAAAAATAAACTCCCGCCGCTGCCACTGAACGCACCTGCAGCGCTCCCACGCTGAAATGCGGAACGTGGAGCCCGCTGAAGATGCTGAAGACTTCGCGGCTTCTCAGCCCCAGCTGTCCCGCCGTCAGTCCGATAATAAAAAAAACCACAAAAATCGCCGTCAGTAAGTCACTGGCTATAATCACTGTACATAACAGATCTTGCAGCCGTACCCACGCTTCTCCATAGCTGATTCTCAATGCCCCTGTGCCGTGCGACCATTAGAAAAGGGAAAAACATTTCATATCATAGGTCTAGTTACGTTGAGATTGCTAATCAAACTCAATTTACTGCATGTCATCCCTTTTCTTTTTCTTATGCAAGCCCATAAGAAAGTTGCTACAGAGAAGCAAACCAAAGGACCTGAGAGAGTTTTTAAAAAGGATAGTGCAACCCTACACTGCTGAAAGCCAATTTTCTTTAAAATTGGCTTCAAGTAGGCCTTCCGTTCACTCTCGTAGTGCCTGCAAAATAAAACCAAATGCAGTTCGGTTTGAGGTGATACATTATCACACGGGCACAAGCTTAGATTGGAGTGGTTATACGTTTTTTCAGAATAGGCAAGCATTAGTGGAATCAAGTTGGTGCGGAATCTTAACAGTAATAATCTATGTTGTGAGCTGTTTATATTGACTAGGTAAAAAAAATCTCCCTCCATTAGTGGTGGGTTTTGGTAATAAACCTGTGCTACATGTATCTCTTTATGGTATTCTTTACGTCTATATTCAGCCATCAACATAAACATAACAATAACGTTCTGCTTGGACATCCTCTTACAGACCAGAGGATCTTTAAAAAGTTCATGAAGACTTATCTCTTTTAAAACTGTCTCCACATAGCTTAGCCACTTAGATCTTTTCAATTTATCCATCTCTATGCAGCTCTAAATTATCATTTGAGTCAGAGGCAATTTGTCTCGCCTCCAAATGGAATGCCATAGGAGAAGTGGGGCTAGTTTTATGTAATTTGATATGTAAGGGAGGGTTAGTTCTTGTTGTAAGATCACATTCATAAAGGAGAGAGGGAGGCCCACAACAGATTTGAAGAAATTATTTTCAATGATTTGTAGGGGTGTGGCTGTCCGTGCCCCAAACCCCAGCTCCATAAGTCACGGACGCTTTTACTCTAGCCTGATATATGTTTTTTATTGGCAGTAGGGGTTTGGTGCCCAATTTCTTTGAAAACGATTTTACGGCAGTAATGCCCCTCTCCATCACCATCCTCCTACCTTCCATCCATTTTGCCCATGTCAAGTCTTTATCAAAAAGAATACCTAGATAGGGGGCAGAGTCTACAACCTCAATTGTTCCTGCATCTGCGCTGAAATACGGGACTTTATCTCTTTTAGTGCCCCCAGCTATGATTATAAAGGACTTAGATTGATTTACTTTTAGCTGTAATGATTCCAAAAAAGAGACATACGCTGTTATAACCCGTTGTAGTCCTATCCCCGTTCTTGCAATTAAAACTGCATCGTCTGCTTAGGACAATATCGGTAGCATTTGATTTTCATGAAGGGGAACGTCCATATAGCCACTGTTAGCGCCTTCTCTACTCCGTTTGTATATAGGGAGAAAAGAAAATGGGCCAGTATGCAGCCCTGTCTGACTCCTTTGGAAATTTTATGTACTATTTCCCAATTTAGAATAGCTCACTGAAGCCGTGGCATTTACATACGATTGCCTAATGTAATTTAAGATAGCAGATTCAACCCCATCCTCTCCATTATATCCCATAATTTATCATGGGCCACGCAGTCGAAAGCCGCGCTCAGGTCCATGAATGCCATGTATAGTTTACCATCTTTCATACTGGTGTATTTTTCAATAATCAGTGCTAAGTTTAAGCATTGGTCCACAGTACCATATCCCTGCTGGAAGCCATACTGTGCCTGGATCAAGATCTTATTTGAAGAAGCCCAACTCTCTAATCTAGAGAGGAGGAGTCGACCCATAAGCTTTGATGTTGTGTCCAGCAGGGATATTGGTCTGTAATTTTTAGGGACAGCCCTATCCCCTTTTTTATAAATAGGTACAATAACCCCCCGAAGACCACGAGGGGGGCGGGCCAATCAAATATATGCTATTTAAAACATTGGTTAAGAGTGGGATCCACAGATTTGGATTCGTTTGGAAGAAATTAATTGGGACGCCATCCAGTCCTGGGGCCTTTCCAGCACTACATGAATTCAGTGCCAACTTTACTTCATTTAATTAGAAAGATATTGGTGCATAAGACGTTTCCAGGGTAATCGCATGATGGTTGTTAGTATCAAAAGTTGATGAAAAAATGTTCCCATAATGAATGACCCACGACTCCTCATCAACATTTACGTCCGTAGTAGGGTCAGTAGGGCTTTGAAATTTTGGTGCATTAACAATTTTCCAGAATTCTCAGCTGTTTCCAGAACAGGATGCTTTTTCCAGGTCAGTCCATAGGTCATCCCTAATTTCTTTTTCTCTTATTTTCCTTACCGTTTTGTATGAAGCCCGGAGTGTTCTTATGTGGTCATGGTTCCTAGGTTTAGCATTTAAGGCAACCAACAGTGCCTTTCTTGCTTTTGTGCAAGGGGAATTAAACCATCCAGCCTTTCCCCCTTTTTGAGATTTTATCTTTAGTTAGGGCCGATTTTATTTTTGTTAGGATATTACAAAAGGCTGGGACAACTTTCCCTGCCTCTGCTTCCGGGTCTAGACAAAATTGAATGTGAACTAAGCAATTAGCAGTACTGTATTCCCTAGGAGGTGATTTTTAACATAATAACTGTCAATATTGTCTTTTTTAATCTGTGCTTTGATGGTGTTACTTAAATGCCGAATAAAGAATATTTTGACTTTGACTTTGAATGTCAACTTGTGTATTGGATATAAGTTCAGGGACGAACTTTGTTGTCGATATGGGCCCACTTAAGCTGTATCTCGTTTTTCCTGCACGCAATTGGTGTTTCAACATTTCTACGAGGTTGTCCCTCAGATGTTAATACCCTGAGCTCCATCGAAACCATAGCGTGGTCACAATATGGCGTGAAGGAATTACGTAACCCTAAAGCCCTCTCAGCTAATGAGGGAGTCATAAGTATATAATCTATCAGCGAAGACAATTTATTGGGTAGGGATGCCTTTATTTATGCCAAGTAAAGAAGGATGGAGTGTTAATATAGTGACTTTTGGGTTCCTCAAATAATTACATTGGGCAGCAGTAGGACGAAGTAAAAGTCTGCTCAGTGGCTCAGAAGCAGATTTATCAAGTAGTTGTGTTGCCCTTGCACCACGCAATGGGACGCATGTGCAACGCAACTACTAAGTAAGATTTATCAAGCCAGCAAGGTTGTGTGGCTTGATAAATCTAGAGTACTGCACCCTAGTGCAAATCGCTGCGTTGCATTACCCTGCTCTAGGAAGGCATTCCACAGGTGGAGCTGGGTATTCCCAGATTTACCATTACCCGTAGACCTCGGAATGCACCAAAATGCTACGCTTCCCCAGATGAGGAGTACCAAGAACAAATATCTTTATTTCTCCTTGCTACTTACGCTTTCTATGTGTATTCTGCAGCACAAAAAGAAAGAGGAAAATGCCTCAGATGATTGTTTATGTGCATGAAGCGTTCCCTTCCTGCCCAAAAACAATCCTTCCTAATAGGCAGAAACCACTGCCCATGCCTGCATTGGCGCTAGACAGCACATTGTGCCAGCAAAGGTAAAAGAGAAGAATGTACTGCATAAAATTAAATACTGTGCATTCCTGCCCTTTCCCTATCACGCAGCTGGAGCAGCTTCATTTTGGATCCACCTCTATACGTTTGGCTAAGCCACATATATTCTATTTTTAGCCTTATACATTTGTGTGATACAATGTTTACAATTAAGAGATGGTGCACGGAATATATAGAGAAGCATATTCATTATGTGCTTTTGATCTGTGTATGCATATTAACATTTTCCTTTGCAGAAGTATCTGGATTGCGGATCTTAATCTTCTAAAGGATTAGATTGTACGGTGATGTGCTAAAATGCACCCCGTTGCAGTGCGTTTACCAGAATTTGGTGGAAAATGAATCCTATAATGTGGTTATCAATGTTTAATAATATTTTATAATGGATTAAAGTTCTCACTTACAGTTACATGAATATTTCACTTTGTAATCTTAATCATCATAAATACATATTATCTTCATAATATGTCGGGTATACAATGATTATTTTTCTAATTTAGCATGACCTGGCGCTTTTGGGGATTTTAGTGTTTACCTTCAATGTGAAAGTTGTCTTCTTAAATGTTTTCTTTCTTTCCTCTGCAGGTGCAAGCTAGACTCTATTAGCTAGTGAAAAGGCTATTGTCCAATGTAGAGATAACAAGGTACGGGATGTCTTCGTTGGCAAGAGAAAATATGTTAATGAGGATAGAGACGAGTTTCATAGTAGAAAGAAGGAGTTCAAGGTCTATTAGTGTTCTAAAAGACTGTGGGAGAGAAGAAGAGCTGCCACATGTTGCTGTGAGATGGTAAAGTACTGGAAACAAGAATGAGAATTTTCTTGAACCATTTTGCACTAATTGGTATTGTTTTGCTTGTTACAGTTCAAATGCCTTTAGACTATCCAGAGGTACAAACCTCACTACTAGCTCCCTGAGTGTGATTTTATGCGAAACACTCTTCCTGACTCGAGGACATGTGCTGAAGTCCCCAGTATGCTGACACCTTTCTTTGACTCTTTGGCTAACTAGGGCTTCACTTACTATAAGGTAGAGGAGTATATATCGAATTTCTTGAGTTTACTCATGACTAGACAGGAAGATCACAATCTGTGATTCAATTTGCAAATGTAGTTTCTACTATTTTTTATCACTGCTACTGAATTTTTGGAATGTTTCATGTTGTTTAGACTGAAGTTCGGTAGGAGATTTGGTCTCATTTTGGTGATTTTATGTTTATATAATATGCTTTTGAGACTCATTTATATGAGTTTGTTTTTGAGTCTGTAATACATCAACATAACTTTGTTTAATAGTTCAGGATTTACTGTGTGACCAAACGTGTTAGACTGTTAAGACATTTTGAGATTGAGGTATTTTAAAAACATTATTTTGATGTTCAACTCCGTCTTACCTCACAAGCTACTACAAGATTTATTGACCACAGAAGCAGATTTATTTGAAGGGCCCAGGGCTCCATCACAGTGCAGCAAGGTGACTTACTGCGGTGTGATTTTTTTTAATGAATATACCCCTCAGAGTTAGAACATAATCCCTCGCTAGCATCATGTTTCGTTTCATATTGAGAGTTCTGTCTCAGTTAAATATGTTAGTCATCTGAAGCTCCTTTCCCACTACATAGACAACTAAATATCCAAAACAGGATGATCTCCCTACTTCCCTCCTTCTCTTTCTGGAATGGCTACACCAAACATCTCACAATTCATTGAACATTTTTAAACAGACCATTCTTCAATATATCAAGCATATATCAACTGTCCCGATCTCAAAAAGATTTCTTCACTGTTGGGATCCTTAGGCTGCCCTAAGTTTTTAATATATTATATTTGGCTACTACTAGAGGAGGCTCAGCAAACAGTTTCTTACATTTTGTTGTTTCAGAATTATCCAGTATCTCCAACAGTAGTAATCTGTCTGATGGTACTCTTGGTGTGTTAATAACCCTGTGCATTCTAGCCATCACCTTCGCCCAGCAGGTCGATATCCTGGGGACACAACCAGAGAATGTGACAGAAAGTGCCACTTGCATGCACCACCTTGGGAATAATGAGGAGGCGGCAAAATCACAAGCACCTAGCCTTTGAATGCTCTAAAAGTACATTATTTGCAGTATCTTCAGTTGAAATAGATAGAATCCTATCCTTATTGCAACATCCATGGGATGCACCAAGGTCTGTCTCTGGTCTTCTACCATCAAATCACTCACAACGTTTTACTGTCTCATTTTAACTTTATCTGTATTGTGTTGTGTATTATTGATTAACGTCTTGTGCATGACTGAGACTACCTTTGATCTCAACACTTTCAAGAGTACTTTGTTCTACAATGGAGTGTAATCAGGCACTGATTCCTATCTTCACATTTTTACCTAGTCCCTGTCTCTGTTTAAGATATCTAAAAAAATCTTCTTCAGACAGTTCATACTCAAAGTACGCAGTTTTGCCATCATATCTTTTCCCCACATCCCCCTATTCCCCTCATCTATGGAATACCTATTAGGTCACATTTCTTAAAACCTTCTAATTCTCCAACCTCCTTCGTGATTTTACCTCAGAAAGGGCCTCTCTGGAGAGCTTCAATTCATCTCTCTATTTGCCAACCACAGATCACAATGGCTGTAGGGAGATAGCAGACTGATTGGATACACCCCGCTTAAATATATATAATGTGTTAATGTTTTCCCATCTTATATCATTTCATGAGTTCAGTTCAGCAGAACTCATTTAAAGTCTTGCACTCAGTTCTGAGGGTATCATCTTGTGGCCTAAATGCTCATCATCTATCACAATTGTTACTTTTCATTTTTTGTCATATATTAATAGACTGCATTAGCAAATGCAACTGCTTTTGCAGTTTTGTTTTGCCCTCAGAGAATGTCCATGTGGAAAAATCATATAGTTAGGCTTTTCTGGCTTCCATAACTGATGACAAACAGATTGCATTAAAAAAATTAAGGAGTTAAGGTGTACACTGTGGAGATCTATGGTACCCTGCAAGTCTCAGGTTATGCTACAGATAAGATAATTCGGGTGGGTAATGGACTTGTCATAGAGAGGTTGCATGAGCGCTCTTTAGTGGCAGGTTTGGAACAGATTAAAACAGGTCAGAGTTTTGTATATAATGTGTAGGCACCATGACCTGTTTTACTTGCAGTCATACAAATAATTGTATTGGATAATTACTGAATATGTGAGTGAGGGAATGAGGCACTGGGTGAGTGACACTAGAGTAGTGATTAGTTTGATCAGTGTCTGGTCGATCAATACATTCCTGTTCCCTCAGTTTTAGTCTTATCATTTCAATGGTCGCATGCATTGCAAAGGTTAGAAAGCTTGCAAAGGTTGCAAAACAGCTTCACCAGGTTTGCAGAGAAATAACTTAGCACACCCATAGCTGCATGAATTGGGTCAACAACAGGAATTTAAAATCATAAATATTCTTATTGAGTATCTTACTCTTTGTTTATGTTACTCTTTACAGGAAATGTTCCTTTATGTTTTTTTATTTAAAATGTCTAGCTGTATCAAGTTTATGTGGTTCTTTTTATTGATTATAAAAGGCAATGCACTGTATTTATTAAATTCTCAATAAATAACTAGTACCTTTTGGCAGTCACATACTGCATTATGTATCACGCTTCGGAGGCCATATTTGCATCATTTTGCCTAGTTCTGGAAGTTCCTCAAGGCATATTGTGGATCTCATCTCTCTGCATTATATCCATTGTAGACTATACATGGATTGCTGGATCCAGGTGTGCAGGCCATCTCTATAGGGTTGTGTTGAGTTCTGCGGGCAACATCAGTAACTTTGATCAAATTTCTTAAGGTCACCTAGTGCACAGTGGTCACGTTAATTCTAATAAATTGTGCAATCCAATATTTTGAGAAATTGGGTTGTTGGTTGACTGGGGATTGGGCCCTGGCCAAGCACCAACAACAATCCACCTCAGGGTAAGACACAAGCAAACCAAAAATTAACCTGTTTACAACCCCTGGTAGCATGGCACAGAGCAGTCATGTTTAACTTAGAGGAAACTTGTAAAGTATTCGAACAATACTTCAAACAGTAAAACAGTGTAAACATCACACAAAAAAGTCAGATTAGAAACATAGAGCCAATATATAATAAATAAAACAAGATCAAAACGACAAACATCCAATCAGTAGACGTACTGATATGAATTTTTAAAGAATTTAGTGAAAATAGAGCCAAAAAGTAAAAAGCACCAACTCAGGATATCTGGTCATGCTGGACCGGATCAAAGTTACACTTTGAGGCCGACTGCAATAAAACGCAGATTGGATACAGTTACAAGGCTAGACTCGCTGATGCTTTACCTTCCCAAGTTCATACCAAGATTCCAGTTTGCATTGAAGAGGATCAGGGAGAGGTCATGGGAGGCTGTTGTGAAGCATCAGGTGCAGCGGGCATCTTGGGCAGGTGTCGCTGGATCTTCGAGGTGGCGATCCCCGTTAGTGGTTGATACTGCAGTGCAACGAGTCAGGCTGATGGAGCATTGTGCTGATTTGCTGTGCGAGCCGTGAGGTCTTGGTGCAAATGTGTCCGTTTGCAGTCGTGAAGAGCCCAAAAGTTTGATTTCAGTACCTTCGAATCACACTAAGTGTCCAGGATATGAGAGGCACCACTTGGGTGTCAGGAACACACTACAGCTGGGTACAGGGGTTGGTGCAGGATGTTGTGTGGTAAATAAATATTTACCGTCGGAATTTCTATGCAGTAAAGTTCAATAAAATAACTCAGTCAAAAATAAGAGGCAAAATCCGTGATATCTGAGTTTATAAGGGTTTTATTCCATAAAATGGAATGGTTCGAACCAGGGTATCATGTTCCTTTCACCATAAAGGATCAGGAAGGGATAGAGCAATACTTTATTGACAGAATACATTATTTATAGTAAATGCATATAATGGTGATGGATACAGAAGGCGTAACAGCTGAGAGAAACGAGATAAGAACACATGTGCGTAACAGAAAGGCGTGCACGAGGGCGTACACAGAGGTGTGTGCTAGAAACGTCACATGAAGGTGTCACAAGTGGGTGGATACATAGTGGAATCTTGCAGTGTCAGCAGAAATCTGTAGCAAGGATGCGCGCGCAGCAGCATGACGTGTTACTGACGTGAGGCTGGAGGGTGCAGGGGACTTGACATTTAGCACTAGATGAAAGAGACAGAAGTCTGGCATGTCAGATCGACTCGTTCCTAAATCATATCTGATATCTTGTGTTTGGGGAACTATATTATCTAGAAGGAAAGGTCTCTTGGGCAGAGGCTACTCCATACTGACTATCAATGCGTGCATATGTGACTACGTGTCTGCGTGTAATGCGAGGGGCCATGGGCCTACCATGGTAACAGGAGCAATGAATTACTTGCATGGAGACAGAGAGGCCGGGCCCTTTGCTCTGCAGTCAGGGAAATGTTTATCTATTCTGCTAGACTGGAATGTGTTTTCGAGGAGCTGAACTCGGCTATACTGATAACTTGAAGGCAAAATACTGTCTTTGGCAGGCAAGCAGGCCGAGCCGGGCACCGCTCGCCGCGCAGGGAGTAGGATAGAGGTCAGGGATGCAGCCCACGTTGCAGCTTTCAGGAGGCAGAGAACAGAAAAGGGCTTGATGGCAGAAATCAGGGCCTAGCTCTGTAGGGCTAGGAAAAACGTGAAAGTGCACCATGAAAAGACGTTGGCAAGGCATACTTAGGAACTGAATTATCGATCCATTCATGGTGGATCTGAAAGAGGACATGTTAACGTTGGACGCAAATGTATTTGCGTCTTCATAGCAGGTCGAGGAGGGAAGTTACATGCACTTTAAGCTCGTACATGGAGTCGGTTGGGTTCATGTTAGGGGACACAATTGACCATAAAAATTCATATTACCTCATTCCCTCCTTGTCCCCTACGGACCCTTCATGATATATCAATCTTCATTAGTCCATCTATCTGTTCATATAACATCATTTGCTCTTCCTTTTTCAGGCGGGATTTAGAACGTGGACTTGGATGAGGAAAACATGATGTGGCGCACAAGCCGCAAATCGCTGGCCCACATTGTATACATAGGCAACAACTGAATACTAGGAGAAGGGCTATTCCGAGGAAGGATAGGACTTTCCAACCCCAGGCTGATAACACGCTCCAGAACCAACCGGACCAAGTCCAAGTGCCTGGATTCTGGTGTATCTGACTTGCAATCTTATGGAGGCGGGTTATGGCTTTATATACTGACGGTGCGTTTTCTGGAATGAAAACACAGCAACTCGATCCGATGACTCTACAGGCTCCGCCCCTATCGGCCAGGATGACGTCAAGAACAAGACGATTTTGAAGGACAACAATTCTCATAGCAGACTGTTCCTCTGTTAAGTTGCCTAGGGCGGAAGTAGTTTCATTTACCACTGCTTCAAGGGTTCTGGTCAAATGACGTATTGCTTTGCTATTGAAGATAGCTCCTAAATAGGGAAAGAAACCTTTATTGAAATCTGTATATTGTTCCAATGCCGTTTCAGTATAGTCGACAATCGGGAGATCTCTCTTGTGTCTATTAGGTACTAGCCGGGAGTTCTTATGATAGTCAGGAGGAGCTAGAAAAACAGGTGGCAGAAGGAATGCAATGTAACATGTCCCATCCCAATCTAGTGGCAAACGTATATAGGCTGTATGACCACAAATGAAATAGGAATGGCGGGTAGCTTTGAATGTAGACTTGCCTTTATCACTGAATTCGATCACAGTAGTACATTTACTATGACCTAGGGGTACTGAACCATTCTTTCTGACACATAATTCGCATTTGACTGGTAATACTGACATAGAGGGTAAGTCTGGTCCTGTATCAGACTGGACATTCAGAATCATGAGGTTAAGTGTATAATTGCCTAATCCATATACTTCATTTTCTAGATCGGTCCCTGTCCTTTGTGGAAGACCCTCCTTGTTAGGGTAACATGCTTTATGCAGAACTGTGTTCAGATTTCCCCATATCCAGCTGCCTTTGTAGACTATGGACTCAGAGTCTAAAGAATTTATTAAACTGAACCAGGCACCACAGGAACCATTATGTGTGAACGGATACGGGAAGAGGGGCAGGACTCCCTTGTATTTCTGGTAGGGAGGAAGTCGGCCACATATCCAACAATTGGTAGCATTGCTGGTCTGATGGGAATGATGTAACATACTGATAAAAGTATTGTTGCGCAGCGCAAGCCCGTAAGATAACTCGTGCGGGGGTAATTCGCTGAAAGTATGCTCGGTAGTGCTATTTGGAAAGAAACGTGCATGTCTGGAAATAGGGAAATACATGTGTAGCAGTAAACTTGCAGCAATAATCGTAAGACTCAGAAAAAACATAATCAATAATGTCACAATACAATGACTACGAAGAGATTTACAATATTCTCGTTTCTTGAGCTGTTTCTGTCTATCTCTCTCTCTATTGGGATCTAGCTTGTACATGTCAGGAACCTGTCTAACCGCTTCACCTAGGGGAGGACTTAAACAATTAAACTGTCTGACTTGCTAGACCTCAACTTTAAACGGTACTCCTGTTGGGGAGTTTTCTCTACCAGTGGGAGTTTAGATTCAGTCTCTGGGACGGGGCCGGGCTGAGAGTCTGACTCTGGCGGAAATCCATGATATTTTTTTATATGACTTGAGTGGAGCCAGCCCTTGCGGCCCTCCACTTTCACCGCTGTCCTTGTAGTTAATAAAACAAGCTTCGGCTCCTGCCAGCGGGGCTCCAACGGACTCCTCCTGTCGAAGTTTCTCACAAAGACGAGGTCCCCTGGAATAATCTCGTGCGGCTTCACCTCGGTGTTGTCGGGAAAGGCTGCAGCTACCTGTGAAAGACAAGATTGTAGTGCAGACATCAAGGAGGCAAGGTAATCTGTCAACATGTTACAGTCAACATCGGTTATTTTACGAGGCAGAGGCGTCCCCCACATATTCGGTGGCCTACCAAAGACCACCTCGTACGGGGATAGCCCTGTTCTAGAGTGTGCAACCATTCTCATGTAAAACAATGCAACTGGCAAGGCGACTATCCAGTCCACCCCTTTCTCGGCACAAATCTTAGCAAGACGTGTTTTCAGTGTCTGATTGTGGCGTTCCACGAGACCTGCTGCCTCTGGATGTCGGACGCAGTGGAATTTCCACTGATATCCTAGCAGGAGTGATACCTGCTTCATTAATTCGGACGAGAATGGTTGGCCATTATCTGAATACACGACACGAGGCAAACCGTACCGTGGGAAGAATTCACGAACCAACTGTTTGGCAGTGGTCGGAGCAGTGTAATCTGGGACTGGATATGCTTCTGTCCAACGGGAAAGTGCACATACAACTACGAGGACATATTTGAATCCTCGACATCGTTCCATCTGGATATAATCCATCTGGAGGACTTCAAAAGGGTAATCGGGAGGATTGAATCCACCTTGCTCTACAGGAATGCTTTTACCTGGATTGAACTGACAACAGATCATGCAAGTACGCACTTTCTGTTTTGCTGCTGCTCGTAAATGTTTATTGTACCAGAGATTCTGTAAACTGTCTAACATGGCTTTTTCTCCCAAGTGTGCTGGACTATGTGCAGTGTTGATCATAACTTGAACCATAGAGTCGGGGAGAAACCATGTGGCTTTTCCCTTAGTCATCCATCCCTGATCTGTCTGGATCCCTCCTAGTTCAGTCCATTTCTTGATTTCGTCTGGGGTAGCATGTGTCTGTATGTCAATCACATCTAGTGCGGGATCCTTAACTGTCATGCAATGTGTAGGTGTCGGAACTATTGTCTTTGTCATGTCAGCTGCATGTGTATGAGTCAGAGCTGTGTGTTTCGCGGTTCGATTGGCCAGGTCGTTACCCTGGGAAATGGTATCTGTAACTTTAGTATGTGCCTTGCACTTCATGATAGCTATGGCTGATGGCAAATGTATTGCTTCCAATAATTCTTGAATGAGGGGACCATGTTGGATTTTGGCTCCGTGAGAGGTCAAGAAACCTCTTTCCTGCCAGAGTACACCGAAGTCGTGTACGACTCCAAATGCATAACGTGAATCTGTGTATATGTTAACATTCCTGTTCTTGGCTATTATACAAGCTCGGGTCAGAGCAATGAGCTCTGCAGCTTGAGCAGACAGTGTATCAATGCGGTGTGTTTCTTTGACTTCAGTTTCAGTGGTCACTGCATATGCGGCCACTAATTCTCCTGTGCTTGTTCTCATACATGAACCATCCACGTAAAGTGTCAGGTCTGGGTTAGTCAGTGCAACATCTGTCAAGTCTCGTCGGGGCTTTGTTACTGCATTAATGATCTCTATACAGTCATGTGGAGCTGGATCTGTAATGTTCGAAGGCAACAATGTGGCAGGATTGAGTATATTACAGCGTCTGATTTCTATGTGTGGCTGGAACAATGTCAATTCATAACCTGTCAATCGTGCTATAGTCAAGTGTTGAGTCTGTGTTCTGTTTAAAAGAACTTCCACAGAGTGTGGAACTTGTACTGTCAGGGGATGTCCTAACACTATGGAATCACTTTGTCGGATCGCTAAGGCTGTCGCTGCAACTGATTTTAAGCACGCAGGCAGGGCCTGGGCTACTGGGTCTAATGTACTCGAAAAATAAGCACACGGCTTATGTGAACCTGCTTGGTCTTGTGTGAGGACAGATAATGCTGTGCCATCACGTTCTGTAACAAAAAGTGTAAAAGGTTTGCTGTAACAAGGTGTTGCTAAAACTGGTGCTTGACATAATGCTTTCTTTAATTCATCAAAAGCTTGTGTATGTTCCTGAGTCCAAGGGAGGACAGTCGAAGTCGCTGCCTCCTGTGTTGTCAACTGTATAAGTGGCTTGGCTAAAAATGCGTACTGGGGAATCCATTGCCTGCAGTAAGAGTTGAGGCCAATAAAGGCCCGCACTTCCTTTTGTGTCTAGGGTTGCGGTAAGTGTGCAATTAACTCAATGCGGTGAGGTGTTAGCTGTCTCCCCCTCTTGGACAGCAAGTGCCCAAGGTACACCACTTGCTGAACACAGAATTGTAACTTTGAAGGGGACACCTTGTGTCCTTTGTCAGCTAGGAAATGCAAAGCCGTCAGTGATGCATGTTCACATTCAGGTTCACTACGGGCGGTGATCAGCAGATCATCGACGTACTGCAGTAGGGCTGTGTTAACTGGCATGTGAATACTGTCAAGTTGTCTTTTTAATGCTTGGCTGTAGATGCTGGGGCTTTCTGTGAATCCTTGAGGTGCGCGTGCAAATTTGAAGCTACGGCCATTTAAACAGAATCCGAAAAGGTATTGGCTCTCCGGATCAATGGGGACACTGAAGAAGGCGTTCTTGAGGTCAATTACAGTAAAGAACGTCGCCTCTGAATCAATAGCAGTCAATAAGGATGAGATGTCGGGGACCACAGGGTACTGTGGCACAATGCATTTATTTAATTCTCGCAGATCAATCACCAGCCGATAAACTGGTGGTGCATTTGGGTCAGTACGTTTAAGAATCGGAATGATAGGGGAATTACATAGATTGGAGTCGGTTTCTACAACCACTCCCTGTGCAATGAGCTCTTCAATGATTTCCAGTAAAGCCACTACAGCATCGGGTGGTAACTTGTATTGTCGGATTCGGGGCAGTACAACTCCTGGCTTGAGTGTAACTCGGTATGGTGTAATGTGCATACAACCTACATCAGTTGGGCCTTTCGCCCACAAATGTTCTGGTACATTGTTCAATCTCACATCAAAATCTCGTAATACATAGTGACCTTTAAAGTCACGTAAAAACAGTCTAACTCCTTCCGGAGAACAACATATTACAGCTCCTAGAGCTTTCAGTGTCTTGATACCTAACAAGTTTTCTGGACATGACTTCGTGAGTAGTAAGTCTGTAGTGCGTGATAATGGACCAACTGCTACGGGAACAGGTTTCGATACTTCATTAACAATGGGCTGTCCTGAAAATCCAAGGGAAACATTCTGTGAGCCTGAGAGGGGTGCCCCTGGAACCTCGTCGTGACTTATTGTTGTTCGACTTGCCCCTGTGTCAATCAAAAACTTTCTATCTTTTCCTAATACTTGACTATGTACATAAGGACCCTCTTGATCTACAGGAACTTCAATGAGAGGCAAGCCAACCTCCCTCTCTAGGCTGTTTCATGAGTATCGCTGATAATCGGGGTAATCAGATTGTGCATACTGATACATCTGCTGTGAAACTTGCTGTGTCGCGGCAATGGGCTGTGCATGTGGTACCGCTACTGTCTGTCCTGTCTGTTGTGGAGCAGGCATTGGCTGTGCGTTCTGTGGAATTTGTTGCTGAACTTGGTGTTGGACCTGGTCCTGTCTAGGCTGACGTGGTCTCTCTTTAGTTTTTCCTGTTGCTATATTGTATTTCAGAACCGTACATTCATTCACATAGTGACCTGGCTGTTTACAATAGTTGCATGTCCCTTTAACGGGAGCCGCCGTATTATTTGACTGTGTCATACCCTTTTTCTGACCGTCAGCTGGAACTGACTGAGCAACCAACATTTTCATTTTCGTATCTTTCATACGTCTCTGTTCGTGGTCTTGTTCTTCCCTAATTCTGTTCTGGTGGTACTGTAACATTTGTAACATTTGGGACGGCGTATTTGCTTGCCATGTACTTTCTACTTTCAAAACACGGTTCTTAACTTGAGGCAGGGAATTCTCGACTAATTTTGATTCAAAGAGGTGTGGGTATGACTCGCTACTTGTTTTCAGGCCACTGTTAATAATAAAACATTTCTCGAATCTAGAATAAAAATCATTAGTGTCTTCATCGTGTTTCTGTTTACAGGCTGAGATTGCGTCCCAGTCTTCCTTTTTAGTTGCTAACAGTCTAGGTAAAACCTGAACTAATAAACCTGGTAATGCTTTAGCTTTATCCCCAAGGCCTAAACCTGCGGTACGACCATTTTCTTCGACTTCTAGTGCAGCCCAATCAATGTTGGTGTCTCCCACCTCCCATTCTTTCTCCTTTAGTTTCTCGTAAATTCCAGCAGGCAACAGTACCTTTAACATTTTCATAATATCTGTATACGTGTAATCGCCCATGAGTAACATATCTTTAATCTCTCGGTGAAAACCTGCGGGGTCTTTATCATGACTGGGCACTATTTTCTTCATTTCCAATAATTCCATTTTAGTGATGGGTGTATATACAAATACACGTTCTAGTGTGTTATCGTCTTTTCTGACCGGATGTACTTCCCGTAAGGGATTCTGTCTGTCAAAGTAAAACATTTTTCTTTCTAAAGGTGGTGGAGCTGACATAAACTGTGGTTTCAGGAAAGCACTATATTTGTGTCTATGTTCTAGAATTTCTTTAATTAAATCAGTACCTAGGCCTCTCCATCTATTAGAGAGCAGTTATACTAATATATCCGGTAAGGGACCTGGATCAGAATGTTGGCTTTTAAACAACGTAATGAGATGCTGAATCATGTATACACCAGCTAATTTTTGTTCATCAGGGGAAAGGTTCAAAAACGTCTGAGCTACTGCATCATCATTATATGTACTGGAATCGTTAGCCCATTGTACTGCGGACCGGGCTAGTTCTTGCTCATCCATGGAATTGAGTACATGGTACCCCATTCGATCTTGAAGTATTTTATCGGTAGCCTGAAACATATGTTCAGGAGAACTCGGATTTGATATAGCAGAGAGAAAAATTATTTTGCTTTCTGGACGTATTGTTTTCTTAAGGTATTTTCCCTTACCTACATATGCTATCATCTCTTTGGCTGACTGTTGTGATGTTTCTGCTACATTCTCTGTTTCCTCCTCCTCTTGCGAGGAAAGTGGATCGTCTAATTCAAAATCTTCATCAGGTGCTTGCTGGGCATGTATGTCTATTATTTCTTTACGGATCTTTTTAACCATAATATGTATACTGTTCTCCTTATCATGTTTACCCTCCGCCATATTCTGGCTCCATCTAATCAGTCTTTTCATCTCAGTTTGCGGGAAACCTGCCTGATCTTGTTCTCTTATTAAACAATTAACCAAAAATCGCATTATAAAACCTTTATTCTCAACTTTCTGACGTGACATGGCGTCGGCAACAGACTCCGGTCCTTCTCCTGTTCTGATAAAGAAATACAATTTGTCTAGATGTTCTGGCATTTCGGGTAGTAGCATCAAATAATCTGTAACGCGTCTCAAATGTATGGACGCTAACAACAGGGGTCCTGACGTACCAGGCACTGTGTCATATCTGCAGTCTGTAAGTTCTCTTCTAAGGTGTTCGGTCGAAGCGCCTTTCGGTGTTCGAGCCTTTGCTAAATCTCTCATTGTAACTCGGTGTATCTGGGGGGGTGTTCTATAACCTCCTGTAGCACCTCCTGAACCGGAGGCTTGAGCATAACCTGGCTGTACTTGCTGTAGCTGGGTTGGGTCCTGGACCACGCCAGTCCCAAAAGGATTTAATGGATGCAGTTGTTGGATACCAGGGGGGACAACGGGAACGGGTGCGGGTAGCGGAGCTGGAAGGATCTGCTGTTGCGGACCTGGGGGCGGATGATCTTGGGGTAGGAGACCGTCAGCAGGTGCAGGTGGTACGGGTACATGGGCAGGTGCAGTAGTATAAGTGGGAGCTACATCGTCTAAGTAGGAAGAAATAAAAATGTCTGCTGCGGTCTTGTGACGTAATTTAGTCGGAACCAATGGAGGGGGCAGATCTTTTGGTATTTCCGGAGTGGCCTTAGGTAAACCCTCGGCCAAAAGAGGATACATACCATTCACAAGAGTGTTTCGTTGTCGGTCTACTTGCTCTGCTTTAACTCGTATTCCTTCTTCAACTAGTACGTTTTCTTGGGCTTTGTCTGAATCTTCTCTATGTTTCTCTGCTTTTCTGAATTCTTTCTCTGTACGTCTATGCGATTCTTTACGCCACAATTCTATAGCGTCTTTCTGAGATTGTCTAGCCTTCTTTTTCCATAGCGTTTCTTCTACTCTAATGATGCAATCTGCATCCCATGTCCCTGTAACGGGCCATCTGTATTTCTCGTCTAGGTTCTTAGTATAATCGGCCCATAAATCTAGATATAAGATGGCATCTAAGCCATGCTTATGGTACATAAAATTTCCGGGAGTGTCCCTAGGTGGGACAGGAATCGCTTCCTCTAGTATCCCTTTCCTAGTTCCTATCTGTCTTAATTTGGAAAACAGTGGCATCTTGATATTCGGTACTTGATACTTACTTGAACCTGAACACACTTTTGACACAGAAACACAGTAATGTATATCAAACAGTCACTCATACCACGACATTAATCACATAGAAACATTTTGAACACATTTTAACTAAGCTTGAATTCTATAACGAAAACAAAAATCGAACTGTTGAAGACACTCATTTCTTGATATACTGCTAAACAGTACAGATACACTGCTAAAACAGTGCAGACCGGGTCTGTGTACCCAAACCCGTCTTGACCGGATGCATAGTAATGCACCCGTCTAGATGCGTCCCCAGCAACGGTACTCACCGGGAAGCACGGAACAGAAGGCCTCGGAAAACTCGTCTGGACTGGACCGGGCTGGACTCGACTCGACTCGACTCGTGACGTCACTGGCACGTCGGTACTGGTGGGCCTCTAAACACCTCGGATCTTGCTCTCTTGGCTGGGCTCTGGTCGGGATCCTCCGCACTCCTCACCGCCTCGTCTGGGTGTCGATCGCAGTCTCAGTCACCTCCGTTGGCCAGAGGGAGATACAGGAAATCCTGCGGGTACGCGTAATTGTCCGTCTCGGCTGTGGCAGGGGGCTAGGCTTGCAACGCACCGCCGGCACGTAAGGTGGGGGAGGGGTCCCTCTTCGGGCGCCAAATTAATGTGGTAAATAAATATTTACCGTCGGAATTTCTATGCAGTAAAGTTCAATAAAATAACTCTGTCAAAAATAAGAGGCAAAATCCGTGATATCTGAGTTTATAAGGGTTTTATTCCATAAAATGGAATTGTTCGAACCAGGGTATCATGTTCCTTTCACCATAAAGGATCAGGAAGGGATAGAGCAATACTTTATTGACAGAATACATTATTTATAGTAAATGCATATAATGGTGATGGATACAGAAGGCGTAACAGCTGAGAGAAACGAGATAAGAACACATGTGCGTAACAGAAAGGCGTGCACGAGGGCGTACACAGAGGTGTGTGCTAGAAACGTCACATGAAGGTGTCACAAGTGGGTGGATACATAGTGGAATCTTGCAGTGTCAGCAGAAATCTGTAGCAAGGATGCGCACGCAGCAGCATGACGTGTTACTGACGTGAGGCTGGAGGGTGCAGGGGACTTGACATTTAGCACTAGAGGAAAGAGACAGAAGTCTGGCATGTCAGATAGACTCGTTCCTAAATCATATCTGATATCTTGTGTTTGGGGAACTATATTATCTAGAAGGAAAGGTCTCTTGGGCAGAGGCTACTCCATACTGACTATCAATGCGTGCATATGTGACTACGTGTCTGCGTGTAATGCGAGGGGCCATGGGCCTACCATGGTAACAGGAGCAATGAATTACTTGCATGGAGACAGAGAGGCCGGGCCCTTTGCTCTGCAGTCAGGGAAATGTTTATCTATTCTGCTAGACTGGAATGTGTTTTCGAGGAGCTGAACTCAGCTATACTGATAACTTGAAGGCAAAATACTGTCTTTGGCAGGCAAGCAGGCCGAGCCGGGCACCGCTCGCCGCGCAGGGAGTAGGACAGAGGTCAGGGATGCATCCCACGTTGCAGCTTTCAGGAGGCAGAGAACAGAAAAGGGCTTGATGGCAGAAATCAGGGCCTAGCTCTGTAGGGCTAGGAAAAACGTGAAAGTGCACCATGAAAAGACGTTGGCAAGGCATACTTAGGAACTGAATTATCGATCCATTCATGGTGGATCTGAAAGAGGACATGTTAACGTTGGACGCAAATGTATTTGCGTCTTCATAGCAGGTCGAGGAGGGAAGTTACATGCACTTTAAGCTCGTACATGGAGTCGGTGGGGTTCACGTTAGGGGACACAATTGACCATAAAAATTCATATTACCTCAGTTGGGGAGCCTTTTATGTTCCTGAGGCTGAGATCAGGAGGCCAGCAGACTGGCCCTTGGGGTCCTGTGTTCAAGATGAAGTTGCAGATCCAGATCTTCCTCCCCAGGATTGAGGGTAGCAGGCAGCAGATCAGTACAGCAGGGCAGGAGTTCTTTCAGAGCAGCAGTCCAACAGAGTGGCAGTCCTTTCAGCAGCCCAGAACTCCTTCTTCCTGGCAGAGTATCCACATGTCCAGAAGTGTATTTGAAGAGTTGGTGTCTGAGGTCCGGTTTTTATACACAGTTGTATAGGAATACAATTAAAGGGGTCCCCTAAAATAAATATACAAGGTGGAGTGAGACAGGGAAAATTACCCCAAGAAAAAAACAAAGAAGCAACCCACCTCCACTGTCCGCTCAGTAAGGAATCTAACTACAACTTAACAGCACACATTTTTACTGTAGCATAGTTTTAATATCTTTTATTTATTCAAATAATATTTTCATAACAATATAAGAATATCAGATAAATGATTAATCATATATACTTAATGTAACTTACTAGCTGTCCTATCCCCCATCAATAAATGAAAAGTACATGTCATGCTCTCACACTACATACACATCACTCATACCTTATAAACTATAACAAAACAATCATTACAGCACATGTAATCAGCATAGTACATCGCCACATTCAATCATCCTGTAGACAACTCCATTGAATATCACCATATTGAATCATCCAGTAGAAAACTCCTTTGAATATTGAAAGCCATACAATGTTGCAGGTCAAAAGGAGCATGTATGTATAAACCAGACACAAAAATATATTCATAGGTAGCAGGACTTATGTTCCTGTATATACAGTTTACTTAGACCAAAGTAAATAACTTCAAATATCAATCAAAAAGGAGACCACATCACATAACTACAAAAATATATTCATTTGCTGTCTGTACAGCTGTAGTGCAGGTGCCGACACATGATTCAGTGTAAAGTGGTCAGCCAACCACATACCTTTTTGAGGGCACAAGATGATGAATATAACCAAAAGGAGAGAGGATGAAAAAAAACAAGCAGCACCCCAACACTAATGTAAAAATACATGAATCAATACAAGTCTCCTACAGGTTTATGCAAATACCTCTTTTACAACACACATGGCCAACATACTAAAAACTCCACATACACATAATGTGGAGAAGTGTAGCTCAATGATTACAGCGGCAGACCCTGATGCAGAGATCTAGCCTGGGACCAGGGTTCAATTCCCCGCCCAGGAGTCGATGCTTCACAGGGAAGGCAAGGAAGGGTTCCACAGCAGTATTCGTACAAGCGCCTTGAGACCCTTGCGGGTGAGTAGTGCGCTAAACAAGTATCAATTTACATTTACATTTACAATAGAGAACTGTGATCTCGCCCCGAGGGACCTCCGATCACGAGACGGCCCCTCACCTCTGTTGCCCCATCGCACCGCACCATGTCCAAATAGACGCGTAGAAACCCCAACAACAGCGTCCATGACGACCGGAGTCCCGCCCCTCTCACCTTTGCAGGGTCCAAACAGAGGTTACGGAGGACCGGAAGGACTACCCCACGAACCCGGAAGCCCCGCCTCTCTACCGACGGCCGGGGACAGAAAAGCCGGAAGAGAAGAGACAGACGGTGTCGAAGGATTGTGGCAGGAGCTTTCGGCTAGATCGGTGACGGACGGAGAAGACGGGAACGGAGACAGCGAGGAGTGGTCCGAAGAGTGGTGGAGTCCCACGGAGGTGGCTGGAGAGCGGCCGTAACTCGGAGGAGAGTTACGGCGGAGCGCGTGAGTACCAGTTACTCTCTTGAGCACATTAGGTGCACTGTGTACATAGTTAGTAACCCCTCCCAGTGTAAATTGTTCCCGCTATCCTAGGCACGTCACCAGTAGGCACTAGGTAGATTGTAAATACGCACTAAGCACTGTATAAAGAGCACCCCTCTCCCCACCGCCCTGTACACTTTCTTTCCTTTCCCTTCCTTGACTCGTGTCCGTACCTTCCCCCACCCGTACCTCCCTCCCTTCCTCTTCACTTCCTCACACTACCGGTTAACGGTGACGGGATCGGAATTCGAGTCCAAGCACAGCTAACGGCTCCCTCTTTCTCTTGTTTGCCCTCCGAGGTGTTCTCCGACCACATCGAGGCAGCTACACCCCAGACCTGGACGCCCCTTGGACCCTCGTCGGCCCCGGAGAAACAGAGAAGAAGACGTGTACCTTTCCATGGTTGTTGGACCGGAACTCTCCTACTGTCCCCGTCAAACCTTGTATAAAGTCAAATAAATCACTATCGCTCACTATATCCGGCCTCCTCGCCTGCTTTACCAGTCCGCCGACCGCCCACGATCACATCTGGTGTCAGAAGTGGGATTAACTGGAGGAATAGAGGCCGTGATGAAGAGGATAGCGGAAACCCAGGAGCAACTGGGAAAACTAATGGAGCAGTTCCTAAAAACTGCTGAGGACGACCGTGGACAACTCCATGATGTATTAAAGGGACAGGGAACCTCCCATGACCAGGCTATGGGGAAACTGACCGATGTCCTGGGTCAACCGAGGCCGATGTCCTCTCTCCCTTCGGTGGTTCTGCAAAAATATGTGCCGGGGGAGGACCCTGATTTCTTTTTTACCAACTTTGAAAGGCTAGCACAGGCTGCCACCTGGCCTTTGGATCGGTGGGCGCATTATCTAGGACCCCTGCTAACGGGGGACCTACAGGCAGCCTACCAGCAAGCGAACATTCAGGGCAACACTCCATATGCAGACGTAAAAAAATGCATCCTTGAAAGACTGGGCATTGATGAGGAAACCTACCGAGTACGACTACGCCAAGTAAAAGAAGGACCCCAGGAGACCCCCAGGGCCCTCTCCTTCCGGATCAAAGACCTAGCCAATCGCTGGCTGAAACCCGACACCTCTACAAAAGAGAACATTCTAGAAAAAATCTACTTGGAACAATTCCTGTCGTCTTTGCTTCCAGGTACTCAAAGATGGGTGCGCCAACATGCCCACCTGACCCTGGACACGGCCATAGAAATTGCAAGCGCCTATAGCAGGGCCCAGGAAGCCCAGAGAGGAAAAGAGGATCACCCCCACAAACCTCACCCTCCAACAGGCCTACGACCTCAACGTCCCCCTGTTCCAAGAAGGCCAGACCCTCCTCTTTTGTTCCCCACCCCGGTGATACAACGTCCTGTTAATCCCGGACCACAATGCTACAGCTGTGGCGGATTCGGTCACATCGCCCGAATATCTCCGCACAAAGACGAGCCGATGGAAGTGGGTCTGGCACGTAACTATGTGTGTTCCGTACCTGGGGCCCCACCACCCCCTTTTCGATGTCCAGTGAATTTTGATGGACAAACCCTCATGGCCCTAACTGACACTGGGTGTCGACAGAGCGTCCTCAGACCTCAGGACTTATCGCACCCTGTGAAACCCTCGTCCGACATTGTCGCCATTCAGTGTGTTCATGGGGATACAAAGAGATACCCCACCACCCAAGTAATGGTCCAACATGCCAAGGATCCCGGAACCGCTCTCACTGTGTGACTGATCCCCGCCCGCCCGGAGCAGGCGATACTAGGGAGCGATTACCCTGGATTACCCGGATTGTTACGTGACACCACTGAATCCCTGACACACTGGTGGGAGGAAGCACCCTTCCCAAAAGGATTGTCCTCCCCCTTGCAGGCACGTAAACCACCCAAATCCAAAGCACAGAAGAAAAAGGAAAGAAGAGAATATACCAGCGCCTACCCAGTGATCCCGGATGAACACCCCTGGCAAATGGATCGTGAATTCAGGGCAGCCCAACGGGAAGACCCTCTATTGCAGGAAGCCTGGGGAAGGGCCGTGGACCAAGAGGATCCCCTTACCGTAGGTCCATATTTCTTCAAGAAAAACGGCCTTTTGTATCGCAAGGGGAGGAACCGACAGAAGCCCCAACTCCTGGTCCCCGGTCCCTTTCAGGAGAAGGTGCTCTTCCTAGCCCATAGTCACCTTCTGGGAGGTCATTTTGGAGAAGAAAAGACCAGTCAAACAATCCTGGACAAGTTCTATTGGCCTGGGATTTACCAACACGTCAAAAAGTTTTGTAAAGAATGCCCGGTATGCCAGAGACATAGTAGATATCGACCCCCTAGGGCACCGCTGCAACCCCTTCCCATCATTGACGTCCCATTCAGCAGGGTGGGTATGGACATAATCGGACCCCTGTTGCCGTCCCGTAGCGGGTGTCGGTACGCCCTAGTTATCGTAGATTATGCCACCCGCTTCCCTGAAGCCCTACCTTTAAGACAGCCCACCACCCAGAACATTGCGAAGGCCCTCATTTCAGTATTCATTCGGGTGGGTTTTCCTAGAGAAATTTTAACAGATCAGGGTACTCCTTTTGTCTCCTCTCTGATGAAACAGGTATGCTCCCACCTGGGAATCAAACAGATTCGGACCTCGGCATCCCACCCCCAGACCGACGGGTTGGTCGAGAGGTACAACGCCACCCTGAAACAGACCCTTAAGAAACTGCTAGGTTTGGAAACCAAAAGGTGGGAGGATATGCTACCCCTTGCCCTGTTTGCCATCCGTTGCGCCACCCAGAGTAGCACCGGGTAGTCGCCCTACGAGTTGTTATACGGGCGACCCCCTCGTACCCTGCTAGATATGGCCCAAGAAGCCTGGGAAGCAGAACCAGACCGTACTCGACCCCTTCCCGAGTACATGGAGAACCTGAAAACCCACCTAGCCATCATGAGAGATATAGTAAGTCAGAACCTCGAAAGTGCTCAGAATAGGCAAAAAGGACAGTATGATAAAGGCACCAAACCCTGAACCTTCTTAGCAGGTGATCTTGTGTTACTGATGTTACCCTCCTCCGATCAAAAACTCCTGGGACAGTGGCAGGGTCCTTATGTTATCCTACGGCAGGTGACCCCGGTCACGTACGAGCTAGACATGGACCCCACCCGTGGAGTAACCCAAATCTACCATGTCAACCTTCTCAAAAAGTGGGAAGGCCCTCGTCCGGTTTTAACCGGATCACTTAACCCGGATCCCCTCTCTTTCACCCCCTGTATTGATCCAGCTATTACGCTACAACAGAGACAGGAACTCGAGACAGTCCTTTTTCCATTGCGACGGGTGTTTTCCTCTTCCCCGGGACACACCACCATCACTGAGCACACGATACAGACCATTCCTGGGAAGGTAATACGACAAAGGCCATATAGAGTCCCCGAGGCCCGCAGGGAGGTAATACGGAACGAGACTGAACAAATGCTGAAGATGGGTATCATCGAACCCTCAGTAAGCGAGTGGAACTCCCTGATTGTACTCGTGCCCAAACCGGACGGGTCTGTCCGGTTCTGTATTGATTTCCGGGGGGTAAACAAAATATCCTCATTTGACACATATCCCTTACCCCGCGTCGACGAAATGGTCGAACGCATAGGGAAGGCCCAGTATATTTCCACGCTAGACCTCTGTAAGGGGTATTGGCAAATCCCTCTTTGAGAAGAAGATAGAGAAAAGACGGCCTTCTCGACCCCTGATGGGTTATACCAATTCCTAGTCCTTCCTTTTGGGCTTCATGGCGCCCCAGCCACATTCCAGCGGGCCATGAATAAAATCTTACAACCTCACTCACGATATGCTGGCGCGTATCTTGACGATATCGTCATTTATAGTGACAACTGGACACAGCATTTAGAACACCTACACCAGGTCATCACCTCCCTAGGGACTTACGGTTTTACCATAAATCCCTCCAAAACCACCCTAGCAGCACAGACCGTGAAATATCTAGGCTACCTCCTGGGGGAAGGCTTGATAAGACCTCAGGAAAGCAAAATCGAAGCCATACACTCCCTCCCTTTCCCTCAGAGCAAAAGAGACCTTCGTGCTTTCCTGGGCCTCTTGGGATACTACAGGCGTTTCGTACCTAACTTTTCCCAAAGAGCTGCCCCCCTCACAGACCTCTTAAAGAAATCTGTGAAAACAGACACCCTCCTTAGATCTCCCACGGCGGAGTTGTTGCAGGCGTTCTCCGACCTGAAGAACGCTCTGACCTCCCATCCCGTGTTAGTAAGTCCTGATTATGCTCGGCCCTTTATATTGCAGACAGACGCCTCGGAACAGGGACTCGGGGCAGTCCTATCCCAAAAAGACTCCCAGGGAGACGAAAAACCTATTCTCTTCCTCAGCAGGAAACTGTTCCCACGAGAAAAGAACTATGCCGTGGTAGAAAAGGAAGCCCTGGCCATCAAGTGGGTGGTGGAAAGTCTCCGTTACTATTTGGAGGGGAGACAATTCACCATCTATACCGACCATGCTCCCTTAGAGTGGATGGCTCGGGATAAAGGTCACAACGATCGAGTCCTCCGCTGGTTCCTGTCCCTCCAACCATACCACTTCACTACCATACACAGGAAAGGCTTAGATCAAGGTAACGCCGATTATCTATCTCGGTACCCTGTGTCCACACCGGGTACAAGAAAGACAGCTAGGGGAAGGGAATGTGATCTCGCCCCGAGGGACCTCCGACCACGAGACGGCCCCTCACCTCTGTTGCCCCATCGCACCGCACCATGTCCAAATAGACGCGTAGAAACCCCAACAACAGCGTCCATGACGACCGGAGTCCCGCCCCTCTCACCTTTGCAGGGTCCAAACAGAGGTTACGGAGGACCGGAAGGACTACCCCACGAACCCGGAAGCCCCGCCTCTCTACCGACGGCCGGGGACAGAAAAGCCGGAAGAGAAGAGACAGACGGCGTCGAAGGATTGTGGCAGGAGCTTTCGGCTAGATCGGTGACGGACGGAGAAGACGGGAACGGAGACAGCGAGGAGTGGTCCGAAGAGTGGTGGAGTCCCACGGAGGTGGCTGGAGAGCGGCCGTAACTCGGAGGAGAGTTACGGCGGAGCGCGTGAGTACCAGTTACTCTCTTGAGCACATTAGGTGCACTGTGTACATAGTTAGTAACCCCTCCCAGTGTAAATTGTTCCCGCTATCCTAGGCACGTCACCAGTAGGCACTAGGTAGATTGTAAATACGCACTAAGCACTGTATAAAGAGCACCCCTCTCCCCACCGCCCTGTACACTTTCTTTCCTTTCCCTTCCTTGACTCGTGTCCGTACCTTCCCCCACCCATACCTCCCTCCCTTCCTCTTCACTTCCTCACACTACCGGTTAACGGTGACGGGATCGGAATTCGAGTCCAAGCACAGCTAACGGCTCCCTCTTTCTCTTGTTTGCCCTCCGAGGTGTTCTCCGACCACATCGAGGCAGCTACACCCCAGACCTGGACGCCCCTTGGACCCTCGTCGGACCCGGAGAAACAGAGAAGAAGACGTGTACCTTTCCATGGTTTTTGGACCGGAACTCTCCTACTGTCCCCGTCAAACCTTGTATAAAGTCAAATAAATCACTATCGCTCACTATATCCGGCCTCCTCGCCTGCTTTACCAGTCCGCCGACCGCCCACGATCACAAGAACCCATGTGGTTGTATTAACTAATAACAACACCCAGTACCAGTTTACAGTTCACAGTGAGTAACCACACCAAGCACTATATATATAAATTAAAAAAGCACCCATAATGAGCAAACGTATTACCACAGCCCTAATGAATGTACAAAGGTTACCTAATGCCTATTGGCTAATGAAAGGAGAATCAAATCCACCAATCACGGGGGAAATCATGAGCAGCAAAAATCTTTTCAATGGGCTAATGCCCTCCAGTGATAAAGCTACGAAATACAACGAAGGACAAATTAAGTCTATAAATAAACATATGCGTAAAGACCTCTAATGCTCTTTGGTTAAAATATATATTACCTTGTGGTCAATAGATTCTTCATAATCTTATGGGTAACCAAAGCTCCCATGCAATTTACTACTCAGACCAATTCATATAACGACAAAGTTCAAAGTAAGCAAAAGACGGACATGCGTGGCAATACCAGGGGACTTACTGCTCAGGGTATTAAATAATACTTCCAAGATTCAGGTAGCTATTTCGCCTTTGGACAATTTTTTGCATATCTGAAGGAATTGCAGAACTTTACAGGGGTGTGACCATCATGCAGAAGTACTCAAATAGAAATGTTTCTTAAGAGTCTAACCTCGAAGAAATATTCAGAGAAGTCTGGGTTGAACATACATATGCTCATTTTGATCTGCAACATAGTCAAGATTTGAATATTAAAAGGAATTACCTACAGAAATCATTATTGTGCTGTATTATGCTGATTACATGTGTTTGAAGGATTGCTTTGTTATAGTTTTTAAGGTAGGAGTGGTATGTTTGTGGTGTGAGAGTATATATAATATGTACTGTTAATGGATTGATTGGAGGATATGATGGCTAGTATGTTATATTCAATATGTATGATTAAGTCACTTTTCTGATATTCTTAATTTTCTAAAAATGGTCTTTGAATAAATAAAATAAATTAAGGTCAGGCTACAGTAACAGGTTGTGCTGTTCTGTTGTAGGTAGACTCCTTAGTGAGCTGTCAGTGGAAGTGGGTTGCTTCTTTGTTTCTTTCTGGGTTTATACAACTTTCAAGTGGGGAGAACCTTCTAGAGGTATGCTTTTGAAGTGTATAGATGGCCAGCCTTCCTTGCCCTGACTCCTGTCTTACTGAGGGGAGTATGCAACCCTTTGTGTGGAGAGCCTATACAAGTGTTACTGTGACTGGGCCCAGCTCCTCCCTCCCATCCTACCAGCAATGGTCCTTTCGGTCACACCTAAGCTCACCATTGTGTTTGGCTGTTTAGGAGGAATACACAAAGCCCAACTGTCAGCCGCACTCAGTTATGTGGCCCAGAGACAGGCTGCAGGCACCAAATGGCTATTGCAAGAAAATGGTAACTTACTAAAAGTGGCATTTTCAGAATTGCAATGTAAAATCTGACTTCACCATAAGTTAGGATTTTACATTATGATTCCATGGACTCCAACAATGAACCGGTTACCTATTCCAACTTGGAAATTACATTTATAAAATGCAATTAGGTAATTCCATTATTACCGTATGGTAGAGGTAGGCCTTGCAGTAGTGAAAAATGAATGTAAGAATACCTGGACATGTAAAACTTAACAGTACATGTCCTACTTTTTAAAATACATTTCACCCTGCTCTCTAACCTGTCCACATCCTACCCTAAGGATGTCTTTTATATATTAAATAGTAAGGTTTGCCAGGTCCAAATGGCAGTTTAAAAACGTCACACTAAGGCTGCAATAGCAGACCAGAGACATGTTTAAAGTGCTACATGAATGGGTAGCATGAACAGTGCTTCCTGCCCACGAGCAGCATTTAATTTACTGGCCACGTGCCAGGCAGTGCCACTTTACTAGGGACTTACAAGTAAATTAAAAATGCCATTTGAGTATAAACCAATTCTACCATGTTTTAAGGAGAGAGCACAAGCACTTTAGCACTGGTTAAGAGTGGTAAAGTGCTCAGAGTTCTAAGGGCAACAAAAATGAATTCAGCAAAAATTGAGAAGTGAAGACAAAAGGTCCGAAGTTGACCCTGCAGAAAAGGCAAATCCAACAAATATTACATGATGCACAGCCTTCATGTTATTGTTCCCAAAAGAACTAAAAGTTCCATCCATTCTGTCAGTCCCATACCTATTGGCATGTGATGACCTTCCGTTTTACATAACCCAGTCTAGGTCCTATGAAGTGGCAGACCAAGTTCATTTTTATTAAAATACACATATTACACTTAGTACCTAATATTTGGAAAATCTGGATTTTTCCTCACAATCTCTTCTCATAGCCATATTTTAGTTAATCTTTTATCTTTAGTAGGCAATATGTATTGCAGCTTTTGAAGATCTCTCCATCTGCAATATTAGTCATTTCTATCTCAGTTAAAAACCCTTCCTCTATTTCCTTGCTTAGTGAGCACTCTAGAAACAAAATTAACTTTTTCAGCAACAATGCCTTTCGAGAGTGCCAGCTACAGGTAGGGTATTCTGGTTTTAGAGGTAGATTTGAGCAGGATAAATAAGGCTCTTCTTTTCAAACTTCAGTGTCCCGGATCACAGTATATATCTGCAGCTGAGATATTGTGTTTTATGCCCAATGAAGTGCACCAAAACGTTTCTAAGACCTTTCCAAGTGTGTCCTAATAAATGGCAAAATTGTTTGTATTATCACCCCACCCCCACTTATCATAGAAAGCCATACCAGAGCAGATATCATTTTACTAGGGGAAGCAACTGAGCCTTTGACATACAGTTAGAAGGAATTTGGTACTGGGTATGATACATCCATTGTTTTCTGTCCAGTGCTGGAACCCTCGTCTGGAATATTGTGTCCAGTTTGGTAGTTTCATGTATTGTGCTGAGTGCAGTCCTGGCGGCTCCCTCTGAGTCAGTTCTGCTATCTACACCTGGACTATTCTGTACACCTCTAAAGGGTAGATCTTCAGTGTCTACATTTCAGCAAGACTCACCTAGAGTCTTGCACCCAGTTCTGAAGGTATCTTCTTCAGGTGACATATTGTTTATTGTATCTGTTCTACAAGTTACCTGTGCTGTATTCTGGTCATTTCTGGAGCCTACCTCTATCACAGTGTGTTCAGTTCCATTGACGTCTTCTGGCATTAGAGGCTTACCTATTGCAAATTATATCCGGTTCTGAAGGTCGCTTCCAAAGTGTGTGGAAGTATTTATTTATTAATGGGTGAATGTTGTTGGTGTAGAAGAGTAAGCGGTGAATGAATGGGTGACTTGGGAATGCTTGGGTGAGTGAGAGGAAGGCCACACATGGATAAGTCAGTTGGGAGAATTCAACGAAAATCGAGTGGAGTGCATGGGTGATTTGGTGGACTTGTGAGCGTATGAAAGGATGCCAGAATGGAGTGATGAGTTTAATATTGGTTGGTTAGAATGAATGCGAATTTGTGAATAAATTGGTGGATGAATGAGTGTCTTGTTTGGTGACACGGTGACCTGACCCTGTCCCAGGGCCGTTCGCTCCTCGCACTGCGCGGCTCACTCTGAGTGCGCCTGGTGTCCCCCGCTGCCACTGCCGCTGCCCCTGAGGTGTTCCTTCTGATTCGTGTATTCTTATTTCCTAACTGTATTTTTTGTAGTGTTTTTTGCTCTGTATTGTGTCCTGCTGCCGCCCCTGGCATCTGTTGTTACTTCCGCCGCCCTAGGACCGCTGTTTTCCCGCTCGTTTCACCCCCCCGCTCCCTGCCGCTGCTCCCCTGCGGCCTGCCCCTTTTTTCCTTCTGTACCCCTCCCATTCGCCACCCCTCTCCCGACTTCCAGCTGCTCCTCCCTCCCACTTCGCCACATATGGCGGAGCCCACGCGTGCGCGCAGCGGGCGCGCCGATTGTCCGCTGAAGGCGTACCAAAGGCAAGCCCGTCTACACCCGTCCGCGCCTGGACCGCGCCCAGTGCCAGGACCCCTGGCCCTCGACGTTGCCAGTGCACCCGGTGGACTTACGACGCCGCCACCCTCCACGCACTTAACGACGCCCGGAACCCCGCCTGCTAACGACCCACACCAAAACGCACCCACGGACCCTTCACCAGCCAAGCCTGCCAATTCACCTGCCTCCGAACCTGCACCACACCCGCCAAGCCGAGCATCAGCAACAACCACCTCAAGTGCATCCTGCTCAACACCCGCTCCGTTCACAGGCACGCCGTCGAACTCTGGAACCTCCTCGACACAACATCACCTGACGTCGCCTTCCTCACAGAAACCTGGATGAACACCTCCTCAGCCCCAGACATCGCCATAGCCATCCCGGATGGCTACAAGATCGCCCGGAAGGACCGCGACAACCAAATCGGAGAAGGCATCACCATCGTCCACAGAAACACCCTCCGCATCACGACCAACTCTGACGACACGCTCACCGCCGCTGAGCACCTTCACTTTCAGATACACACCGACCCCAAGACCACCCTCAGAGGCACCCTCATCCACAGACCCCCGGGACCACGCACACAATTCAGCGAAGCCATCGCAGACTTCGTCAGTCCACACAACCTCACCTCCTCAGACTACATCCTCCAAGGAGACCTCAACTTCCACCTAGAGAACAACAAGGACTGCAACACCACCGCCCTACTGGACAATCAGACAGCAGAAAACATGACAGCCCTCAAGAACGCCACCCGCAAACACCACCAGCTGATCCGCACCGCCAAGAAGACAACATTCAAAGACTGGACAACAACACCCACAACAGCAAGGAACTCTTCAGCATAGTTAAAGAGCTCTCCAACCCCAGCGCCTGCAACAACGACATCACACCCTCGCAAGACCTCTGCGACTCACTCGCCTCGATCTTCCACCGCAAGATCGCTGACATACACAACAGGTTTGGCGTGCTGACAACGTGCCCAACCACTGATCCAGCGCCCCCACCACCCCCTGCACCTGGACCCCTGTCAGCACCGAAGACACCACCCGACTGATGAACACCATCCACTTTGGATCCCCTACTGACCCCTGCCCACACCACATCTTCAACAAAGCCGACTCCATCATCGCACCCCAACTTCGGAACATCATCAACAGCTCCTTCGCATCCTCCACCTTCCCGAAGAGCTGGAAACATGCCGAGCTGAGCGCCCTCCTGAAGAAACCCACCACGGACCTCAAGAACCTCCGCCCCATCTCTCTCCTCCCCTTTCCAGCCAAAGTCATCGAGAAGACCGTCAGCAGACAACTCTCCGCCTTCCTCGAGATCAACGGATCCTTCGACCCCTCACAGTCCAGTTTCCGAGCAAACCACAGCACCAAGACCGCCCTCATCGCAGCCACCGACGACATCAGGTCCCTGCTCGACAACGGGGAAACTGCCGCCCTCATCCTCCTGGACCTCTCAGCAGCCTTTGACACCGTATGCCACAGCACCCTGATACAGTGCCTCAGCAACACCGGACTCCAAGGAGCGGCACTGGAGTGGATCATCTCGTTCCTCGCCAGAAGAACCCAGAGAGTCCGCCTCCCTCCGTTCCGATCCGCTGCCACCGAAGTCATCTGCGGCGTTCAGCAAGGATCCTCACTCAGCCCCACTCTCTTCAATGTCTAAATGAGCCCTCTCGCAGCCATCGCTTGCCAACACAACCTCAACATCATCTCCTACGCCGACGACACCCAGTTGATCCTCTCTCTCACCAACGACCCTGCCACCGCCAAAGCCAGCCTCCAGGAAGGAATGAAAGAGGTCGCAGAATGGATGAAGATCAGCCGCCTGAAACAGGACTCAGACAAAATGGAAGTCCTCATCCTCAGACCATCCCCTTCTGCCTGGGGCGACTCCTGGTGGCCCCCTGCCCTGGGCACCGCACCCAAGCCAACCGACCATGCACGGAACCTGGGCTTCATCCTGAACTCCTCCCTCACGATGACCAAGCAAGTCAACGCTGTCTCGTCCTCCTGCTTCAACACCCTGCGCATGCTCCAAAAGATCTTCTGTTGGATCCCCACCGAAACCAGGAAGACGGTCACCCAGGCCCTCGTCACCAGCCGTCTGGACTACGGGAACACCCTCTACTCTGGCACCACAGCCAAAATTCAGAAAAGACTCCAGCGCATACAGAGCGCCTCTGCACGACTCATCCTGAACCTCCCTCGCCACAGCCACATCTCTGCACACCTGAAAGACTTGCACTGGCTCCCCGTCAGCAAGAGGATCACGTTCAGACTCCTCACCCACGCACACAAGGCTCTCCACGACACGGGCCCGAAGTACCTCAACAACCGCCTCACATTCTACACACCCACCCGCCAGCTCCGATCCACCAGCCTCGCCCTCGCCTCCGTCCCACGAATTCGCAAATCCACCGTCGGAGGAAGATCCTTCTCCTACCTGGCGGCCAAGACATGGAACTCCCTCCCCACTCACCTACGGCTGACCCTGGACCATCTCACCTTCAGGAAACAACTCAAGACCTGGCTGTCCGAGCAGTAGTGACACCCTCCCCCCCCCCCCCCCCCCCCCCCCCCCCTCAGCGCCTTGAGACCCTTGCGGGTGAGTAGGCCCTATACAAATGTTGTTGATTGATTGATTGATAGCCAGAGTAGCTGACAGCCGTGAGCTGCAATTATAAGGATGAACAAGGACACCAAAGCCAGATCTTATGGCAAACATCTCTTAATATTCTAAAATACAACACAATTTATTTTAGACCAGGCCTCTGTGCTTTGACTTTGCAAAGGTAATGCCACCTATTCTGGCTGGCATGGAGAAGGAGTCAATTTAACTTTCACAAAATTGCATTTGTATAGAAAGCCACAAAGAAAAGGTCTGAGTGTAGACTCCCCTGTGTCAAGAGGAAATATTTGGAGGAGCAAACTTTATGTTAACCCCATCCATAGATTGCGACCCTGAGAGGGTTAGGTTTTAGCTGTCAGAGGGTGCAGAGGTGACTCAGATGTTCCACTTATTCTCTATATCACAGCAGAACAAATCTCTGGCAGGTCACTTTGCCTGGTGGTACATTCATCATACAGGAGATGAATGTAGCTGCTGTGGGAAATACTTTTTAAATCAAATTTCGACTACAAACCATGTGAGAATATCACCTGAGAATGTGTTTAAACTGCTATAGAAATGTTTTCAAATAGAAAATGACACAGGAAAAATGTGCGTGCTTCATAATGTGAAAGAATAATTTTCAAATGCATTATTAATATCGCAAATATTTCATAAATTAATTACACGTAGGGAAAATGTGCATTGCTTAAATATATATGAAATAATATCAAGAAACATTTTGTACTAGGCTATCATTCCTAAATGTGCCCCTTTAAGAAGGCCCAAAAGTCTCTCTTTTCGAACTATTACCCTTAGCTTGATAAACGTTTACTTAGAGCATTTTGTCTTGCACCAGGATTTTGCTTAAAAATGTGCTGACTTCAAGCTTATGTTTCATTCGCCCCATCACCCACATTAGCTCATGTGAAATAAACAATAGACTATGCAGTGATTGTGAAAATTAATAATGATTTAGATATTTTATGTATGCCTCACCAAAACATTATTGCTAGTTTTGTAACAGTGTATTTCATCCATGTTGCAAATGCATGGCATATTGTTTTACTATACACTGGCATGAATGTATACAGTGGGAATCGAGTGGCGAAACATCGAAAGTTGACAACACCATCCGATGAGCGGTTTCCATTGGAGGAAGACTATTAACAATTGCAAAAGCTTTGATACATTATTACATGATTTTATATTAATAAGTGTTTCTAGCTAGTTAGGGGCAGTTGCTCTCATTTCTTCTTGACCCTTACTTGAGACTCATTTTGAGACTAGAGACTCGCCTAATTCTACCTCTAAGACTCGCTCGTAGGAGACTTCATCCTTGCTAACGACAACTATTGCTAAAGGGGACTTTGGGGCATATTATCAAGAAAGGGCGTTACATTATCGCCGCTTTTATCGGCAGGAAACTGCCGATAAAGCGGCGATAATGGGCTTGATAATATGCTCTATTGAATTCCAATCGAAGCCCATGTTAAATGTCTTGACATCTAACATGGGCTTCGATTGGAATTCATAGAGCATATTATAAAGCCCATTATCGCCGCTTTATCGGCAGTTTCCTGCCTATAAAAGCGGCGATAATGTAACGCCCTTTGTTGATAATATGCCCCTCTATTCTCTAACTTACCTAAATCCTTTTTTGAACAATTCTACTACAACGATCCTTCCTCCTTTACTGATACTTTTATGGTTGCTCCTACAACTGTGGGAATTCAGCTAAGTTTTCAGAACAACTCTTTATGGGAAGTTCAACTTGCAATTTCCGAAAAGGAACTCTTCATGGGTTCCATTCTAGGGTAGATCAGGGACAGCTCTGGAACACTTTATATTGAGTTATGCCTGCCATTAATCAATCTTTTACTTGATATTTCTGTTACCCAAACTAATTTGAATAAAAATGATGAAAATCATACGGATCCTTTAAGATAAATAAAGGTTTTGGAAAACTGTTCAAATCTCTCATCATTGACTGAACATTAAGAATCTGACAGTTGATGAAATATGCATGACTTGTATTCTTGTTCCAGGTCCCTTCAACTACAGTGGCCAAGGTCCATTGACCTAGGAGGGAGCCATCAGGATTTCCAAGGGAAGAAATCTGTAAGTTGGGGTGTTATGTCTTTAAGACCCTTTGAAAACTTTCCAGAGATTTCCCGCACTGCAGATTGTGCATCCTCCAAACTCTTACATTCTCTACTGTCAATGCTTGTATACCTTTCATAACAATTGGAAATGTAAAATAAATTCCTTGTCGATATCATGAATTTGAACTCTGATGACATAATAGGAGTATCATGACATCACCCTGGAGCCTAATGACATCATTAAATGTTACAGAACATGGCATTTTATCCCGATTCCATCGCAGGATGCAGCAACACTTTAACAGTTAAAACAGCTCTCAGGATTAGGTCGATTCGCTAAACTGCACAAATCTTACAGGATTAGGCCCCAAACAGTAACTTCTAGTGTTAAGGGAGTTTAGCAGACCCATGCCTCAGAGCTATTGATCATGTTTCCAGAATTGTATTGATAGGCCGGTGGATTAGACAACAGAGCTATCTCTCGGGCTACTTAGATATCAGAATCCCTTTCAGAAGTCCACGGGGCAAGCAGGGGTTCCGGGCCCACTCCTGAGTGTTGAGGCTTTTTACTCCTGATGTCTCGGGCAAACTTACCATGGAATCTTAGCATCAGGGCCAAGTACCCCTTTTGCACTTGAGTCTCCAGATACCCTGGTCAGAGCAGTCCAAGGCTTCCTCAGGGGGAGGTGGATACAGATTACTAAAAACAGACTCACAACTCAACACGCACAGAGTTGCAGGAATAAATCACTGTCCGGAAAAATACTCACTGTTATGAAAACAGAGGGGTATTTAATTTCTATCCCTATCCCTACAAATGAAAAATACAACATTCACAAACAATTACACACTCCTCCCCTTGAGATATGGTCTCTGGAGTTTCTTTGGTGGTTCTCAGTCCCTCTCGCTCTTTGTGTTAGTGATCGTAGTTATTCCCCATTCACTACTGGTAACATCCAGGGTATGTCCCACTAGTAGTCTCAGTGTCAAGAGTCCACTATGACCTTGATTTAAAGTCAATATTCTTCCTGTGCAAATGCTTTTCATATTAACAGCAAAATCTCCCGGGTACATCAGGCCTGAAACAAGTCTTAACCCCACAGGGAGGTGTGGAGAGTCAAGAATTCTGGAGTGCACCCCATCCGCAGATGACAACAGCAGCTGCAGCCAACTTTGGGAAGTCAGCTGCACACACACCAGACAGCTGCACGCAGTGTGTGCCGATTCTTTCACTCGTGGTCACGCTTTTGAAGTGACCAACAGCTTTCTGCAACTCCTCATGTGGGGTAAGTGTTCCTTTGGCTCTCGATGGGGGGTGGTATGACAATCCTGCCTTGGGTTCCTCACCCAGGGGAGGGTGGACGGGTGCTCCCACTGCATCACTATTCCAGCAGGGGGAAAAAATAAGTTGCAGTGCCTGATGCTCCCTGTGACCCCGGGATCACCACAACTCACTGTTATCAGGAGTCCCTCCTGAAATCATGTGATTGCTGCACCACTACAGCACAATGTTTTGGCCCTTTCCACTTGTCAGTCATTTTCTCAGCAACCTCTCGTGGCATACGGGGCCGCCAGTGCTGCCAAAAAGGCTTTAGCATTACTGCACGGCTGTCTTTTCCTTAGGGTCCTCCTGGCATACAGGGTCACTGCACTGCTACTGCAAAAGGCTTTTGCCCTTACAGCATGGCAGTCTTTCACACAGTTATCTTCACAACAGCCCCCTCCTGGCATACGGAGTTCGCTGACTAAGTCCTTGCTCTCGCCAATGCTCTCCTCTTTCTCACAGGGCAGACTGGTCTTGGCAAGCAGGCAAATGCTGGTGCTTCAGGCTCAAGGGCAGGTGGTCTTCAATTCCCTGAGTTATGTCCCCTCACCCAGAAAGGAGAGTAGCAGGCCTTGGCCCTCAGTCCTGGTCACAGTCAGAAGTCTTCCAGAGCTTCCCCTTCTCACACAGCCTGTCTGGCTGCTTGCAGATGACCATTTTGTAGGGTCTCAAATTCACCTCCTTATAGTCCATTTCTTTAGGGTCAGAGTCTTTGAGGTTTTATGTTGAGGTCTGCATTTATTGAAATGCATATTCCCCTGCACCCTCTATCTCTTGAAAGCCCATCTCACATGGCAGGAGTGTCTCCAAAGCTTATGGTCCCACAACACAGGCCAAATGAGTGATTAGAGTTCACACCTGGATGTCAGCCACAGTGATATGTGCATCACAAGATTAGCCCAGGGCCCAAGCCCTATTATTTATGATTCTTTTATCACCCCCATCTCTTTCCTGAGATGTGCCCAGGCCCCTTCCTTGTGACCTGTCACTGAATTAAAGAACACCCTTTGAAGTATATCGGGGAGGCCTAGAATTCTCTCCCCGGTGTATGTCTCACCCAGCTTACCGGAATGCAGCAATCCACAAATGTGTCTGGGGGATCTCTATACCTAATCTCCATGTTTTACCAGGCAGGGCTGGATCTCCCAAAATGGAAGTCAGGGCCCTACATGTATCGTACCATGCACAGGCACACATACACACAGTGCATGTATACAGCACACAAGAATTGCATAGTACTGTATCCTCCATGTTCTCTACCATTCAGAGGCACACATATATCCAGCAATTGCATCTAAAGTGCATGCACTGCCTGTACTGTATCCTTTATACTCCACTTTATGCTCCACTCATAGGCACATACACATCCATCATGTGTATTTATTGTGCACACACTGTACAGCACTACATCCTTCTGGTATTGTACCACTCATAGGCACATGTACATCTAGCACAGGCATACACCTTGTACACACTACTCAGTAATGCATTATTCCTGTATTCAACCTTCTCAGGCACAAATAAACCCAGAGCAGATAACATTTCCACACTGTGCACCACTTCACATCAACCTGATGTAAGCCAAGCGAAAGTTAAGCAGAGAACAGTGGAACTTTAAAAAGTGAGTGAGCCTGTAGACTTATCTCTAGTGACATAGGTTAAAAAGGACCTATGCACTTATACTTAGAACTACACAATATACTGCCACCACCACAGTCGTACTGCTTAATTCCTGGTGAAGGTGATAGCCTTCCACCACTATGATGGAAGCTCTAAGGGAACCCCCACCAGTGCTTCAAGATGGCATGCGCTCATGATCAGTGTTCGCCTATGAGAAGAGATGGAAGTACTGATATTTGGCAACAACAGCAACTCATGGAATGACTCCTGGTGGCAATCAGATCTAGGATCTTCACCTACTCCCTCTGACCATGCCAGAAACCTTGGAATCATCATTGACAACAAGCTCTCCATGAAATCACAGATCAGCAGCATCTCCTCCGCCTGCTTCCTCACTCGGTGCAGCTATGTAAGATCTTCATGTGGCTGCCTTTGCACATAAGACTCACAGTGACACAGGCCCTCATCACCAGTCAACTGAACTATGACAACTCTCTCTATGTGAAATTACCGCACACCTCCTAGTGATTACGGATCATGCAGAACACCGCAGCTAGACTCATGCTCAATCTTCCCCGATGTACCCACATCACACTCCACCTCAGGCAAGTCCACTGGCTTCCCATTTAGAATAGGGGCCATTTCAAGTTACTGACCCACGCACTTAAGGCTCAAGACCCGGCTGTATGATTGTGCCTCCGTGACCTGCTAATGCCTGGATACCCTACTGGGTGATTAGCCGATCTTCATAAATGCTGATTGAGTGATTGATTGATTGATTGATTGATTGTTTACACAAATCTTACTGGCTGAAAGCATTAATAAACTTTCTGTTAAAAAATGTAGCAAAAGAGAATTAAAGAACATTTACAATGATTATTAAGATCCCTTATAACTATGTTTATGGACACGTTGTCCTTTAGACTACAGAATTTACAGGACTGGGTTTAAGAATGCATAGTTTTCTCTCATGTTGCTTCTGCCTCATATCTCAAGATTTTGAATGGCACACCCACTCCGCCGGCCACACGCTCGACCCCATCTTCTCCTCAAGCCTGCAAGTCTCCGTCAGCCACACCACCAAACTCCTCTGTACCCACCACCGCTGCATCCGCTTCACCTTCCAGAAACCCACCACACACCATCACACCCAACAGATCCCTCACCGCTGCTGGAGCGAAATAACTGAAGACCAACTACACGCAAACCTGGCTCTCAGCCCACCCACCGAACCCTCAAACACCGGCGATGCTGCTCACAGCCTCAGACGCTGGATCGAGGACCGCGCCAACACCCTCGCCCGCTGAAGAAAACCCCCCACAGAGACACCAGCAAGAGGGCCAACTGGTTCACCCCAGAACTCCTAGCCTCCAAGCAAGACTGCGGGAAACTAGAGAAGAAATGGCACAGTGAACAAACTCCAGACAGCCACACAGCACACAAGGACGCCATCCGCAATGACCACCACCTCATCAGGGCGGCCAAGAGAACCTCCTTCAAAGACTGCCTCAACAACAATGCACCCAAAAGCAAGGAGCTCTTCAACATCATGAAGGAACTCTCTAACCCCAGCTCTAACACCAACGACATCCCGCCGTCGCAAGCCCTGTGCGACTCCCTCACCACCTTCTTCCACCGCAAGATAGCAGACATCCAGAACAGCTTCAACACCCAGACCGCCCCAACAGACAGCAACACAAAATACCCTCCTGGGCCAGCGTGAGCATCGATGACACCATCAAGACCATGTGCACAATCCACTCTGGCTCTCCGTCAGACCCATTCCCACACCACGTCTTCAACAGAGCAAGCAGCTCCATCGCACCCCACCTGCGCAACGTCATCAATCTCTCCCTTGAGGCCGCGACCTTCCCAGAGATCTGGAAACGGCACTGGGGGCAGCCCGACACCCACCGACCACACACACAACCTGGGAATCATCTTCGACTCAACGCTCTCAATGACCAAGCAAGTCACCGCCGTCTCCTCCTCCTGCTTCAACACCCTCTGCATGCTCCGCAAGATCTACAGATGGATCCCGACAGATACAGGAAAGACAGTCACCCAGGCCCTCATCAGCAGCAGACTCGACTTTGGAAACCCTCTACGTGGGAGCCCCGACCAAGCTCATCAAACAACTACAATGCATCCAAAACGCCTCGGTACGACTGATCCTCGACGTACCACGCCATGGCCACAGCCCCGGCCACGGCCACATCACCCCCACCTGAGAAACCTGCACTGGCTCCCCGTCAACAAGAGGATATCCTTCAAGCTCCTCACCCACGCACACAAGGCACTTCACAAGACCGGCTCAGCCTACCTCAACAGACAGCTCTCCTTCTACATCCCCAACCACCAGCTACGCTCCGCCGACCTCTCACTCACCACCGTCCCGCGCATCCGATGAGCAACCACAGGTGGGAGAGCCTGCTGACCTTCAGGAGGATACTCAATACCTGGCTGTTCGATCAATATGCGGATGACACGCAAATACTAGTTACCCTTGGCCCTGACATAAATGACACCAAAAAGCGCTTTAAAAAATGCCTGGTGGAGGTAAACAATTGGATGAGTTTGAATCATCTACAACTGAATGGTGCTAAATCCGAAATATTGACATTTGGCCAAGCCAGTGTACATTGGACCCAGGATTGGTGGCCCTCGGAAATGGGGGAATGCCCCGTCCCAAAGGAATCTGTCCGCAACCTTGGAATCCACATGGATAATAAATTATCCATGAAGGACCATGTAAACCACACCGTTGGCACCTGCTTTGGAATCATGCGAAGTCTACGCAGAGTTTTCAAATGGATACCAAAGGAAGCACGCAGAATCCTAGTTCAGGGCCTTATAATAAATAGGTTAGATTATGGTAACTCTCTTCTGCTTGCCATAAATAAGAGCCATATCAGGAAATTACAAGTTGTTCAAAACACTGCTGCTCGTCTCATTCTGGGCCTACCAAGATGATCCCCTTCCCTGCCATGCCTAAAAAGTCTACATTGGCTCCCTGTAAAAAAAGAGCCATTTTTAAAACCATGTGTTTGGTGCATAAACATATGAACGGCACAGGACCAAAATACTGGAACTGAAAATTGACATGGTACCAGCCTGGTCGAGAATTGAGATCAAGCTCTAAGTTCCAGCTCACGCCATTTAGAGTTCAAGCAGCTAGAAATGGCGGATGCGCTTTCTCCTACATGGCACCATCTTTATGGAACAAACTTCCTTTAAACATACGTACAACCATCGAACACATGAGTTTCCGAAAGTTGTTGAAAACATGGCTCTTTAGTTAGGCCTCCATTTCCAGGATCATTTACTTTCCTTTTCTGGGACTGTCCGCATGCGCCATGAGACTCCCTCTTGGGATGTGATATGTCTGCCCAATATAAATATCCAGACAAGACTAGACTAGACAATAGCGCCCCCCTCCCCCAGCGCCTTGAGACCCTTGTGGGTATGTAGTGCGCTTTACAAATAATTGATTGATTGATTGGTTATAGAATTCTGATACGGTAATCTGAGAAGAAGAGATCTGTTGATAAATGTACATATATCTTTAAGGGAGAGTAAAACTATTTCTTAGGATACTGATATCATATAACATGAGTATTTGTAAAGCGCACGTTCACCCGGAGGTATCTTGGCTCTGAATAACAGATGTTTATTGTTACCGAACTCAATGATACTCATTTTATCGACCTTAGATGGATGGATGAAAGGCTGAATGGAACGGCTTGGATTTGAACCTGTGACCAAGAGGTCAAACACAGGCACCTGCAGTGGATGTATTAGTCCACTGAGCCACCAGACCCTGGTTTCAGACACGGCCACTCTCCCAAATGCTACACATACATTACAGAGTAGAAGTAGTTATAGGTCACAATGCAGAGCAAGCAAATATTAATATGAAATGTATATGCTAACAAGATCCTTGATAGATATACTTTCATTTGTGTGCTTGGGCCTTGATAATGAAACTGTATTCCTCTCTTTATCCCGTGTTGGTTTCATCGACCAGTTGCATTCACTGTCCCTCAGGCTGACTTATCTCTGGCTTTGACTCCTCATTGCTCTTCCACACAGAGACATTTTAAGACATGGAAAAAGTTGGCAATTGCCAGGGCCCTCTGCTTCCCCCACCCGGGAAAGTGAACTTTCTCACTAGCTCACTTCTTTGTATTTCTGTATCTCAACCATCAACTTATAATTCAACATTGTTAGGACGCCTAGGGATTGCAAAGCGGAAAATGGATAATAAAATTTGAGTTGTTACAAACAGGGCCGCAAAATTATTTCTGGCCTGGGTCCCTCAAAATCCTTTACATGGCAATGACTACCCCCACATTAAATTAGAGGGGAAGCGTGGCATATTGCCAACTATCCTCACATTCATCTACCTCTCATGAAAAAAAGGTACCTAAGTGGATCTTTATAGGCATGAGCGGAACTCATGGAGTTTCACTCCACATGAAATTCAGTGGAGTTACTAAAAAACTCCTTGGAATTCCATGAGCGGCCAGAAATAGACACTTCACGATGTTCACATTGTGATTTAGCTCAAGGAGCTGCAAAATCTGTGCGTATGATACCACAGTGTGGAACACAGAGTGCAGCTTCTCAAGTTGATTGTGCTGCAGCTCGAGTCGATTTTCTACTTGAGGGGCAGCTATCTGAGAGTGAACAGTTGTGACCACCACGTTGGAGAAATCACAACGTTAAAATCTCCAGGTCCATCTGCGCTTGTTCCCGTGTTTACTCCGAGTCATAGGAGTTGTTATTGTTTCTGAATTTTTTTCTGTATAATAATGTCTTTATATATCAAGACAAGCTCTACAGACAGACACAGGGGATGGCCATGGGTCCCTCTTTGCCCCCAGCTAAGAGAACTTGTTTGTGGGCTGGTGGGAGAAGGAGGTAGCCTGGTCAGACACCCATGACAAATGTTGGTCCTGAGTTGGTGCAGCGTCGGGCTTCGCCGCAGGTGGAGGGGAAGCTCGTTCCATGTCTTGGCTGCAAGGTAGGAGAAGGACCTTTCACCCGATCAGTTCCTGTATAATGTATTTATTTATTTATTTTTGGATTTATAGAGTGCGTAGCTGCCACAGCGACGAGGCATCCCAGCGCTATCAGAAACCCCAAGGCCCAGAGTCAGTTAGTGAATGGCAACAGAGATGCTACTTACAGGGAAAAAGCCAGGTCTTTAAGGTCTTACGAAATGCCAAATGATTCGATATTACTCTCATGGAGAAAGGGAGAGAGTTCCAGAGTTTTGCGGCCAGGTAACCAAAGGAACGACCACCAGCCCTCGCTCTCCGGATGCGTGGAACATGGACCAAAGCAAGATCAGCAGAAGGGAGCGGACGGCCCGGCTCATAGTACGCCAACAGATGGATTAGCCCAGGCGGGGCCTGTCATACCAAAATCTTTTGAGAGTAACACAGTGTCTTAAACTCGATATGATGGTCGACTGGCAGCCAATTAAGTCTCGGGAACGTGTGGGCAACTGAGTGCGATCTAGGCAGAGCAACTAAGAGCCGAGCCGCCACATTCTAGGCCCTCTGTAGGCGTTTGATGCTCGCTTTATTGGCGCCCAGGTAGAGACAATTAGCATAGTCCAGTCTGGACACAATGGATGCCTGGATGATGGTCTGTCGCACCTTGGGGGAAAAGAACACAAGTAGTGGTCTGAGGCCACGTCAAAATCCAAAGCAGGTCCCTGCGACAACCATTGACTGTTTTTCGAAGGACATGTTACTGTCAAACCATACGCCCAGATTCTTCACTGCCTCTTTGGGGCAGGGGGCGGGCTTAAGGTGATCCGGTCAACATTGGTCGGACCACAGTTCGCGATCCCTGCCCAAGAGGAGAATCTCAGACTTGCTGGCGTTCAACTGCAAACAGTTGGCCGCCATCTAGTCCGAGATTGCCAAGAGATCGTCCTTAAACTTGACCAAGTTGTTATCACACTTCTTCGAGAAGGCCAACACCAGTTGGGTATCGTCGGCGTAGGACACCAGGGACAGACCCCTGCTCTTGGCCACCTCTGCCAGGAGTCTGACGTACAAGTTGAACAGCAAGGGACTCAGAACGGAGCCCTGTGGTACTCCCCGGTGTAAAACAGCCTCCCAAGAGTGATATGGGGGAGCTAGGACCTGAAAGGAACTGTCCTCAAGAAAAGACTGGAAAAAGGCCAGTGTCAGGTATCTCAATCCCACTTCCTTAAGATGATTCAAAAGGATCTCATGGTAGACCGTATCAAAGGCGGCACTGAGGTCCAGAAGGATGAGTGCCGCGGAGTCCCCAGTATCCAGACTCCCTCGAATGCTCTCTGATACGGTGAGTAGAGCAGACTCAGTACTGTGCCGTGGCCGAAAGCCATGCTGAGTTATGTCGAGAATGGCGTTTTGCTCAAGGAGTCCGGCCAGGATAGAATTCACATGGGATTCCACCAACTTTGCCAAAAAAGGGAGCTGGGAAATCGGTTGATAATTCCCAGGGTCACTCGGGTCCAAAGAAGGCTTTTTTAGTAGTGGGACCACTTTGGCGTGCTTCCACGCTCTGGGGACAGAAGCTGAACCCAGAGATAGATTGACCAGCTCAAGACATGCCGGGGAAATAGAGGAGTATAGTTGACGAAGGAGGGCGGGTGGCAGAGGATCGGCCGGGGAGCCAGATCTAATTTTAAAGCTCTAAGTCTCATAACCAGACAGGGTCAGCGGAGGAAATGAGGACAGACTGACTGCCCCTGAGTTGCCAGGAACGCCTGACAGCCCAACTTCAGGCGGGGAAGACATCATCGGTAGCCCCCTGTAGAATCATGGGACATTGGCAATGGAGAGGTCAGATGAGTGGAGGTTTCCCTTGGGTACATGGAAGGAGAGGTGGTTGTTGAGGTATTGGGGTCTGATGTTGTGGAGGGCCTTGTATGTATGGGTGAGTAGCTTTAAAGTTATTCTTCTTTCAACAGGGAGCCATAGGAGGTTGCAGAGGTGTTGGGTGATGTGGTTGTGTCTTGGGATATTGAGGATTAGTCTGTCTGCAGAGTTCTGGACAGTCTGGAGGATGTGGCAGAGTTTTTTGTTGATTCCGGCCTAGAGGGAGTTGCCATAGTCAAGTCTGCTAGTGATGAGGCGTGAGTGACCATTTTCCTGGAGTCGGAGGGTATCCATTTGAATGTTTTGCATAGTATGCTGAGGATGTTGAAGCATGCAGAGGAAACTGTGTTCATCTGGCGATTCATAATGAGCGATGATTCCAGTATGATGCAGAGGTTAGGTGCGTGGTCTGTCGGTCTGGGTGGGTGTCCAAGCACGGGGGGGGAGTCGAGGATGAGTACTTCAGTTTTCTCTGAGTTGAGTTTCAGGCAGCTGTTCTTCATCCAGGTTGCAACGACTATTAGCCCCTCTTGGAATTTTTGCCAGATGATGTCAGGTTCCTTGGTGAGGGAGAGGATGAGTTGGGTATCATAGGCATTGGAGATGATGTTGAGCCTGTGGTTTCTGGCAATGGTTGAGAGGGGGGCCATGTAGACGTTGAAGAGGGTGGGGATGAGGGAGGAACCTTGGGGTACTCAGCATCCGGTCTCTGTTGGTTCCGAGAGGAAGGGCAGGAGTCTTATTCTCTGTGTTCTGCCAGTGAGGAATGAGTGTTTCCAGTTTAGGGCCTTTCCAGCAATGCCGGCATTGTAGTAGAGTCTGGTGACTAGTGTGCAGTACAAGGTGGTACATGATTGAATTTGTTCATAAATGCCACAAGGAGCCAACATGCATTAATTATGAATGACTACTGGTAGGAGGCCATCAATATCTGGTTGATAATTAGGTACAATATGTGATTATAATTTACTACATATAGGTGAAGTCTTGTGTATAATGGACATTTGTTTGATGTTACTTATATGAATTGCAGAAATCAGAATACACTTCAAGATGGCGTGTATTATGTAGATGCCTGAATGCACATGTGATTTTAAAGTTTAGTCCTTCGTTTATAGCTATAAATTTCAGTGAACCAATGAAATATATTGTATATGAAGATGTGTGATGATGATGTTCGCTAACATTGAGAAAGGCGTTTGCTGAAATGTGATTGTTTGCACCTGTCTTCCAGTAAAAGGCTGGAAATCCCTCTCCCATGAGTGTTGACTGTTAATTTTCATGGAGCAATCATCTAATCCATGAGTACATCCTCACACTTGTTCAAGCACCCGTCCGTGTATGCAGAGGTATTGGTAACCTGAAGGTTATATAAACATATATATCTATAGTACTCCAAAAGAAAAAGAACAAAGCACCCATATTCCACTCCAACTGACACATTTTAACAAAAGGGTCTTTGTCGCGGTTAGTACGTCCTTTCCCACTGTTGCATTTTACACTCTAAAATTGTATTACATCACTAATTCATTATGAGATCGGAAGTTCTCCTTTGATACTTATCTATTGGCCAAATGAATATGTTTACAAATGTGTTACTGTGGTCTCTATTAATCTGCTTTATTGTACCATATGTCTGGGTACATAATCATGTCATTCTGGCATTGTTTCGTCCCTTTGTACATTAATGCAACATAAAAAATCTGACCTTTTTATGGTGTTGGTGTACGTATTACTACATTCTATAGGATACTGTAAGAAATAATTGTTACCATTAATACAAACTCCCTGGAATCCATAATTCTTTTTCCATTGGTGTAGACGATTATTGCGGTGTCGCGGTCTTACTCCTAAACACTGCACGCTGCACCAGCAGTGAGAGCACTCCAGCACCTTGACCGATTTGTGGACGCAATATTCATATAGATATATATATATATATATATATATATATATATATATATATATATATATATATATTTTTTTTTTTTTTTTTCACCACCAAAGAATTATACTCGCACTCCTCCAGGGTGTCGTTTTTAGCAGGTTTTATTATATCATTGTGCCATTACAGCACACAGCATCTTAACCTACGCGTTTCGATCTCACGATCTTGTTCACGGTTACAAACATTTGTCCTTCTTTGGTTTCAGTCATTTATACCAGTTAGTCATAGCAGCACTATTATGATGCATTATGGTTCTGGTAGTTACTGTTCACCTTTAAATTCATACATAATTCCTTCTGTTTCCTTTTAGCGGTATATTTTTGTGCATTAATCACATCATAGTCTCTGGCATGTGCACAGACGTATATTTGTCTTAACTTAATTGATTTTACAACAACTGTTTGTATTCTAAAAACAGCGGCGCATTTGCTATTAATCTCTCAGTGAGTCAAGTGGATGTTCATTTTACATGCATCAATTGTATCATTGCATGTATTTATTCCCTTGTAAATATTATGTTATCTTCTAGAACGAAATAAGTTTTTGCGCGCATGTAAAGTTGTATGGGGACTTAGTGCCCAGATTTTATGACAAATATACACTGTACAATATTTTTCGTTGTATGTTTTTCAATATTGGCCAGATTGTTCCTAAGGAGGGTGGTTGTGCTCTCAATCTGGCCAATATTGAAAAACATACAACGAAAAATATTGTACAGTGTATATTTGTATACAGTTGTTGTAAAATCAATTAAGTGAAGACAAATATACGTCTGTGCACTGAGAACCCCCCTGAGAGTGCTGTTTTCTTGTTCTTATTGAACGCGAAGGAAATATGTATATATATTGAGCTCCGAGAAAAGATAATTGCACTCACGGGGGTTTAAATCCAAGTCGGATTGATTTTACACACAAAGATTTCAAAGAACAGACGCGTTTCGGCGGTACGCCTTCGTCGGTATATACATATATATATATTGTTTGCGATTAGGGCTTTTTGGCTGGTTCACCCCTAAACTTTGTGCCTTTAGCCTCTGGCATGGCGGTAGTGATTTTAGGCCTCTGCGCACTTTAGCACTGAGGCCCAGTGTAAAGTGCGTGCGCACTCTGGATGTATGTGCTGAGAGTGGCCTGCCCTCCCATAGGAATGCATGGGGGATATGGGTACCCGTGGTAATTCCTGATATGTGGGGAGTGCAGGGGAGAGTTTGGTATGTGCGAGCTCGTGAGGTTAAATGCTGCGCATTGATGTGCACAGATTTATTGTGTCTAGTGGAGAAGTGCCACTTTTAGAAGTTGGCATGTCTGTGCAGTGAATGTGAATTGGCTGTCTGGCTTGTGATTAACTGGAGATGGCTGGTGTGCCTGGCTCCTGGAGTCAGGATGGGTCTGCCCCGGTGGTGAATGGAGAGATCTGCATGTTGATGGGAGGGGGGAGTGCACCTGGGACCTGAATAGGGCTGTGCCGTCCCTCCACAATGCTGGCTCCACCCCCTGTGGTACGTCTGATGTCCCTGGCCTATCCTGTGAATAGGAAGAGGGGCTGAGCAAAACAAAGTGCTCCAGAACCAGTTGCATCTGGTTCACCCCTTGCCTGCACCTTTGACAACAAAGTATTTCTGTGTATAAAAGAGGGGCTGTGACCCCAAGTAAATGTTCTTGTCTTGGACTAGAATCTGCCAGGGGTGTGTTGCTGCTGGAGCTCAGGGGAAGTCTTGCCTCCCTGTGCTCTGCCCTGCCCCTGGATGCCTTGAAGACTTGAATCCCTTGGGTTCCTCCTGCTTTGCCCCAGGATCCTTTCTCTAGCTTTAAGGACCTTTTTCTTGCCCCAGCACATTGAGAGTGCTTTATTTTTATTGACCTCCACAGCACTTTTCTGCAATACGTCCTAGAGGGGTTCCCCCTGCCTGGGGATTCCCCCCTCCTTGTGCTCCTAGCCGGTGCCCACCCCGCTTATTTTTGATATCTACAAGCAGGTGCCTACCCTGCATTATGCCCGCTTATTTTTGTGTTTACTAGCAGGTGCCTACCCTGCATTTTATCCACTTGCGTTTACTACGTGTGGGCAAATTTTGAGAATTGCCGGTACGTGAATTCACGCGAAAACGTACTCGCGGTTCGCAAAATACGCAAACTTTCGTGAGATTGCATATTTTTTTATTTTTGTGAGTTTGCAGGAATTTTTTTCGCTGCGGCTGCCGCGTAGTTTCCCATGCTGTCGTATATGGGCGCGGCCATCTTGTTTTCACTGTTCGCATTGCGCATTTCACGTTCCGGGTCGCAGTTGAGTGTTCGCGTCCGTTTTTGCGTGCTCACGAGGAAAATATCGCACAAACTTACCCACGAGGTTGCAATGGGCTTGGCCATCTTGTTTTTAATTCATTGCTATGGTTCTGGGCATGCCTTTTCTATCCTGCTTCAATCTTTGTAATCCTTTGTTTGTTTGAACTTTTTTAAAATCTTTTTTACTCATTACCTATCTTTCTATTTTTGTACATCTATATTTTGTGTTTTTTTCTACTTTTCGTTACTTTAATAACTACTTTTTTTTAACTCTCTCTTTTCTTTTCTTTACATTTTTTTCCCTATTCTTTCCTATTTTTCCTTTCTTTAACCCAGGACCATGGCAAAGAGAGCGGGCAAGTCCAAGGGGAAGAGTCCCGCACCCCGCAGCCGGCTCCCTTGCGGGCGTTTAAGGGGGGGCATCTGTAAGTCCCAGGGAGAGCTTCAGCATAGTGGAGGTGGGCGCACTGATCTTCTTTGTGCAGCGCCACCTCCCCAAGACCATCGCAGCAGGCGGCAGGCCCGGTACCGGGTATGGCCTCCGGGAGCATCGCCGGCTATGGGGTAAGTTGTGCAGGGTCATGTATCGGGAGTCTGGGGTCCGGTGCACCTACAACCAGGTGACCCACCGGTGGTCCGACATACTGGACTGGGAACAAGACCTGCTCGACCTGCTTGGAGTCAAGATCCCTGGGCATGGTGAGTACTAGTAGCTATTTAATAACTACTTTGTTTTCTTCTGCTCTGTGTTATATTGCAAATATATGTTTTTTCCGAAGAGCAAGAATGCTGCTGATTACATTGCAGGTAAATTATGTTTCAATAGCTTCTGTGATTGCAAGTGCTCGCCTTCTCAGTGGCAATGCTACTATGCTTACTTGTGCTCATTTGGCCTAAGTGATTATGTGTGAGTGTACTTTACAGAACTGCGTAATGCTGGAGACTAGAGACTCAAGTCCAGTCCTTCCTTTGTACTCCTGCAATTAAGAAGAGATAGTGGTGGTGGATTGATAGGTTGAGTATATTATGACTTGTTATTTAGTAGGACATTTTTAGTGGTCTGCAATCATGATGGACTGTGTCTGTCACTTCGCGTGCTGCTGAGTGCTGCCAGTCCTAGTAGAACCTTTTTGTAGTTGGTTTAGTGAGTTACATAACTTTCCAAGTAGACGGTCCGCGAATCCAGCAATACTAATATGCTAGTAGACCACATCAGATAGGTCAATAAATTTAGTGCAATTGTTGTTTATTTCCCTGAAATAATTTGTTATTGTTTTTTTTTTAAATGCTTGATTTCGTTGACAGCAATCATCCATGTTTGTGTCTTTCTTTCATGTACATCAGCACCTCCCAGGGGCAAGAGGACAGAGGTGGCGGCGCCGGCGGAGCAGGAAGGCCAGGATCGGTCCGCCGAGGGCTCTTCTGCTAGTCCCAGTAAGTTTTCCTGTTAATATTAATAATTATACTTCCCTAACTTTTACAGCACCTATTTATTCCAAACATTCATCATAATTCTATTTTTTCCTAAATCTTCTTTGATCTTTTTGTAGACTGTTTCTAAATTGTTATCCTGCCTCTACTATGAGTCTCTGTGCTACTACTATTTATTATTATTAGTCTGTCTGTGTAGCTAGCTAAGCTTGCACAGTTGGCAAAAGGTATTAAACAAAACTCCTATTCAGCAATAGCTCTAGGCACTGAGTGCAGTCCTCTGGGTTGTCCATAATGTCTATTGAAGTCTTCTTAATGTTTATGCTTTGACAATTTCCAACAATAAAATGTCAATGGCCACCAAGAATAAGATACTAGTTTACTTTTTGATTGGATAGGAGGACATACTACTACTGTTGCAGAGACTATTCTGCACATACAGAACTATGGACAAGAAATAGGGCATTGGTGATAATAGGCGCAGTTAGACTTTCTACATGCCTCAGTCATAACAGAAGTTGAACCCCCAATCTCCTTACTGACTAGCTATTGTGTCAGAGTCAATATTTAGCTCCCTAATGCTGCGATGATCCCCAATGATTCTACAACCCGATACATAAGACTACGGAGTCAGAGTCCCAACCTCTCAGAGTCACGGAATCATGCTTGCAAATTGCAAACCCTTTCGCTCACTCACTAATGACCAAAAACCACAGAGTCTATGTAAGTTTTAAAGCTTTATTAAAAGTAAAACAACTAGCTCTGTGTGTACTCTGTATATTAATTTTCAATTGTGCATTATATAAAAACATTTGTTAAAATCAACGTCATAGAAGAGAAATGGTGAACACATGAAAACTGAACAGTGGCTGATTTACACATTAATTGTGGGAGACCCCTCACCTAGTTGGAACTTAAAGTACTGGTGGTGATGATGATGAGTAACATATTACTTTTGTTCGTAGAAGGGAATCTTCTGTCTGTTATGAGAAAAATGGTGCGTGGTAAAAAGCAAGCATTCATCAGTTGTGCCAAAAAGTGTAGCATGTTATGGCTAAGCATAAATAAAAACACCCTCCCTTCTGAAATGGGAATTTTTTGTTTAGACTAGAGAGTCACAAATTATTAAATTTGTTTATGTAGTAAAAATTGTTTTCATTCCTAGACAAAATAGCGAGTGGTGTATATGGAATCTAAAAATATGAAATGTATTTTCTAGGCGGAAAACCATCGGCACAGACCACCACCAGTGCCAGGGCTAGCGCAGAGGTGGTCACTCCAGGGACGGATGCGGTGCCACCAGTCCCAGCAGGAACTGCTGTGGGGGATGCCTCGGTAGTGGCGGGCAGTGGTAAGCTATTATATTCCTTACTTATTGAGATTGCAGAGTAGGTTCGCTGCAAGGGTGTATGTTGTACAGTACAAGTACACTTTACTGTTAAGAAGAATTACAAATTTAGAACTAAGTTTTTGTCAACCAGGTAGAATACATTCACCTTTGACTTCGCATTAGCAATAGCATTAGCGGCGGGAGTTGACGAGTAACCAATGGCCGCCTCTAAATTTGATTTCCACTCAGCTGTGAAAGTTTTATCGAGAAGCCAAGTCAGATCAAGGATGAACTTGATGGATGGGATGAACGAAAAGGGAAAGAAGGGTGTAAGGAAGGAGGAAGGACGAGAGTGTTAATTTAATGACTGGCAAAGAATTATACGTGTTTTAGAATGCAGGCAGAGGTGGCTGGTAGGAATCTGATGCATGGCCGTTGAAGCAAGGATGGGTGGAAGGAGAAAGAAAAGAGGACTGCCTGGGTGGGTGAAACAGAAACTGTATGTGTGCGCAATATATCCTTTGGGTCAAATTCAAATGCAAATCAAGCATGGTTTACAAAATTAAATGAAAAGGGTGTTTGTCGGTGAAAGAAAGTAAGGTTTGTCCACAGTTGAGACATTAAGAAGAATGATTGACATTTACTTTGAATGGATGGTATCTTCCTCTTAGATAGCATAGGTGTATGTAGACTATGACAGAGTAGACGGTCACTGAATGATGAGTGTTAGTTTGAAGAGCATGTTACACTGCATGTCCATGCCAGAGTAGCAAAGCCGAGGAAAATAGAAGTTTTAATTTTTCAGAATACTCCCTGACTAACAGTTGTTTGCAAGCACAGCATATATTGTGTATCTATTCACATTATCAAGTCAAGTCACAAGTGCCTTCCTCCGGCGATTACGGGGACCACTCACTACCTATGTTAATAATTTTTTTTCAACTCTGTCATTCATGTGTGGTCTATCGGTGTTCAATCAATCAATAAAAATAAGGCACCTAAAGTCATCCCTTAAATAAGCAAATATCATGTGAAGGGGATAGATGATTATATTATCTTCTTCATTTTCCTTTTGTAGTAGTCAGGGGCAGGGCAGGGGGAAGGTTAAATTAATTGAGCAGTAGCCCTTCTTGTAACAGAGTATGGCCAGTGCCACCCATAATAGAAAAGTAAGAGCTTCCCCACCTGCATGAACTGGTAACAGTAATGCAAGTCTGCGTCATCATGGCTTGCATCTGTTTTTCTTGGGTGTAAGCTGACTGCGCTGGAATTATGCCGGCTTCCAGAACTTTACGTACTAATTTCGCTAAACAAGAGAGAAGAAGACTGGTGTACTGTCTGAGTCTAATGTAGTGAGTCCATAGTGCTAGTAGAATTCTTGAAACTCCCACTAATGTTAGAGCACAGGCTGACGAAGTGGGAAGTTAGATAGATACATGCCACAAATGTTATGTACTATGCTTGCAAGTTGCTAGTGCTACTGTGACACAAATTTCTGTTGAATTATTTTGTGTTAATCGTAAAGAGTATTGGTTACAGTATTTTTTCTTTCTTCATATAGATACTCCTTCTAAACCATCAAGGAAGGAGTTGGCTATCCGGGCCAGGCGCCGGAAGCTGGAGGTAATTGTCGCCGAATATCGTCGGCTGGTGACTCAGGAGCAGGAGGATGAGTCTCAGTCAACAACAACAGCTGCATCCTCCTCCACTGCCTCTGAGTCATCCAGCCAGCGCAATCCTCCAGCGGTACGGCCCCGTGGTCCGGCAGCCACCCGCCGCCGCCGAGCAGCGAAACTAGCAGCTGCTCCCCACAGTACCTGCAAGGCGCGTGTGCACTGCCTAACCCTGCGAGTGTCCTACCTTGAGCAGGAGGTGGAGAGGCAAAAAGCCCTGCTCAAGGCCCTCGGGAGAGAGCTGCAGGACCACCTGGCCACAAGACACCACCGGCCAAAGTAGAGACTGTCCCTTGCCTCTTTTTTAAAGACTTTTGAGGAGGTGGGAATTGGGCGTTGGGGTTTTTGAACTTTTGGGGACATTTCATGGACATTGGTTGGGGTTAGGGAGGGGGTGGGTCGGGTCTTGTATGATAGTTTATTTTTGTTAGGGTCGAAATAATTATTTATTTTCCACTTAAACATAGCATACATGTTTTTGCTGTTTTGTGGGGGAGGAGGGGGGGTTAACTGTACGTTTGTTTTCCTGAAACTTAACTGGCTGGTTGATTCAAAGTGTCTAAGTAATCACCCAAATTTGTACAAAAGTGCGACTGACAAAGTTAGTGAATTCAATTGTCCTATTACTTTACTAGTACTACCGTCAGTCTCTTCCTCCCCCCAAATGCTTATCTTGCCTGTGATTCGTGTTTGAGAATAGGGCTAGGCACAGGGCTGGCTGCATGGCAAATGGCAATTAAGGTTGGCTATGGAATCCTGGACGGATGAAATGGCATTGTTGTAGTGGTAGTAGTAGTGGAACACACTGGCAGTAGCAGCATATGAAAAAAAAGGAAATGAGACATTGAGTGGCCTGAGAGGAGCATTAGAGCAGTACGATAGTACAGTACAGAAGAACAGTACCATTGTAGCCTAAGCAATTCTAAAGTATTCAATCAAAAGTTAACTACTAGTTGCGTGGATTATGGCTACTACAAGAACTAGTACTGAAGGACACAGCAGCGTAAGCTTTAGTCACGTGTAGGAGGATGTTGTTGATGATAAATCCACTCGATGGCGGACCTGAAATTCTGAATTGATTTGCAAATACTCATGGGTGTGTGTCAAGCAGAATAAGAATATATCCTCAGATTCTTTGACCTGCCTTGAAATTGATTTTCTGTTGCTTTTGACCTTATCCTCCCCAGCAAGCGTGTGGAATTATTGGTGTCATTTAGTCACACCTCAATGAAAACCACACAGTCCGGGGGAAGAGGGTTAGGGTTTGAAAAATGGATGGGAATGGGGGGTTTTGGGAAAGTTTTTTGGAGAGAAAAAAAAAACACAGCATGTACAAACAACAAATGAAGAAAGAAAAATCTTTGGATATGAAGATATCCATAAATCTTTTAAGGGACATAAAGGAAGTGCATGCATGAAGTTGTTTGTTAAATGGATGGTTAGGGTACTGAAAAGTAATACTTACTACAACTTACTAAGTAGTACTAAACAATTAGACAGTACAGGGCTGCAGTAATTATATTTACGCACTTTCACTTGTCTATCTGCCCTCAGAGAGAATAAACACTTAGTAGTACATTACATTAGTTTTAAAAATAGCAAAGAAACTTATCAAATAGCTGTAGGGATGAATTTGAAGCAGAGAGCAAACGCACAGAGTCACACTCATAGAAGTACACAACAATAACATTATTTAAAAGATAACGACAAGTGAAGTGGATACTGTAACTGTAAGTTGTAGTTGTCATGGTCAATTTGGGAAGTTGCATGCATCCAGCCATTCCTCTTATTCGCGGTACTCCTCCATCGGGCGCTCCGTCGATCAATCTTGGTGACCACACTGTCCACTGCCTGCCTGGCGGATGCGGAATTGTAGATTGCTATGGTAAGCCTGAGTTAATGGTTTTCCTATCGCACAGGGTATGTGCCAGCCTGTAATTGTCGATGGATAAACAGAAAGGGACATTAAAACACCCCGGAGGTAAAATATAAGGTACGGTGTGTAGTGCAAAAATAACACTTTCACTTTCAGAGGCGACAGTATTACATACATGCATCATTTCTAAAGTGCCTACTCTGAGTCTCCAGGATAATAATTAACACACAGCAGGCCATGGCCATGCAGACATTCAAGGCAGGCACCAATGCTTGAACCAGCCTCCATGTAGCATACCTCTTTGATACAGACAGACAAAGCAGATCTAATTTTATACAGCAAGCCACATAGCCGCAATTTTACATGAACCGCTGTCTGGACTCTGGCATAACACTACACTGGCTCGACCACTCCATACAACGACTAAACAGACATGTAGTTCTGCTGTGGTTGTTGTTGACTTGTTTACCTGTTTGCCACTCACGAAATGGCCATAGTTCTTGCGTAAATTGACGATGATGATCCATCCATCCCAGTGAGTGACTGTAAAGATATTATGTAACTTTGGTCATCATGACTCATCATCATCATGGTGTTGACAAACTCAATGCTGTTCATGCAGTCACAGTCAACACAAAGTGAGTCCAAGGACATTTTCCATATTAAAAAATGCAATGTAGTGGCCCGTGCAGGCGAAGTACAATTTGTGTTAAACAAGGTAAACAGAGTAGACCTGAGTTACATTTAGTGTGTAGAAGATTAAATAATAACAGAACACATAGGATTCATTTCATGCACAACAAACAAACAGCAATTGCTTTCATCAGAGCCAGACAGCCAGTGTTGTCCACTGCATGCCATCTCATCATTCATTACCTGTTCCACTTTTTGTCAGCATCTTATAAGTGAAGGGCCACAGGGCAGCCTCTCGTGTCAATTTCAGAAGTAACAGTCAGCATAGTCAGTTATTCCAGTCCCACTTCTTTTGAGGGGACTCGTCTACGAAGCAACAGTTTCTTGATTCTGCGTAATCCGGCCATCTGCCTTGAGGGAAATGGAAAGGGGGAGTCTGGAGGAGGAGGGTAGAGGAGCATGACTGAGTTGTGAACTTGTGAACTTCAGGAATGAAGACAGCGGCACCTTCAATATGGAAATAAGATGAAGACAGTGCTGCTGATGGATTTGTTGTGATTAGAGTTTTGTTGTGCTAAAAGTTGCAAAACAAATAAAGACACACAGAAATAAAAGTGAATAAGGATGAAAAAAAAAGAAAGTATTTCAAGCCTAGGTGTCAGGGAAGTAGAGCTCATCCTCAAACTCTTGAATTGAAACGGGAGTAGGCCAGCTAACAGAGAAGAACTTCCATCATCTAAGTCGGTGTCCTCTTCTTCCTGTGTGGATTCACATATTTTGTGATCTAGTGGTATGAAGTGCTGACTCATCTTGATCATTGTTAACCTCTCCACATTTTTGGGCGAGAGGCGGGTCCTTTTTGAAGTTACAATGGCACCAGCAGCACTGAAAACACGTTCAGAAGACACACTTGCGAGTGGGCATGCCAAATAATTTATAGCCAGTTTGGGGATCAGTAGCCATTGAGGCCTTTTCCCATACCAATACACCAATGGGTTCTGATCAAAGAAGACCTCTGTTGGGTTATCCAGATAGGCCTGCACCATCCACTCAAGGTCCTCCAGGGGTGCTCCACTTTGCGTACCATCTGTTGCCATTGCATCAACACTGGAATGAGCAAACCATTGATGAGTTATCCAATCCGCTTCCGACAATAATATGGCTGGGCCTGGTGCAGGTGATGATGATACGAATGCTGGTGTCAGTAACGGCTCTGAGGGAAAGTGACTGCCTTCGGCTCAGAAGGGGACCTTGACGCCGGATGCCCTGCTGCTTCAGTAGTACTTGTGGTGGTTACTTCAATTTCCTGCCACTCTTTTCGAACCGAGTGGCTGATAGAGCAAGCCAATGTTTGTACTTGGAAACATCTGCTCCAGAAAAAGGAATAAATGTATTGCTGGCCAGTGCCTTTTGGATCCAGAATAGTGGCACAAATGTAATGTTGTTCTAAATGTATTGTTTTAAGCCTTGCATTGTCAACTAAGCATCTTAATAAGCTCTCCGCCAACTGATATGCATCTTGTTTTTCATCCTCAACTCAGAACGTTGAAGACACCACCTTCAGTTGATGCTCTAGCATGCGCAACAAAGGGATAGTTTTGCCCAAAGTACAGTCCTCCCTGCTGACTTCACGCGTGAAGTCCCCAAAAGGAAAAAGGATGTCTGTCAGGCTTTTAACTAGGTTCCATTCCTCCACCTCTAGCCTCATGTCTTTCATAGAAGCACCCCGTGCGTGAAAGACATACTCATTGATTACCAAGTACTGCTCAAACAGACGCTCAAGCATGTAGAAGGTCGAGTTCCACCGTGTTCCCACCTCCTGGATGAGTCCTATGACTGGCACTCTACGGTCACAGTGAATGATCCTCAGCTGCTTCCGGGCCTTAAAAAAAATGGCTGAAATGTGTGCAGATTCTTCGGCAGATGGTCAGTAACTTGCTGACTGTGTTTTCTTTTTTTCAAGAAATCTTGATAAATAATGTTAATGCTGTGCGCCAAACACAGCACTCTGAAATAGCCACCATCAGCCATGGCCTTAACTATATATTACTGCCATTATCCGTGGAAACATAACCAACCATGCACCTTCTTGGCTGCAGCCATTCAAAGACTTTACTGTTAAACTCCTCCAAAATGTTTACTGCAGTATGAGATTTCTCCATGGCAAACATGGCTACTGTTGTATGTTTCCGAGTAGCTTGAAAAATTGTGACACTGTCAACACCTGCAGCTACCTTCTCTCTAACCCCCGCAAAAGAGACCCAGTGTGCAGTGATGCACATGTAATCAACAGCTTGGCAACTGGTCTACATGTCTGTTGTCAGGTGGATAGTGTGAACAGCACTCTTCTGCAAAGCTGCCCCAATCACGTCCAGCACATCTTGATGTAGTGCTGGAACAGCAACTCTGGCAAAATAGGACCGACTAGGAACCTTCCATTTAGGGCAGACTGTTGCCACACATTCTAGAAAACCCACCCCTTCCACGAAAGAAAAAGGGAGAAGGTCCAGCGCTAACATTTTAGCCAGCATTGCGTTCAAATGGCGCCTCCGACCAAAACATGCTTTTAATGGTGGTCAGGACCGTTTTCTTATGTGATAATCATCCAGACTTCTTCAACCCAGTTAGGCTCATTGATGTACTTTTTCACATTGGTGTCTCTACCAGACTCTTACTGTGCCACCTAGATGTTGCTGGGGTAGAGGGTGTGGGCGCTACCACTGCAGTGCTGCTGCCAGGGGTACTGTGTGTACCAGAAAAAATGTCTCTCGCTTCTTCACCTCCCCCCTGCACGATCAGCTCCTCGTCATCAGATGCAATATCAATGGCTACATTTGGATTTGTACTTTTGGCTTTCCGGATGTTACTTTGGTGCGCCTCCCACTGGATGCTGTGGTATTTTTGGAGATGACCTCTCTGGCCTCCGATACCATAGTTGGTACCAAGCTTACCCGACTAACTACTTGTTTACAAATCGAACAAATAACTTGTTTTTTTGCCTTTTTGCTAATACTAAAGAAGTCCCAAACTGGGGAGTTGAGATTTCTGGTGGTGGTGGAGGTGCCACTTTCAATGCCAGATGAAGTGGAGGATGGGTGTGGTGGAATCTGACTCTGTTGTGCACTTACAGCACCACTACTTGAGGTAATGGAGGTCGAGCTGGATAGAGGTACCTGCCGCCCCTTCTGAAGAGAAAATATGGAAGCTGTAGGTTGTGTTGGTGTAGTAGTTACCTGTGTTGGTGGTGGTACCAGTGCCACGCCGCCCACATCCCGCGCAGCATTTTAATATAGGGTAAAAATATCTGTCTGATGTATGCCCGCTGGGGTTGGAGTGAGGACTGTGATGACTGGGTCGTCATCGTCAGACTTTTTATCAGCAGCAGAATACACCACTTCTACTTCTTTTTCGTCATCACGAATAACTGAAAGCCTTGCAGGAATTTTCCTTTTACCTAGCTTTGTCGGCTCATGGCGTGCCTCCCTCTCAGACTGAATTGGTGGGTGCCAATCAAGATCTAGATCATCAGAAGGAAGGGGGCTTGAAGAAGAAGTTGTACTAGACCTCCTTTTCCTTGTGGGGATATGGAAGAGAAAGGATCATCAGGAGTGGCTTGCTCGGCTGATACCTCCCCATGAATCTCAATTTCCTGATGTGCCGCTACTTCTGGAGGAACAAGTATTGTGGGCAGTTGTGGCTCTCCTTGTGCCTCTCCTTGTGCCTCTCCTTGCACCTCTCCTTGTGCCTCTCCTTGAGCCTCTCCATGCACCTATCCTTGCGCTATTCTTGCGCCTCTCCTTGTTGCACCTGTGGTTGTCGTTGCGGCTGTGGTTGGACACTCGTCAGATGAGTTACATCCTGCGTTGATTGGATCACTGTTCGATGGTGAAAGAACAATTCAAGTTGCTGCCTCTGCGGCACTCATGGGCTTGGGCCTAACTTGGCGTGGTGGCACTGAGACCAATGAAGCGGAGGTGCTGCTCCCAGCTTGGTCCCCGGCGGACACCGCTGCTGCAGGCGCAGTTTTTTTTCCCCCAACAAAGTGGCGGTTGACACACCTTTCTCCTTGATAAGTGGCGCCACTTGCTTCTTCTGCTCCTTCTTACTGGCAGTGGCACTGGCAACTTTCTTGGTAGAGGAGCTACGGCTACCTTTCTTTGGGCCCATCTTCTTCAGATGTCAGAACAGCAGGACGCAGTTGCACGAGTTGCAGAGTTGTCTGTGGCCACACGTGACATCACATGACGTTGTGCACGCACCGCAGCAGGACTTCTTCCTGGCACTACAACAAGTGATGATGATGAGGATAATTCCTGGTTCTCAGTCTTTGTGCACCTAAAAGCAAAGAAGCCAGAGGACCATCAGTTAAATAAATGTTGCATATGTTGTGCTTCAATTAATACTATTGCAACTAGCCATTTATTATTATTGACACAACACACCCAAAAACGGAAAGACCCCAAAAAGAAATTGCAATACTAATCAAAAATGGATGTTTAAATTAATAGAAGAGAGACCACACAGAGGGAGTTGTTTCATGTGCCCATTCATAACCCTAGGCCTACTGGCCCGCAAGCTTGCCGGACTATGGCAAAAACTGCCTGGCCTCAATATGGCCCCCCCACCCACATGGCCAGGCCCTGGAGCAGTCCTCAACAACACCCAAAAAATCGAAATACAGACAAAAATCACCTCAATCCAATGCCATCCATGCCCTAAATGATGTTAAAATTCAAGAGACCCCACAGAAAGACTTGGTCCATGCATCTACTGAGTACCCCTGGGCATAATGGATGAAAGCGAAGCAGACTGGGTGCAGGCCTATGGCACAATGCACACTGCCTGGCTTCAAAATGGCCCCTAGACCCCCACCCACATGGCCAGGCCCTGGACCAGGTCTCAAAATTCCCCCCACCTACATGGCCAGGACCTGGACCACACCCCAACAACACCCAAAAAATCAAAATACACACAATAATCACCTCAATCCAATGTCATCCATGCCCTAAATGATGTTTAAATTCAAGAGACCCCACAGAAAGACTTTGTCCATGCACCACTGACTACCCCTGGGCCTACTGGCTAGTGTAGCTTTAACACGCACTCCAAAATTTAAAAAAACTTCCACATATAACAGTGAGCTATTCAATTCCATGCCATCCATGCTGTAAATGCTATTTAAGTTCAACAAAACTCACAGAAACAGTTGGGTCATGCACCCATGACTAACCCTGGGCCTACTGGATACTGTGGCTACCCACAATATATATTTTTTAAAGTTATGAAAAAGTTTATAAATTGTAGTTGCAGCAACTGCATTGCCCCAAACAAACAACACCAACTTACTTGTAAAATCTCAAATCCAAAAGTGATCCAAACAAAAAGTCCTTAAATACAAATATCCAGCAGCAGCCACAGAGAGTAATCCTTTCAGCTCCAGATCCAAATGAAAAGTGACAAGCACTGGGAGGAGCCTGCTGGACAGGAACAGGAAGTTGGCGACTCTGGGGCACTTCCTTCCTACCACCCCCCCAAAAATTGACTCCTTGCACAAAAAAGTGCAGCCAAATGTCAATCTTTGGAGTTATTCTGATCCAAAGCATCATTTTCAGAAGGTTTATGCTGCCAGCAATAGATTTCTTGTGCAGAATTGCAATTTTTGCGACTTCCGGAAAGCGAGCAGTTCAAATCTCGTGCCGGATGTCAGCTGCGTGTCGCATCTATGTATTCGCCATTGTTTACTCTCGCGATACGTGATCAGAGGCCCTTATGACATATTCGCATTTTCAAAGTCTCGCAGTGCAAGATGGCAGGACTCCATGACGTACTCGCGGTCGAAAAGTCTCGCACGATCACGCAGCCAGATCCAAAATGGAGCAGCGCATGCAAACTGGGAGGAAACCTTAGCGTACTCAGAACAACGGTAAGTCAACGCCGTGCGCGCGAGATTGTATTTTTGAAGCGCGACCAAGCAAAAAAAATTTGTCAACTCGCGAATTGCGAATTGTTTGGCAATTTCACACGATTCGCGGACTGCAAAATTGCCAAAAATTCCCAAATTCCGCGAGCAGAACGAATTTTCAGCCCAGTCTTATTGTTTACTATGCCGAGTGCGCAGGTGCCCACCCTGCATCTTCGTTTTCCTCCCTGAATTACTGCAGGTGCCAACCCCGTTCCTGGAAACCCTAGCGTTTGCCCACCCCACTTGCTATATGTATTGTTAGTCCCGAGGGAGCCTACCCCTCGTTTCGCCCAGAAAATTCATCCCCGCAGCCCCGTTCGGCCGAAACCGGAAGTCAGGCTGCATAGTGCCTGGCGGTGGGCGGGACTTCCGGTTTGCCGGAGGAAGTCCTGCGCACGCCACCACTGCCGCTGAGGAAAGCCCAGGTGAATAGGATGGAGGCAGATGGGAGCCCACACCACCTGCGTGGCTGCCGCTGAGTGCCGCCAGATCCCCAGCACGGAGCAAGAGTGTCCCGCTTAGTCCCCCGTCAGCCCCGGTAAGAGAGGGCCGGGGGGGAGACATAGCCGGTACTTCCCATCAGGGCAGCCTTGCTTAACAGAGGGCTGCCCCCACAGTGCTTGCATATTGTTCCAGAGGGGCCTGTGGGCTTTTTTAGGCCCCACCGTGGTGCCGGGCTGTAGTAAACATCCCAGCTGCCCTGATGGGTAGAGGGCCGCTGCTCCGTGGCCGTCATTGTTTACCCGGGCCCAGCGAGCCCATGCCTGATTGTTGAAGGGGCGTAGGTATTGTCAGAGCCCCGTAGGTTCCACGTTTTTGGGGGCATAATTAGTTGGTCCCAAAGCCAGATGGCTCCAGCTTTTGTTATTTCCTGAGCCCCGAGTGGCTCCAGCAAAGGGGGGGACACATTTGTTCAGGGGGCCAGGTTCCCTTTCGTGATTTTTGGGGCGCATACTTAGTTTAGGAGCAAGAGTTCTCCCAGTGATATGCTGTATTCTTAGAGCCCAGTGGCTCCCACGTTGGCGCATTTTTGTCTAAAGGACTACTGAGAGCCCACGCCACAGCAATTAGTGGGCAGCTGCACCATTTAAGTTCTTTCTTTTAGGGGGACATGTCCTGTTAACCCAGGAGTGAGACGCATTCCTTCCTCCCTTCCTTGGCCTGCACAGCTGCGCAGCACTTAGTGCCAGCTGAAACGTTTAGGCCTCCATTTCAGTCTTCAATCTGCCCAGCAAGTAGTGGGCAGCTGCCACGTTTAGGTTTGCGCCAAGTGCGCCCCCGTGACTGTCGCTTCCTTTGCAGTGCGCCCTGACTTTGTGGACAGAGGGCATTTAAGCCCCTTATAGATGGCCAGTTGGCCCAGGGGACTCTTAGGTTTATAGGGCACAAGGCCCTAATATTATTTTTATATAGGTGCTAGGAAATGTAATGTTTTTAGTATGATTTATGCACCTTGATTCATGCTATAGATGTGCTTTTATGATTCTTAGGTTTTACCTACTGTTTTATTTCTCTACTGTGGTCTAGGTTTGATTTATTACTTACTGCAGGTTATGTTATTAAGTGTATTTCCTGATGTTTAGGAGATTATGGTTTATCCTATTTTTGCTTATGAGGTTGGCACAGAATAGAGTTCTCGCCTTATGTGATACTGTACCTGTTTTGATTTACATTACAGGTTAACGCTGAGTATAGTGTCTGCCAATGATTACTGCCTGTGTTCTAAGTTCATATGCAATCTTACTTTTTACTATTTCTTTACCAAGTGCTAATTCTGGCAGTGGCCCACGTGGACCTGTCATTTGTAAATAATCCCTTGTAAATATTGCCCGTGCCAGTTGGCAAAGTGTATATTGTGTGATTACTATCTGATGTGTTTTTATTATAATACAAAGGCTATTTTTATATAACCTTGTGTGTAGTTAATGTTAATGTTAATGTTAGAAATGCTTAAATAGCGCATGGCTACCCAAGCAACTGGGCATCCCAGCGCTGCAGACAACTTGAAGCAAGGCAACCTAACCCATGGAGATGGCGTGTAGCGCCACTAGGAACCCTAGATAGAAGGAAACAACCAGGTTTTGATTTGTTTCCTAAATGACAAATAGTTATTTGTAGCACGCACCTCTGAGTTCCTTTTGTGGTGTGCCTAATGTGTTGTTACTGTGTGTGTTGCGCAAATGCTTTATACATTGCCACCGAGATAAGCCTAGCTGCTCGTGCCAAGCTACCAAGTGGGTGAGCAGGGGTTATCTTTGGCGTGTAACTCCCTTTCCCTGACTAGAGTGGTGTTCTCTGCCTGGTTTGGCGCAAGACTTAGCCAACCAGAGATCCACATTTCTTATATATATATAACATAACATCTACAGAGGGCAGAGCGGGCTTGCTACTGCAATATACAAAGAGGAGAGACTTACCAGCAGCATGTGACAATACCAAATTGGACGCTTTGGGCGCTGAGGAAGGCAGAAGTGCTGCCGAAATGCATTCGCATGGTCAAAATTAAAAAGGCTTCCAAACGTTTTCTCCAGGGTCTCTGCCTCGTTTCTTCGGAAGGAGTGGTTTGTTTATATATATATATATATATATATATATATATATATATATATATATATATATATATATATATATATATATATATATATATATATATATATATTATTATTTATTTATTTTTTTCACTGAAAAAAACATTGGTTTCAGGCCTTATATAGTTAGGAATTAGCATTTAAAAAACCTTTAAAATTCTCTCAAAAAACTATAAGTTTTAGGGGTGTTATAGTTAGCTGGACATTTCTCTCATACAAAACCATTGAAATTGCTCCTATATAGTTAGTTGTACTAACTATATTTCGCGCACCCGCAATCCACTGCCTATGATCTCACATATTACATCATTCATGAGATGGTCAGTGACATCACTGATGACATCTCAATTGACATCACTGATGACATCACTGATGCCATCATCCACATGACAATCACATACACCTTTTCATACACTAGTAAAATCTTTCATCACTCTTTGTAAAATACAGGGTATCATATTTGAATCAATTGTCACAGCAATACAAGTATCTAAAAACCCACTCAGTGAGTGAAACATTTGAATTTGGATTATCATGTCCTATACTTTGGAATTTCTGAAAGACTGACTTTGAGGCTGCTATAAATTACTCAAGTCTGCCCGAATTGTGCTGGTAAAATTGATACCTAGTTACTTTGAATAAGAATGTACTTACGCCTCATCTAACATTTGAAATAAATATCTAGTTATATGACAACAGGATACCGATATAACTTGAAGGAAATAAGAATGCCCTGAAGAAAATCTGTTGTACAGAACGAAACGCGTCGGCTGGCTGTGGTACATAAACTTAAGGAAAATAAAAGCATTTGAATATACACCAAGATTCAGCGCTTCAATAAGGACTCTAAGTGATATGATTTGATTGGACTTGTGGTGCAAGTGGTGCTGTGCCAAACTTTGGAATATTCTCCACTACTCTCTACTACTCACTCTCTACTACTCCACTACTTTCTAATACTCACTCCTTACTACTCATTCTCTATTACTCTACTTCTCTCTACTACTCTCTCTCTACTACTCACTCCCTACTACTCACTATCTACTACTCTCTACTACTCACTCTCTACTACTCTCTACTACCCACTCTCTACTACTCTCTACTACCCACTCTCTACTATCTCTCTACTACTCACTCTTTACTACTCACTCTCTACTACTCACTCTCTACTTCTCACTCTCTACTGCTCTCTACTACTCACTCTACTACTTACTCTCTACTACTCTCTACTACTCACTCTACTATTCACTCTACTACTCTTTTCTACTCACTCTCTGCTACTCTCTCTACTGCTCCCTACTACTCTCTACTACTCACTCTACTCTCTATTACTCACTCTCTACTCTCTACCTCTCTACCTCTCTCTACTTCTCTCTCTACTAGTTTCTACCTCTCTACCTCTTTCTCTCTACCTCTACCTCTCTACCTCTACATCTCTTCCTCTCTACCTCTCTCTACACGCACACATATACACATATATATATGCATATATTTGCATATACATTTATATATATGTATGTGTATATATATATATATACATACATATATAAACATATATAATTTGCATATCTATATAAATAGAAATAGAAATGCATGCATACATATACATATATGCATACATATAAATGTTATTTACATGAAAGTTTGAAAAACACTAATAAAAGCAAAGCTAAAAAGCCACCTCATTACAAACAGAATGGCTTTAACTTAAACGAGGGCGAGATCTATTGCATTTTCAATGCTTGTTTACTTTGGTTCCATCAAGAAGGCATTCAGATGTGTCACACATTTGCCATAAATTCTGAATGTTAGCACTCTAGTTGCTCATTAGATCAATGTAGTAAAGCTACTGCTCACCAGGGAAGTCTGCTGCTGGTATTCAAAGTGCATGTTTCTGTCTGCATGTCAGAATTTTTTTAATGAAATAGAAGAGGATTTGAGAAGTCACTCAAAATGTGCCCTCATTTTTCTTTCTGAAGCACTAATCATAATTTCTATGGCAAAATGAACCCCCTCATTTTGTTCCTTTTTAAATTAAATGTTTTCAGACTTACCACTTCATTCCAATCAAGATGTCTTCAGGTGTGCCAGACTTTTGTCATAAGTAAGACTGTTAGCGCTCTAGTTGTTCTTTAGATCACTCTGGGACATTCTGTCATTGGGCTATACCTGGGCTACATCTGGGTGATATTTGGGCTACATTTGGGCTCTTTTGCCTCTGGTGGCCATCTTGGGAGACTGCATGTCAGAATGTTTTAATGAAATAGAAGAGGATTTGAAAAGTCACTCAAAATGTGCCCTAATATTTCTTTCTGCAGCACTAATCATACTTTCTATGGCAAAATATACCCCCTCATTTTGTTCCTTTTTAATTTAAATGTTTTAAGAGCTACCACTGTATTTCAATCAAGATGTCTTCAGGTGTGCCATACCTTTGTAATAAGTAGGACTGTTAGCGCTCTAGTTGTTCTTTAGAACACTCTAGGAGGCTGCAGTAGAACACAAAGGAATCAACTGACAGTCTCTGTCCTTGTTGGATGTTCATGTTTTACTGAGAGTGTCAGACTTCATTCTAACATGACTGAGAAAGATAATGTGAATTTACAGAAAATATGCTTTCAGTTTAGCTTATAGATCCCCTTCAAAACCACTGTGGGAAAAGCATGAGATAATAGTTTTCTTTCAAACATGATTCATGGTATCCCAGCAGAAGGCTTTTTCACATGGTAAAATCACCTTAGAACACACCACAATTGCTAAAATTAGTATGGTACCATCAACAAATGGTTTATAATGTAAATAAAGTCCTAAAACCTTCTATTAACTGCAATGCTTTTTAATGAGGCGCTATCATGTATTTTGGTCCCAAGATGGCTGCCAACACTTCTTGGATGAAGTGCTGACAGCCAATCAGATCTCACGATGAGATGTGTGGTTAGGCTCCACCCAGATATATAATTTTTTTCCTTTTAATTTTCTCAGGAACTACTGGAGGGATTTACACCATTTAAGCAAAAGCGTGATCTGCGAATCAGACTCTACCAGTTTGCCAAATTTCTAGTAATTCCGTTCAGCCGTTCGGGCTGTAGCCATGTCTAATCATCCTATTGAAAATAACATGAGGAAAACACGTTTTGGGACCCCCTTTTTTCTCAGCCCCCACTTGACGAATCCCCCCAAAACTTTCAGGGAAGGAGCGTAGCGGAGCGGGCCATCTTCTTTGAGAAATACGCGAAGATTCATCAACCGGCGGCAAAGTTATTCCCAATAGAATGTTGCGGATTTCCTATGGAAACTAGGTCCTAACTATATATACCTACTGGCGACCGCCAGTAGGTAATATATATATATTCACTAAAAAAAACATTGGTTTCAGGGACGTTACAGTTAGTTGAACATTCGACTCATATAAAACCAGAGAATTTCGCCTGTTATTGTTAGTTGAGCTAACTATAATTTGCGGGCCCGCAATGCACTGCTGATGATGTCACATATTACATCACTCATGACATGGTCAGTGACATCACTGATGACATCACTGATGACATCTCAAATTACATCATTGATGACATCACTCATGAAATCATCCAGTAAATTTCGTTTTCTGTAAAGTTTAAATATGTTTTATATATATATGCCAAGGTGTATTGAAGAATGAATGCATTTACAAGTGCCTAAAGAAATTATTTCATAGGTGCGTGACTGACTGTGTAAGTGAGTAATTGTACTTCAGAACAATAAGTGTTAAGGATTCAGCCTGAATACATGTTGACATCTTAAGTATTCCCTTGATAGTCTTGCCCTTTCGAAAGTATTTCTAGATAACCTATTTATGGTGAATAAATATTCAAGAAGTATTTGTGATGTTAATCTACTTGTAATGCCTTGTAAGTAGCAATGCTTGTTTAATTGGTTATTTGCCCAGTACTTAGTTGAAGGATGGGAAATCTTAAAGCACTCACACGCGCTCACACATGTCCTCAATGCTTCAACCGAAAATAACTAACACGTGTACAGCGGTAGTTCCATCTGCCTGACGTTCTCACGCGTACCTATAAAAACCCACCCCGCTGCTGAACGGTGCTTCGCTTCTTCGCGTTCACCACAAGAACTCCCAGACCTGCTTAGAGACGCCCCCCCACAAGAACTCCTGGACCTGCTTACCTGAGAAGAGACGCTGCCATTGGAACCGCTCTTGGTTTCTCCTGCTTCTCGGCTGCATCCTCGGCTGCCCCTTTCACTTCCGGATGTTCTTCCGATGGCTTCCTGGTTCGTCGCCCCTTCCGACTGCTTTCCTTAAAACCTACGGAGAAAGAGAAAGCGCACAGTCTTAGAGTACAGAACAATCGGTAAATCCCTTTAAAGCAGAATACTATCTAAAAGGATACCGGTAAGCTTATTTAACATTAATGAACATTCTTTAACTCTTTTTGAATATTTTAATGGAACGCTTTGGTGCATCTCAGAATATTTAATGACAAGACATTGGACATAATAATATTTCAAGGAAATCAAGCAGCTGGAAACATTTATAGGAATTCCTGCCAACTGAGAGACTTTTACTCAGAACTCTTAAGACATTTAGGAGAACTTTACTGATTAATGTTTATTTAGCATTTATTGGCTGCTAACATACAAGCAACAGAGCAGCATCTGTGCAGCATCTTCTGATTGAAGGTCACTACATTTAATACATGCAAATAGAAACATAGTATTCTGCATTGCATTTCTTTTTTTCTCTTTAATTTTAATTTCAGAGTCCCTTTATAAAGAATCGTCCCAGAGGAGTAAGGTACGATTAAAAATTCAGTAGTCCAACATAAACATTACTAACCACCTGACAAAAAAAGAGCAATATACATAATGATTAATGTTTTGTCATTTGTTTCTCTTAGCATAATACAGTCATCTTAAGGGACGTAAGATTATTTCCTTTGAAGTGTGTGTATGAGTTCTCTCAAATCTAGGTAGGCCTGCACCTGAACTCGGAACACTATTATTATTGTATAAATTTGCAATTTAGTTACATTGTTACCTCTTTTATGTAGATTACACGGAAAGAGAGCTCAGAGTCACTTCCTGCTGAGAAAACATCGCTGGACTAATTCAAGTAGACGCAGTCCAGTGTTTGTCTTGTTTTTGTCATTCCACTTCCCTTTTCCCCCAGGGATCACTCAGACTGACAGGAATTATTAAGATTTTGTTAGTTTGATTGGTTCAGGGGGGATTTTGGAACATTCAGCACCAAGGACAACACAATCAGAGACTCAGGAGGTTCTGGGGAGTGACATCATGACAATAAGAGAGTAAGGAATAACAGGAAGGCTACCTGTCCTGTTCCCTGGGTAAATATAGAATAAACAAAGTGGACAAGTCCTTGGTAGGTGTAAAGGTCTTAGTCTGTGACCTGTACCTACGCAGAAGGAGCAACTGTTTGTTGTTTAAGGAAACCCCTCACCCACCTACCTAGTAGGTGGCATGCCTCATCATCTGGGCCCAGCTGGATTACTGAGTGCAATCCGGCTGTGCTTCAACGCCTGAACTACAGCGGAGGGGGTTCTTGTGTGGAAAGTGCTCAGTGCTATGTCAAGTGAAATTATCTGCTAAAAATGTCTCTAGGAAAGGCCCTTATTAAAGTTTTACTTAAAGGGTCCTAGGACATGGGTAAAAACATCGGGCCCGATTCACAGAATGAACTTAAGACTCAATCCTAAACTTACTACTGTTTTGGTATTCACAGATTGCACTTACTACTTTTGGTATTCACAGAATGAACTTACTACTTTTGGCATTCACAGAATGCACTTACTACTTTTGGTATTCACAGAATGAACTTACTCATTTCGGTATTCACAGAAGTTAGGAATCCTAACTTTGGGACTCCTAAATGCCTTCTGTGAATAACGAAAGTCCTAAAATTAGGATTTTTCTCAATTTAGTAGTAGTAAAGTTAGGACTACTAACTTTAGGATGCCTAAATGCCTACTGTGAATACCGAAAGTCCTAAAATTACGATTTGTCTTAATTTAGTAGTAGTAAAGTTAGGACTACTAACTTTAGGACTCCTAAATGCCTTCTGTGAATACCGAAAGTCTTAAAATTAAGATTTTTCTCCATTTAGTAGTAGTAAAGTTAGGACTCCTAACTTTAGGACTCCTAAATGCCTTCTGTGAATACCGAAAGTCCTAAAATTACGATTTTTCTCAATTTAGTAGTAGTAAAGTTAGGACTACTAACTTTACTACTACTAAATTGAGAAAAATCCTAATTGTAAGACTTTCGGTATTCACAGAAGGCATTTAGGCGTCCTAAAGTTAGTAGTCCTAACTTTACTACTACTAAATTGAGAAAAATCCTAATTTTAAGACTTTCGGTATTCACAGAAGGCATTTAGGAGTCCTAAAGTTAGGAGTCCTAACTTCTGTGAATGCCAAAAGTAGTAAGTTCATTCTGTGAATACCAAAAGTAGTCAGTGCAATCTGTGAATACCAAAACAGTAGTAAGTTTAGGATTGAGTCTTAAGTTCATTCTGTGAATCGGGCCCATCGTGAGGATACACTGGAGGTTTTAAAATGAACCTCTGTATCTCTTAAAAAAGTGTATGGCTACTAGTTTCAGCCTTCAGAAATGTTCAAGAGGTTTTCATCAGGACCATATGAGAGTGCGTGACCCAAAGAAAGGGGGCACGTTGGTGTGAATATCAGCACACAACCTAAAGTGTGCTGTGAGTGTTGTGGGATCTCGTTACTGACAGATCCTATGCAGCGAATATCTGTGAGAGAGAAAATATACAGTACAACTTATATGGTCACATTTTCAATTATCTGTAGGTATATCATGCATGTCTTACTTTGGTAGCGCTCCTCTGTGCATAGAGTGGTGGGGAATGGTCTGAAGAAGGCATCATGCATGTGACTTTGTGAGTACATGCATGGTGGCTATCTATAAATAACCAAGCGTGACTACAATGTGCCCCAGTAGTGTCTGGCATACTGGCATTTTAGAGAATGGTTAAACAAAATGCCGATTTGTGCAGTGGTTAACTGTTGTTATTTATCAATATTTAATCGGAATGCATTTACGTTTTTGCTCAGAGATGTGTTCGCATTATGGCACATCTTGTGTTTATTAAAATTAGGAATCTCATGATAGCGCGTTATATGTCCAAAGAACACACTTAACATGGAGAGACATACAGGATGTACTGACTGACAACAAGCAAAAGAGCTGACTCACTTTGCTTCTGTTAGCAAGCTGCCTCTTGGATCCGGTTTACAATGTGACACCCATTTTTGACCCTGGAAAAACAATAAGTGCTGTGGAAATGGTAGCGGGAATCGGCAAAGATGGTCAAACGAGGAAACTCTGTGTCCTGTGAGAGATTGGCGCCTGGATTTACTCATGTTTGTCTTTGGGCTGCAATGCATTATCACCTACATTGCAGTCCGGACCGTTTGTGGGATTTCCTAGAACCCTTTCATTAAAACTTTCATAAGAGCATTTCCTAGAGACATTTTTAGCACATAATTTCACTTCAAATAGCACTGTCCACACAAGAACCTGCTCCGCTGTAGTTCAGGCATTGAAGCACATCTGGATTGCACTTGGTAATCCAGCTGGGCCCCGACGATGAAGCATGCCACCTACTAGGTAGGTGTGTGAGGGGTTTTCTTAAACAACAAACAGTTGTTTGCGCTCCTTCTGCGTAGGTACCAGTCATGAACTACGACCTTTACACCTACCAAGGACTTGTCCACTTTGTTTATTTTAAGTGAGTGATTGAACATGTCTTACTGAATGCATGGGTTAGTGACTAAACTGTGTGAAAGTCTATTAGTCTCTCCATTGGTGTGTAAGAAACTGCATGGGTTGCTGAATAGCTACATGAGTGTCTATATATATTTTTGATTTGTTGTCTGAGTATCTGTATGGGTCCCTGAGTGTTTGTGTGGGTGGGTGGGTATATGACTCTCTGCATAGATGTCTGAGTGGGTGATTCAGTTGTTGTATGGATTAAAAAGTGCACCTGGGAAGGGCTGGATGGGTGAGTTAGTGCGTCTAAGGATGTGTTGGTGAGTGAATAAATATCTCAGTGGTATATCTGTGACTAACTACATATGTTTTAAGGCACTATATGTGAGTGTTGGACTATATATAAATGAGTATACGTGAGACTAAGTTATTTGAAGAGTGGGTGTATAAATAAGTGTCAGTTTCTATGAGTAATTGTATAAGACAGTAAATATGTGTTATTATCTGTATAAATAAGTGATGTGGTATGCTTAAAAATAATGAAGGTGGTGTATATAACTGTATACATGAGTAAATAGGTATGTGATTGATTTTTTGCATTACTGACTAGTTGTGTGAGTAACTCTATGGATGAGTAGCAGAGTGTGACTGCATTTATAGATGTATCAGTGCATATTATAGTCCTGTATTGATGAGTCACTACATGTATAAGTGACTGGATATGTGTGTAGACCTAGGAAATAGTGAGTGCTATGTAGTATATAGCATTCTTCTGTGTATGGTTTCAAAAATACTATTCAGCATTTTAGAATGGGTGTATCAAAGTTTATATTAGAGCATCAGTATGTGCATTAGATTGTCATGTGGATGATGTCATTTGAGATGTCATCAGTGATGTCATCAGTGATGTCACTGGCCATGTCATGAATGATGTAATATGTGACATTATCAGCAGTGCATTGCGGGCTAGTGAGTTATAGTTAGCTCAACTAACTATAAAAGGCGAATTTCTCTGGTTTTATATGAGTCAAATGTTCAACTGACTATAACGTCCTTAAAACCTATGTTTCTTTCAGTGTATTTCTAAAGTTTTTAAAATGGTAATTCCTAACTATAATGTGCCTGACACCTATGTTTTTTTCAGTGAATTTCTAAGGTTTTTTAAATGTTAATTTCATATTGTAATGTTTTTAAAACCTACATTTTTTAAAACATTTTAAAAAATATTTTGGAACTCTATTATACTTCTTTTTTTTACTTTAAAAATGATGTAATGTTTTATATCTTCCCCCAAAAATATGTATATTATTTAATTTTTTTGAGAAAACTGCACTCCCATACCGGTAGCGTATCAAGCTCCATCACCACGCATATCCTATCCGCCATATTGCTAAACTCGTAAATGCTGGCATTTTGTATCCAACGGGTTTCTGGCACTGCGTCCCACGTAACATCATATACACAGGAAGTCCCCCCAACTGATACTTTGGTATCTGATGGGTTGACAGTACCAAGCCACATATTACGTCATGTATGTATGGGGTCGCGCTCGCTGCATGTTGCGTATGCAACGAGTACAGGCTGCCCCATTCGAGTACCCCATTCCCTCTTTTATTTGTCTCAAAAGTATATCTAAATAACTTTAAAAAGTATATGAGAGCAAGCGATAATCTAAAATAATTTAAACATTTATATATTTCTAACTGTAAGAAAACTTATATTATGATAAATGTATTTTGTCAAAATCACAACGGGTGCGGCCTCCTTGCGCGCTCGGTGCGCTATTGCCATGTGACCCTAAAAAAAAGCATTTGATTGCTTCATAACATTTCCCATTGTAACATTTGGACGACCTCAGCTATTTTAGTCATTCTCTCTACAGCTTTTGATGAGAGACACCTCTTCTACTTGGAAAGCTTTTTTGAAAAGTGTTTTCCTGTATACACATATCTTATACTATACAAAACATGCAACGATCATCTTGATCAATATTCATGGTCTGCACATTAGCCTTCCACATGTGATTGCCATTCATCTCAAAGGTTCCATCAAAACAAATGTGTGTTACATGATGCCCCTGGTGTGTGTGTGTGTGTGCAGGAAACTGCCGCTAAAGCAGCGATAATAGGCTTGATAATATGCCCTTGTGAATTCCCATAGAATCCCAGGTTTGCACCAGAACCTGGGCTTCTATGGGAATTCACAAGGGCATATTATCAAGTCCCTTATCGCCGCTTTAGCTGCAGTTTCTGGTCGCTATAGCAGCGATAATGTTATCGCCGTTCCATGATAATATGGCCCCTAATCTCTGGCTGCATATGTTTCATTTTAAGGACATGCTGGACCAAACTCTTTCTCGCGGACCCCAGCGTTCTAGACAAACGGGTGACGGGAGGGTAAACACTGAGGGCTGGGTGCAGTAGGCCGAAGCTCTGTCTCCTCCTTCCTCTCTTCTTTTGACTCTAACTCCCCTTCTCCCTTCCACCCACTCCCTCTCCCTCCCATTCTCGCTATCATCCTTTCATTCAGACTATCTTTCTTTACCTCTTCCACATAGCACACATTCTTATGTTTCATTTTCGTTTTGCAAGTTTTCTACGCTGCTTCCATTGGAGTCCATCTCATGTTTTTCATATTATACTGTTTGTTCTATTAAACTTACATTTCTATTTATTTGTGTTTTAATAAAGGTTATTTTTTTTCATATAAATAACTGAGTGTATAGGTCTTCTTTTTCTTGTCTATAGTTTATTGTGAAAATTATCTGTTTATAGGAGATTATGTGGGCAAACCTTTCTAATATTACAGTGCACCTACCAAACCTGCAAATTCTACAACTGCAAGTGTTCTATGAGTGTATTACTTTATAATACCATGAGTACTGCCCGTGTGATTACAGAACCAATAAGGCACTGCCTAGGACCACCGAGGCTTCAGGGACTGCCGAGGCCCACCCTGCATATTTTAGTAAAGCCCCGGAGTGTGGCAGCCCGCCGGACTTCATTTGGCCTCGAACCCCCCGAACAATTAGTAAACAATGCCCGGGAAGGTGACAGTCCCATTGACTGCAAAACGTCTCTGTGCCCTCCAATGTCTAATTTACATGTGACATTAAGATCCCCAGTCCTACAGAGACCTCACAATATAATAATTGAATTGGCCACGGAACATTACCCACCACAGGCCTCATTTAAATGAATGGGCGAGACCCCGCTTTTTTATTTTTGGGGTTTTTTTCTCTCCATTTTTACCATCCGCATCCCCTCTATTAAAGCGATACGAGGTTTTCCTCTTCTCGGTTCAAGTAGTCAAACAAGGATTTGCTATCACAGGGTGGAAGCCATGCCCCCACCCTATAATAGCAAACACCAATGTCCAGTGAATACACACCCTGGGACATTGTATGAGCTGCGCCTGAAAGGTCGCCCTCCATAGGACCATGATGCATTTGTTAGTATAAATGCATACTAACACTACTTACACACATGTAGTACAGCGACCAGAATATAGTGAAGAATTATAGGAAGCGCAAAATCTAAAAATATAAATCCTACCAGAAGTTGGATGACATAGTTCAATGACCCAAGGACCCTGGCATGAGTCGGAACAGCTACACGAGGAAAACGGGTCTTCAGCACAGCGCAAGCAATTTTGAAATATTGGTGAGTGCTGCCTTCTTTTTACCTTCTCCCGCTTGTCGCCAAATTTATGTTGTGAAGAGGCGGACAGCAGTGGATTCAATAAGTATATTTATAACAGGAAAACAAGACTCCTGAAACAGCCACCAACAGGAGCAGACAGCAAGGCAACCGTCTTCTCCAGCAATGTTTACAAACTCTGAAAAGTTCCCCTCATGACAGCCCTACATTCTAACATTACATACTTAGATTCTAGTAGAAATACATATCAACATTCTACCATGACTTACAATGGAATACTACACAGAGCACATGGCTTTACAGCAAAGAGCTCATGGTTTCATCCACAAGTCTTGAGACCGGTATGGGTGATTAGTTTGCTTCCCACCCCCTGTATTGTATAAACGCAAACTAACACTACTTCCACAGGTATTTTCTACAGCGCCCAGAGCACATCACTTTACAGCAATGAGCTCACAATTTAGGCTCACGGTTTAATCCCAGAGTGTTCAGACCAGTAGGGGTGAGTAGTTCAATTCCCACTCCCTATATAATATAAATGCATACTAACGCTACTTACACACTTATACTACAGCGAATAGTATCCTACAATGCCCAGAGCCCATCAATTTACACAAATCAGTTCAGTTTGTTCGCCGACTCTTCTCACCGGTAGGCGTGAGTTCTTCGCTTCCCACTTCCGGTATAGTATAAACGCACGGTAGCAGTCAGTAGTTCGCTTCCCACTTCCTGTATGAAATAAATGCCTACTAACAGTACTTGCACACATATAATAGAGCGCCCAGAGCCCATCCCTTTACAGCAAAAACATCTGTTTCATCCCCAAGTCTTCACACCGGTAGGCGTGAGTACTTCGCTTCCCGCTACCGGTATACTATAAATACACAGTAGCGGTCGGTAGTTTGCTTCCCACTCCCTCTATAAACGCCTACTAACACAACTTGCACACGTATATTACAGCGCACAGAACCCATCCCTTTACAGCAAATACCTTGGTTTCATCCCCAAGTCTTCACACCGGTAGGCGTGAGCACTTCGCTTCCCGCTTCCAATATAGGATAAACGCATGATAGTGGCCAGTGGTACGCTTTCCACTCCCTGTATATTGTAAACGCCTACTAGGACTACTTGCAAACGTATGCTACAAAGACCAGACCACATCATTTTACAGCAATGAGCTCACGGTTTAGGCTCTTGGTTTCATACCTGAGTGTAGCAGCATATCTTCTCAACACCATGTCACTCTGAGCAACATCGCACTTTCAGACCGGTAAGAGTGACTACTTCCCTTCGCATTCCCCCACAGAGGTTACAGTGCTCCTCCCATCCTCTTTTAAACTTTGTTCGCCCTTTTTTCCCCTTACTCGTTTCAACAGAATCACAAAATGGCGGCCAACCCTTCCTAGTTGCAAACACTTGCAGCACTCGCAGCCAATCAGCAGCAAGCTCGTGCTCGTAACACCTCAGCCAATCAGATGGCAGAATTTCCAAATATCGATATCTGTAAATTTTGATATTTCTCAAAAGCTACTGAACTGATTTACACCAAATAAACACAAGCTTGCTTTCTAGACCAAGACCCTTCTCCGTGCCAAATTTGGGGTAATTCCATTCACCCGTTCGACCTGTAGCCTTGTCTAAAGTTTCCTATTGAAATTACCACGGAGAAAACATGTTTTGGGACCCCCCTTTTTTCTTGGCCCCTCCTTGAGCTGATATCAACAAAGAATTTATTTTGAAAATGTCATGAAAATTTATCAAACGATATATATATATATATATATCCACAAACACCCACTCCAACAGGAAACAGGTAGAGGCCACTCGGAGATAGCTTTGAAGAATCTTTAATAGAAATCAAACAGCGTTTGCATAATGCATTTCTGCCTTGACGGCATTCCTCAGATGCTGCTGCTGTCTAACCGAGAGTCACTTCTCCCCCGCCTTTGAATCACCAGAGTCACTGCCATTGTCGGAAGTCCGCTGACCAATGGTCAATTGAGTACAACCTTACTGTAGTTCTGCCACAACTACAATTCCCAAAATGCTGTAGGCTTGGGTGAGTGTTGCTCGGCCGTGGCTTTATATACTGGTAAAGTGCAGGGTTTGATAATCTGGAGTCTTGGCACAGATTCAATCGCTGATTCTCCTCTGGTCCCCCTTGATGTTCTAACCTCGTTGCACGTGTGCCGGCTGGATCGTGAAAACGGAGTTGCAGTGAATCTGTTTAACCATATCAATGATATGCTGCATCCCGCAACCACCGAGGGTACAGGCGTGTACTTCGGGGCAGACCGGAGTCTATTCAATCCCTTGAACCAACGACAAGCTGCATGCAGCGGATGCCAGTAAAGCTCCGGCCTCTTTGCAGAACGGGACCTCTCACGCTTCTCTGGCCGACGCGAAAATATCCACAAACACCCACTCCGACAGGAAACAGGTAGAGGCCACTCGGGGGATAGCTTTGAAGAATCTTTAATAGAAATCAAACAGCGTTTGCATAATGCATTTCTGCCTTGACGGCCTTCCTCAGATGCTGCTGTATAACCGAGAGTCACTCCTCCCCCGCCTTTGAATCACCAGAGTCACTGCCATTGGCGGAAGTCCGCTGACCAATGGTCAATTGAGTACAACCTTACTATAGTTCTGCTACAACTACAATTCCCAAAATGCTGTAGGCGTGGGTGAGTGTTGCTCGGCCGTGGCTTTATATACTAGTAAAGTGCAGGGTTTGATAATCTGGAGTCTTGGCACAGATTCAATCGCCGATTCTCCTCTGGTCCCCCTTGAAGTTCTAACCTCATTGCACATATATATATGTATATAAATATATAAATATATAAATATATATATATATATATATATATATATATATATATCTCTTGTTGGGGTCAATGTCCTTAAATGTATGTCAGCTGCGCACCTTTGAAGAAGTTCAAGTAGAACGAAACATGTCAGGAAAGCCGGCTAATTTTGAAATTAAAGAAAACAACCTTCATTGTGGAGTGCAGCTATTTCTCTGCTAAGGGAGGATTTTGTGAATGTGTAACGGCGTGGTTCAGCCGCAGCAATGCACCACCAGCATGAGCGCCACAGTTTACCCGAAAAAGAACCCTGTTGGACAAGCATGTGAAAGCGTTAGGGTAAACGGGCGACACCAAAGAACACTTTGGTATTAATCACGGAAGCCTTGAAAATGGGCTTCTTGGAGACGCAATGAATCCTGGAAAGTAAGCAAATAAATTAATTTACTGACAAACACCCACTGGAGGGCAATATTTACAGGGACACTGAACTGCAAGTACCACAATGCATCAAACCCACTATGGGCATCCACTAGGGGGCGAAAACCTTAAAAGCGAGTGGAAAGCTTGTTGGGGTCAATGTCCTTAAATGTATGTCAGCGGCGCACATTTGAAGAAGTTCAAGTAGAACGAAACATGTCAGGAATGCCGGCTAGTTTTGAAATTAAAGGATACAACCTTCATTGTGGAGTGCAGCTATCTCTCTGCTAAGGGAGGATTCTGTCAATGTGTAATGGCATGGTTCAGCAGCAGCAACGCACCACCAGCGAGAGCGCCACAGTTTACCCGAAAAAGAACCCTGTTGGACAAGCATGTGAAAGCGTTAGGGTAAACGGGCGCCACCAAAGAACACTTTGGTATGGATCACGGAAGCCTTGAAAATGGGCTTCTTGGAGACGCAATGAATCCTGGAAGGTAAGCAAATACATTAATTTACTGAAAAACAGCCACTGGAGGGCAATAATTACTGGGACACTGAACTGCAAGTACCGCAATGCATCAAACTCACTATGGGCGTCCACTAGGGGACGAAAACTTTAAAAGCGAGTGGAAAGCTTGTTGGGGTCAATGTCCTTAAATGTATGTCAGCGGCGCACATTTGAAGAAGTTCAAGTAGAACGAAACATGTCAGGAATGCCGGCTAGTTTTGAAATTAAAGGATAGAACCTTCATTGTGGAGTGCGGCTATCTCTCTGCTAAGAGAGGATTTTGTTTATATATATATATATATGTATATGTGTATCCAGCCCGTCTACACGAGTGCTTAGCTGCACAGAAAGGCACACAGACCAAGAATCAGCACGCCCAGGCAAGGTCAGATATCCAACTTTTTTTTATTATTCATCGTGTGGGTGAAAAGCTGTCATCAGACGCGTTTCGGGCACGTCCGTGCCCTTGCTCACTGATATATATATATATATATATATATATATATATATATATATATATATATATATATATATATATATATATATATATATATATATATATATAGAGAGAGAGAGAGAGAGAGAGAGAGAGAGAGAGAGAGAGAGTGAGAGAGAGAGAGAGAGAGAGCGCAAGGACTCCTTTTTATTGGAAGGAGACAGTGGTATATATATAGGCTCTGGGGGAGTCAACGCCCACCGGGGCAGGTGCAAGTGGTTAAAATAACTTTGGCTCCAGACAGTGTTGAAATAGCCTCTGAGGAAGTGCTCGGGTGAGCATGAAAACAGGACTTTGTCTTTTTACTTTCTACGATGCAAACCTGCTGATTAAAACATGATTCAAACCTACCTGCTTGTGGGCTCTTGTAAGTGGGGACGACTCTTTTGCTGGATGTTTTACCGGCCGGTCCCGGTCGGGGGAAGAGCCCTGCCACGTAACAAGTGACAAATGTCAAATGATATGTCATCAGTGATGTCATCAGTGATGTCATTTGAGATGTCATCAGTGATGTCATCAGTGATGTCACTGACCATGTCATGAATGATGTAATATGTGACATCATCAGGAGTGGATTGCGGGTGCGCGAAATATAGTTAGTACAACTAACTATATAGGAGCAATTTCAATGGTTTTTTAAATGCTAATTCCTTACTATATAAGGCCTGAAACCTATGGTTTTTTAAGTGAATTTGCAATGTTTTTAAAATGCGAATTCCTAACTATATAAGGCCTGAAACCTACGTTTTTTCAAGTGAATTTGCAAGGTTTTTTAAATGCTAATTCCTAACTATAATACTATATAAGGTCTGAAACCTATGGTTTTTTAAGTGAATTTGCAAGGTTTTTTAAATGTTAATTCCTAACTATATAAGGCCTGAAACCTATCGTTTTTTCAGTGAATTTGCAAGGTTTTTTAAATGCTAATTTCTAACTATATCAGGCGTGAAACCTATATTTTTTTTCAATAAATTTCAAAGGTTTTGTAAATGCTAATTCTATTAGCGGATAACGTTTATATATGTTATTATCCTTCTGGGACCACCCGAGCAGCCATCTTGTTTCTCAGGAGAAGTGAGGCACAAGAGAGCACAAAACAAGAGTGGAAAACGTGAAAAGGGGGCAGGGTAGAGACCCCCTGACCCTCTAGCCCTTCTCAGGGGGTCCCAGAAGGACCACCACATTTTTTTTTAAATCGCGGGGTACGCGCACGGTACTCCTACCGTACGCGTACGGAGTGCGTACCCCTCGATTTTTTTGATTTTTTTTTTTTTTTTTGCCTTTGGGGGTCCTTCTGGGACCCCCTGAGAAGGGCTAGATGGTTGTGGGGTCTCTACCCTGCCCCCTTTTCGTGTTTTCCACTCTTGTTTTGGACTCTCTTGTGCCTCAGTTCTCCTGAAAAACTAGATGGTGGCCAACACTTCCTGGTTTGGACAGTTTGGAATGTTGACAGTCGACTGCCAGCCAATCAGAAACTCGCTCGCGCCCGTAAGGGTACGCGCATGTACGGTACGCGTACCGTACGCGTACGGTGCGCGTGCGGTGAGCGCATATAGATATATAATTTGCTCAGATTCAATTTTCTCAACAACTACTGGAGGGATTTTCACCAAATAAAGAAAAGACACTACTGCATACCTGTCCCTACCATTTTGCCAAGTTTGGTTTAATTCCGTTCAGCTGTTCGGGCTGTAGCCGCGTCTAAAGGTCCCATAGAAAATGCACTTTGAAAAATTTCAAATTCAATTTTCTCAAAAACTACAGGAGGGATTTACACCAAACATACAAAAGGCGCTGCTGCATACCAGTCCCTACGATTTTGCCAAAGCTGGTGTAATTCCGTTCAGCCGTTGGAGCTGTAGCCTTGTCAGAATGTCCCTATGAAAATTAACATTGGGAAAACACGTTTTGGGACCCCCCTTTTTTCTCGGCCCTTGCTTGACAAATCCCCCCCGTAACTTTCAGGGAAAGAGCGGAGCGCAGCGAGGCAAATGTAAGGAACATTACAGGCAGATTCCTCAATCGGCGCCAAAGTTATTCCCAATACAATGTTCGGAATTTCCTATGGTAACTAGGTCCTAACTATATATACCTACTGGCGACCGCCAGTAGGTAATATATATATATATATATATATATATATATATATATATATATATATATATATATATATATATATATATATATATATATATATATATATATATATATATATATATATATATATATATATATATATACCACGGTCTCCTTCCAATAAAAAGAAGTCCTTGCTCTCCAGGGAGGGTGGGCCATTGAACTTTATTTAAAACTGCTTTCCTTTCCCAGAGACACGTTTCAGCACTTTCTGTTTTTTTCAATCTGGAGTCACGTGCTGCTTGTTTTGTTTAATTAATGCAAATTGGCCCTCCATCAAAATGTAGAAAATACTCATCGTACTTCTTTTGCAGACTGGCCTGTCATGATAAATGTAGTGTATATGAATATCCCAACCTGCACAGTGAGTATTGGAATGTTAAAATGTCTTGCGCAACAAACAGCACATTAAAAGTTATTTTAAAATAGCAGCATGAAATGTTCTTGGTTCACCTTTAATCAGTCCCCCATTTAAACTTGCAGCTCCCACTCCTCTCCACTGACTCGCAATACTGAGGGGCAGTATCCTGCTTAGTAATCCTTGAATTATATATATATATAAGAATTCAAAGAAGTACATATATTAAAATAATAACAACACAGACATCATCCAAAAAATCCCTCCAATTCTCTAAATTGTGTCTAATATAGGAATCAATGGAAGTGCAGTCACTCCTCTTAACCATGACAGTTTGAAAAAATCATCTTTGGTCCCAATGAATCATCTTTCAAATACTCGCAAAAATGGGACTTAACAAAATACAAATTCTGATGACTAAAGTTAAGAATAGTGTGGTTTTGACGTTTCGGTCTTCAATGCCCCACTAGCAGGGCCGGACTGGCCGTTGCAAAGCTGCAAAATAGTCTGTGTAACAAAATCGGCTGAAAACCGGCACTGGCAAAGAGCTCGGTTGCACCCCCAACCCCACCCTGATGGCTGGGCGAGCACCTTGCCAGGGCCGGTTTTGGTTCCCAGTCCGGCCCTGCCCACTAGGTCCCTGAGACCATCCTCGTGACTCAGCGGAGAATTAAATCCTGTATGTTCTGACACAAACAAAGCACTGAATCAAAAGCACTCAAATCAAAACATCCAGTAACAATAGTCATGCCTGTTTACAATAAAAACACCCACAAGTGACAAATCACTACCAAAACACCATACATTTGTGCCAATTCAACTATACTGAAAAAAACACTTTATGACATTTGAAATTCACATTGGAGCACCCTGTGTCAAACCTATAACCCAATCCCTACAGTACATATGAATCAAAAACCTTACTTCCATATAAATCAGCTTCATGCCAGATACCAATTATAGTGCATAGTTCAAGCTGTAGATTAAAACACAAATCCTGCAATGAATACTCCAAATCCAATCCTATTATAAATTGACTGTCGCCAAAAGAAAAACGGTCTTACCGATGTCCAAGTTAATTAGGGTCATATTATCTATAAAAAATTAACGAAACAACTTAAAGCCAAGAATTAGTTCTCATCGACTTTCATTCACGACCTAGTCAAGGTGGTAGAGAAACTTGTAGAAACTTACTTATACTCGATGCCGTGGCGTTCTTATACTTTCACTGGTCCGAACAAATAGCTTCAACTCCGTAAGAAGAATGCTTCACTCAATTTAAAAGTACCTATTCAAGATCGCATGTGAGAAGCCAAAAAATGTTGGCCTTCTGAGAAGTACTTCAAAAATCAGAAAAGCGATAGTAACCCAGCACAGTAACCATAAATAAAGTATGTACAATATATCATAATGAGGCGTTAAACACATATACAGGTGTGAGAAAAACACCTAATGGTTCGCAACAATGTCACTTAACTAGGCTAGAAAGTGCACCTTTCTAAGTTACTGTCTGAAATCATTATAGGTAGCAGCCATCTTGGAATAGCTTCAGAGATTCAACACAACAACTAATCTCCCTATCCCTACTAAAGGTAAATTGGATCTCACATTGTTGACAAAAGGAGACATAAATAGGAGTAATATAATGCTGTAAGTTAAAGACAACATCGCAAGCAGAAAACCGAATAGACAGATTTATGGTTATACAGTGAGTTCAGAGTTTTTTGAAAAAACAATATTCATAGAACATTTTTTAAATAATTTTTGTGAAAAAGAAAATTGCAGCCCAAGGACCATTCAACTAATGGAACTTACAATGAAGCTATCCACAGAAACTGGACAAGGTTGATTCAATATAACAAATAAGGACTAAAAAATCCATATCTGGCATGTACTTATAGCAAAAAATATGCCATATTGCAATGTCTTCCCAGCCAGTAGATCGTTAGATGGAACCTCAGCTATACACAGAGGAATTAATCTTGAATTACAATATATATCAGTAATATTTAACAACATGAATTGCCACAATCAGAAAGTATTACAAAGTGGCCAATGTATGCCATTCAACATATTGATTTAGCCCTTTTCCCAATGTTTTGACCAACCAAATCCGCTTGTTTTCTTTCATTGTAAGCAGGCAATCCACATCCTGTCTGCATCTAGAACACGTAAGTACTCCTCAGACTAACTATTTCCTTTTCTTTGAGGCATGTGTCAGCCTCTTATAATGGTCCACCAATGGGGCACCGCATTTGCTACTTTGCAAAGTAAGTATGACTGATGTTGAATTATACATTTCTTCACTTCTTGAGTAATTGTTCCTATATATATGATGAACAAGGACATTCAATACAGTAAGTTACATTTTTGAACAGCAATTTGAATGATGTCTCCTCAAAACCCAAGATTTTTCATTTAATGTACATGTTTTAACTATGGTTGTCCTGGGACATGCTGAGCAATTACCACATGGGTAATGTCCCATTGCTGGCTTCAAACCCCAAAGTCGTTGTAATGACTTAGGGTCCAGATCATTGTATGCCCTAACCCTGTGATCTCTCAGGTTTTTACCTCTTTTAAACTCAAACATTGCTCTTTCCCACTAGGTGTCGACAGTTTGTAATAGATGCAAAATTTTAAATATAGTCTTGTTTGTCCTATTAAATTGAGTCCCAAAGATTGTTACATAAGTCAGTCGATTATGATCTTGTTCTTGATGATCTTTTACTTTTAATAGAGCATCACAATCATAATACCAAGCTTGTTTTAATTAACGTTTCACAGGGCGGGGTGGATAGCCTCTCATTACCAATTTTGGCATAAGACTTTTTGCCTCAGTAAAATAATCATCCTTTTTGGTATAATTATAATTGATTCTTAAAAACTGTCCAAAAGGGAGATTATCTCTCAAATTTTGGGGATAATGACTTGTGAATTTCAAAAGTGTGTTCCTAGCCGTTAGTTTAGTATACAGGCTTATTGAGCTGGTGTCTGAACCAAGTTGTTCTCTCTTGCAACTTTTATTTGCATTGACAATGGTAAAATACATACAAGATGTGCTGCTGCAGCACTTTGGACAAGAAGAAGTCACCCAACGGCTTGTGAGACTCTATGCAAACAATATGCTTCTCTTCCAGTAATATCGTAGGCAGATGGTTCAGTACTTGATGAGATACTGAGGGCCTGATTCACAAAGGTAAACTTACACTTTTGCATAGGTATATGACTGTTTTCTACTCATGAAGGTATTTTACTAGTAGTATATTTATGACTGCAGAGTCTCTGCACTTAAATAGATAGGGCTGGAAAGTCACAAGTTCAGGTCAAATGTGATGGAGCGTGAGCAGGGTACCGTGACCCAGTAAGCCTGCTGAATGAGAGTTGCGAGGTCCTGTGCCGAGGAAAGGTCACACAGTTGAGGCAATGTGCTTTTTTTGAGGTGCTGCAAGATCCAGCATCACCATTGAGGATCCTGTCGCTGATGGCTTACAATGTGAAGCCTGACCCCGATGATGCATCATGCAGTCAACATGATGTGCAGTCCCGAGGAGCTGTGAAACTACGATTCAAGAACATGCATCATCGTTGAGGCTGCTGTCAATGAGATATTTGTGATGGGAGGGTCCAGGGCAGGAAAGCTTTGCACAGACAGCAGTTCTGATGCGGATAGCGGGGTCGATGCAGAGTCCTTTGATTGGGTGAACCCACGTAGGTTGCATCTGCTTGGGAAAAGCGCCTCTCAGCAGAGGAGATGCTTTGGTTCTGCTGGGTCCACAGAGAGCCTTGCAGAGCCCACTTCTAATGGTCCAGAAGACCAGAACTAAGGTGGCAGTACTTGACATGGTAGGACTCAATGATGGTAGAGTCCAAGTGCTGGTTTCAAGGTCATTGGAGCCTTTTTTCCCTGAGGGTCCAGATAGGAGGGGAGCTAACTAGCCCTTGGATTACGGCATGTGTAACAAAATGCCACCATCAAGGGAGCCAGAAGTAGCTGCAAAATGAAAGGAACAGGGTGGAATTGATAAAACGGGGCACAGTGGCCTCCAGGACAGAGATGCAAAGAGGCCACATCAGGAGGAAGTGGTCCCGAGCCTTGTGGTTGAAGGCCCTTGATAAGGAGGAGGATGATTGTCTCAGGAATATATGAGTGCAAGGATACGTAGGTCGCTAGAAGATGCTGGTCCTGTAGGAGGCAATACAATAATTGGTCTCCTGGATTGCAGGTGGGTCCGCTGGCTACTACTGGCTCCCTTCATGCTGGCAATGGGTTAGACAATGAGTAACTTTAATAGTGTCTAAGGAATAATCTTGTAAGCCCTGATGGTGATTCAAATAGTTCTCCAAGGGATCGAAATGTCGTTGACTATGGTACTTTGACTCAATTGCTAAAATTGATCATTATAATACATGAGCATTGGTACTGGCAATTTGTGACCTAACTATGGCATTCTCATTCTTGTCACATTGAGATTCATGAGTTTGGAAGCTTCATTTGACCTTTCTTGTGTTTGTCTTCCCACTGCAAAATCTTTTATTCTGCTTTAATAAATATGTATTATTACTCCAATTGGATACCAAATGTAGACTTCATTGTATTTCTATGTATATTAGATGTTCTACAGTCTTCACATAAGTGACCCTTGCTCCTATAAAAAAACACCTCCAGCCGGGAGCCAGTCAAGTGGGCCATTAAGGTCAAAAAAACAGTTACCTCCTCAAGAGAAGCCGATTTTAGTCCAGTTGTGCCACCAGTGGCCCCTTTCATTGTCTTCTATAGAGTGGCCCTCATGGAAGGGACACAGGATGCAGAAGAGGCAGAAGGATGCTGACAAGGTTGTGCAGTTTGACAGGGGTCTTCCTGGGGCTACTCATTGGTCATGGTCTCAGTTAGGTGATTCTACTCACAGGGGTCGACATCCCTCGAAATCTGCTCAGGCAACAGAGGTCCAGAGACTTCTGAGTTACCAGTGCCTGGCACAATGGTTTTTAGTGGTGTTCTTTTTTTAGCAGTAACTCTCCTTCTGGATGACACCTCTCCCGGGCCCAGCAGACATGGGTGCAACTTTTGATAGTCAGGTCCAGGTCTATTGGACTGAATGGGGGCAAAGAGTGATGATCCAGTAATGTTGGTTACCAACTCGCCCCAGCAGGCTTCTTCAACTTTTGTGGCATTGTGCAGTGAACATGAAGTCAATCAACTGACTCTTAGAGTGTCTGCTTCTGTCTGGGCTCAGGTGGGTGACTTCTTCACAAGCAGAACACAGTAGGAACAGCCTTTTCCCTTGCTAGCTCAAGGAGCAACAGGTACCGTCCAATTTTAGAGTAGCCTATTCTTCACTGATTCCAGGCTCACCAGAGCAGTCCTTCAGTATTCTTCTCTTGTTTAGTGAGCTCTGAGTTTGGGTGCTAGGGGTTTCCCTTTTATGCCCAGAAAATACCCTCAGGGGAGGTACCAGTCACTTCCCAAAAGGCTATTAGGGTCCCCCCACCTGATGGCAACTTCCTTTGAAGTGTGGCACTTAACTATCCCAGAGTACTCTATTCTGCCCACTCCCAAGAGGTCGGGCATCCCTCTTGGTGTGGACCTTAGTAGCCCAACCTAGACATGTGGCTACCTGTGTGCTACATACACATGGAAAACAATTGTCTGATCAGTGTTTACCTCTCTTTCTCCCCAATGCCAACCTACCTGCATGGATGAAAGAGCAGCTCCTATCTAGTGTTTTCACCTTTTTGAGCGTTGAAAGGCAGCTTCCCTTATGAAGACTGCCTTTTGGGTCAATACCCGGTGTGGCTTCCTACAAGAGGAGGTAACACCTCCTCAAGTGGCAGGCTTCTATTGTTACCTTCCCTGGGAGTTGTTCATACATCTCCTCAGGAGGGCAGAAGGCTGTCTCATGGCTAGCCTCAGCAGATGGTCACTGGAAGACTGGGCAACAGAGTAGCAACTTTGTTGAAGTTGTATGTGGCAACATATTACATTAATTTCGACTTGAGCATCAGTCTGGCTTAATGCAATGAACTGTTTGATATTTTGAAGTTAGCAGGGCTGAAGTATCAGCCTCTAACTTTTTACTTGCCAATGGGGCTACAAACCCCCCTTACAATAAAAATGAAAATGTAACGTTTTTGCTGCCAGGACCTGTAGAGCATGGGTTCTGCTTTGGAATATATGGCACACTGCCTTAGGACTCTTGAGGTCTGCTGTAGTCGTGACTTGGGTATTTTACAACTTGAGGTTTGGGCTTTGCCATTGCCTTAAATGGTCAAGTGAAATTGGCATTTAAAACTGCTCTACAATCTGTAGTGGCAGCCTGGGAGACATGTTTAACTTTGTCATACTAGTCATATTTAGTCATACAAGTAGTTATGCAGTCCACGAGTGACACTTTGACATGTAGGCCTTAGGTACCCCTGGTATCATATACCAGGGACTTATAAGTAAGTTAAGCTATGCCAGTTGGATAAAAAACAATCACTCATGTACCTTTTTAAGGGTCAGCGCACATTCACAAAGTCCTGATTAACAGGGCTCAGGGCATTTCAGAGTCATTTTACCAGTGCCTAGTAATAAAACACGGGGCAAAAAGTGGGAGTGACACATGCAAAAAGTGCCTCACAATTTTACTGAATGTTTTGTAATCATTTCTCCTGGAAGTGAGCTTTTGCCCAAAAATAGGTGCTAAGGACTCCTGCCCTTTCCAAAGTGTGCTATATCCACTTTCTGCAAAAGAGGTGACACTTTTCTTATGCAGCAGGTTTTTCTGAGTTGGTAGAAAATCAGCATCTCAAAATGGTCTTTATATTATAAAGTATTCATCAAACATAGGCAAAAAGGTGATACAGCCAATTTTGCAAGGCATGCCAGGTCCAAAGTCTCTCGAGTTGGGTGTAAATATGGCGCCTGGGGAAAATAGTTGAGTTGATTATGAAGGACCCCCTATTTATAGAATGTAGACCAAGGGTGCATGTAAGGTGCCTTTTTTTAGTTACATAAATGTCTGTTTTTAAATTTAAATGACCACCATACGTGTTGGTGGTCCACAGGCTTGCTTTCAATGCCACATATTCTGTGAACCCAAAATGGAGTTATTGCTTTACAGCCTCGAAAACAAGGTCACAATCCTGATACATACAAGATGCACCAACTGTCTATGGTCTACTTGTTACAGTGGATGCATTTGGCACCCCTAAACTGGTTTTGGCACACTTAGACCTCATCAGCAGGGTACCGCTTGATTCAAGTGGCACAGTGAGCGCAGGACTTACGTTTGGATCACATCTCAAGCTGTATCCTACTGATGAGGCTCAAATCAAGGAAAACCTGTCTAGGATTGCTTGTGTTCACACTCATAGGATACCTGGTCTGGCATTTCAGACTGGACAAAGGCTGATTTGCACATGACTCGTTCCTGGATGAAGTGGTGTGTTGAGCATGAATAAATAGTAAAAAATGATGGACTAGATTATGGCCTTGAGCAATTAACAGTGGCTGATACTACTTCACATCACTTTTGTTTTCCTCAGTGCAACACCTTAAGTGCAATGGGCATGCCCAAATGTGGGGCTCATGCTCTCAGTGCAGTAGCATTCAATCTGCACCCTGTTGATGAGGCCCATAGTGAACAAAACTGGTCTCTTGTTACATGTGTTTCTGTTTATATGGGACATGGTCCCATAGTTTGGACTGGACTGCTCCACCTGGAGAAAAACCAAGGCTGATTTGTATATGTCCATTTCGTGTATGAAATGGCATGCTAGGCAAAATAAAAAAATCAAAATGATGCACTGGATTGTGCCCAGAGTACTTTCCAGTGGCTGAGATTAATTCTATCAAACCACTTGAAACTTTTTTGTTTTCCTCTTTATAAGCATGTCAATGTGGCAAGAGATTTACTAAATACAAAAAATACCCCTGCCACTACGCACAAACACTTAGAACCACATCGTGAAAGGCATAAAGCGAGCAAAGTGAGAGAGCCTAATTCGGAATATAATGGCTCTACAAAATTGTTTGAGTAAAATGAGGCTAAATGGTGCACTCTACAGCACATCAGTCAAGAATTTACCAAAAAGTTACAAAATGTTTTCAGGCATTTGTGTACTGACACACATGAAATAACCCAAAAAATCAAAGACTGCCTATTGGGCCTAACCTTCCTTATTGGTATTGAGAAGTATTGGAGTGGGGTTCCCATTACATTTTTGATCTATTTGTACCCAAATTTGATTCAACAATTTGTAAAAACCCTAACTTAAAAAACATGGGAAATTGTAGCAATTCTATGGCTCTGATGATGAGTTTTGCGGTGTAGGGTGCCAAAATTACCGGGTCTGCAATCACAGATTTGTCTTGCCATTTTACCCCTGAATGATGAAATAACAAGTTTTTGTACCTGCAGCTGGGAATATCATGGGCCCAGAACTACTGGATCCTCTTCTGCATTAGATGTTTCAATCTGTGTAGGTGGCGAAGGAGGGCAAGAGGTTGATGCGTAGGGGTGGGCAGGAAAAAAGTATTATCAGACAAAAGCAGATGATGCCAGGAATGGAGGCGCAAATCATGCTCCTCCATGCCATAGGAGAAATCAGACAGGGTCTGGGCACTACTTATACTTCCTGGTTAGGTTTATCATTCTACCCATCTCATGATTGGGGCTGAAAGAGCTAATCATTAAATATTTAGTTAATTTATGTTGCTCCAGACAGTCTGATCCTTTCAAGGGGTGTTTCATCCACCAATAAAATGTGGTAAAACAATTGCATCAAAACTGAATGTTTTGCAGCCCTGTTGGTGTAACAATTGGTTAAGAATAAGGCATTTTGAATAAGTTGGACATGCAATTTGACATTTTGAAGATATATGTAGCATCTTTTTTCTTTAATTATGCCTTCCCCCGCACTTAACTTTCCTTTCCTATTTCCAATCAATCAATCAATCAATCAATCTATACTACTATTATAAAGAGAGAACACAAACCTTTTGACAAGGTAAACTCGGGAACCACAGCGCCAATCCACACACCCAATACATTGTTGTAATCCTCAGGGTGTGCAGATGGACATAGGCTATAGAAAATTTTAAAAAAACGTAAATTTAAAAATATAACTTAAAAAAAAGTAGTGCCCTCAAAGTAGCGCCGGCCGCGACGCTGACTGCCACGACGTAGCGCTGGCCGCAACGTACGTGATGACGAGGAGGAGCGGCGGTGAAGTGAGGAGCTCGGGGAGCAGCGGCGGCTCAGGTAAGGCTCTGGGACACGGGACGGGAGGGAGCCGGTGCTGGAGGTTGGCCCGGAACAACAGCGGTAAGGCTCAAGGTCTGGGGGCAGCATTTCAGGCTTGCGTGCACTCCCGCCCGCCACGACATTGTCCGGGACACAGACAATGTTGTGGCGGGCGGGGGCCGGGGCAGGAGTGCACGCAAGCCTGAAATGCTGCCCCCAGCCCCCTTCTGCCCCAGACAACGCTGGGGCGGGCTGCTAGTCATTTATAAAGTGAACTACGTACCTGCGAGGGTCTCAAGGCGCTGAGGGGTGGGGGGGACAGTGTCACTACTGATTGAACAGCCAGGTCTTGAGTATCCTCCTGAAGGTCAGCAGGTCTTGGGTCTTTTGTAGGCTCGGTGGGAGGGTGTTCCATGTCTTGGCGGCGAGGTGGGAGAAGAATCTCCCACCGGAGGTTGTACTTCAGATGCGCGGGACAGTGGCAAGTGAGAGGTCGGCGGAGCGTAGCTGGTGGTTGGGGATGTAGAAGGAGAGCCGTCTGTTGAGGTAGGCTGGGCCAGTCTTGTGGAGTGCCTTGTGTGCGTAGGTGAGGAGCTTGAAGGATATCCTCTTGTTGACGGGGAGCCAGTGCAGGTTTCTCAGGTGGGGGATGATGTGGCCGTGCCATGGTACGTCGATGATCAGTCGTGCCGAGGCGTTTTGGATGCGTTGTAGTCATTTGGTGAGCTTGGTCGGGGCTCCCGCGTAGGCTGTTGAGGGCCTGGGTGACTGTCTTTCTTGTATCTGTCGGGATCCATCTGTAGATCTTGTGGAACATGCGGAGGGTGTTCAAGCAGGAGGAGGAGACGGCGTTGACTTGCTTGGTCATTGAGAGCGTAGAGTCAAGGATGATTCCCAGGTTGCGTGCGTGGTTGGTGCATGTCGGGGCTGCCCTCAGTGCTGTCGGCCACCAGGAGTTGTCCCAGGCTGTAGGGTTGGAGCCGAGGATGAGGACCTCAGTCTTGTCCGAGTTCAGCTTCAGACGGCTGGTCTTCATCCAGTCGGCGACGGCCTTCATTCCTTTGTGGAGGTTGGCTTTGGCTGTGATGGGGTCCTTGGTGAGGGAGAGGATCAGCTGAGTGTCATCGGCGTAGGAGATTATGTTGAAGTCGTGCTGACAGGCTACGTGTGCGAGCGGGGCCATGTAAATGTTGAACAGCGTCGGGCTGAGGTAGGATCCCTGGGGAACGCCGCAGATGATCTCGGAGGCTTTGGAACGGAATGGGGAAGGCCGACGCTCTGGGTTCTGCCGGAAAGGAAGGAGGTGGTCCAATCCAGAGCCTTGTCTTGGATCCCTGCGGCGTGGAAGCATGCGTATAGTGTGCGGTGGCAGGCGGTGTCCAAGGCGGCAGAGAGGTATAGAAGGATGAGTGCTGCGGTCTTGCCGTTGTCCAGCAGGGTCCTGATGTCGTCGGTGGCAGTGAGGAGGGAAGTCTCGGTACTGTGGTTGCTGCGGAACCCTGACTGGGAAGGGTCCAGGATTCTGTTTTCTTTGAGGTATCGGGTTAGCTGTCTGTTGACGGTTTTCTTGATGACCTTTGCCGGGAAGGGGAGCAGAGAAATGGGCCGGAAGTTCTTGAGGTCTCTTGGGTCTGCCTTAGGTTTTTTGAGTAGGGCGGTGATCTCAGCGTGTTTCCAGATCTCTGGGAAGGTCGTGGTCTCAAGGGAGAGATTGATGACGTTGCGCATGTGGGGTGCGATGGTGCTGCTTGCTCTATTGAAGACGTGGTGCGGGAATGGGTCCGACAGAGAACCCGAGTGGATTGAGAGCATGGTCTTGATGGTGTCATTGATGCTCACGCTGGCCCAGGCTAGTAGGGGGTTGTGGTTGATGGTGTACGGAGGGTCTGTCTTGTTGCTGTCTGGGTGTTGAAGCTGTCATGGATGTCTGCTATCTTTCAGTGGAAAAAGGGGGCGAGGGAGTCGCACAGGGCTCGCAACGGCTGTGGTTGGGGAGTTCCTTCACGATTTAGAAGATCTCCTTGCTATTGTGTGCGTGGTTGTCAAGGAGATCTTTGAAGGAGGCCCTCTTGGCCGCCCTGATGAGGTGGTGGTGGTTCGGATGGCGTGGAGGCTAGGAGGTCTAGGCTGAACTAGCTGACCCTCTTGCTGGTTTCTCTGTGGGGGGGTTTCTTCAGCGGGAAGAGGTTGTTGGCGCAGGCCTCGATCCAGCGTCTGAGGCTGTGGGCAACATTGTCGGTGTTGGAGGGTTCAGTGGGTGGGCTGAGAGCGAGGTTTGCATTTAGTTGGTCTTCGGTGATTTTGCTCCAGCAGCGGCCGGGGATCTGTTGTGTGCGGTGGTGTGTGGTGGGTTTCTGTAAGTCGAAGGGGATGAAGCAGTGGTCCGTCCAGAGGAGTTTGGTGGTGTGGCTGATGGAGACGTATAGGCTTGAGGAGAAGACCGGGTCGAGCGTGTGGCCGAGTTGCTTCAGTCCGAGGTTGGTGAGGTTATCGATCAGGGTTGCGGAGCTGTTGTCGTTGTTGTTCTCAAGGTGAAAGTTCCCTTTTCCATACAGAATTTCATTCATATGCGACAACTGAGAATTTACTTTTGAAGGGCAGTTTGGGAAAATGCTGTGTAATAATCAGGCTTGGCAGTTCGGACTGGACTGTTCCCATGAGGCACAGGGTCAGACTGATTTGCATATGGCCATGTCTGACCTGGGGTGGAGGAGTGAACTAAAGAACGGTGATGGATTAAACCCAGATCAGTTGACTGGGGGTGAGTGTTTGTATTGTCAACGCTCCGTCCATCACCACCTTTGGTTTTTCTGTGTAATAATCAGAAGCAGTTGGTGAACAGGGAGATGAAATTCAAATTTTGGTCACCACTATGCCTGTTTTGGAATGACAATTACAAATACGATGAAATATGCCTCGAATGGCTACTTAAGTACAGGATATCATTACAGTAAAGATGACCAGGCTATTTCTTATTGCTCTTTTTTCTTGCTTTTACTTTTTATGCCTCTTGGCTTCAAAATATTGTTTTTTTTCTGGTCACTGTTTCTTTTGTCTTTCCACTTTTATATGTTAATACTCGTTTTTCTTCATCTTTACTTTCATTCTATTTTCACACCTTTACTTCTTTCCTCGTTCTTTCTTTTCTTCTTGCTTCTTTGCATTTTGCTTTCTTTCCTTATCTTAATTATTTCTATTTTAATCTCTTCTTTCTCTCCTTTTCTTTCCTATTTCTTTCTCTTTTCTCGTTCTTTTTTCTCCTTTGGTTTTTCTCCCCCCTTCCTTTACTTATTTGCTTCTGTCTTTCTTTTTTTCCCAAATGTCTTGATTAGCTTTTGTTTGCATTCGGAGCATATCGCATAGTGTCACACTTATATTGACTTCATTTTGTGCATTTTTAACAGTAGTTAGTGCAATCGGTTGTCTGGGTTGACATCTAACTTGTACATAGTATAAGTGCCTCAATATACAATATCATATTATTGTGTATGTCTTTACTCATGAAGCTGCATCTCCTTCCTGTTAACTACTGGTGTAGCAACTACTGGTTATGCTGCTTAACTAGTAATTGGGGAATTTAACTGGGGTGGTGTTCGTGTGTACCGAGATATGTGTATCAGATGGGGTACCTGGGCTATTGTGTATTCTGTCTGTGAATATGGTCAATTTCTTCAGGTAGAGACCTGTCCAGACGTCATTGTCTATCTGGTTGACCTAGTCAGTGGGCAATTGCATTATTGCATGCCGTTACGCACTTGCAATCGCATGAGAAGTGGTGTTGTGTGCCTAAGATCTGGGTCTGTGTTTGCAGGTCTGCTGAGGCCTGCAAAGAGATGCCTGGATCGTAACAAGTTATTTGTTGCTTGAATTGGTGTAAGAGTAAGGTCCACTCCATAGATATGTGTCATTTGCGTATCTCTTTTACTTCCTCCTCCCTGATTGTTTCTTCCTCTGCTGCTGCCCATCGACACTCTCTGGCCTTCAAACCCAGCAGAACACCGCTGGGCCGACCAGCAAGTCCAACGAGCAGTGTGAGGACCATACCACCTTCTTTGTTAGGAATGTGAATAACATATACAGGTCCTTTCAAACTGCACATGGTAACAAGCAGGTGGCACAGTGTTATCAAAAGGTGAATATCTTGGATGCCTTTCCGCCTATCCCCCCTGACCAGCTGCTTGCATTGTGCAGTAAAGTTAAGTCAGGATCCCCTGTAGACCCGTTCAAACCAGACCAATTTAGGAAAGTGCTTTCTGCAGTCATATTTTCTATGGGCATGGTGGTAAACGGGTCACTTGCTTCTGCCACGGTACCCAGGGCATGGAAACAGGCCAAGGTGATACCCCTACTCAAAAACCTTCTCTTGAAAGGGCCAAACCAGAGAACTGCCGTCCTATCGCCTTGCTCCCCTGGGCGGCAAAGATCACGGAGGCCTATGTCAACTCCCTCCTGTCGGACTTTCTGACCATGAATAACACGCTGGACCCCTCGCAGAACGGCTTCCCACCAGGTCATAGCACAGAGTCCGCTTCCTGGCTGTGACAGAACATCTATGGTCGGCACTGGTCACTGGTCGAACGTCGGCACTGATTCTTCTGGATCTAAGTGCCGTGTTTGACACAGTGTCCCATGCCATACTGTTGCGTCACCTGGAGGAGGCAGGAATCACCGGTCGGGCCCTGGAGTGGCTCGCCTTATTCCTTCATGAGAAGTCGTTTGTGGTAACTGTTCCCCCGTATGCCTCAGGCGCCCACCCCATCAAGCAAGGGGTGCAACAGGGTTCCTCCCTCAGCCCCCTGCTATTCAATCTTTACGTTCAACCCCTGGCCGCAGTAGCCAGGAGCAGAGGACTGACCACGGTCTCCTATGCTGACGATACACAGTTTGTGGTGGTGCTCTCAAATGACACTGAACGGGACGCCCTCAAGTTTCAGGGCGACCTAGTAACAGTCGCCAGGTGGATGACCACCAACTGTCTCCAGCTGAATGCCAGCAAGTCAGAGATATTGTTGGTGGGGAAGGACCATGGTCCGTGGAGGAAACACTGGTGGCCCGCAAGCCTTGGTAGTGCCCCCTCCCCTCCAAGCAGGCTGTGAAAAATTTGGGGCTATGGCTAGGCTCACCCCTCAACTTCTGAGACCAAACCAAACAAGTGGCAGGAACCTGCTTCAGACTACTATGGGGGCTTAGACCCCTATTGGGTTTCTTCAATGCACCCACACGAAAGGTTATCATCCAAGAGTCTGTAATGTCAAGACTGGACTATGCCTGCTCTATGTATTTGGGGTCCAATAAGGCCGAAATTCTGAGGCTGGAAAGGGCACAGAACGCGGCAACAAAAACCCTTCTAGGTATGTGCAGGTCCTGTACTGGTTGCCCTTGGCCAGGCAAACTTAATTCAAAGCTTTATGCATTGCTTTCAAAGCCTTGAAACTGAACACCCCTAACATCCTGGCCAACCTCCTCTCACCATATGTTTCCATTCATCATCTCCGCCAGCCTTATTTAACTTGGAATATCCCTCATGGGATTAGAAGGCTGATACTCCTACTGAGACTCAATCTGCTGCCTTTAAGAGATGTTACTTGCATCTGGGATAAAACACCTAGAGATAAGAGAATGTCTGAATTGTGCCAGTTGCAAATCCAAGATCTAAATCATGTCCTTTTTGTATGTTCAGAATTGCAACGTGCCAGGCAAGTTTTTTTAAAACGAGTTTTTATCAGATTTAATATTCACTCTGCTCAGGACACACGTTCTTTGGTCTTGTCCTCTCTGAAAGAAATGGTTTGTTTTAAGATGTATCAATTCTTTTGAACATTTTTGCTTATTCATTAGAACACTGTCTATCAGTAGCTTTCTGGTTACGATTTAATACCAATCGGTTGGTTATTTGATTGTTTCATGTATTCATAGCACTATTTGCACATTTCTTAGTATGTTTGATATAGGAATTTTGTATCAGTGGGTTATGTGATTGTCTTATGTATTAAAGCATTATCTGCATATTTTTCAGTATGTCTGATATAATTTTATAGCAATGAATATGAAATAATTTTTGTATTGTATGTAAAGTTTCGCCTTTTAATTGTTGGTGTGTTTTTGTGGACCTCCGTAGGAGTTCCAAAACAAAAGAAATGAATAAATTGTAAATTGTCATCATCTCTGCTCACAGGGTCAACATCTGGTAGTGGTCCCACGAACACAGAGAGTCCACCGTGGAGGCCGCTCCTTTCGTAGTAGAGCGACCCTCCTTTGAAATGCACTCCCAGCTCGCATCCGTGGCCTTAACAACTACCAAGAATTCAGGAAGGCCATCAAAACTCACCTCTTCCCGGCACCATAGTCCTACTATCAGTCCCTCCCACATGTGTCAGTTACTCCGCTGTCAGCGCCGGGACGCCTCTTTGCTGGGGCACTGTTTGTGCTTTACAAATTGTGGTAACATAACATAACATAACATAACATAACATAACATAACATAACATAACATAACATAACATTTGCTCTCTGCTCCCACCCAGGCTGCCTCCAGGGGTCCCACAGGGTCCCACCAGTACATGGCTATTCCTCTTTTTGCTAGTAGTATTGCTAGCGATGCAAAGCTGATTCGTACTTTGTGTTGTTTCCGCCTTCAGAAGATTCTGAGTGCGCAGGCCTCCCATGTGTTTATGACGGATAGGCCGTGAGGTCTCTTAATGTCTTGTGGATAGTGGTCCAATATGATTGTATTGTGGGGCAGGTCCAAAACATGTGTTGTAAGTCTGTGTCCAGTGATTGACATCTGGGGCAAAGGAACTGAGTGGTTTGATAATACTGCTGAAGATGTGCTGGCGTTTGGTACGCTCTGTGTAATATATAAAATTGTATGTTTTTAAATCTCGCATTTCGGGGCACCTTTTTTGTGTATTCTTGCTGTCTCTCATTCCTTGTTGTGTAGTTGGTGCCCTAGTTCTTCCTGTCATGTTGCCCTTAATGCATCCAGTGGTTTGTTTATGAGCTCCTGTATGGCCTTATACAGCCACAGGACCAGGTGCCGGCCCATCCCCATGTGTATTATCATTTGGAGGACTGGGTGAGTTGCTGGTTCTCCCTCTGTCAAATCATAATTTGGACGGTAGCTTTCTATGATCTGCCTATGGACTAAAAATTGTCCGGTGGGAAATCAAAGCCTTCCATTATCTGGCGAAACGGTCTTAGTTGTCCGTCCTTGGACAGAGATTCTATCTCCGTTAGAGAATGCTCTGTCCAGCTACAGAGCATACTAGTTGTTAAGATTGCCTTCCGTCTTGGCCATCCAATCAATGGCAGCAGAGGAGAGTACAAAGGCACTCCTGTAGACATATGATGTATCCTCTGCATGCATATACGAGCCACAGACACCGTTAGTGGGTATGTGTGCCACGGTTTAGTGCTTGGCAGTAGCAACCAATAGATTTCTGGAGTGGGTATGGGGCCCATTGCTGTGTGGGTCTCCCCTACGTGTCTGCCCGCCGTCTGGTAGGACAGCTATAGTTGCGCTGCCAAGAAGTATGATTCAAAAGGAGGTGCACCCAGCCTTACCCGGTTGGTGGGTAGTTGTAACTTAGTCAATGCTATTCTATGTCGGCCTTTTGCCCCAGATTAGTGAGCTAAGTAGCGATTCTAAGTCCTGGAAAAAAGCTTGGGGTGGGAATACAGGCAAATTAATAAAGTGATATAATAGTCGTTGAACCATTATCATCTTGGCCAAGGCCACACGTCCTATCGGGGCTAAAGGAAGATTCTTCCAGAATCCCACTGCCTATCTGATTCTAGACAGTGCTTTCCGGTGATTGCCTTCAAATAGATTAGCAGGGGAATGGGACAGGCAAACCCTGAGTTATCGGGGGGCGCTTGAGCTCCATGCTGTGCTCTACTCGCCTATCCTGATGTCCTGAGGAGCAAGGCTTGGGTGTGGCAGATAGATTGTGGACTTGTCCCAGTTCACTCTGAACCCTGATGCCTCTGCAAAGTTCTCAAGTGTTGTCCGTATGGATGTCAGATCTTTGGATAGCTATGCGCTCTATAAGTTTTCATTTTAGGAATAATAATAATGATAATAATAATAATGCACAACAAGCAGGTGATAGTGACTTTTGAGCTATTTCCTTGAGATGCTAAGAAGTGGGTTTGTATATAAGCATCCACAATGGCCCAGTTAGTTCTATCTGCAACAGACATACACTACACTGGTTCATAGGAGTGCATTTATTTACAGGTGTATGCATAGGCATGTACATATATGCAGTTCTTGGGGCACCAACACCAACATTGTTGTAGACCAAAGGAAGTCCAGAGAGAGTCCGGAATACATGTCATGTGATATGTAGAGATGGGGAGAATTTCAGTGAGGAGGTCCAAATTGCCATTAGGAAAGGTTGACCTCATCCACAGTCAACAAATGGATTAGTTAAACATGTGAGCATACAAAATGGGGACAGTATCAAGTGAAAAAGGAGTTGGAGTGATGAGAAACCCAGATCCACAGAGAAACTGGCCATGAAGCACAGACACATGTTACTGGGAAATTTGCTGCTGGAAATTGGTAAAGTCCACTTCTTCCTTCTCTGATGGGTGTTGTGCCTTCCCTGAGGATGGTGGTATCTGTGTCGGGGCATCTGAGGCACACACACATCAGTGGTAGATGTGTCTCCCCTGTCACCGGTAGCATTTGTCTGTGTCTCAGGGAAAGCAGCACAGCGCTGACAATTGCCTAATAACTTGTCAACAAGGCAACAGCATTGCTGTGGAAGGCACCTAAAGTTTCTATATAGGAGTTCTGCTTTCACTCTATAGTTTGCTAAATGGTTCAGGTGAATACCAGCTGGCTGGCATCTTACTTGTGTCACATTGGCAGGGCAGTTGTTGTTGCCCCATGACACCAGCAATGTTAGCCAGCGACTGTTTCATTCTATGGTGCAAAGGTTAGATGCCTTTGATTGCCTCAGAGGTGTCCTTACTGGGACTGAGGCAGCTATGGACACTTTCAAGGGCATGCACCATCATCCCACTCCGGGCCCCCACTGAATATACTAGCTGCCCCAGGACTCCTATTGCTCGCTATTGGAAGGCTACGTGGAGGTCCTCGGAGTTCACATCTGGGCTTGGATTGGTGAGTGGTTCCTGTGAAAACCCAGCAATGCTGTCATCTCTTTCCGTGGCTAAAGAAGGTATTCCATAGGAGTCCATGAGTTGTGGGAAGGTGCAATAGTCCTTGGGGGGGCAGGTTGTCATCGCCAACAGGTGGTCATCCAGGACAGGCTGCTGGTCAGGAGGTCAGATATGTTAATGGGGATCTATGATAGCTGTTGACATGAGTAACTTGGCTGACATACAGACTTTATTCTTATTCACATTTGATTAAACATCGATGTTTAGGGCATATGATAATCAAAGGAAATGAGGTCAAGTTGCAGTGTAGTTGCCTTTCAGATGACAATATCTTTACACTGTTCCACCAGCTGCACTAATTGTCACTGGTCACTCATTCTCGACTCCGACCTACGTACCTCCACTAAAAACCAACGACCTTTCTTCACAGGTGGCCTGATAAACGCCCGGTCAATGTGTAAACACAGTCAGGACATCCACGACCTTATCATTGACCATGATCTTGACTGCCTCATGATCACTGAAACCTGGCTCACAGAAGACAGTAACCCCGACATAGCCATAGCCCTCCCCCAGGGTTACTCCTTTCATAGACAGGACAGACAGAAAGGCAGAGGAGGAGGCGTAGCAATTATACTGAAGAATACCTTCAACTGCCACACCTTCTGCCTTGACCCTCTCATGGACGTAGAGGGACTAGGCTTTTCCATCAAACTCAGCCATTCCCTCTCCCTCTCTGGTGGCCTGATCTACCGCCCACCCGGCAATGCTGCTAAGTTCCTTGACTCTCTTAACGACGCTTTAGGTCACTTCCTACTTCGTTACCCCCACTTTACCCTCCTAGGAGATTTTAACTTGCACCTCGAGTCCAACGCCGACTCTCAAACTAGCAACTTCCTGCAGACACTTGAAATCTTCAACCTACAACAAAGCGTCAAGCTACCCACCCACTCCCTGGGTCACACCCTGGACGGTGTTTGTTCCAATTTCCCCTCCATCACCACCCTATCCCCCCTACCCCAGATTTGGACTGATCATTGTCTGATCCCCTTCCATATCTCCAGCTGCCTCCCTTCTACTAATCATAAGCGCACTCTCCACCATTCTCACTCTACCAATTGGAAAACGGTCCAGAAAAACCTAACCCTCCACCCCTTTTCCCCAATCAGTGCCCCACCTCTATCCGGTAACATCGATAGAGATGCAGTCCGCTTCGACAACTGGCTCGCACTGGAAATCGCCAAACGATGCCCATCCAATCATCAGGATAGTACTCTGAAGAAAACTAAAATCAAAGCTCCTTGGTACACGCCCGACTTAGCCTCCGCACATCTACTCTGCAGGAAAGCGGAACGTAAGTGGCGCAGAGCCTACGATAATGGCGACCGAAGCTCTTATATTCTACAGAGAAAAAGCTACCTCTCCACCATCAAATCGGCCAAAAGAACCTATTACGTAAATGCCATTAAAGAGGCCAGCCAAAAGCAAAAAACTCTGTTTACAATAGTAAAAACCTTCACCAACCCCAAAGCTCTCCAACCCGAAATCCCCCCATCACAAGAGCTATGTGACAAGATCTCGGATTACTTCGACGATAAGATTACCTCCATTCAAAAAAACTTTCCCCCTCCCCCTCCAACACACAATACCCCCGAACCAGAAACCGCTAACAGTCTCAAAAAATTCACTCCGGTGACCCTGGCTCAGACCAGAGAAGCGATCCTTTCCTGCAAATCTGGCTCCCCCTCTGACCCCTGTCTCCCCAAGATTCTCCACCTCATCATCAATGAAGTCAACCCTATCGTCAATGAATTAATCAACCTATCCCTCAGTTCCGGCTCTGTTCCTCTCTCATGGAAAAAGGGCGTGGTTAAGCCACTTATGAAAAAGGCGAACAAATCCCCAACGGACCTGACCAACCACCGCCCTATCACCTTGTTACCCACTCTGGGTAAAATAACAGAACAGCTAGTCCACAAAGAGCTCAAGACCTTTCTGGAATCCCGCAACTTACTCCATCCCCAGCAATCCGGGTTCCGGTCCAAACATTCAACGGAAACCACCCTAATCGAACTTACCGACACCATTAAAACCTTACAAGATCAAAGGAAGAAGGCGATTCTGATCCTTCTTGACCTCACGTGAGCTTTCGATACCATTTCCCACTCCATCCTGATCAACAGACTTATCGACATCGGCATCTCCAACTCAGCCCTATCATGGATTAGATCCTTTCTCAGCGGTAGGTCCCAAACCGTCACCCTTGGTTCCTTCCAATCCAGTGAGAAAAAAGTGTCCTCCGGAGTCCCTCAGGGGTCTATCCTAAGCCCCCTCCTTTTCAACATTTATCTTATCCCTCTTCTCACCTTGATAGAATCTTTCGGCATAACCGTAACTTCTTATGCCGATCATACCCAGCTTATCATCCCCCTTGACGACAATTCCAACAAGGCAGAGCTCAACCTCAAACACTGCCTTACGGCAGTTTTCCAATGGATGGACGCTAACCACCTCCGCTGCAACTCAAATAAAACTGAGATCCTTCCCATTGGTAAGAATGCTTCTTTCTGCCCTGCATTGTGGTGGCCGGACAACTCTGTAGCTCCCCCTCAGACGGTCACCTCTGCCAGAAACCTCAGAGTCCTTTTTGATTCCGACCTCTCATTCGATCACCATGTCGCGGCCGTAGCAGGAGAATGTTTCGGCATAATCAAATCTTTGCGAAAATTCTTTGATTTTCTCCCCCTTGACTCCAGAAAGACAGTTACAGTGGCCCTCATTCTCTCCCGAGTGGACTACTGTAACGGCCTTCTGGCAGGAACCAAAAAGTCCACTCTCTCGAAACTTCAAAGTGTCTTACACACCGCTGCCCGCCTTGTGCTAAAACTGCCACGCAAATCCTCTATCTCCGCCGCCCTGAAAACCCTACACTGGCTCCCCCTGCACAAGAGAATACTCTTCAAGATTCTCACCATCGCCTTCCGAGCATTTAACAAATCAGGTCCTTCTTATCTCACCAGACGCTTCCCCCACTACAACCCGAGTCGCTCCCTCCGATCCTCACAAGAAAACTTCATGACCTCTGCCAAGTTCAACCTGAAATCTAAAGGCGGTAAAACCCTTAGTACCCTGGCTATTAGAGCCTGGAACAACATGCCTAGACATCTCAGACTTCAGACGCTCGAGAAACCTTTTAGGAAACTCCTTAAAACTTGGATTTTTAATCTTTCCGATGACTGGACCAAAGCTTCAATCTAGCCCCCTCCATACCACTCTGTGATCTGGTATCAAGGATTCATAGCGCCATGATGCTCCTTCCGGACCGAACGCTGCGCTTTATAAATACCCCTCCAAATATCCAAATTGTTCACATGAATGTGATGCAAAAAATATTTGCGGCATGTAAACAATTGTTTACAGCAATCAAAGCATTTTGGCTACAGATGCATCACTTTTCTCTGCACCTTCCTGTCAATATTTTGGACGCACCTTGGAACCTTATGACATGGTGAACCATACCATAAATATGGCGCATTCAAGGCGTTTAAAGCTGTTGTACTGCAGCACAACTTTTTCGGACACATCGTTACCATGCCTTAGTGATGCATCAGTTTTCATAAATGTACCCCTAATTTTATAGAGCATTATAGCCTCAACAGATTTATAGCTGCCAGGTAGTCCCATGTTATGTGTGACACCTGTGACAAGTTCACATTTTTTTAAGGAACAGCTTGTTTCCTCGTTGCATTTTTATTTTCTAATTTATCACTGCAATTAAACATACATGCTGGAAAACAACAGCATGCCAGGTGAGATCAACTTAAAAGCAAGGTTTGGCTTGGGCCTACAGAGTCAGACATGAGATGACGCCACAAGGCAACAATATGAATGAATGAATGAAGGGGAACTTGTATCGAGCAACTTAGCCCAAGGGCATCAAGGAGCCAGCCATAACAAGATGGACAGACAGATAATCTCACAGCACCGGATTCAAGATCTACAGGTACGCCTCCGAAAAGAGCCAAGTTTTTAGTTGTTTACGGAAAAGCACCAGAGAGGATTGTCCTACCAATTCTGGAGGGAGGGAATTCCAGAGCTTGGGTGCCAGAGTGGAAAAGGCTCTACCTCCCCATCTAGCTTTTGCAAATCTGGGAACAAGGAAAAGATTTTTAGAAGAGGAGCGGAGGACTCTACTGGGGCTATAGGGATGAAGAAGGGTACTTGATGCCTTCAGATCCCGAACAATAGAAGGCCCCATGAGCCAGGCAGAGAAGTTTGAAGGATATCCTAAACTGGACAGGAAGCCAGTGGAGGTTTTTCCGGGCCAGGGATACAGAGGAAAGTCGTGGAAGAACCAGAACAATCCTGGCCGCGGCATACTGCTCCATCTGGAGACGATGAACAGAGCTCTTATTTATGCCCCCATCCAAAGCGTTGCAATAGTCCAGTCTCGAGGAGACAAGAGCAACTGTGGCTTGCTTCCGGGCAGCAGGAGAGAGGTACGCTGCAATCTTTCTGAGGATCTTGATAACACCACAACAGGTGGACACCGTCCTACTGACCTGGAGGTCAAAGGAAAGAGAGGTATCTATCAGGACCCCCAGATTTTTGGCCGAATGGGAGGGAGCGGGACAATCCCCAAGAGAGGCCGGCCACCAGTCGTTAGACCATATGTCCTGGTTGCCCCCGAAAATCAAGACCTCTGGCTTTTCTCCGTTAAATTTTAAAAAGTTCTGGATCATCAATTGGGAAACAGCTTCCATGCAAGATCTGAACTTCAAGGCAGAGTCATTCACCGACTTGGTGAGAGAGACCATAATTTGGGTGTCGTCGGCGTACGACAACACCTCAAACCCAAAGGATCTCACAACCCTGGCAAGTGGGGTCACATAGATATTAAACAATAAGGGACTTAAAGAAGAACCCTGGGGGACCCCACATTGCACAGGCTTGGGAGGAGACAGCAATTCGCCCAACTTAACTCTTTGTTCCCTTTGATGGAGAAAAGAAGCCAGGAGGCTAAGAGTCAAGCTAACATGAAATATAGCTGGGCTAACATGAAATATAGAGTATGTTAATTGCCTCTGTTAATCATGACTACACAAACCTCTTTCCTTTAGTTTGATTACAACAGACGGCTGCCATTGTGTTTCATTCCTCTGACGGTAACAAATAGGACACCAATAGTAAAAACTGAGGGCCTGATTTACAAGATGTTAACTCACTGCGGTGCTACAAACCATTTTTCTGCACCACGCTGTGGCAATTCATAACTAAAGGGATGTGTCATATCTACAAAGATATGACATATTCCTTTGCTCTCCACTGGGTCACAATTAGCTGCCATGCACTAACTCAGGCACCCTTGCACAGTGGTGCAAGGGTGCCTGCATCACAGGAATGATTGTCTTCGTGCAGAATGCAGCAGGCATAAAAAGAGGGAAAAAACGAGTAGAAATTAAATTAAAACATTTCACCTCATTGCACTTCCCTACGCCTCCCCTGGGGAGGCATAGGATTCTGACACATTTTCAGGCTTACGATTTCTCGTAAATCTGGAAATGCGGCAGAATCCATGGGTATTGCATGGGAATTCCCACAGCAACACCCATGGCATGCCCCTTTTACACAAATTTTGCACATCAATGGGCCATATTTACAAGAACCCGAAAAGCCATGCAGGGTGGCCTAAAGTACCTTTGTAAATATCGGGCAGCAGGTTGCACCACCGGTGCGTCACAAAAAGTGATGCACTGGCAGCACAAGAAGCTTGTAAATAACCCTCTGAGTTTTAGAGTTGGCCAGAAAGGAATGGAAGGCATGGGAGGGGAGGGAGTAAAGGTAGCAGATTGGAAGGGGGAGTAGAACCAGCATGCATTTGGGCATTTTTCCTAAATTACTAATTGATTTGCTACCTGGAACTTTGCTTCACTCCGAGTTGGTAGAATTTTCTAAACCTGATTTTCCAGGTTTGGTAGAATCAGACATGAATTTTCTGGCTGGTAATTTCGATCTGAGAGGAACATATAAATCTGCCTTAAATTACCTTCACTTTCTTACTCCGTTCATCCAATGTCTCAGGTAGGTGGTCTGACTAAACATTAAACCTCACAAAATTTGAAATTCTGTGTAGTTTCACACCCAGAAAAATGGTCCCATATGGATATTTCCCATCCCAAAGGGTTTAACTCATAAGTAGATGATATTGTGGTGGATTAGCTACATTGTAAAGGTAAATTCACATGCAAATTTACCACTCCCTGTGGTTCTGTGGTACTATGACTCTGAGTGTTTGTGGTTTGGAGATTCTGAACCCGTTAAATGAAGGACGTCGGATATAGACGATTTTGGTGTCAGCAGACCGTAAATTACGAGTGCGGTATGTACGAGTGTTTTCGTCATAACCGATCAATGAGAACACTATGTATTCAGGGATTTCGTTTGAACCCTCGGGTTCCATTTTGTGTGCAGCAGCCATTTTGTGTGGTTGGCCTCACATAGGCCGATGACTATGGCCGAACGAGTCTTTGGGACACGTACACCATAGCTGACTTTTGTGTGACCTGGCCGAACTGACTCCCTTGCCCGAGGCTGACCTTGTTGAGCCAGTTCCTTGTTAAGCAGCTGGTCAGATAGAGATCAAAGAGCAGGACATTGCTGAGTTTATGGTACATGCACACACCCTTCTATCTTGCTTCTCATCTGCTTCTGTTCCTTCCTTTATGGCTTAATCATTGATTTGGGTTGAGGTCTTTATGATGGTTTTGTCTGGCCTGATCGAACAGGAATATTGGAATTTGCTTGGTCATCTGTGGTGGGCTGGACAACGGAAAGTGGGATTGTCGTCATACGGTATGTTTAAAATGTCGCTTCTTCATTGGTCAGTTTGTATGTAATTGATACTAGCCAGGAATGTGATTTTTGGCATAAAAGACGATGCTCCGCTCCTTGAATTTGTGCAGTCTCTAGCGAACCACCCGTGTTGTGCTTCGTAGACCTCTGTTCCTGGTTGCAGCCAATAACATTTGGTCTTTGACGTCATCAAGAAGTGTCCTGTGTCTCTGTTTGCCGAGGCAGGGGAATCCGAAGACATCGGGCGTTATCCCTGGCGCCGCTGGGTTCTAAAAGCCGGTTCTTCAGTTGGCGCCCAACGTAGGACGACTTCAGCGGTACCGGTCCAAGCCCGAAGATCATGAGGAGCTTCGTGTGGAAATTCTGGAGGAAGGCCTGCCACTTCATCGATCCCTGTATGTCGTCGTGGTCAGAAAGTCTTTGCTGCGAGGTTCCCCGCTTTCCGACGGCTACGAAGGACTGCTGCCCTGACTGTCGCCCTGTCTTGGAGCCATTAGACGATTTGTAGAGCGAGACAATAGACGGGTCTTCTGGTGACGCCATCGACCTTTCACTTAAGTATGAGTGGAGCGTCTCCCAGTCCTTAGTTTTGTTTGGGTATCCTTCTGGATCACTTTGATTTGGGACCTGCAGGCCCCAAAGCCGAGGGACTCGTGTATTCACGAGACAATCGTTTTGAGATTTCCCTTGAAGTTTGAAGCTAGTCTAGTGAGCGAAGATGCCTGGTGTTAGCAGACTTGGAAAGATATTTGGTTGTGGTTGTACTAGGGATTCCCGATTGGAGGATTCGTGTCCGGTTCCTCCGATTGGAACTCCGACCTATGAGCTCTACGTAAAACATGGAGTGGGCCCCATCGCGTATAATGAAATATGGGTTAAATATACCAAGAAAGACGGTGTCCTACAGTGGCCACGTTATGGTAGCTTTGAAACTGAGATTTTAGACAATCTCGAAGTTAAATTGTTCAAGAAGAAAGCCCGGCCGGCGTTGTTTGACTCTTTCCGCATATGGAGAAAGGAAGCCAAACAGAAAGAAATTAAGTTAGCGAAGTAAAATAAACGAGAACGAGGTATGTCAATGGGGCAAGCTGCTATACAGTTTAGGGATAATGAAGAAGAACAAGAAAGCGAACAGATGTTTAGGCAGCGTAAACTAGCGGTAGATAAGTGCTACCCAGCTTTGCCACCTCAACAACAAGAAGAGAAGAAAGATCTTGTGAAAGATCCTTTAATGTCGCATCTATTAAGTTCGCCACCCCCTTATGTGCAGAGTGCTACGGCACCTCCGCCACCTGTAGTTGCACAACCTCCGGTTGCTTTGCCACCTGTGATTCCTCAACAGCCAGCTCCTCTTCCGTTGGCTCCTATTCCTTTGGTGCATCCTTCTCAAGGGCCGCAGACTTTGCTACCTCCTTCGTCTGCTACTCCTACGCCTGTTTTGTTTACTCCTCCTGTTACTGTTCCGACGTTGGTTTCCTCTCATTCTGCCCCGTCTCCTGTTCTTTTGTCACCTTCTCCTTCTGCTCGACAGAGAATGACTGATGCGGTTGCTAGTATTTTTTCTCCTCTGTTGGGTTCATTGGGTATGTCTCCTGTTGTCGAGCTTAAGCAATCGCGTAGTCAATTGCCTGATGCTAATGAAAGGACTGTGTTAGATCACTTAGCGCGTAAATGGGTTACGTATCCTTCGCACTATGATCTTGAGGGTGTTATGGATGTTTTTCATCAATGGGAAGCACCGAAACAAAGATATGTTTTTGATATGATGTGTTCTTTCCTTCGTGAACAATGGGAAGATAGTGAGGTAGAACAAACTCCGCCTGAGTTGTACCGTATACGTTCTGAGTTTGCGAAAGGGACTGTTGTGGGTCTCGAGGTTGAGAAAGCAGTTGCGACATTGTTGTCGTTTAGGAGTGAATCTCCTTCTCAGCGACTGTTTGAGCCTGATCCGTCGGTTAGGAGGAAGGCGCGTCAATATCCAATGCGTGAGGTTCCTACAGTTTGGAGACCTGGTGATGCACAAGCTATTCCACCTGTTCAGCCACACTTTCAGCGTGTCTGGTTACATGTTCCATGGAAGCGTGCTGAAGTTTTAGCTCTTAAGCAGACTTTGCCTGATCCGCGCAAAAATCCAGCAGGGTACTATAAGGAACTATCTCAAACTGCGGATTCATGTATTATGAATCTAACAGATATAGATATGTTGTTTGGGAATGTTGTTCCACAGCCTATTTGGGGAAAGATTCGTCACACGGATCATGCGCAGGAATTGGGTGATACATGGGATAATCTTACAGCTGCAGATACTAGGCAAGTAGGTGGTGCTAAGCCTGAAGATATAATTGCTGAACTACCTTGTAGGATTATTGATTATATGAAGACTTTGATGCCTGCTTTGCATGTTAATTGGGACATGTTGTCTGTGTGTAAGCAGAAGAAAGACGAAGCTGTGTCCGACTTTTTCACTAGGTTCAAAGAGACATTTGTAGACCACAGTGGTCAGGACATGAGTACCGAAGTGGTCAAAGGTTGTTCATTGACAAATTTGTTCATAATTTGCTTCCAGAATTGTGCAATAGATTGAAGGATTCTGAGAGTGCTTGGGCTGTTTCGACGTCAGCGCAGATTTTGGCAACTGCCCAGTACTATGAGAATAGGAATAAGGATGAGATAGAGAAAGCGGATAGGAAGACTAAGGAATTGAAGACTAAAGTTCTTCTACAGGAAGCTTATCCGCCAAGTAATAATCAGCGCGATTATCAGCAACCTCAGCAATATCAGAGAAACTCGCAAAGGTTCGAGTCTTCTTAACAGCGTTTTCCAGTAGGTCCTAATCAGTGTGCGTATTGCAAAGAAGAGGGTCATTTTAATGAGTAGGTGTCCGGTTCTGTTACAGCGCACAAATGGTATTTCTGGTGTGAGAGGTCGAGGTGTTCAACAAGCTCCTAGAGGTAGAGGTCGTGGTCAGAATGCGTGTTCTTGCCTCCACAGAACTCTATGAATAGCTTTGATCAGCAGAATGGTGCGTCTGGTAGGACGGCACAGTACTATGCGGACGATTACTATTTCGAAGGTGAGGATATGGATGGTAATGATTGCTAGGACAGCCATAGACAAAGAGAGGGAGTTGTTTCAGTTCCAGTAGATCAGAGTGGACCCTATGTTGAAGTGATTGCATCAGGTGTGTCAGAGCCTTTTCTGTTGGATACTGGTGCTGCGAAGAGTTCTATCATGCACTCTAAACTCCCTGGCGCACCTTTGTCTGGCTTAAAGAATGTTTCAGTAGGTTTTTCTGGCACCCCGGTTACGAATCTGATTTCTAGTCCGTTGTCTATTTCTGTTGGACCTTGTGAATTCGAAGCACCCCTCATTCTGACGACTGGTTGTGGTGAGAACTTGTTGGGATTGGACTTGTTAAAGAGATTGTATGCAACGCTATATTGTTCTCCTTCGGGAGTACATCTTACATTGGGTAAGAGAGTGATCTCTCCGATGTACTTGTCTAAAGATCGACTTCCACCTGAGTTGTCTTCTCTTCCTGATTCTCTTTGGGCTACTGGTCCTGATGATGTGGGTCTCCTAGAGATTCCGCCATATGTTGTGACGTTGAAAGCGAATGCTAGATTACCACTCATTCCACAATATCGCATTTCAAGTGATGGCGAAAGAGCACTTTTGGCGATCATCTATGATCTGATTGAAAAAGGTGTGATTGAGGAAACGAGAGGTAATGTGTGTAATAGTCCGGTTTTGCCTGTCTTGAAAAGGACTGATTCTTCACAGCCTCCTGTATACCGGTTCGTGAACGATCTCTGCGAAGTGAATAAGATTGTAGTTCCGCAATTTCCTGTCGCGCCTGATATCACCGCTTTACTGACTTTGATCCCGGCTACAGCCACGTGGTTTTTGGTGATTGACTTGAAGAATGCTTTCTTCAGCATCCCGATTGCCGTAGAAAGTAGAGATATCTTTGGATTCTCTTTAGGAGGATGAAGTTTCCGCTTTAAGCGCGCTCCTCAAGGCTATTGCGAGAGTCCATCGATCTATAGTCAAGCTTTGAAGACGCAACTTGATTTGTTGGTTTTACCTGATGGTGCTGCTCTTATTCAGTATGTTGACGATCTGTTAGTTGCTACTGACAATGAAGAGATTTGTAGAGAGGCTACTTTGTCGTTGTTACGTCATTTGTCTGATTTCCATCATAAGGTTTCTCTTTCGAAGTTGCAACATTGTCGACAAGAAGTTACCTACTTAGGTTACCTCTTATCGGAGGAGAGAAGGAAAATGACCCCAGAAAGAATTCAAGCGATTGCGAAAATGAGTGTACCTACGACACAGAGAGAAGTACGTGCTTTCTTAGGTATTACATCGTACTGTCGACAGTGGATCCCTAATTTTCCGTTGCTTGCGAAGCCTTTGATAGCTCTTACGGTTAAGGATACTCCAAATCCTATTCCTTGGACTGACGAATGTCAGAAGAGCTTTTCAGAATTACGCGATGCGTTGTGTTCGGCTCCTGTGTTTGGTACCCCTGACTACAGTAAGCCTTTCACATTGTATGTTCATGAGAGAGAGGGATGTGCATTGTCAGTGTTGACTCAACAATTTGGTGATAAGCAGCGTCCATGTGCTTATTTTTCATCGACTTTGGATCCGGTAGCTAGAGCGTTGCCGAGTTGTCTGAGAGCTACAGCGTCAGCAGCTGTTTCTATTCGACAGTCTGCTGGTTTGGTAATGGACAATACACTGATTGTGATGGTTCCACATGCAGTGGATACCTTGTTGAATCGTACCAAGACACAGCACTTAACTAGTGCTCGGTTGTCGGGTTACAAATTGACCTTGTTAGTGAGTCCAGTGCATATAAAGAGATGCAACACGTTGAATCCAGCCAAGTTGTTGCCAATTTCAATTGAGTCAGATGATACCGAACAACATGATTGTTTCCTTAGGACTGAGGAAGAAACGAAAGGGAGGATAGATCTTAGGGACACTCCTCTTTCAGAGTGTGATGGTACCTTATGGGTTGATGGTTCGTGCTTTAAGCTTCCGAATGGTGATACGACTGCGGCATATGCTGTTACGACTTTGCATACGATTGTTGAAGCAGCACGTATCCCACATAATTCAGCACAAGCAGCAGAGTTGATTGCATTAACGAGAGCATGTGTATTGGCGAAAGGAAAACGAGTGACTGTGTATACTGACAGCCAGTATGCATTTGGTGTGGCTCATTGTTTTGGACGTTTGTGGAGAGAACGTGGGTTCCTGACTTCGCATGGGACTAAGATCCAGCATGGTCAGTTGGTGAATGAACTTCTTGAATCTCTTACTTTGCCATTGCAAGTAGCGATTGGGAAATGCAGTGCACATAAGAAAGTTACGGATGATGTTGGTCGGGGTAATGCGTTTGCAGATGAGGTCGCGAAAGAAACTGCGAGAAATGTGATGAGTCGAATGTATGTTGCAGGTCCGGTGAGATGGGTTCCAGATGGAAGTATCTGTGAAGATACGATTCAGAGTGTGAAATCCATCCAAGCTGAAGCTACAGAGAAAGAGTTGAATGAATGGAGAGAGAGCAAGGGTAAATTGGATTCGAATGGTTGTTGGATTGATTTGTCAGAGCATCAGAGATGGTTGTTACCCGATGCGTATGTGCTTCCAGTGGTTACAATGGCTCATGGATTGGCACATATCAGCGTGAAAGGGATTTGCAAGTTGTTGGCTCCGGTTTGGCAGAATGCTGGAATTCCTAAGTGTGCAGACAATCTGGTTAAGAACTGTATGGTGTGTTTGATGTACAATCCTGGTAAGGGAATTCCAACTCCAGCTGGTCATTTTGCTCCTCCAACGTATCCGTTTGAGGCTTTGCAGCTAGATTTCATCCACATGGAGAGGTGCAACAACCTGAAGTATGTGTTAGTGGTTGTTTGATTTTTTTTTAGATGGGTGGAGGCCTACCCTTTGAAGGACAATACTGCCTTGTCCACAGCAAAAGTCCTTATTAAACAGTTTTTCCCTAGGTATGGTTTGCCGAGAATGATCTGGAGTGACAATGGGAGTGAATTTGTGGGTCAAGTGATGAAGAGAGTATGTGATGGGTTAGGTATAAGGCAGAAGTTTCACGCTGCAAACCACCCCCAATCAGCTGGTCTAGTTGAGTGCTATAATGGCACTCTAAAACTGAAGTTAGCCAAAATTCAAGCGAGCTCTGGTTTACAATGGCTAGATGCCTTGCCTCTAGCCCTTTTGTCCACTAGAATGACTGTGCATTCACGAATGGGTTTGAGTCCCTATGAAGTCGTGTTTGGTCGCCCGGCGAACATTTGGGGAGTGCCGAGGCCGACAAAATTTAGTGAAATAGAACATCCTGTGTTGCTTGACTACCTGTATGAATTGACGGCTAAATTGCGTGTTTTGCATCAACAGGTTCACGATTCATTGCCACAAGCTTCTGAAGACCCAGGGCACGCCATTGAACCTGGTGCGTGGGTGCTCGTGAAGAATTTTCAGCGAACCAAGAACGAGCAGCCCCGCTGGACAGGACCTTATCTGGTGTTGTTATCTACCCGTTCTGCAGTAGGAGTGCACGGTTAAAAGAACTGGATCCACGGTGTACATTGCAAGAGGACTCCTTTGCCTCTGCCGTACGACCGGTGGGTCCAGAAAGGACTTTCTGATTCTGAGACTGAGACCGTGCCTCGTTTTCTGCCATTCAGTGATGCCCGTTTGATTGGAACGAACACTGAGCAAGAAAGTGATGATCTTCTTCAAGAAGCTGTGCCTCCATTGAAGCATTTGAACACTGTTGAACCTGATTTACTTTTCCGAGAACAGACATTGCCTGGCAAAGAGCGTTACAATTTGCGACCGAGAGTCGCGGGACAAATAAAGCTTTAAAGTTTTCTTTTACTGATTTTTTCAGGTTAACTCTCCTCCGAGGAACTACTTTGATTTTTGTTTTTCGAACCGCCATCTGGGTTCAGCTGTAGGGTTGCGGTTGCCGAAGTCTTTGGAGTGCAAGCCGAAGACGTTGGGTCGACGGTTCTGGTTGGCCTAAAGGAGTTGCCCTGGGCTGACAGAAGCATTCCTTAGCATAGAACACCCTACCACCGCGAGCAGCAATTAGAGAGGATGGAGTTTTTCGAGATGGAGAGACCTGTTGAAAGAATAAGCTTTAAGAGCAAAATCTGTAAATTGATGACCCGGAAAAGATTTTTAATATTGTGTCAATTTATGTTGCTTAGCTTAATGATGTTTTTAATAGGATATGTGACATTCTCTTTTCAAGTGACGTTCATGCCCACTACGCAACCTATACCTCCTCCTACTATTTCTTCTCATTCTTTTCACCCTCTGCCCGAACATGAAATAGTTAGAAGACTGGAATTTGCTAACAATTCCTTTGTTCAACTCCTGCACCAACACCAGCTAGTAATGAACACGACAAATTGTTGGGTTTGTGGCCTAATGCCCCATACGACCGATAAAGTGATTTTGCCTTTCAGGTACAATGGTTCTATTTCGGCAAATAGAACGATGTTCATTTATGCTCATGGAGTCTATCCCCAACGTTCTGTGAAAGATAGTCCGAAGACTTGTGCTCTTGTCAAGGGCATAGTCGATATGATTAGAGGAATTAGTTCCTACGAGACTATACCGAGAGATGAGACACAAGCATACATTGGTTGGAACGTTACTGGATATGGAGTTAGTCTGAGTGTTAACCAGCGAGCGAAAAGTTCTCCACCGATTTGGATAGTGCCCCATCAGGGTCATTATTGTCTGCAAGGTAATGGCAAGAATCCGAGAGCTCAGTTAGGGAAGAGTGTCTGCACTGAGACTTATGTATTTGCGTCTCAGACTTCCCCAGCGTTCCTAGCAGCTAAGGGTACCTATTTCATCTGTTACGATAAAGCATACACATGGTTGCCCCCTGACTTTTCAGGCACATGTTTTGTTTCGTTCCTGTTGCCTCCCACTTTTACAGCTGCGGCAGATTACCATAAGACGAGAGTTGCTAGAAGTGTCTTCAGTAAGGAAGATACCGCAGGGCAAGAGTTGGGAGATTTTTTTAAGGGTTTTCTGCCGTCCTGGGGACCGATGGCTAACAGCAGGAATATTCGATAGTTGACGAGAGTGGTTGAGTCCACCATAGTCGAAACTGCCGGTGCCCTTAATAACATGACTGCTGAGCTCCAGTCGGATCGACTTATGACACTTCAGAACAGAGTTGCTCTTGATGTCATACTTGCAGACAGAGGTGGAGTGTGTAAATTGATTCAATCGAGCTGCTGCGTTTTCATTCCAGACAACGCTCCGACAGTCTTCCAGGCCATTTCCAAGCTACATAAGATCTCCGAGTCTGTACATATAGACGAGGGAGATTGGTCGTTAATGGGATGGTTTTGGGGATTGATATCCACGTGGGGATGGAAGATTCTGATGGTCATTGGGATGATCTTAGCTATCCTCTTCCTGTTCTGTCTCTGTGTACAGTGTGCTCCTGCTATATGTGGCCTCTGTGCTACTTCGTGTGCGAGGAGACCTGTCCAGAGAGAGTTGCTAAGTACTAGGATGATGCTACAGCAACATCTTGATGATCTGATGAATATAGACCTGGATTCAGACTGACATGGGTTTGGGTTTATTGCCTATGTAAGGGCAAAAGGAGGGTCTGTGGTTCTGTGGTACTGTGACTCTGAGGGTTTGTGGTTTGGAGATTCTGAACCCGTTCAATGAAGGTCGTCGGATATAGACGATTTTGGTGTCAGCAGACCGCAAATTACGAGTGCGGTATGTACAAGTGTTTTCGTCATAACCAATCAATGAGAACACTACGTATTCAGGGATTTCGTTTGAACCCTCGGGTTCCATTTTGTGTGCGGCAGCCATTTTGTGTGGTTGCCCTCACATAGGCCGATGACTATGGCCGAACGAGTCTTTGGGACACGTACACCTTAGCTGACTTTTGTGTGACCTGGCCGAACTGACTCCCTTGCCCGAGGCTGACCTCGTTGAGCCAGTTCCTTGTTAAGCAGCTGGTCTGATAGAGATCAAAGAGCAGGACATTGCTGAGTTTATGGTACATGCACACACCCTTCTATCCTGCTTCTGTTCCTTCCTTTATGGCTTAATCATTGATTTGGGTTGAGGTCTTTATGAAGGGTTTGTCCGGCCTGATCGAACAGGAATATTGGAATTTGCTTGGTCATCTCTGGTGGACTGGACAACGGAAAGTGGGATTGTCGTCATGCGATATGTTTAAAATGTTGTTTCTCCATTGGTCAGTTTGTATGTAATTGATGCTAGCCAGGAATGTGATTTTTGGCATAAAAGACGATGCTCCGATCCTTGAATTTGTGCAGTCTCTAGCGAACCACCCGTGTTGTAGACCTCTGTTCCTGGTTGCAGCCAAAAAAATTTGGTCTATGACGTCATCAAGAAGTGTCCCGTGTCTCTGTTTGCCGAGGCAGGGGAATCCGAAGACATCGGGCGTTATCCCTGGCGCCGCTGGGTTCTAAAACCCGGTTCTTCATCCCTTGGTATTGTCCAACTCGTAATCAGAGCTTTAGCCATCTCTTAGGTTGGAGAAACAGAGAACAACAAACAATTCACCTGTGTGATTCTTGGGGCTATTTTCTTTGCTGGATAATCAGGTGATAGGAAATAATTATGTCTGTTAGCACTGTATGGGATTCTGGGGGTAGGAATATGGTGAGTATTAAACAGTGCTTAATTTGTTGTGGTGGCTAAAGGTGGTAAACTATATGGACCAGGATTTACTTTTCATTGTCAGACTTTGGCCCAGAGCAAGAGAGAGAAAGGCAGAAAAGGGATAACAGAAGAATGTGAGAAAGATGGGCAAAAAGTCATAAAGGGAAAAAGCAGGGGTGAAAATGAACCTACAGGAGTGAGATAAAGATACAGGAAGTGAAGGGTGGGTGAGGAAAGAGCAACCTCAGCATTCAGCAGTGCCGACAGGAAGGTTACCACTCAAATCACTCATGAGTAATACCAAATTGGATATCACCAACGTGTGTGTGGGGGTTAAGGAGACACATTTTCAGCACTGAGCACATTCTGGTGCACCTATCAATCAATCAATCATAGGCATTTATATAGCGCTCTACTTACCCGGAGGGTCTCAAGGCGCTGGGGGGGGGGGGGGGGGGGGGGCTGCTACTACCTGAACAGCCAGGTCTTGAGCTTCTTCCTGAAGGCGAGGTGGTCTTGGGTCAGGCGCAGGTCGGTCGGGAGGGAGTTCCAGGTCTTGGCGGCCTGGTATGAGAAGGACCTTCCTCCTGTTGTCGTTCTTCGGATGCGGGGGACGGCGGCGAGGGTGTGACTGGCTGATCGGAGGTGTCATTTGGGAGCGTAGAAGTTGATGCGGTTGTTGAGGTAGCTCGGGCCTTGATCGTGAAGAGCTTTGTGTGCGTGGGTAAGGAGACGGAAGGTGATTCTCTTGTTGACCGGGAGCCAGTGCAGGTCTCTTAGGTGTCCTGAGATGTGGCTGTGTCGTGGGATGTCGAGGATGAGTCTGGCTGAGGCGTTCTGGATCCGTTGGAGTCTCTTCTGGAGCTTGGCGGTGGTTCCGGCGTAGAGGGCGTTGCCGTAGTCCAGTCGGCTGGTGACGAGTGCCTGGGTGACAGTCTTCCTGGTCTCGGTGGGGATCCACCGGAAGATCTTCCGTAGCATGCGCAGGGTGTTGAAGCATGACAAGGAGACGGCGTTGACTTGCTTGGTCATGGAGAGGGAGGAGTCCAGGATGAAGCCCAGGTTGCGTGCGTGGTCTGTCGGTTTGGGTGCGGTGCCGAGGGCGGGGGGCCACCAGGAGACGTCCCAGGTGGAGGGCGAGGATCCCAGGATGAGGACTTCCGTCTTGTCCGAGTTCAGCTTCAGGCGGCTGGTCGACATCCACTCGGCTACCTCTTTCATTCCTTCGTGAAGGTTGGCTCTGGCGGCGGCGGGGTCGTTGGTCAGGGAGAGGATCAGCTGGGTATCGTCGGCGTAGGAGATGATGTTGAGGTTGTGTTGGCGTGCGATTGCCGCAAGGGGGCTCATGTAGACGTTGAAGAGGGTTGGGCTCAGCGAGGATCCTTGAGGGACGCCACAGATGACTTCGATGGCCTCTGACTTGTACGGTGGTAGACGGACTCTCTGTGTTCTTCCGTCGAGGAAGGAGATGATCCATTCCAGTGCCTTCTCCTGGATTCCGACGTTGCTGAGGCGCTGCACTAGGGTGCGTTGGCAGACGGTGTTGAAGGCCGCGGAGAGGTCTAGTAGGATGAGGGCCGCTGTTTCTCCGTTGTCCATCAGGGTTCGGATGTCATCGGTGGCAGCGATGAGGGCGGTCTCGGTGCTGTGGTTGGCTCGGAAGCCAGACTGTGAGGGGTCGAGGGATCCGTTCGTCTCGAGGAAGGCGGCCAGTTGCTTGTTGACGGTCTTCTCGATGACTTTGGCTGGGAACGGGAGCAGCGAGATGGGGCGGTAATTCTTGAGTTCGGTGGGGTCCGCTGTTGGTTTCTTGAGTAGAGCGCTGAGTTCGGCATGCTTCCAGCTCTCAAGGAAGGTGGCGGTGGTGAAGGAGGTGTTGATGATGTCCCGCAGGTGGGGTGCGATGACGGCGTCGGCTTTGTTGAAGACGTGGTGAGGGCAGGGGTCGGTCGGAGATCCGGAGTGGATGGAGTTCATCATGCGGACGGTTTCTTCGGTGCAGATCGGGGTCCAGGCGCGGAGGGTGGTGGTGGGGGGCGGTGGTTCGGTCGAGTTGGACGTGGCGTTCGTCGGTTGGGTGTTGAAGCTGTTGTGTATGTCCGCGATCTTGTTGTGGAAGTAGGAGGTGAGGGAGTTGCAGAGTTCTTGCGATGGGGTGATGTCGTTGTTTCCGGCGTTGGGGTTGGAGAGCTCTTTCACGATGTTGAAGAGTTCCTTGCTGTTGTGTGCGTTGTTATCCCGCCGGTCCTTGAATGCAGTTTTCTTGGTGTCGCGGATCAGTTGGTGGTGCTTCCGGGTGGCAAGCTTGAGGGTGGTCATGTTGTCCGGTGTTGGCTCCCTTCTCCAGGCTTTCTCGAGGGCTCGGCAGTTCTTCTTGGAGCTCTTGAGTTCGTCGGTGAACCATGGGGCCTTCTTGCTGCCGGGTCTGCTAGGCGGGGTCCTCAGTGGGGCGAGTTCGTCCGCGCAGTTGCTGATCCACTTCGTGAGGTTGTCGGCGGCCTGGCTGGGGTTCGCTGAGCTGGCGGGAGGGTGCTGGCTCAGGGAAGCACCTTTGTCCCTCAGGTGTAAAATAGCAGAACTTAAGTTCATAGATACACAGGCACCAACTTCAATAACAGTGTTAATGGTTTATTTTACTGTGAGCCATCAAAGCAACAATAACAGATTTATTTAGCTGATCTTGTATACTTTTATATACATGCCTTAATGTTTGAGACAAGCATGTGATACTGGCAGAATCAAACAGGTACATGGATCATACTGCATCTATGAATTTCAATTTTCTAATAAATGTTGGGCTGGCATGCATCGATACCAAACTGCTGTGCTGACTCCATCTGTTTCTTCACGCTCCCAAACCAGACAGAGTTTCACTACAAGACCCATTCTAGCGCTATTTATTTTTCTCTTCAACCATCACTTTAGAGGAAAGTGCATACTGTAACATAAACACAATCCAAAACCCATGATTTCTGACATCTTATATTCACTCATGTTCTGTAAATTAAGAATGGATTTAAAAAGAAATTCATATGGAACACATATTTTTATGTAAATGTTTGCTTTGACCATTGAAGATCTAGAGCAACCTAGGATAAATTCAGGAACACACTTTTTCGTCCACTGTAGAAAACACTGATCATTGAACATTAAATTAGACAACATTTTTTATACTAAGCAAGCAAAAGACAATGTGGAGTGTTCCCATAACCCATGCAATAAGAGCTAAGTCACTTATTCAATTCCAAGTCTCCCGCAAGACATTTTCTGCTCAAACTAATCTCCTGTAGGGAAATCATACAAGAAAAACGTAAGCAGGAGAAAACCTAAAAGTATCTGAACTTTGCATACTCCTAAAACTTGGAAATGCACAACAGAATGTCTATTTTTATCGCCTGAGGATTTTTATCAAAAATACACCATTCCTTTATTACATGATACTTTCAAATCTTTTTTCAAATCAAAAGTAGATTTTGCCAATTTGACCTACTCTGGTCGGCCAAAAATAGAATGGAATAAGCACCAACATATTCAAAATGCACTATCCATGGACATCGTTAATCTTAAGAAGATTGCCCACCTTCTCATAAATTGTGCCTGCTACACTGGCATTCAGTTTGGATCAGAATTCTATTGAATTCAGATTCGTCAACCATTAGATTATCAAAGACACAGGGGCACTTTTCCTGCTGATGAAATTCTCTAAATATAACACAAATCAAAATGTATGCTGTGTTTCAGAGGTTCAAATACCTAAAATGTAGAGGGACAGCCGTTGGTGTACGAGGTGGGCTTTTATGGGACCTGTTGAATTGAGGGGGCATCCCATGGGTAGTGCATGGGTGAGCCCATGCTACTACCCGTGGTTTTTGCTGCAAAGCCCAATTTACAAACAATGGCAGACAGGCCTTTGCACCAAAAAATAACACCTTGTCGGAATGGACATTAAGGGACCGATTCTGGTGCGGTTTGGAAAGCTTCCCGACCAAATAGGTTTGGGAATGGTTTCCGACCTAATCGGATCTGGAGAGTCCAACTGACGAAGTACGATGCATCCAGATGCTTCCAGATACAATTTGGTTGGACTCCCATTAACTTTAATGGGAGCCTTTGTTCCAACCAAATGCATAGGCTCCGATTGAGGAAAAGGATGGCTGTGGAAAATAGGGCTCCCAAAGTCTGATTCCGACTGACGATTCAAGTCGGATGGCATGATTCAGAAAGGCTGTATAAATCCAGCATCGTACTCGGTCGAACGGAAAAACGGCTCATAGAGAAGCACAATACTGCACCATACGGCTCAGTCATTCCAAATGCTATCGGTTTGGGATTGGGAAATTCCTAATGCCTAACTCGCATCATACTCAGTTAGTCAGAAACCTTTCCGAGTCGGTCAGAAAGACATATTCCCGATCACATTTGGATGGAGCAAATACCATTAGGAGACCTTCCTAAGCGCATCAGAATCAGGCCCTAGGTTGGAGGAATCTTTCAATATTCACTAACTTTTTAAACATTGCATGTGTGCTGCCCTGTACAGCAAAGTAACCTACCATTAAAAAAATCTTAGGCTAGCCAGTTTGCACACACCTTTATGATATGCGCAAAACTGCATGGCTCTAGGTGGCACTGGGTAAGATAGCAGCACTGCCGCATCTTAGTAGGTATTGCTCTGGAATGCTCTCTCTATCAGCACATCACAGCAACTTGGGTTGCTGCACTGCATTACACTAGAAATTAATTAACATGCCCCATCATTTTCAGAAGACCTTGGTGTCTGACATAGCTTTACTACTGGATTTAGTTGTGAGCAGCATTAATGGCCAATTACTCCCTATTTCCATAGTGCCAAATAATCTTTTTAAGAAGAATGTTGTGCTGTAGAAGTATCCATGCCTACAGACTTAAGTAGAATAGACAAAATAGGCAAATTCCACCTACATATCAACATTTGCACAAGAAACTGAGTTGTGTAAACTGGTCCTCCAAGAAAAGTTTCCATTTCACCATTTTAGGGGTGTTTTATCAACACATGGTTTGTGAAGAAATGAGCATTCTAAAACCATGTAAACCATTGATAAACGTTGTACTATTCACACGATTTTGCAAACCAGATCAATTTTGTTGCTGCAAAACAATAGCAAAACCCCCAGAGCAGAACTGTACATAGTGTACAATTCCACCCTGGTGAAATGTATCCCTAGTCAAGACTGCAATGCAGTTTTTTCCCAAAGTGAATTCACCCCCCATTTAAATCTTGTCCAGTGTTCTAGTACTAAGGAAATGTGGGTGTGGCCAGGCCACAGCAGCCCACATATAATTATGTTAATTGTAATTCCACACAAGAAATCCATTCTTTATATCTGGTAATTGGAGCCTTAATTTGTGGTAAAATCATTTTGTTCTGTTTACTTGCATAGGTAACAAAAAGAGTTCATATGTAGATTGCTCTATATATTTAGGTATTTTTCATGGACAAGGTTTTTTTTATTTCTACCAGTAAAAATATTTATATGTAAAAAGGTATACTGTATATGTTTAGCAACCCTTCCACGACTTATTTTCTCACTTTTGACCTGTGGCAAAAAGCGTTTCATCATTAGGAATGGGCAAAATGCATGTGCTTCTGTCCATATTACAGAAGTAGAAAATGGGTGAAATGTTTCTGCCTTCATCAAAGCACGAATTAAAGGTTTCTGTAATATGGCCCTGGAGGCTTTGTGCGACAGACCAGGGAGTCTGATAGGCTAACAGTGCTGAAACATTACATTCTAAGCCCCACGCAAAGAGTTCCTTTTTTATTGGATGATGCTGTGAGTAAGTGTCTTTCGGTGCAAAGAGCAGGTTGAGTATAACAGACAGTCGTTGCAGAAACCTGAAGACCTGGTTGTTGCTGGAGCTTCGTCTTGACTGTAGTCATGGGCTGTCATTGCTTCAGCACAAAGTGTGGGTCTGACATTGCTGGTTGACACAGGAGGTCATTGTCACTGCAAAGAGCAGGTTTCACTGTCTCACATTCCTAGTTCAAGCAGGTGGTCATTTTCGGTGTGAAGAGCAGGTTTCACAGCACCTTTATGTTGGCGGTCATTGCTGGCAGCAGAGTCTTGGCCTGAATTGCTGTGGTGGCCACCACATAAATAAAGTGGTGAGGCAGGGGTGGAGGGGCGCGGGGGAAGCACAGGAGAGGGAGCACATAGGGGAGGGAGTTTAATAATAATAAAAAATTAAAACTTAGTTGCTGCTGGCTGCCTTCCGCATCGTGCCTCTGTGCTGTTGTTCCTGGTCCCAGCAGACACTGACCACGCCACAGACTCCCTGTCTAATCCCCAAGCTGCTCTCTTGCTAGGAGAGCAGTGCAGGTATTGGTATGAGCTGGCTGGAAAGATGCACAGCTCAAGTCAGGGTGTCTGTTGGGTTTCTGGCCGGCCAAGCACACATGCTTGCTTACATATTGCACATGGCACTCCTCTTCTCCCCTCTCATGCCCAGGTCCCACCCCTTCCTGCACATGCTGGCTGAGCCAGTTGCTTAAAAAAAAATTACAATGAAATACTGTTTATTTTTTAGCTGCTGGCTCTGACCAGTGGAGCGACGCTCCTCCGCCATTGCGGAGGAGCTGCCCGTGCCGAACTGACCCTGTTCTCGGTGCGAGGAACCCAAACTTCATGATTTTCACCTTTTCTTTAGGAGGTGTACACTCTGATACCAGCTAAGGGTCCAGGGCCTGTGGAGGCACCTCTTGGTAGATAAGGACTCACTCAAGCAGAGGTCAGCTGGGCTCAGGCAGGTCCAGTTGCATGTCCAGGCATTTCCAGTTGCAGCAGGTCAGCTGGGCTCAGGCAGGTCCAGTTGCATGTCCAGGCATTTCCAGTTGCAGCAGGTCAGCTGGGCAGTTGCAAGGAAGCCTCAGAAGCTTGTTGTGCTCCTGCAGCTCACAGAGGAGGTCAGCCAACTGAAGCTTGGAGTCACTCTGGCTAGCCTGGCATGAAGGCAAGCAGGTCCAATCCTTCTTCTCAGACAGCAAGGCAGTCCTCTGGCAGCATGGCAGTCCTTCTTTTATAGCCTCCGCAGGGCCAGGAGTGTTATGATGAGTGGTTCTGGATGTCCAATATGTATACCTGGGCCAGCCCATCTGGACTGGAAAATTCTTCCCCTGTCAAGGCTTCAACTTGTCTGTGGTGACGAAAAGCAGGGCAGGGCTAATGTAAGGTTCCTTTGTGTATTGAGATGGCAAAGCCCTATGAAGTGTAAGTGGGGCTGAGTACATCCCATCCCCAGTCATCCTACCAGGATAGCCCATCATGTCATTTCCTAAGCCCCCTTTGTGTTACTGTCTGAAAGCAATACACAAACTCCCAAAAACTGAGCCTTCACTGACTTGTGACCCAAGACACTGGCAGGAGGCACCGTTGGTTGGGACAAAAAAATGCCAACTTTCAAATCGTCTCATTTTCAGAATTGTAATTTAAAATCGAACTTCAGCATGAAAGAGGAGTTTAAATTGCAATTCATTTTAGTGGAAACAGCAAATCTGCATCCCAATCTAAAGTCAGTACATATTAAATGTAATAATAATATAACCCAGTGTTAGTTAATGGGAGAGATAGGCCTTACTACAGTTAAAAAAAACTTTAGGAGTTTCTTACTGTCAGAACATGTAAAACTTAAGTACACATTTCCTACTTTTTATATACAATGCACCCTGCCCTATGAGCATTTAGGAGGCTATCTTAGGGTTGACTTATAGGTATTAAAAAGAAAGGCTTAGGCCTGGCAAAACGTTGGTTTTGGCATGTTGAAATAGCTGTTTAAACCTGCTCTACAGTCTGCAGTGGAAGGCCTGAAACATGTTTTACAATGCTACTTTAGTAGGTGGCACAATCAGGGCTGTAGGCCCACTAGTAGCATTTAATGTACCAGCCCTGGGTACATGTAGTACCTTTTACTAGGGACCTACAAGTAAATTAAATGTACTAATGGGGTCGGTGCCAATTGTACCATATTTTAGGGAAAGAGCACAGGCACCTTATCAATGTTTAGCAGGAAAAAAAAGTGCAGAGTCCAAATGGCAAAACGAAAAATGGTTCAGCAACAGAAGGCAAAAACCTGGGAGTCACCCTGCAAAAATGGCCAGATCCAGCAGATTCTTTAGTATTTGTGTTTATATGCATGCCTCGTTTGATTCGTCTCTGTGAACATGTAGGCTAGTGAGCTTTATCAAGGCTATTTAATATATTCATGTTTGTGTACACATATTTTTTTCACAAGGAGCTGTTTCTGGGATTGTTTTCACACAAGTTTGTCTGGCCACGGAAGGTGTGTAGTACAGTTACCCTACCTTATTTTATTTATTTATTTATTTTATTTGCGGGTTTGTATAGCGCTTGATTCAACTCCCGGAGGAGTATCTCTGCGCTTTGGCAGCCATAACGGTAAGATGTATAGAAGTTTAACTAGATTGGATGATTAGAGTTGGAACAGATGGGTTTTAAGTTGTTTCCTAAATTGTAGGTGTTCTGAGCATTGTCTGAGGGCTCTAGGGAGACTGTTCCAAAGAGAGGGTCCAGCCACAGACAGTGCCTTACCACCGTGTCTAGCCTTCTTAGTTTGAGGGACACATAGCAAATCCTGGTCACTGGACCTGAGGGAGCGTGTAGGAACGAAGGGGATGAATTTGTTTTTTAGGGATTCGGGTCCTGAACCGTTAAGGCATTTATGAATAATGCAGCAAGTTTTGAATTTGGTTCTCTGTTTTATGGGTAACCAAAGAAGTTTTGCCAATAGAGGTTTGGAAGGGGTTCGGGTAGAGGCGTTAAGGAATAATCGAGCTGCAGTGTTTTGAACCACTTGGAGTTTTGCTAGAACTCCTTCATTAGCGGTCAGAAACAGGCCATTGCAGTAGTCTATGCGACTTAAAACAAGAGCCTGCACCAGAGTTTTTCTGACTGAGTCGGGAAGCGGAGGGAAAACATTCCGTAAGAGCCCAATTACGTGGAAGCATGAACCCACAACGTAGTTGCTATGCTGCTTTAATGAGAGTTCCTGATCTAGTCTGACTCCTAGATTTTTTACAACCTGCTTTGGGTCCGGGACTGGACCAAGATCTTGTGGCCACCAGTCCGGAGTCCATAGCAGTTTTGCTTCTCCAAACAACATGACTTCGGTCTTACCGACATTGCATTGAAGATAGTTGGTGGACATCCAATGCCCCACAGCCTTCATACCCTGGGAAAAGGAGTTCTTGACCTCAGGGGTGAGATGTTTGAAAGGGAAGAGGAGCTGGGTATTGTCGGCGTAGGACACCGGAATAAAGCCATATGTTCTCATGATGCTGGCCAGGGGTGCCACATAGATATTAAAGAGGCGGGTCGACGCTGCTGCGACTTCATCAGATTTTAATCCAACAAATGAGAAACAGAAAGGCAAAAGAAAGAAGAGGACAATGATAGAAAAACACTGACAAAGGGAGAAAGTGTGGTTGAAAAAGAACCTGCAAGTGTGACATATGGATATTGAAAGTGAAGAATGGCCAAACAGAGAGGCACGAGGTGGAATGAAGTCCAAGAATCCCTGGTGTTGGCAACTCAAGCCATTTGCAGCTCTATCGGCGGGCTCCTTAGAGGAAGGTTTGGCTCCTGCGACACTGTTATTTTTTCAAATGAAGCATGGAACTGGTCACAGTCAGTACTTTAAATGGGCCGGTACTGTCCGGTACTGAGTACCAGCACTTTTTTATTTTGCGAGGGAGAGTACTCGAAAGAAATGTAATACTTTTAATTGGAGAGTACCAGCACTTCTCAGACACAAGCAGGTACTCTGGTACAGAGTACCTGCACTTCTATCTTTCCAATTCAAGCACTGGTCACAGTACCTTAACTTCAGACGTGGCTCTTCACCAGGCCTTCCCCTGCTAATGCTGTGCTGCCTACCTGCTGCCGCTACCGCATCTGAAGATCTGACGTGGCGCCCACGACATACGTACACATGAAACAAGTAGATGTACTCTGGTCGCAGGTGTGATGGGCGGATCTCAAAATCCGCGATGACAGAGGCTACGACAGCTCTTTCAGACATCCTTCTCCTGTCCGCCTCTTGCTTCAAAGCCTCGATCTCTGATTAATTTGCTGTGAAATTTGTGGAAGTAATGAGCTGCCTCGCGCGACAAGGTGCCATGTGTTCAGTCAACCTCATCCTACATGCTGTCATCTGGCCCTCGCCAGCAGGTGCCTTTGATTCCATTGTGGAGGAGCCTTGAGTTAGCGGTGACAGCTAATTCTGTCGCCGTCGTCTGGGTCGCCTGCTCGCTGGTCCCTGAAAGACCTTTATCTTCTGAGGATGGCGTGAATTTTCCCCTTTTCTGGGTCACTTCAACGCTGAGGCGAAAATAAATCTATCAAAAGCATTATTACTCACTGAGTGAACACATGCCTCTCTTCTCTGTAGTGAGAATGTGTCATTGTTTAACAAGGACCGGCTGGTAAATTCACTCAAAGATTTGTGAGCAATCCCGTTCCTCGAGCACTTCCGTGTTATCTCTTTGCTTAAAAAGGCCCGCACCGGAATTAAAAAATATGTAATATTTAGAGGCTGCTTTATGACAGCCTGTTATTGATTATTTTCTTTAACTTGTCGGTAGCTAAGAGAACTTAAGCAAAGGGGAATGAAGTTGCTTGGCCAAGATCACAAGCTTATTTTAAAGGGTGCGGCTGGCTTAAACCAACATGTCAGATGCACAACCAGTTGATTTGCCCACTCGAACATTTTAATTTTATTATGATTGCATTTATGTAGAGCTTAATGCTCCCGAGGAAGCATTGAAGCGCTTTACCTCCTTTAAAACTTCAAATCACAACTTTCTATGAAAAGTTATGAGCAGAGTGAATGTTAAAGGTAATGCGGCCAAGTGGCAGGTAACTTTCAAAGTCAATTTCAGTTGCAAATACAATTACAAAAAACTTCTGAACTGTCTGAACTTCTGAAGAAACATATACTCTTTAACCGGTTGTACAAGGGACCCACCTACAAAGTTGAGATATTACGTTTGAGTGCTGAACTACTGACGTTGTCCGCTTGGAGAACACATCACATGAATGAAAACCAAACACATATTCACATGAATGAAAACCAAATATATGGGCCTCATTTATGAGGCTGTTCATCACTTTTATGCCGCAGGTGCGTCACTTTTTGTGACGCACCAGTAGCGTAAAAAATGCACCTTGTTGCCCCATATTTACAAAGTGACGCATCTAGGTAGATGCGTAACTTTGTAAACCCCTGCGCCACATTGTACCTGCGCCAGGTATAATGTATGCAAGGGGGGCATATTGACGCAAGAAAGGGACGTAGAAGTGACGCAGTGAAATCTATAAGATTTTACAGCGTCACTTTTAGGACGCTGTTGCGTCAAAAATTTGCACCTGCCTCACAGCAGGCGTAGGACTGACGCAGGCCCTCTTACATGAGGCTTGCCCCATGTGAAAGGATGCATTGCTGGAGTTGTGTCACTTTTGTGACACACTCCACCAATGCGTCACTTTTGCGCTTACAGATACGTCAGAAATACTGACGTATCTGTAACTCCTTGCGACATGATGCGTCATACATTAAATATGACACATCAGGAATGTCGCAAGGAGTGCACACTGAGAAGTGACGCATCACTGCTTTCAGGCAGCGATGCGTCATTTCTCATAAATGAGGCCCATATGTATTTATGTGATCATTAGCAGGGAAATCCCAGTAGGTCCCTGGGAACCTTTTTAGAGAGCACTCACAATGCTAAAAATGAAGTAACGCATGTGAGGAACTGGGTATTACAGGTATGTATTCTGTGTGACTAATGTATGAAAAATATGAAAGAGGGGCACCAGATGTTAAAGTATCCCTCTGAATTAACCCAAAACTCATGCACACAATTGTGAATTTGTTTTAACATTATTCTCTTGATAATAATACTTTAAGATTTGTCATGTGTAACTATTAGGGTGTACATCGAAAGTATGACTTATTTGCTTGTAGAAGGGTGCACATAATGTAACCTGTGTATTGTTAATTTAGCTTAACTGTAGGCCTGAAATGTGTTTCCAATGTATTTTTTAGATTAGCATTTAAATTCGCATTTTGTTTGCACCGTTGAATGGTGTATGAGTTCTTGTTGCAGAAGGAGATGGGACATAAGACGTACGAAATACCTCAACGTGTGAACATGGAGGAGGAGAAAGGAAGCTGGAGGATGCTGGAATAGTGAAAAAAAACTAATAGAACTGTGGGAGATGCCTTAATCCAGCGATTGTTTATGTTGCAACGTAGTTCGAGACAGCTGACACTTTTGCTTTAGGATGCCTTGAGGTTCAGACTTCATCTTTGGCTGCTGTGGCTTCATGCTACATGCCCCAATATGGAGTTACTTCTTTGGAATGCTCTGATAGCTGACACATTTTCCCCTTCATTCAGCAACTTGCCTTAGACAAGGACCCCCTCTTTAGTGTAGTACAGGGACAGTTGGGGGTTTTAGAGCTTTTTCTAAATAGAGTTTCGAAGCAATCAAACGCACATTTTTCTCTCCTATTTACCTATGTGGCCGTGATCAAATTAGATGTTTTATTTTTATTATATAGGGTGAATCGGTTCTGTAGATTTGGCTTCATTCTATTTACTCTGTATTTTTATAACCTTATGCTTAGATTGGTGTATAATAATCGGTTTCAGAGTTTGCAATAAACAAAATCATCTGAGTTTAGTTGTCGACCTGAGTCCTTATATATAAGAGCTTGGTTACTCTGGAATTTGGACACTGTGGAATGGAGAACTTCTCTTTATCTCTCATGCTGCACAACAGGAACCATTGACCATGTTTTAAGGAGACGGGTTCCAGCTTTTCCCCTGCATGCTGTCATCTGGCTGTCGCAAGCAGGTGCCTTTGATCCACTGTGAAGGAGCCTTGAGTTAGCGGTGACAGCTAATTCTGTCGCTTTTGTCAGGGTCGCCTGCTCGCTGGTCCCAAAAGACCTTTATCTTCTACGGATGCCATGAATGTTCCCCTTTTCTGGGTCACTTCAGCGCTGAGGTAAAAATAAATCTATCAAAAGCATTATTACTCACTGAGTGGACACATGCCTCTCTTCTCTGTAGTGAGAGTGAGTCACTGTTTGACAAGGACCAGCTGATAAATTCACACAAAGGATATTTGCAAGCAATCTTGTTCCTCAAGGACTTCCATGTTTCTTCTTTGCTTAAAATACCCGCACCAGAATTAAAAATATGTAATATTTACAGGTTGCTTTATGACAGACTGTTATTGATTATTTACTTTAACTTGTTCAAAGCTAAGAGAACTGAAGCAAAGGGGAATTACATTGCTTGGCCAAGATCTCAAGATTATTTCAAAGGGTGCGACGGGCTTAAATCAACACTCCCAGATGCATAACTAGTTTCTTTGCCCACCAGAACATTGTAATTTTTTATTATATTGCATTTATGTAGTGCTTGATACTCCTGACAAAGCATTCAAATCACAACTTTTTCTGAAAAGCTATTAACAGAGTGAATGTTAAAGGTAATGCGACCTAAAGGCAGGTCACTTTCATGACCGTTTGCAGCTGCAATTATAATTACAAAAAATACAGGCGTTAGTGTATGGATGTCAGCAGCAGGTTGGACTACGGAAAAGCCCTCTACGCAGGAGCCTCGGCCGAACTCCTGAGACAGCTCCAACGCATACAGAACGCCTCTGCACACCTGATCCTCGACATCCCTCGCCGCAGCCACATCACACCCCACCTGAGAGACCTGCACTGGCTCCCGGTCAATAAGAGGATAATCTTCAAGCTCCACACCCACGCACACAAGGCACTCCACAACACCGGACCAATGTACCTCAACAGATGACTCAGCTTCTACACCCCCACCCGCCAGCTCCGCTCCGCCGACCTCGCCCTCGCCAAAGTCCCCCGCTTCCAAAGAGTGACCTCCGGCAGCAGATCGTTCTCCCACCTCGTCGCCAAGACCTGGAACACCCTCCCCATCCACCTACGGCAGACCCAAGACCTGCTAACCTTAAGAAAACTCCTCAAGACCTGGCTTTTTGAGCAGTAGCAGAATTCCCCACCCCAGCGCCTTGAGACCTTCATGGGTGAGTAGTGCGCTTTACAAATGATATGATTGATTGATTGATTGATGTCTGAAGAAACATATACTCTTTAACCAGTTGTATAAGGGACCCACGGACAAAGTTGAGTCATTTTGTTTGCATGCTGAACCACTACGCTTGGAGAACACATCACATGAATAAAAACCAAACACATATTTGTGTGCACAATAGCAGAGAAATTCCAGTTGGTCCCAGGGAACATTTTTAGAGAACATTCACAATGCTAAAAATGAAGTAACGCATGTGAGGAACTGGGCTCTTATTGCAATCCCCCCCACTTTTTGCGTGCTTTTTGATGTAACTTTGAATAAGGGGTACAGGGTCCCTGCTAACCAGGTTTCCAGTACCAGTGTTCCTTCCCTATAACTACACCACACGTGGTACTACAGCAACCCCACTAAGTCCCTAGTTAATGGTACCCCAGGTACCTAGAGCATTGGGACTGAAGAGGGTCCACTAGGGCTGCAGCACAAATTGTGCCACCCTAGAGACCCCTCAACAAGATCATGCAAAATGTGATTGCAGGCTGAATGTCTTGTTGCGGGAAAAACTAAAGAGTTGACATGCCACACATTCCTGTTTCGAGTCAAGTCAAGTCAGAATTTATATAGCGCACTACATACCCAGAGGGTCTCAAGGCGCTTGAGGAAGGGGGGGAGGTTTACTTATCGAATATCCAGGTTTTAAGCTGTTTTCTGAAGGCTAGGTGGTTTTGAGTAAGGCGGAGTTGGATGGGAAGGGAGTTCCAGGTTTTGGCCGCTAAGTAGGAGAAGGATCTTCCCCCCATGGTGGCTTTGTGGATGCGCGGAACAGCGGCGAGGGCTTGGTTGGACGAACGCAGCTGGCGGGTGGGGGTGTAAAAGGAAAGGCGCGTGTTGAGACAATCAGGTCCAAGTTCGTATAGGGCTTTGTGTGCGTGGGTGAGGAGACGGAACGTTATCCTCTTGTTTCACGGGGAGCCAGTGAAGGTCTTTCAGGTGAACGGAAATGTGGTCTGTGCGGGGGATGTCTAGTATGAGTCTGGCTGAAGCATTTTGGATGCGTTGGAGTTTTTCTGCAGTTTTGCGGTGGTACCGGCGTAAAGGGTGTTTCCGTAGTCCAGACGGCTTGTAACCAGTGCGTGGGTGACCGTTTTTCTTGTTTCGGTGGGGATCCAGCGAAATGTCTTTTTTGACCATGCGTAGGATGTTGAAGCATGATGATGAGACGGCGTTGACTTGTCTGGTCATCGAGAGTGAGGAGTTCAGGATGATGCCCAGGTTCTGTGCGTGGTCCGTCGGTATGGGGGCTTTTCCTAGGTCCGTTGGCCACCAAGAGTCGTCCCAGGCGGAAGGGGATGCACCTAAGATGAGGACCTCCGTTTTGTCCGAGTTCAGTTTCAGACGGCTGTGCTTCATCCACTCGGCTACTTCTTTCATCCCTTCATGTATGTTGGTTTTGGCGGTGATTGGGTCTTTGGTGAGTGAGAGGATCAGCTGAGTGTCATCAGCGTAGGAGATGATGTTGAGGTTGTGTTGACGTGCGATGGTTGCGAGGGGGCTCATGTAGACGTTGAAGAGGGTGGGGCTGAGTGATGATCCTTGCGGGACGCCGCAGATGACTTCGGTGGCCTCTGACTTAAAAGGGGGGAGGCGGACTCTCTGAGTTCTTCCAGCGAGTAACGAGATGATCCAGTCCAATGCTTTTCCTTGAATTCCGATGTTTCTGAGGCGTTGTATCAGGGTGCTATGGCAGACTGTGTCGAAGGCTGCAGAGAGGTCAAGGAGGATGAGGGCGACTGTGTCTCCGTTGTCCAGTAGTGTTCGAATGTGGTCTGTTGCTGTGATGAGGGCGGTCTCGGTGCTGTGTTTGGCTCGGAAGCCAGACTGTGAGGAGTGGAGTGATTTGTTGGTTTCGAGGAAGGCGGCGAGCTGATTGTTGATGGCTTTCTCAATGACTTTGGCAGGGAATGGGAGGAGCGAGATGGGGCGGTAGTTTTTGAGTTCGATGGGGTCAGCTGTGGGTTTCTTCAGAAGGGCGCTGAGTTCGGCGTGTTTCCAGCTTTCTGGGAATGTGGCGGAGTTGAGGGAGCAGTTGATGACGTCTTGGAGATGGGGTGCGATGATGGAGTCTGCTTTGTTGAAGAAGTGATGGGGGCATGGGTCTGTAGGGGATCCTGAGTGGATGGAGTTCATCAGGCGAATGGTGTCTTCTGTGGTGATTGGGTTCCAGTCGAAAAGGTTATTCGGAGGAGGTACAGGTTCGGAGGTGAGTGGGGTGGACTGGTTTACGGGTTGGTTGGTAAAGCTGTTATGAATGTCGGCGAATTTGTCATGGAAGAATGAGGCGAGGGAGTCGCAGAGGACTTGAGAGGGGGTGATGTCGTTTGAGCTGGCGGTGGGGTTGGTGAATTCTTTGATGATGTTGAAAAGTTCCTTGCTGTTGTGGGTGTTGTTGTCTAGTCGGTCTTTGAGTGCTGATTTCTTGGCTGTCCGGATTAGTTGGTGGTGTTTGCGGGTGGCGTTTTTGAAGGCGGCTTGGGTGATAGTGTTTGGGTCTTTTTTCCAAGTTTTCTCAAGGGAAAGACAGAGCTTCTTGGATTTCTTAAGGTCATCGTTGAACCAGGGGGCGTTCTTGCTTCCTTGATTGATTTGATGTTTTTTCAAGGGTGCTAGTTTGTCGGCGGTTTGGGTTAACCATTGTGTGAGGTTGATGGCGGCTTGGTTAGGGTTCGTTGAATAGGCAGGGGGTTTTTGAAGAAGCGATGTGGAGATCTGGTCGATGGTGATTTTGTTCCAATTTCTTCGCAGAGTTGGTTGAGGGTGGTTGTGGATCGTGGTCTTATTGTAAGTGAAGTGGATGCAACTGTGGTCCGTCCAGTGGAGGGGTGTGGTGTGAGTGAAGGAGATATGCTTGCTGGAAGTGAAGATAGGGTCGAGTGTGTGTCCTGCATAGTGTGTGGGGGTGTTAACAAGTTGTTTGAGTCCGAGATTGGCGAGATTGTCCAGAAGGGTGGTAGTGTTACTGTTGTTGCTCTTTTCCAGATGGAAATTGAGGTCTCCCAGTAGAATGTATTCTTCCGAGGGGAGGGCGTGTGGGGTGATGAAGTCAGTGATGTCTTCGCTGAATTTTGTACCGGGTCCTGGTGGCCTGTAGAGGAGGGTGCCTCTGAGTGTGGTCTTGGGGTCGGTGTGGATCTGGAAGTGAAGGTGTTCAGCGATAGCGAGGTTGTCTTCTGAGCTGGTTGAGACGCGGATGGTGTTCTTGTGGACGATGGCGATGCCTCCTCCTGTTTGGATGGTGCGGTCCTTACGGATGATCTTGTAGCCGTCCGGGATGGCTATGGTGATGTCTGGAGCTGAAGAGGCATTCATCCAGGTTTCTGTTAGGAAGGCGATGTCCGGAGAAATGGTGTCGAGTAGATTCCAAAGGTCGATGGCGTGTTTGTGAACCAAGAGGGTGTTGAGAAGGATGCATTTAAGGTGGTTGGTGTTGGATCTCTGTTTGGTGTTTGTGGGTTTGGTGTGGGTCTTGATGCAGGTGAATTTGCAGGAGTGGCAGGTGAAGGGTCCATGGGTGTGTCCTGGTGCTGCTTGGGCGCAGTTAGGGAGTCGGCCGGGGTTAAGTGCTAAGAGGGTGGAGGCGTCGTATGTAATGCGGGAGGGGTGGGTGATGCGGGGAACAGGGGGTCAGGTGCTGGGCGCGGTCCTGGCGCGGACGGGCATAGACGGGCTTACCTTTGGCGCACCTTTGGCGCGCACCCGCTGCGCGTGGACGCTGCACGTCAATTGTTCTGCCATATGTAGATATTGGGGGGGCGGGGTGAGGGAGGGTCAGCTGGGAGGCGGGAGCAGGGTGGAGCTGCAGGCTGGGACGGCACAACAACAACAAGATGGCAGCAAAATCGAAACCTAAGGCAACGAGGTTGGGGTGGGCAGAGGCGCCGGCACAGATTGGCAGATAACAGCTGATGAATTAAAACGACCAGCAAGTTATGCAGATAGCGTAACGCTGAGGTTAGTCTAAATTAAAATTACAAGTGGCCGATTATACAATACAAGCGCAGGCACAATTAAATATCGTAATGCTAAGGTTTGGCTGCTAAATAAAGATCACAAGTGAAACGATTTTACAGTTCGAGCGCATGCACAAGCAACGATACCAGCAGGGAGCCTTTTGAAAAGCAATGGAGCGATGGAGCGTGGGGGAGCGACCGCTGCAGATGGAGGCAGGACGGTCTGTTTGCCATGCCCCCATTCACTGCACTGCATGAGGTATAAGTAAGTCACTGCTACTGCAGGCCTTATAGACCTAAGGAAGGGTGCACTTTATCCCATGAGTATACATATCTGCATGAGCAGATATGACCCTACAATATCTGAGACATTCTTGGATATTGTAAGTGCACAGGTAAGCCATAGAGATTGCATGGGCTGGATACTTGTCATTACAGGTTTCCTAGCTCCATGATGGTTTCACTGTACCCCAAGATGTTTGGTACCAAATGCTTTGTCTTAATAAATCTTCTCTGATTATAGTGTTGTATTTATTAATAAATGCACACAGGAGACCCTTTAGAGGGTCTTCTGAAAACTTACTGAGCACTGGTGTGGTGAATGACTAGTCTTAGCCAGCATGCCACTACCAGAAATGTTTCTGACCTCATGGGATGAGGTCCTGCACTCTCAGAGGCCAGGAACAAAGCCGGCTCTGAGCGGAGGTGCTCACACCTCCCGAGGACAGGATGGCCTTACAAGATGGGAAGATTCAAATGGGATACTGCTTTTGAAATTCAACCCTGGCAGACCCAGATAGTGGAAGATGCCAACCCCCCTTTACTGCTTCACATTTAGTGGGAAGACAGGTGGGAACATTTGGTAACTTAGGAGGTGGGCCCACATTCAGCCAGCACCATCTTTAAAGAAGGGCAGGGGATAGCCCACTTTTCATTGCCCTCCATCTTAGCTTAAGGCGAAAGTAGTCAATTAGTGTCAGGCTAGTGCCCCTTTCCACAGGAAGTGGTCACTTAAGGGTATAGACACCCTAAAGGTAGCTCACCCTTTGGATACTACCTATCACCCCCTTTAAGGCCCCTACATGTAGTATTTAGGTGGCATCCTTGGACCCTGATTCAGATTCAACTGACACTGAAAAGGAAAGGACAAAGAAGACCTGCTGACCTGATGACTGAAGCCCTGCTGCAGAAAATTGGCACCAAATCCAGCCTGCTACATTAAGGACTCAACAACAATGGTGTGCTGTCTTGTCCTACACCTCTAAGGGTCTTCAAGAAATCTGGTGCTCCTCCAGCCTTCTGCATATTACCAAAGAACTCCCTTGGAGTGGAGGTACCACTCCGCTGCAGCCTGCAGGCACCGAACCACAGACTATGGTTTTATCGGCTTGCTGTTTCACAGTTACTCCGACGCAACACTCAAACCAAAAGTTATACACATGCTTCTGTGGTTATATGAGTCTCCCCACCAAGAGTGGAGACACCAGGACCTATCGGAGCCATGCTGCACCAATACCAGGGGTACAAGACCTTCAACAGCATTCACCAAGACAAAGAGTCTAATCCGGACTCCAACTGCCCAGGAAGCAGGCACCAATCGAAGGATGCCAAAATCCCAGAGACCCACTTTGTGACTGGCCCAGCTGTCCCTTAATTGCCTCTCCAATCTGCCTTCTACTGCCATCGAGGACATCTTGAAGCCCGTTGCCCAGCTGACCTATCTGCTCTGACCCAGCCCACCCGTCCTGAGTACCAATGAACCTGCTGTGCTCCCATGATCTTGAGGCCCTTTCATCCTGATCATTTGAGTGGGCCGCCTCAGACTTACCTGTAAGTCCCCTTGTGTAGTGCTTTTTCAAAGTGGCCCCCTCTCCCCTAGGGCACCAGCTACCAATGATCTCAGTACTGTGCCCCCGGCCGAATTTGGGACACTCCGAGTATCCACTAGTGGAACATTGAACCTGGCCTTTCTACTTACTTAAATCCTGAAGGTGAACCTTGAAATCAAACTGTATAATCTTTTTTCCTATATCTCTCTTTTGACTTCAATTTTGCACAAAAGTAATTCATTTTGCGCATTGTGAAAATTCATATCCTCAAAAGTACTTACTGTAGAACAAAGTTTTTAGTCAGAAAAGGGACATAAAAATCATTGTTATTTTTATAAACTGGTCTCAGATTTATTCTTGAGATTGTGTCTTATGTATTGCCTCTGCGAGTGAAACAAATGCTTAGCACTACCCTCTGATAAGTCGAACTGCTCGCCCACACTACCACAAATAGAGCCTAGCTAGGAATTCTGTACCTATAGTCCATCTGCCTGTTAAGCATGTCCATTGTAGGCATAACTGCATGCAAAGAGGGAGCTATGTTTTCTGGTCCACGGGGCATTTTTTCGGTTTTTTTTCGATTTAACTTTAAAAGCAGGAGTTTGTTTTAGAAACACAACAAATCTGTTGCACTGATGAACAGTGAGTTTCCTCTTTGTCCCCCATGGTCATTCTTTCTGTTCCTTGCTTGGGTCCATCAACTACCAAATTAACTTAATGGCAATAATCCCTACATTTAGGATGGCAAGAAGTAATCCCCAATTTGATCAGGTTAAAGCAATGCTTCTGCTATTGAGAGTTACAAGTATCCTCACCACCATTTCCTGAAGAGTTTTACCCAGGGGATTTGCAGTAATTGCATTCTGGTCCAACCAGAGCCCTAAATAAATGTGTTGTAAAAAAGAATGCAATAATCTCATGTTCATGTGCTATAAAATATTACCTTAGTGTACTTTTACTAACTAATGCAATCTCTTTCCTCAGCGCCTAGCAAATTGTACCTATGTCTGGCATGTAAAGGCTCTCATGTATAGCAACTCAGATGCAAAATTCTTGAATTGCTTGCTAAGCTTTGAAAATGTACCTTTTTGTATCAGTTTGATGGTAGATTGTGTACTATCCCATGATTTCAGTTTTTGGGCTTATGAGGAAAAACAGCCGGTTACTACCGAATACCCAGGCTGTTGGCGCAAGGGCGCCTCTAATTTCCCAAAGCAAATAGTACCAAATAAAGAGACAGGCGCTGGGAGCTGGAACGCAAGAACAGGGTTTATTTCTCATGAGGAGAGCCTGTCATTTCGGACACGCGCACAGAATGTCTTCGGGAGGTGCTCTAACCACATCTCTGAGGCCTGGCCTCTTATACACAGGTTTATTGCTTTATTACAAGTGACACATTCTTGTTAAGACTTTGATGTACAAAAAGACATCCCTGGAATCCCCACTTCTAGCTCGTTCTCACACATATCTACAGAAAGTGATAGCTATTCCACAGCAGGATACTCTGTCGATTCTCGGAACGGGTGTATCTGATCGAGTGCACGGGGGGGCCTTTGATTAGTTGGAGATCCTTTGAATCGGGGCAACTGCTTGCAGGAAAGGGGAGCCAATAAATGGCAGCTGCAGGGCCAGGTGGTGGCTTGGGAGCAGGGCAGGGCAGAGGAAGGGGGTTCATCAAAGGCCGGGGAGGTGTTGGCCGGGGGGTTTTTGCTTCCGAGGTCGGGTCGCGCTGGGGAGGGGTGTTAGGTCGATGCACGAGAGAGCGGGGGTGGTCAGAGAGGGGGGGGTGGGTGTTCGTAGCGCCAGGGAGACGCGCTGGTGACCGGCGAGGGGCAGAGGGGCCATGGCGTTTTCAAAATGGCTGCTGCTTACTAGAGCGTACGGGCCTGAGTGGGGACAAGGTGGCGCCGATTATGTTGACATCGCAAACCAGATTTTAACAGTCCTCCCTTTTCAACATATCTAGCCAGCTTGTCTAGCCGACACCCACCTTCATTTAAATTCTTAACCTCGACATCCTAAATGATTTCAGGCGTTCTCTCTTCACAGTACAGAGTCTTAGGACAGACAGAAATAATCTGACAGAATTGTACATAATTACATGTAGTTGATGTGATAGGCGAGGAGGTAGCGCATACAAAGTTACATCAGCTGCGTCATACGTCAGACCCGGAGATGGGAGGAGGGAAGCTCGCTTGAACACAAACATGATATCATAAAACGTTCTGGCAGAACAAGGGATATTACGTACATTACTTAAGGCCTAGACTTCGTGGGGGTCAAACTAGACAGCATATTCATGTGCACGGCTGATGTTACACAATCGTCATTATGTTGAGTTAATGCTTCTTAACTATCAATGTACAGTTGGAAGTGACCGATGTAATATTTCGAAAACTCGATTGGAAGATAGTCAATACGAAGGTGGCTGGGAGAGGAATTCAACTCAACATGAGTTACAGTCAGAGTGGGAGGGTAATGTTAAAAAAAAGGGAGTTCTTCTTTCCAGTGTCCTATTATAGCGAGCCGACACTGGTAGGCTCTCATTGTTCTTCTTCTTTCGTTGGCACTGTTGAGCACCGGCGGTTGAGCCAAGGTCCAGCCCAAATCCAAGTTTCCACACTGCAGGGGGTGACCATTCTTTACTCTCGGATCACAGTCCTGTTTTGTCCTGTTCCTTAACTAATTTTATCATAGGTACCTTTAGACGGGGTACCCGCATTTTGTTCTTCTTTCATTAAGTCAAGTTCAAATTCCCATATGAGAAAAAAAAGGGGGGGTGTAGGGGCGTGCTTTGGGAGGCCGAGGGAAGAGGGGTGGAGTGGGATCGGATCAAAAGTGGACCAAGGAGAGCAGAGTCTTTTAGCAATGAGCCCCTCAATCGGGCTCGACAGGCTGGGACTTCAGGCACGAGCTGATCGATGAGCAGGGGGTTTCTGAATAGCCCTTTTTTCTATCACTTCCCATGCTGAGAATGGTGCCTCGTCCCGCATCTCTTTGCTCCGTGGCTCCCCCTTGGACGAGGCCATAGATGTTCCACGATCCGCAGCCAGGCTGTGCGTCACGTCCGACCCCTCTCCTCCGATGACCGCATGTTATCTTTGAATAAGTAAAAAAAAAACAAATCTTAGGGAACTGGTAGGGAAGACATTTACATACTTCATTCTCTCTCCCAACCCCAAGTAGTTGGGGAAACGTTTATCGGTCACTCTATGGTGGATGTCTATTAACTCTTACATCGGTGTATGCTACTAACTCATAAATCATTGCTGTGACGCAGGTTTGCGAATGCTCCTGCAAATTTCCATCATCGGGTCTGCTAGGTGTTGATTCCTGTACTTTACAAACGTGGTAGGAAGTCTGACATCTATCAACTACCTGGTCTGTCAAAATTCGAACCGGCTTCTCCGGTAGAGACTCGTCTTTCCAACACAAGCCTTGTTGATTCATATTTTTCTCCAAGGACTGCTAAGTTTATGAAAAAGTGCGAAGTGCTACTGTCATGGGCTCACAAGTATCTGTTCGGGGAGGAACACAAGCTAAACATTTTCCTTGCTGGAGACTATTGTTAACCTTTATCAGTTTTAAGCGATGAATCTTCAAAAACAAGGTCATCAGCTATTTCTTAAAATGTCCAGGGACGGCTAGTACAGAACTGGGACTATTCTGGAGGAACGGGGGTGTTTAGACGTTGTACTTTTGGGCCATAGGCGGGGCGATCTGAGCAATGGAGGTGGGGTTGTTAGAGCCCTAAAACAACAAAAACCACTGACGTATAGTTCCCGTTATAAGGGCCAGATTGGGGGACATCAGTCGTCTTACCTGTCCTTTCTTTCTCAGCCAATTAAGTTCCATCATTTTACAGAAAGGAGAGGTAGTAGTGTGGCAAAATACGGTTGTTTTGTCTCTGTTAATTTGTTCGAACCCTGTTGAGTTTAAGCCAATTATACATATACCGAGGAGGTACAGTGTCGTCATTTATTTAAAAGAGGGCAAGGGAGCCTTCCGTGTGGAAGAAAGAGAGAGAGAGAGAGAGAGAGAGAGAGAGAGAGAGAGAGAGAGAGAGAGAGACGTGCGCATCAAGTAGGCTATTTGGTACACGTACGACATTAAAACGGGAGAGAGAGAGAGAGAGAGAGAGAGAGAGAGAGACGTGTACGATAATAGGCTACTTGGTGCACACACAACATAGAGCAACACGGGTCAGGTTTATGTACAAGAACGCAAGCTAAGGGAAAACATAAATTCAACGTTCACGTACACACAAACACCGAATAGGCTATTTTGGGTAAGGGGACCTTTCTTTTCCTTTCCTTTTTCTATGTGTGCTGCGTATTTTCAGTATTCTCCGTAATTCGTTTTTGTTTTTTTGGGGGGGGTGTTCGGACTTTTCACTCCCCTCCCTTTCTGGGCAATTCTGTTGGAGGCCTTATTTCAAAAAAATACTTACTCCTCTTTTTCTGGTCGGACATTAGTCCAGTCACGCTTATACTCACGGTGGAGCCTTCCAACCTCTGGGCAGGCGGTGATCAAAAAAACCGGGGCAGAGGAGGGGTATCGGTCGGACGTTCAGTGGTACAACTCTTATTTTCTATGTGGTGAATCTAAAACATGCCAATATCCCTAACTTCTGGACTGAGGGAGAGTCGTTTCTTCAGACGAGGAGTTACCATATTCAGGCTTATTTCCCCATCCCCTTGATCGGTAGACCAGCATTTCAGTCATACAAAGACGTTTTCTCCAACGACCCGGGCATATGCAATACATATACATTCATAACATACAATCAGGGCACGTACGCACAGTCACACCATACAATTTTTTTCACGTTCCCAGTGATGGTCTGCACTCCATGCAATATCTCACAGCGCTTGTCAATGTCTTTCCCTACATGGAGCACGGTGCGGTCCATGTCCACTCCATTCTTCAGTCGGAACTCCGATGTAACCTACAGAGGAGAAAAGAAAAGGGGGGGGTGCAGCATTCAGAGCACATCAGCACGCGCAAACACGAAAAAGTTTCTACTTACCACGTACCAGACTAGCTGCAGGAACGTGTGATACAGCAGATCTTGGCTATCCTTTTCGCATTATTTTTCTGAGTAACATATCCTTCCCTTCTTATTATACCAAAAAATGCTTCATTTTGTTTGTCCCTAAATTCGAGTTCCCTCTTCATGTATTTGTTTCTCAATTAGTCGTACTTTATGGGACAAAATACCACACCTTATATTCGGCAGATACCTTAAGCTACAAAGGGTCTGCATTATCTGTCTTCTATTGTTTGGGAATAACAGCCATTAATCAAAAACCTTACCAACCTAGACGATTGTTATGACGCTGATTCCATAATTCCCTCGAAAACCCTTTATTGTAAAAGGTCAGTATACAAATACGGGCCTACAACCGTATAGGCCGGCCACGGTGCAAGAGGCGTCGAGTATCATGAACAACGCTACTTTAGCGCGACAATAAAAATAATCAATAATGAAAAGACCAGCATCAATAAGATTGTTCGCATGCCCAGTTAGTATCCCCCCCACCGTCATGTGCAAAAAGACCGTACACATATCCCTTAACATTAGTGCCAAGTAACCGGAACGTCATAAGGAGTTGTGAGTCCCGCCTACATCGGCGCCATTTTGGGGCGAGGTCGGGCGGGTCCAGGGTACAGTCCAAATGTCTCCAATGACTAGTGGTTGGACCAGAACCCCTTTCGGCAGTTTAAAAATTTCATTAATGCCAACAAAAAAACAGACAGCATGAACTGTGACTCAAAGGTGGGGAAAGCAAAGTCTTCCCTACCGGGTCACGTTGGTGTTCCGCCTGAACTGATCGAGTTGGTAGTCTACTGCGTCTCCTGGTAATTCAAACGCTAGCTGGCGTCAGCATGAGAGCACCACCATCTCGCAGCAATGCCGTGGTCCTTCCGGAGAGCGGGACAACAGGCGTGTCCCTCTGCCGACGCCCTGAATCAGCCTCTCTCGCGGCACCAAATGGGGACAGGGTGGCTGCCGCCCGGGGCAAAGACAAGTCGATGTGGAATGATCGAGCAATAGCGGCGGTTGCCCCCACCAGAAGTCCGCGGGAGTCGAGGGCCAATGACTCCCGTAGAATCTGCAAAGCTGAGGGGACGTCTTCCAGGGTGGGGCCCATGCCCGATCAGGCAAGCTTCCGAGTTCCAAGTTGTCCCAGGGCCATTTTAGTGGACCAGGCCCAAATCCGAAGAGCCGGCCGCCATTTTGAGAGTCCTGTGGCAGCAGCAGTTCTCCACCACAGCCATCGGAGTGGGTCCCCCGACCAACCAACTGCGGGGGCCCACTTGAGTGGGACGTAAACGGCAATCTTGGTGCAACCGTCCGGCAGGTGAGACGCTAATGGCTGTCCTGCTACAGCTGGTCGGCGAGTGAAACGCTATGGGTCGTCCCACTGCAGCTGGTCGGAGAGTGAAACGCTAAGGGTCGTCCCACTGCAGCTGGTCGGAGAGTGAAACGCTAAGGGGCGCCCTCTCAGCTGGTCGGCGAGTGAAACGCTAAGGGGTGCCCTACTGCAGCTGAGGAGCCTCCACCTGGGGAGGCGGGGGAGGCCCGTTCGCGTTGCCTCCCCCCCAGGGCACCCCACGCCGTCTTTTGGCGCGGCATTGTAGGATGGCCAGACCAGTGCAGCAACTTGCTGGACACCACCTCGGTGCCGTCCGGATCTCGGCGCGTTGTGCTGCCTCCGGCCTATTCGCACAACGGTCCGCCACTGATGCCGCCTCAAAGGCCAATGGATTTTGTAGGCTTTTTATAGCCCAAAGCCGACTAAAAGACAGCCCAAAGCAGCCCAATGTTGCTACTCCGGGGAAGGAGGGACAGGGATAGTGTCAAGCGGACGGTGAATGCTTTGGGATGGATGTTGCAGCAGGCTGCCATGTAAATAGTTGTTTAAAAAATGTGTTTTAACGTGTTTACTTTGTTGGAGTGTTGTATATATCTATAAGTTATTAAAGCGTTTTAATCATACTACTTTGTTGGAGTGTTATATGTTTGTAGTGTGGCAACGAGCACAAAGATGTTACTGTATAACCAGAAAAAGACATAGTCCAATTGTGCGTGATCTAGCCCAATCTGGTGACGCCGATAGTGGGTATCAGCAGACTTTCATTTGTATAGGGTTTGTCGTTTATTGGGCGGGGTGGGTGGTAGGGCAGGCATGCTTAGGAAGCGAGGGCGGCGGAGCCGAGCTACCTCGTGGCCATCTCGACTGCGAGCTTGGCTCCTCCCCCTAGTTTCATACTTTTCGCGGAGGGCTATTTCCTAGTGTTTCTTGTTTTAGCAGGGTCAAAAGGATCCTATCAGTGGCCTACTGATTTTGTTCGATTCCTTTGGTTTTGCTATAATTTGCTAGGAAGGTACAGTGGCTAATCCGTATCTTATATATATGTCCTCTTTATTAGGGGTGCCCTCCGGTGGGGCCGGGCGAGCTACCTCTAATAAATGGTCCGGGTAGAACCAATTACCAATCAGTGGGGAGAAGATAGGCATGACAGATTACAAAAGGGGGGACAAAGGTCCGCACTACCTATCTTTTCACTGCTTGCAAAGACTAGACAGAATGTCTCTATTCCACGTTATTTGTAAGCAGAGAATACCTCCAAAGAACCAATATCAAACAACCAGTGTTCGGACAATCAAACAATCAAATGGTGAGAAAGAGATAGGCACAACGGGTTACAACGGGGGACAAAGGTCCGCGTTACCTACCCTTCACTACCTGCAAAGGAAGAGAGAATCTTTGTATTCCTCTCCGTTTGTAGACAGAGAATCTCCAAAGAGGACCAATGTATCAAGTAGCGACCAAGGCTAAGCGAACCAATCAACGAATAATACTAGTATTTTCAAACAATTCCGATACAAACAATCAATCAAATAGTCAATCAGGTGGATAAAACCATCCTGCCAATCAGACGTATAAAAACGTCCTACTTAACATTACCCGGACCACGTGGACAGTTCTTCGCCTTCCCCTTCCAGCGCCCGATCGTCCTCTTATTCCAGTTTTACCGTAGCACTCCTGTGGGGTCCCAGTCAGGACAGCAGGTCCCTCAAGAGAGGTCCGTTCAGAATCGGTGAAGTTCATTCGATCGGCAGCCAGACGAGGGTCCTCTCCAGGCAGGTATACTCCAATCATTTAGACGTTCACCCCGTCGTCAGGACCTCTCTTACTGAACCCACATGTCGCTGATGGGCCCCGCGTTGGGACGCCAATTGAGGAAAAACAGCCGGTTACCACCGAATACCCAGGCTGTTGGCGCAAGGGCGCCTCTAATTTCCCAAAGCAAATAGTACCAAATAAAGAGACAGGCGCTGGAGCTGGAACGCAAGAACAGAGTTTATTTCTCATGAGGAGAGCCTGTCATTTCGGACACGCGCACAGAATGTCTTCGGGAGGTGCTCTAACCACATCTCTGAGGCCTGGCCTCTTATACACAGGTTTATTGCTTTATTACACGTGACACATTCTTGTTAAGACTTTGATGTACAAAAAGACATCCCTGGAATCCCAACTTCTAGCTCGTTCCCACACATATCTACAGAAAGTGATAGCTATTCCACAGCAGGATACTCTGTCGATTCCCGGAACGGGTGTATCTGATCGGATCGCACGGGGGGGGGCCTTTGATTAGTCGGAAATCCTTTGAATCGGGGCAACTGCTTACAGGAAAGGGGAGCCAATAAATGGCAGCTGCAGGGCCAGGTGGTGGCTTGGGAGCAGGGCAGGGCAGAGGAAGGGGGTTCATCAAAGGCCGGGGAGGTGTTGGCTGGGGGGTTTTTGCCTCCGAGGTCGGTCGCGCTGGGGAGGGGTGTTAGGTCAATGCACGAGAGAGCGGGGGTGGTCAGAGAGGGGGGGTGTGTGTTCGTAGCGCCAGGGAGACGCGCTGGTGACCGGCGAGGGGCAGAGGGGCCATGGCGTTACTAGAGCGTACAGGCCTGAGTGGGGACAAGGTGGCGCCGATTATGTTGACATCGCAAACCAGATTTTAACACTTATATTAGAGTTTTGCGTATAAAAACAAAAATGTGCTTTCTGTACTTGTATGGTTTAGCTTTATAGTCACAAGATGTCAGGTGATCACCTTATCACCCAGCCCTATGATTTGTAGGCTACTTTTGTTTTGTTAACTACTATTTTCAGACCCCAATTAGCTGTGCGTGCAGATCTCTTTGACAACCTTGGGAAGAGGTGTGGCGCTGCCGCCAGGGTGACTGACACCAGACGCTGGGGCTCCCGGTTTGATCCCCAGCACCTGTGGCAGGTTAGCCCAGCACCATGTGACTCTGGGCAATAGCTAGCTTAATCTTCCTGATGGCCCCCAGTGCCAGGATGCCTCCGGGTAGCTGTGCAGTTTACAAATACTGGATTTACATTTATTTCACATTTACATTTACAACATGTGGTTATAGTATACATTGAATCCCAGGGGTGCAAAGGGCGTGCGCGCCTGCCTTGTGAAACCCTGGGGTACAATGGCATTGTAGAAAGGGCCATTGATGCTTGCGTGCCTCATTCTGTAATATTGAGAGTGTTGGTGCACATGTAGTGCTCATGCAAATGAGGGAGTCAAACAGGTCCTTAGAAGGCACACTGGAAGTGATTTGGGAGATTCTCACAATATATTCCAATTTGGAATGGCCTGCATCATGGGTGTGTCTTGGCTCCCTTGCTTTTTAGTTTAGTTTTGGCAGACTTAGCAGCAGCTTTAAAACGAACAAAATCCCTCTCTCCAAAATTTTGGAAATGGCATATCCTATGCCTGCTGTATGTGTATGATTTGATTCTGTTAGACTATACCCTTCTTGGTTTGCAAAGAAAATTGGACTCCCTTGAAGTATACAATAAACAGAATACCATGAAAATTAACCAATTTTAAGTGGGTTTTGAATTAATTCACTGTGGTTATTGGGGACTCTTATAAGTACTGGGGTTGCCGTTTTATAAGAATCTAAAGTTGGATATTCACATGGGGAGCGTTAAGTCCAGATCCATGTTACAAGCTGGATACCTGGTCAAATTTAACCAGAGGAATGGGAGCTTGGCGCTCACACCTCTTATGAAAGCCTATTAAGGGAAAGTACTGCCACTGGTGTTGTATGGGGCAGAGATTCTTGCACTGGAACCCTCCTGTAACTTAGATACAGTACAGTCTGTTGTCCTTAGGAGGTTATTGTTTCTTCCACCCAGAACCATGATACAAAGTATTAGGAGGGAGCTCAATTTGGTACCTTGGCATCTGCAGACTAATTCCAACATTTTGAGGTTTCTTAATAAGCTATCCTTAGATAATGAAACTTTAAATGTTTCCAAATTATGCTTGGAAGAAATTCTTGCTAGCCGAAGGAAGCGGGCCAGGGATGTTCTGTTTAGGATAAGAGACCTTATAAGTATGCATTCCTTATGGGGCACAATTGGAATATGGACTTTCTTTTTAAGCAAACAAATTCAGAGAGGATTATCTGAAACAGTAGGTTGTACATTGGAAATGGCCTACTTGAGGGAGAAACCTTCTATAAGCTTTACACTGAAGTCTCTTGGCCAAGAAGTTGTTTTTCCCTACTGGGCTTATTAACCCGACCCCAGGCTATGTAAATTGTGATTTTAAAAGTGAGACTGAGGTGTAATACAATTTTATCAAGTGTTAAATAGAATAATGATGTACTGGATATAAAAGGTGTCTGAATGTGTCCCGTAACTGTGAAATGTTCTTTAAGTCATGTTCTCATGGAGTGGGCTTTTTAGGAGTCTGCCCACATTACGGGTTTAAGGCCCTTATTTTTAAGTTCTCATACACATTTGAGGTCCAATGCAATGGGGTTATTGTCTAAAATGTGTTTTATGGATGTTGCAGTAGGAATTGCAAAATTCGTGCTTTCTGTCAGGCAGTGTTTTAAAAATGGTATAGCATAAGTTGTTATTTGTTTGTGTGTACTTAACTGTTTTTATTTTTTTAGAAGGTTTTATGGACCTAAATCTGAATCTAACCAAGACATCATGTTCTCTAATATTGTCCTTGTAGTTCCTGCCTTTGGGGCTGCTTTGGAAACTCAAAATGGCAGCCACTTTGTGGGTGAATGTGATTTGTTTATTGCAGCTCAATCATATTCCCAATTTAATTCCTATTATTTTGAATTTCCCTCCAGAGTCCTTCATTCCTACAGCTGCCCACGGGAGTAATCTGGTTACTACTTTGTTTGCAGCAACCAAGCCTATACTGGACAGGTCTGGACCTTGCTATCCTGCTCACAGCATCCCTGCCTACCACATGCTCCCGCTCACAGCATCCCTGCTTTACGACTTGCTCCCGCTCACATCATCCCAGCCTTACAACATGTGCCTGCTATATCCCCATTCCAGAAATGACTCTTCCTTAGTGAGTGCTGGTACAATCTGAAAGTTCTTCTCTAGGAATGGCCAGAGTAGGGGTGTGTATGGTCACAAGGGAACAAAGTCAGTGCCATCTGGAGATGAGCTCAGTGTAGGCAAACTCGCTGCACTGCCAGTACATATCCATCATTGAGGAGGTGCCCCACTTCATATCTGGAATTTGTAGGATTTTCCCACAGTTTTCATTCATGCCAACTGGAAGCATTCCTTTGCCTCTTAAAGATAAGGAATACAGTGTAAGCATTCCCACAAATAGTGGTCGCCCCTTTCCTTTTTGCCAAGTGTAACCGCCCACCCCAGTATCCCAGATTTCCTGACAGAGGGTGCCTATGCTTTAGTTCAACCCTCCACTAAAAGATCCATGTTCCTTTGTATCATCCAGTCGGACGGCCCTACACAAGGATACCATGTCAGGTTGTTGTTAAAGAAAGACTGCCTTGGATATGCAAAGGCCCACCCTTGGATCACAAATTGAGACAGAAGCGGATGTGTTTGTGCATAGGTTTGCAGATTTTGCTACTTCCAAGAAGCTCTTCTCTGGAAAGTCTTGGCCCAAACATTATCCTCCTTTATAGTGCCATTTCTGCACATCCTGTCTTGCTCAGTTTGAATATAGCCAGACTCTGTGAAAAGGTATGCAGCAATTGGGTTGGTCTTGTAATGGGTTAGATTCACTACTACTCTCGGTTTCTACCTTGTTAGGCTCCATTTTTCCCCTGATTTTGCATAGGTTTAGGTGGAAAAGGCATTTTGCTTTTTTCAGGGGCTAACTCTTGGGACAAGTAAAATATATCCACATCTACTGCATGTGGCATCAGCAAACATCTGTAACATGACCTGGCTGATGTCTTAGAGTCCACATTGGTCATGTGCTGGTACCACATGTTGTGCAAAAAGGCACTGTGTAGTGCATCTGGAATGCTAGTGTTTGGGTTGGTGTAGTTATAAGTGACATGGGAGAGATCAAGACGCAAGCACTGTGATAGTTTCTGAATAGACTCCATTTGGATAGGCGGCTCTTTGGCAGCGAATAGGTGCAACAGCACCCAAACAAGACAGAGGGTACATTGAAGTGGAAAAATATGTAACTTATTGTAATAGAGGAAAATAATCCAAATAATCCAAGTATAGTTGGTACTGGTTTAATGAAAACAGCACAGTACTCTCAAATTCAAGTCCCAGCAGAATAATACCAGTAATACACATTTACAGATAAACAATTCTATCATAAAATCCTAAGACATAGGCATGTGCATAGAACAAAAGAACAGCATCATTAAAAGGGCAACACAAGGGAGAAAAGCAGATCAAATTAAAAGGGAAACAAAAGAAATAAAAGATGAAGTGAGAATGCAACACATTTCCCCTCTTTAAGAAAAAGAACTGCATGAAGAAACACATTTAGAAACACGTCTGACATTCCAGACTTTACCATCTTGCATCACAACATTGTTACGATTTACTTTAACAATTTTAATTGGTTTACCATATTTAACATCACCTTTAGAGATAAAACCTGGTTTTCTAATCCTCACCCAATCACCACACTTAAACATCGGTACCCTAACTTTCATCCGAAAATCATAATCACTTTTGAACTTGTCTTGCTTCCTTTCAACTTTATGAGCTACATCTGTAACATCAACTTTAACATCCTGAGGAATTGCACTCTTTTTAAACCACCACGGACACAATTTAGAAGTGGGATCCCTACCTCTTAATAACCGAAAAGGAGAAATCTCAGTAGTCGAATGAGGAGTTATCCGATACAGCCAAAGTCTCTCTCTTAACCTTTCTTTCCACAAGCTACCAAAAGTGCAGGCCCAAAGAATATCCTGTTTAAGAACCCTGTTGTATCTCTCAACTTGCCCGTTCCCTTGTGGTTCATACAATGCAGTGGTGACATGTTTTATACCACAATCTTTAAAGAAATCTAAAATTTCAGAGGACTTGAATTGAACACCTTTGTCAGATATCATCACTTCGGGATAACCTTCACGAGCAAAAAGCTCTTTCAAAAACAAAATCACATTCTGAGAATTAGGATGAGAAATGAGTTTGACCTCTGGCCATTTTGAATGGTGGTCAACCACCACAATGGCAAACCTACACTCCAAAGGTAAAAAGTTGAAAGGACCAGAGATGTCAATACCCAACTTTTGCCATGGATGCTCTGGCCACTTTACAGGTATTAAAGGACCTGGACTGCGTTTACAAGCCTTGTCACTCTGAATGCAATCTGGGCATTCTCTCACTAATCTATCAACAAACCTATCTACACCTGGCCACCAGAAATTTGACCTAATCAGCCTCTTCATGGAAGACATACCCATGTGACATTCATGACTAAGTTTCAAAATAGAATCACAAATCCCAAAAGGTGGAACACATTTACCTGCCCTAAAAATCAAATCACCTTCAGACACCAACTCTTCATTAATATTAAAATATGGAATGAGATCTGCAGACACGTCGCATTTAGGAGGCCAACCCTTCTTGATATAATCTCTTACTTGGCACAAAGAAACATCCTCATTCATACTTTTCCTCCACACTTCCTCAGAAATCAACTTAAAATTTTCAGAAAAAGATTCAGTAATGCTAACCACAACTTCATCATCACAATGTTCTTTGATACCGTGACATGGCAGCCTGGACAAACAGTCCGCAGTCACATTCAGTTTTCCTGGAACATACTCAATGTCAAAACTATACTCCTGGAGGCGTGACATCAGTCTGGCTATACGAGCAGTAGCTCTAGCCCCTCCACCAGGCGACAAAATATTAACCAAAGGCTTATGGTCAGTCCTTAACATGAACCTTGCACCGCAATTGTAATTCCGAAAATGCTCCACAGACCATACATATCCCAAAAGTTCCTTCTCAATAACAGCGTATCCTCTCTCTGTGACTGTTAGCGTACGAAATGCAAATGCCACATTCCACTCTTCCTTCCAAGAACGTTGTGATAAAACACAACCCAAACCATAAAGGCTAGCATCTACTGTTAACAAACACAATTTGTTTAAGCAGAAAGGCCTTAGAGTAGGAGCAGCAACCATATCAGCCTTTATACTATCAAATGCCCTTTGCTGTCTACTACCCCACACAAATTCTACATTTTTCCTAGCAAGTTCCCTAATAGGTTCCATCTTGGAAGCAAAATCCTTGATAAACTTGCTGTAGTACTCACAAAGACCTGAAAATGACAGCAACTAATCCTTATTATCAGGTGCGGGTGCCTTTAAAATGGCATCCACCAAAGATTTCTTTGGAGATACTCCATCTTTCGAAATAGTGTGTCCCAAATATTCAACCGTCTTCTGAAACAATTTGCACCTTTTACTCTTAATTGTCAAACCAGAGTCACTCAAAACCTTACACACATTTCTCAAATGTTCAAAATGGACTTCATCATTCTTAGAAAAGGCGAGAATGTCGTCCTGAAAGCACTTAACATAATTTCCCATCTCTCTAAATAAATGATACATTGACCTTTGAAAAACGGACGCCGTAGAAGCTAATCCAAACAGCATCCGCTTAAACTGGTACAAACCTTGAGGGGTAATAAATGCAGTTAAGTGCCAAGACTCTTTTGTCAACTCAATTTGATGATATGCCGATCTAAGATCGAGCGTTGAAAATACTGTGGCTCCCCCAAGCATGCTCACAACCTCATTTATGTTGGGTAATGGATGGCAATCAACAACGATATTTGCATTTAACGCTCTCAAATCAATGCAAAGCCTCAAACATTTATCAGGCTTACGGGCAAAAACGACTGGAAAAACCCATTCTGATGACTCACCCTCCTCTATTACTTCATTATCCAGCATTTCCTTAAGAGCGTTACCCAATTCTTCCCTGACATTGAGTGGAACACCTCTAAGCTTTTGCACAAGAGGAACAGCTCCTTGTTTGAGCTTGATAGCATGTGCAAAACCCTTCAATTTGCCTAAATTTTCTGAAAACACATTGGGAAATTCATTACCTAAATTCTTCCATGCACTGTCATCTTCTATAGTGACAATAGAACCATTTTCTAGGATTACATTATTAAATAATGTGACAGGTTATTTAGCCCGTGGATTTAACATAATTCCTAACCTCCATTGATACCTCCATCCTAGAACATCAACACCCTTTTTGGCTACATACAACTTAATGATAGCAGATCTCCCTTTGAAATGAATGGTTGACTGTAAATAACCAATAAAATCAATATTCGAACCATTAAAACATAGGGCATTAATATCTGGTGAGGAAAGATCTTTTTCAGAAAATTTCGAACCAATTTTCTCTGCAAAATAAGTTCTAGTAATGATGGTCCAAGGTGACCCAGAATCTGCCATTAATTCAAGGTCCACTTCCAAAAAATGTACAATACATTTGGGTGAATTAAGTACTTCACCATCAACCACTCCAATATTTATTAACGAAACCACCATACCTCCTTCCCTTACCATTTCTTCAGTCTTAGAATGTTCACACTGGAAAGAAGGATTATACCTTACACAAGAAACCTCATTTTTCTTGAAATTACGATCATTACTCTTCTTTTTATCATCTCTGCATGCTTTAGAGAAATTACCAATTACTCCACATTTACTACACTCTTTACCAATTGCAGGACAGAACTTAAAAGATGCGACATGATTATTACTGCCACATCTGTAACATACAATTTGATTACGTCCAACATTCTTATTATATTGGAAATTATTTTTAACATTAGTTATGGCACACACATCTTCAGAAGATTTGTCATTTTTTCCTCCTTTAGCGTTCTCTTCAATAGTTTTCATCCATTTATTAGATTGTTCAAAAGCTTTAGCAGTAGATATACTTTCCTTTAGTGTAGGATTACCCAAAATCCATAACTGCTCTTGTGTATTTTTACACTTTACATTCACTATAATTTGGTCTCTTATCATCTCATCTGTAATCTCACCAAAATTACAAGAAACAACTAATGACCTCAGAGCAGTTAAAAAATCATCAAAGGTCTCAGAATCCTTTTGCGCCCTAGTGTAGAATTTATAGCGATTAAGCGCAATACTAGTTGTGGGTTTAAATCTCCTCTCAACACGTAACATGGCTTCATCAAAATTGCCTAGATCACCAGTTACAGGAGGAAGAATCCTAAATATAGCTTGCCCTTCGGACCCTAGGCAATGAAGAAAAATATTTTTTTTCTTTCATTGCCCATCCTTTCTCCATCCATGGCTTTTAGATAAATTAAAAATTCCTCCTTCCATCTATTCCAAGGTATGAGAAGATCACCTTTACTTTGAAGGAATTTAGTTGGAGGATCAAATTGCATAGTTGCAATTGTATATGAAACAATAAAATATATAGTTAATATATATACATACTTTCAAGAAGAAAAAAATAACATTTGCCACCTGAAAGAAAAGAATAAGTTAAACCCCTTTTACCTTTTCCTTTTTTAAAAAAAATATATATAATTCACCAAAGTTATTTTGCAAACCTTGAAACAGCTTTCATGCTAATGTTCAGTGAAAAGCGTTTCAAAATAAGTAATACAGTAAAGTTATGCAAATAATTTCCAATTCTTTGGTGAAATCTCTTTGAAAGCGTTGTTCGTGAAATGTTCTGCTCGTTGCTATGGCAATCGAAGATGGTAGACAATGACGATGCACGTTGCGCAGTGACGTCAGTCCGTTACCCTCACGTTGCCGCTTACAAATGTTCTTTCCTCAAAGTAGAGCAATCGCGCGTACAGCCAAACATGAATGACGTCCTTAGAATGCCAGCAGTTGACACGTGAGGCTACGCGTGAGAAAAGGTACCGCTGCGCTGCGCGAACCAAAGCTCGTGTATAGAGCAATTTGAAAAATGCAGGTCTGCAAAACTCTCCAAAAATCGGCAAAAATGCTCCAGTTGCAAATAGAAAGTTCTTACTTTGACAACGATGATCCGCCAAAGAAACCACACGAAGTAGTGTAAATTTCAAGATGTCATACGAAGCACAGCAGCATAAATTCAAGTAGGATGAAATCTTCCCAGACAAATAAAGATAAAAGTCTGAAAAGGTGCGAAAACCTTGTATTCACAAGAGTAGTCTCCATGAAATATAATAAATAATGATCAAAAAGAGTCTTCTCATTCACCAAAGAACTCCAAGAGCAGAAATATCCCAAAAAAATGTTCAAATGTACCGCTCCTGTGCTGCAAATGATAGAGTAGAAAGGTACTGGTCACCCTCGTCGCCAATTTTGTAATAAATAGAGGAAAATAATCCAAATAATCCAAGTGTAGTTGGTACTGTTCGATCACAAAAGTTCATAGGGCAGTTCATAAGTTTGATTAACACACTTTAGATCCAAATTGGGATTATGACTTGGCAGCTGAAAGGTGGTGCACTTGGAGGTCCGATTGCAGGTCGGTTGGATAGGACCTTGGTTCATTTGTTAATTCAGAAAAACATTGCATGTGAACCATAGTTCATAGTCAATTGCTCGGCCTGGTACAGGCTGAGCACATTTTGCGGTCTACTGACCCCTGGAGTTATGATGGACTTAGCAGCCTCCCCTCTCCCAGCCATACGCCTCTCCACCCTGCCACTTCTCAGTCAAGTTTGGATCTATGGTACCTGGCTTGTGGCTAGGGACTTCCAACTAGTCGGCATTTTCCAGTCCTTATTTTGGTAGGTATGGGACAGTGACCAGACTTTGGATATTCGAAAAACCCGAAGGAAAGAACAGAAAACATTGCTAAGATCATAAGAATGTGGGGAACCCAGAGCCAAGGCCAAGAACCCTGGCCGAACTTTGCCTAGGGAAAGGTGATTAGATTGGAACTGCCTCAAAACTCCGGGATGTTTGACTAACCCAATGAACCTCTCGACCGACTAGGCACCATGCCGGCACCTTGCAACTTAATGACTCTTGTGCATTTGCTGCGGAGAATGTGGGACCTTCACTATCCTAGGCTTATGGGAATCCCACCACCTGAGGATAGATTCATTACGGAACTGTAAGGAGACCTCCATATGTCCAGAGGCTTCTAGTTTTCGGTCTGAACTTCATGCAATGAAGTAAACATGGATCCCAGGCCAAATGTCAGAGAATGGGGACCTTTTGATTTAGTGGCCGGAACCAGTCCCTATTGAATTTCAATGCAGGAAGCTGGGTGTCTGCTTCTTAAGTTCTTGGTCTGGGAGCTGCACTGCCCCCTTGATAGACTGCCCTCCCCCTGTGGCATAGTAGATCAGCAGCAGAGAGGGTCTTGGCTACCGTAGGCATCCTTAATGGCGAACTATAGTAAGGATACCCAATCAGCAGAACACATTTTGCAGCACTGAATCCCCAGTTGCAAATTAACATTTGTATTCCAATATTGTATCATTGGTCCTTCTTTTGGCTTTGGTACAGTGAATTCTTGGGATGTTGGTGACTGGGTGTATTTTACTCTGATGTTTTATCTTACTCTGCTTTTGGACTCTATATTTATGTGAAGGCATTACCTCCCCAGAGAGTGACCTCTCCTTCCAGAGGCCGTGGCATGACCCTGTTGAGTTGAGTTCCCTGTCTGCAGTTGCTGTTGTCAGGTGTTTGTCCAACTACCTGATCCGTGTTGTGGGGGTTGGGTGGCTGAATGGCCTCTCTGTGGCTGAATGTAAGGTGTATTCATGTTTCCCTGAGCTTAGTTTTGTGGTTTTGGATTTTGTGGTAGCTGACACAGACCCATCAATCTCTGTTCGTATTATGCTTTTAACTGGAATCTGTCTGCCAGGTGGCCCAACCTTTGGCAACAGTAATCTTCCCTATGGTCTGGTTGCTGCCAACCTCTGTGGCCTCTGCCTCTATAAGTTGGTTGAAACCTTCTGGAGTTTTGCAGTAGATTCCCCATTTAAGATGGGTGCCATTTACACACTAGCAGTCAAAGTGGCCCCCTCAAGGGCAGTCTTTTTCAATTTGTGTTGGACCAATTTAGCAGCGTCTCTATGGGCTTGCTCCTATTTGTCTGTAACCTTCTCTTGTTTCTTTTTGTGGTTATATCTCCTGCCAGGGCTTGGTGTTTAGCCCAACCAAACTGTCCAATCCACTTTGTATCTCGGTTGGCAGTCCCTTTTTGAAAATATTGTAAAGCAATATGATTTCTGGGCCGGTGTCAGTCCATGTCAGTCCAATCTTTTGTCTCCATCGTTCCCCCATTATATCCAGAAAACCAGTTATTGTCTCTGTTGGAACTGGCCCTTCTTGAAGGGTCATTCCCAAACTTTTTGCTTCTTCCTCCCTTATTTTTCCTGACCCGTGGCTCTTGGCAATAGGACTCTGAGAACGTTACAACTGCTGATCAGTGGTAAAGTGCATATGCTCTCTGTGTAAATTGTTATTATGATTGGATATACATGATTGGCATATTTGTATCACCAAGAAGTTCCTAGTAAAGTGTACTGGGTGTGCCAGGGCTGGTGATGACAAATGCTACTAGTGGCCCTGCAGCACTGATTGTGCCACCCACATGAGTAGCCCTAAAATGGTGTCTCAGGCCTGCCACTGCAGTGCCTGTGTGCAGTCTGTGAACTGCCATGTCCTCCCGGTCAGTGTCCCCACTGACAGGGCCTAACCCTTCCCTTTTTGTGCCCATTGGTCACCCCTATGGAAGGCCCAAGGTACCCCCCTGGGCAGGGTGCAGTGTATGTGAAAGGTAGAGCATGTACTGGTGCAGGTGACATGCTCTGGTAGTGAATTACAGCCATTTTCGTTTTTTACTATTTTAAGGCTATCTTGCTCCATAGCTAACCTGAGGGATGCTGGCTATGGTGGCTACCAGCATATCTTCCCATAGGAACAAGATAGGACATAAAAGTCTGGTATCCCTAAACACAGAATTTAATAACACATCTTTTAGGAAAGGCAGTTTTTAAATCCTGTGTTTGAGAATAGCACTTTTAGAAAGTTGCTGTTCTCTTGTCTGACCTTTCTGTGTGCCTTGGCCTGTTTGTGTATTGACTGTCTGGTTTGAGAGTGACAGGGGCTGGGGATCCCCCAGGAGGCTGGCTGAGTCAGCCCTAGGCTGAATGACTGCATTTGCAACTTGAATGTTGGGAGGAGATAGCACCTGGGCCTGAATAGAGCTGTGCCTGCCTTCCACAATGCTGGCTCCACCTCCTGCTGGCCGGCTGACGACCCTGCCCCTCACTCTGAAAGGAAAGGAGAAGCCAGAAAAACAAAGTGCTCAAGGAACAGCCAGAACTGGTTCAGACCGGGCTCAGGGCCCACTTGCACAAAGAGAACAAAGACTTTTAGGGGTATAAGTACAGTATCTCTGAGAACAGAAAATTAGATCATCCTGGAATCAAGAAGGAACCTCTGCCAAGGAAAAAGCTGAAACTGAAGAAGGAAGATTGTCCAGCTGTTGCTCTGCTGGATTGCCCTGCTGTTGCTTTGCTGCCAAGGAGAGGGGAAGGACTTTGCTTTGTGCTGTGTCCCCTTGCTTGAAGGAATCTCCAAGGGCCTGAGAAGAGCTGGCTCCTTGTTTTGAAGTCCCAGTAACAAAAGGACTTCACCCACAGCTTCCCCTGAGCTCTACTGAGAGAGTTCTGTCCTTCCTGGACTGCGTGTCCCATGTGTGGTGCCTCTGGAAGTTGTACCTGTGCTGGGAAGCTGAAAACCAAGATTTAAAGACTTTGCTACAGAAAAGTTATCACCTCGTTCGCTGCGGAGCGCATCCCAGACAGTGCGAGGAAATTCCTGCCGCTACGAAGGCCGAGATCGTCGCAGCGCCTTTTGCCGCTGCCAGAGCCGTCGCATCCTTTGTTTGCGGGACACACCAGACCAGTGCGGGAAGACTAACATCGCTGCGAGTGTCGTCGCAGAGCCTGTTGTCGCTGAGTGAGATCGCCGCACCGCTTGCTTACGGACCGCATCGCGTCACTGCGAACATCGTCGCAGAGCCATCGCATCGAGGAGCTGCGAGAGAGAGATCGCCGCTGGATCACGCATCGTCTCCCCGGAGATCGTCGCAGCACCTACGAGATCGTCGCATCGTGCCTTTTGCGAGAACAAACTTCCTACGGAACCTACGCACCGGAATCCATACAAGTGGCCTTCCTTCTCATACATACCGGATTTGTCGCAACACGCCCGCTGCCGCAGCGGGGTTGTCGCATCGCCTCCCCAAGGTCTCAGGAACAACGCATCACTTGTTTTCCACCGCACCAGCTTCTGCTTTTGGAACTTTGTCGCATCTAAAGGTACTATTAGCTAAACGTGTCGCAACTGTGAACTTCTTACGCAACAGTGGATTATTTTTATCGCAACCTTAAGAACTCTTTCGCAACCATATTCTTGAACTGTGTATGTTGGATTTTTGTTGTTTTGGTCTTGTGTAGTTTAGATTAAATACCTTTATTTTTCTAAACTGTTGTGGAGTCCGTTTGTGGTGTTTTAACTGTGTTACTGTGAGTGCAGGTACAAATACTTTACACATTGCCTTCTGATTAGCCTTGACTGCTCGTGCCAAGCTACCTAGAGGGTGAGCATGGGTTGTCTCAGAGGGTTTCCTCCTTACCCTGACTAGAAGCAAGGGTCCTTATTTGGACAGTGGTACCTACCTCTGCCAACTAGACACCCCCAGTTCTAACAGTCTCCTCTGGCTTCACAGTCTCTGTCATTACCCCTTCTACATCAGGATGGTCAGGGAACATCTCCCTCAGGGCCATCCATATTCAGTAATGACTGACAAAAGCGGACTCGGTTGTTCCTAAAGACAAGAGGAGATCCCAATGAGAGTAAACATGCAATCATGTTTGATTCCCCTTTCCAAGATGGCTCCCACGCTAGCGCTACTAGTCACGTGATATACCAGGTGCTTTGGCTACGCCCCAAACTTTCAATATAATCGCCAGAGAACCAGGAACCCGTTACTATCCGGATCCCGGTAGCGATGGGTAGGCGAAATAGCCCTGACCAAGGCCTCGAGAAGTGAGTACCCGGCGCTTGCGACCCGCCAACTGCTGAGGGTCCATTGAGATTGAACCTTTCGTGCCGATACCGGGGCACTTGTGGGTTTGCGTAGTGTCTGAGTTTGCTTTGCCATGTTGTAAACACGCTTGCACGGCTGCCTCTAATCCTTAGACCTAGTCACATTAGGGGCCGGGCATCATTATGACAACTACATGGATGCTTTTTTTCACCTTGATGCAAGCAATCCGTGACCCAGACATACACATTGGTACCTTGTGGGCACTTGGTGTTTAACGTTTAAACGCGGTACTTTGAATGCGTATACGAGTATCCCAGCACCTTAACCAACCATCAACAGTGCGACTTGGAGAGCACTTGGTGTACATTAATTGAATGGAGCTCGTTTTAACTTTACTGATGTGCTCCTTAATATTTAGAGTATGCCTTTACCATATAGGTTGCACAATATCGGATGGATGAATGAAGGGACAAGTATGATTTAACAGTGGAATTGTCCTAAACTACGAGTGTGAATCATGAGACACACACCGTTTTAGAACCTCGAGTTTTGTTGGCTCTTAGGGACTACTGACAAACCGGAATGGCGTGTATTTGTCTCCCTTTTAGCCATTAAACCCCTATTGGCTCTCCCCCTTGAAGTCACACCTACCGGGTACTGTTGACACCCGTACTCCTTGACCTTTAGGTGAGTAACTAAGTATCCCACAGTAGGTTTGCGAATCAGACACGATGAAGATACTGCTGCTGTTTTAATTTCAAATTTTAATATAGATTAACTTTATTTGAATTGTGAAAGAGGTGACATGTGGTAATGTGATTGTAGCTGATACTAGATGGTCACTGTGCACGGAATGTCACTGCCACAGAGTCACTTTCTCCACATAACCACAGTGTGTTCACGGTCAAGAATGGGAAACTGTTGTCTTTTTATTTTGGTAATTCTTTCTTTTGTCTCCCATAGGCAAGAGCAGTCCAAACCAGGTAGTACAACAGTGAATATATGTATATCTGTATTATAGGTTAACACTTTACTAGGCCTCCTCTTGTGATAGATGTAAATATATTAGGTCCTGAAGAATCGCCGCATAATTGCATAAGCGAGAAACATGTCGACCACACAGAACGCATTGTAGTCCTAGATCGTGATACGGAATCATAATTTCTGGCGATCATAGGCTACCCACTGGTTTTAATATATAGCATGGGAACCACCAGAATAAATTGATCTCCAGTACCTCGTGCTATATTTTAACGCACCCACTTACACTATCCACCCCCACCTGGCCCCTCACTTGCACTTCACCCACAGGCTGTTGGAAAAAAGATCTCCGATAAAGAGCCCCTCATAGAAGTGAGCCCGTAGGGCATTGCACCGCCTGCCCAACGAGGAGCAACGGCCAATGATGAAGCATGACACTCGCAAGGGTGTGTGAGGCCATTAATTCCAACTAATGGGATTCCCAGGGTAGCCTTCCGCCGAGCACTACCCTCCTATTATTTTTCTTCCCTCATTGACCACACTTCTCTCCTCTTGTCTTTAGGAACAACCGAGTCCGTTTTTGTCAGTCATTGCTGCTTGGGGCTCTGACTCTGGTTGGACCTTACATTCTCCCTTTCTGGAATGGTAATCTGAGCCTTAGGATCAACAATTGATCCCTTTCTTTTCACCCCTCCTTTTGCTACATCCATATTCAGTGCCAGTATGAATTGAATGTGGCCTTGTCATTGTTTGTCAGCTAAATTGCTGGGATTTGAGCATGGGCGAACACCGTGTTAGTCTGCTCTCCGATAAGACTTTTGATATTGCAAGGTTTATTCCTACCATATTCTTCTCAAAGCATGAGATCCATTTCCCTTCTCCACCCAGCAATTGCAGTAACTTTGTCCTTAGCCCTTCCTTCTCTATTTAAGCCCTCAGCACATAGATGGTTCCTGGTGTGCCCTTTTATAGCAGTGGGTAAATCTTTGTTTTGTGTAACTCTACTGGTTTCTCCATAACATGGCATTCCTGCATGTAGGGGAATTTCCCCTTGGGATCTCTCCTTCCATGCCAGATGCAGTCTTTCACTATGGCCATGTCCTCTGGTTCGACTGATCCCTCCTTTGGCCAAGGTCTATTGTACTGGTCTCTTCTTTCGGTCCAGTGGGCTAGCAGGTGGCAGAATGACCACGCATAGGTCTTGCCTTCCTCTCTGCCCACTGTCTCCCTTGGGGTCATGTATTTGGGTGGAATAGCAAAAGTCTTCATTGCTGCTCCCCTCATTCATGGTCAAAGGTGCCATGCTGTTTTTCCTATGTCTTGGTTAGGTCAACACCAGGCTGCCTTGGTCCCTGATTTTCTGGTCAGCACCTCTCCTTCATTGAAAATTTGGAGAGGCATGGACCCCAGCCAAAATACTTTCATCTAATTGTACCTCTGAATCTTCCCAAACTGGTGCCCTGTGACCTACCCCCCAATCTCCTTATGTGGGGTGTGCACTGCTCTGTGTTCTCGGTGTGCTTCCTGGTGGGTGTGAGCTCTTTCTCTTTCCCTCCTTAGCTCGTGCCTTTCTTCTCCATACTGTCTAGGTCGTCTCATTCGCTCTGAGCTATGTGTTGTTCTTTTTGGTTGGGCTTTACCTCAAATTCGCTCTCTGTTGTTTCCTATGTTACCTGGGCAAAGTTCTATAGCTCCACCCTCACCATAGGATCCCTGGGGACTGGATCCCCTTTCTCACTCTTACTAGCTGTATTACTGTCTAGAACCGCTACAATCCTCCCTGTCACTTGTGCATGCTTGCCTTAATAAGTGAGGGGGTGTGTTCTCTGCCACGCTGTTTTTCTATGTTTTGGGCTTGACAGTTGGGTGGTCGAACTTCTGGGAACGCTTGTTTCAGACTGGGGTTGCTCTGAAATGCCTGGGCCTGCTGGCCTGTTAGTCTCTCATGCCTAGACCTAACCGCTCATTATTCAGTGGGGGGGGACCCGCCGACTTCTATAACTGTCAGATTATAGTATCCTAATGCAGAGAGAGCAGGTGAGAGCACCTCCATACCTGCATATGGTGGGGAAGGTGCTGACGCCTTGTTTGCTATCTGTAGTGCGGGACTGTCTATCTGGGCATCCTCAAAGTTGGTCCATGGTTCTAATAATGCCTCCCTTTTCTCTTTCTGTTGACCTGATTATTTGGTTTGTATATATGTTCTCATGTGTTCAAGTATGTTAATGTCAAAAGTTCTATTCTTTAAACATTCTTGGCTAACCTTATTAAGTTTTTTTGCCTGTCTGGGGAACTGGGTTTGCATATGTTTTAACAGCACCACAATATCACACATATACCTTACATCAACAATCTCACCCTGTATCACATCCAGGTGCCAAGCATACCATCTGTATCATGTCCAAGCGACCAACACCTAAAAACTGACAGAGAAAAAATGATGACTTTGTAAAAAAAAAGAAAAAATCATAGCTCTCTCCTAGCACATGCTGTCCTTTGACCAGTGGAAGCTCTGCTCGGCAAACAGGACTCAGTGAACCTGATAGTCTGTCAATATCGGCTCCGAGATAAAGACAATAACAATAGTTTGCGGAAATAAGGAATTAATCGAGAACCACTGGACCCTCTTGGAAACTACAAGTTACATCTAATCTCCCAGGTCCAAATCTTTTTCCCAAATGTGTCTGAATCACAGCCTATATCACACCCAGGGGCTAAGAGTACCATCTGTGTCAAGCCCAGCAGTCCAAGCATACCAGCTGTGTAATGCCCTGCGGAAAAAGCATGCCAACTGTGTTACACTCAGCGGTCCACGCCACCAACACCTCTCATTTCTTTTGTATACCAACAGTGTTGGGAATTCGGTGGCACTTTTAGACTAAAAAAATAAGATGGAGGTGTCAACTCCGTAAATAAATACAATAAATATTCACCTTTCCTAGTGTGCTGACTATAAAAAAAAAGGTGACTTTCACAGGATCGCCTTCGAGATTGCCTTTGGACTACTCAGCTAGGACATATAAAATAGGTAATATGTCATATTTCTGTCAGTGGCAGGGTGCTCAGGTTATCCTTTTATGCTTCTCCCTAGTTTGCAATATGCCACATGCATAAGTTCTGATGTAGTCTCTTACCCTCTGTTATGGCTGCTTCAGGATAGACCTCTGCCCCACAGATTCAGCAGAATTTTCAATCAATTGAGGTGTCTGCTCACCTTTCTTGTTGCGCAAAAGTTAATCCATCTGGGCAGGTTCCCCTTCGTTTGACTGCAGTCATGTTTGAGGAACTAATCAGCTCCTGGCTGGCTCACCAAAATGTTGCCTGAACATGAAATACCTTGAAAAAACAAGAGACAAGAGGCGTTAGGCAAAATAGGAACAGTTCATGGTATTAAACAATGTGTCTGGGAGACAATACTCACACCCTATGCCCTTCACTGTGCTCCTGGCAGCATTGTTTAATTAAAAAAAACAGCTCCTGTTTTGCCAAACGCCACTTGTCTCTTGTTTTTCAAGGTATTTCATCAAGCAGTTCAAACAACATTTCTGTCGTGGTCCACAGGACCGAAATAGACACACAGTGGCCCTTTCAAGCTGGCCCATCAACCAGGTACCAGGGTGCCAGTCTGTTTGCCAGGCCCGTGTTCACATCTAACATAGGCTTCGATTGGAATTCATAGAGCATATTATCAAGGCCATTATCGCCGCTTTATCTGCAGTTTCCTGCCAATAAAAACGGCGATAATGTATCACCTGTCCTTGATAATATGCCCCAGTATTACTCCAATAAATTCTGGCAGATTAAACATGTTGGAATATATCCAAGGAATAGGCCTGGGAAAAAGGCAACACCTGAAGAATTTGGTGTACTAAAAAGCAGTTCTGCATGAAAAGCATAATTTCCTGTTGAAAACTAGCAATGGAAGATATCTACCACACATGGTGAGTACCTCACCTTGACAAATGGTATTTTCTCCAATTGGTATTTTCTCCAATTGGTAGCTAGACAAAATCTCAGGCAGTACTTAGGTGGTTATTTCCGTTATTGCGTAAATACCACGCTGTTGGCAAAAGGAATGTACGGGGTAATGGTGTTTACTGTATGAAGTAATTGTCATGCATTTACTCTGCAAATCAGAATGAGGCTCTTACTGTTTGAGCTCTACCACCAACGCTTCATGTAACCTGTCGTAAGTCTCCCAAGTTCCCTATGTATTCACCTCCGCTCGGCCTATTATCCGCTACAGAAGTTATTAGCTTTGTAGGCGCTCTGTTGACTGTTCCAAAGCTTTCTTTCACTCACAATATTTGATTGCAGTTTCTCTGTGCTAGTTAACAAACCTTAAAGACTTTTCCCTCCTGCCGCACGTCTATAAAATGTGTGACATTAGTAAAACGCAGAAGCATTGTTTCATAAAACGAAAACGGAGTGGGGAAATCTTTAAATCGTTGATTTACCGATTTAACACCCTCGGCAATTTTTCCAGCCCACTTCATGTATTGTTGATTTAAGGAATTCTAGCATGCTTTGACTATGTCTGCAAATAATATTGTAATTTGAAATAAACACAAGCCCCAGGAAGATTTTGGAGCAGAAATGTGATTAAATGCGAGCCTTCTCGGATTGGGTTTAGCGTAGCCTGTTGAAACAGTAATGGTAATGTGTGTGGAAGGCAATAAAACAACTGCTACCTAAAAATCAGTTGTTAATATTCTATTGTTTCCAACTAATCGACCTCAGAAGAATTCAATTGAGCACTGACTTTTTGTGAATGGTATCTGATTTTGCAAACGGATTATCGGTATTGCAGGGAGTTGGAGACTGCCCTGTCAGTCAATATTCAATAGGCAGCTCACAATTTGTGATTAACTGTGATGGGACACCGTCACATAAATGGTGTCCGTCCATATTCAATGAACCATCATGTCTGTGATTGCCTTTAAGTAAAGTAAACAGTTTTTTAAAAGCAGTCCGTTATCTTTAAGAAGCAGTGTGAGAAGATAGCCTGGCATAATGACGTCCACTATTCTAGTGGGCACCTTGCACCAGTCCAATCGACCCCTATTGATGGTGGTTGTCAAGTCAACCTTATAGACAAGCTATATTAGTGGTAGCATGGACCAGCAGTCGTAGGCTAAGACTTCAGAGAGCATGTGAAGCAAGCTTTTTTACCACTTATAATCCCTTGAATACCAAATGAAAGGACACCACACCAGGTATATATCAAATATATATGTATTTATTCTAAACTCAACCCCTCTGCACTCTTTATGAGGTCAGAGGTAAAAGCACATCACAAGTTACTCAATTAGCATACGATAAGTTGCACAAATGCAGTTATGCCCTAGGGGCCTCACAAACCATATACTAAAGAAGTGGTATAAGAACCACGTGAGAGTTAGACAGCAGGCCTAGGGCCTGTAGAATCGCTGGGACTACACTAAACAACCAAAGGTTAGGAAGTAGGAGGCCCGCGGGAGACCCGTGCAGTGTCTAAACACAATTGCGAGTTACCATTGACTTTTAATGGGAAACAAAGAAGTTACAAAGTTACTGTTTAAGGACACTTCCGGATGGACTAGGATGGAACCCTTTTAAACTAGGACACTTTGAGAGTCAAGACCCACGGAAGCACCGGAGTACTTGTGTTACCTCACCCAGGGAAGCTGGGTGCATAGGTGTCTTTTCGTGTCGGGTTTCGTTGTCGTTTTCTATGGAGATCTGCAAAGAAGTGCTGCAGGCGACCAGAGGAAAAGTGTCCGGGTGGATCCAAGGGTGGATCAATGATGTGAAGAACCTCAAAGGAGAGGGGCCAGGGTCTGGGTCACTAGCCAGTGACCAGGAAGGAACCAGGAAGGAACCAGGCAATATAGCGTGCTTGAAGGTGAAGAAGATGAGCTTGTCTCTTCAGCCACGAAGTCCAGGAGGCATCGACAATGACCAGGCAGTGAATTCGAGCTGTTCCACAATGGATCTAGTTGACTGCTGTGTTGGTATCCCGATTGGACCTAACAAGCCTTGGCAACTGCAACCCACGCAGGATGTTGAGATTGGCTCTGTTGCTGTCCAGCAAGGTCTGTGGTGCTTCTCCTTTCAGGTTAAGCTGGAGCAAGCCTGGAGCAACCAGGAAAGCAGTTTAGTTTAAAATAAAAGTCTTTAGGGGGCTCACTAGCCAATGGGTAAGGAACCGGGAAGATGCATCAAACTGAAATGCACGAGCGGGCCCCACGCAGCACTCGTGGATTGTGGAGGGCTGAGCTTCAGTGGAAATGGCGATCGGGTCTTGGACTTCTCGTACCCCAATGAACAACTGTGAGGGTACCTCGGTAGTTGAGCAGTTAGAAAAATGCAGGATGTCCAGGGTGTCCGGTCCCACGTCTCTCGTGTCTTCCAAGGGTCTCAGCTTTGCTGTGGATGTGGGTCAGAGATAGAGAAGTCTAAGAGTACAGTTCCTGTGTCACTGAGTCTTCAGGTTCCGGCGGGAGCATCATCAAAGCAGTCCGGTAAGTTACTGGTGGTGCCTGTTTGCACAGGGCGGTCACTCCTTGACCACAAGGGAGATGTCTTCCATCTTCTAGTCAGAATAGAATGTCGAAGGTCCAAGAGTTCTGTATCAAAGTTTCTTTCCAGGATAATCAAAAGTCCTGGTGATACAGCTCCTATACCTATACTAAGCTAAGGGGTAGGATTACCTGCCAAGGTCCCTCCTATGGGTGGTCCTGAGAAGGGGGTGGTTACACCCCTTTCCCTTTGTCCAGTTCTGTACCGGAGCTGGGGCTGAAGTGCCCCAGCAACTGGTTTGAACCGGGCTATGCATGGATCACCTTGTGTCCCCCAGGCAGTGTCTAGATGCATTCACTGAATGCAGCCCTCCCTGCCCCAATACACTAAACCCCTGTCTGGGGAGGTGCTGGCACCTCCCTGAACAGGAAAGCTATTGTCCAGGCCACCCTTGCTGGAGTTTCCTCCAGCAACAGGAGGTCAGACTTGTGTCTGTGGCAGCAGCATCCATTTTGTGATGCTGAGGCTCTGTTTAACTTTAACCGGGTAAAGCAGTAACATACATGTCTTTTCCCACTAGAAGGGATTGAATGCTACCCCGCCACCAGAATTGGCAGGGGGGGTAGTATTCCAAAGTGTTTGACACCTTACGCAACATGTTTTGATAAAGCCAAACCATAGTTTGCGTTAACCGCGAGGATTATAATGCACTTAAGAGTATATGGTATGGCTATATCATAGAACAGCTATAAGGAGATGGTTCCAAAAGCTGCAGAGGGGCTCAGCTCATGCTAGGGCACCCTCTCACATAAAACCAAGCACTCTGCCTCCAGGATTGTCGAGGCCTATCATAGGAGTGACTTATAGGTGCATATGTGTCTATATGTATAGGTAGATATAGATATACTATATCTAAGAAAGGGGTGATTACACCACCTTACCCAAGCTGAGTGATCAGCCTGTGGTGTCAGTTTGGAGGGCCAGCCAGGGGTGGCATAATACATGCTGCAGCCCCTGGTAGGCCTTGGATGCACCTATGCCCTGGGTACCTATGGTACACTATACAGGGGCTCACAGAGGTGGACCAATACCCAATCTGGTATGCACCTAAAGTACATGGTATCAATTTAGAGAGAGAACAGCTGGGCTGTGGGTCTGATTAGCAGGCCCACAGCCACACTAAAGTCGAAAAAAACTGAAAATCTCAGCAAAAAGTGGGAATGACCATAGGAAGCAGACCCTACTGTCCTACACACCGGGCTGCATTTTTTGGTAAAAAAAGTTAACTTTTTCTTAAAAGCTTGAAAGTGTTCCCAGGACCACTGCCTAATCCCTACCAAACATTCCTTTTATTTTCACTAAGACACACGTTCTGTTTAGCAAATGGGGTAAGACCACCAGCTCGGGTGTCAGTAACAACTCAGGGGCAGAATTACAAGCCCTTGCGCCACTTTTGCGTCATTTTTAACATGGGAAAAATGACACAAAAGTAGTGCAAGGGGCTTGTAAATCTGCCCTTCAATGTTTTGCAAACAAATTTCGGTGCAAATCTTTGATACATTTCATACCGATTCGCAATCCTGTTTTAGCAGTTGGTAAAAGTTTACTGGTTCCTAAAATAGATTAGTACACAGCAAACAACAACTTTACAGTCACAAACACCATTATTTCATTCAGACCCCAAATGCTGTGTTGCCCTTCCAAAAATGGCAACTTTAAATGCACACAGATAACAGTCATGTTACCTCAGACCCTAATTGCTTGTTCCAATCCTGGAATACATGAGGTTTAGAGAGAAGTATCCCACTCTACGAGTAAAAGAGAGGATTTTGGGCAATGTGTAATTTTGGTATGTACTTTTTTTTTGTTGTTTTTTTTAAAAACCTTTATTTTGGAAAAAGAAATTAAAGTTACAGACCTACAACCACGGAGGCTGGTCAGTTGCACTCAACACCAGAAGTACGGTAATACACAGCTCATCAGCCGACAACCCGAGGGCCCGGCAGCAAAAAGTCACGATATAGTGGAAAGCATGTGGCAACGAGAGGATAAGTGAAAGATTTTATATTTTATATTTTATAAATAAAGAACAAAAAACTGAACACAAAAAAGAATCGAGGCTGTACCGTGCAATGCAATAACTGTCTTATACGGCATGGGGAGACAAATGATTAATAAGCAATGCTATGAAAGAGGAGAAATCCTGGGGGGGGGGGCGAGAGCAAAACGATACCTCACATACAGTGGGAAGCTGAGTATCTGAAACGCACAGTCAAGGTAAGTGTGGAATATCAGGAGCTTCAATGAAGGGGGGAGTGCAGATCTCTCCACGGTACGAATTCCATTGACCCCAGATCCTTCCCCATTTCTTGGGCCTACCACGGGAGACATACACAATTTTTTCTCTAAACATGGACCAGTCCATGTTTTCTTTCCAGGTTGAGACTGATGGTGCCCTCTGAGATCCCCACAATTGAGCTATGTCTCGTTTCGCAATCATGTTGCCCAGTGTGACCCATTGAGTCTGAGCAACAGTGCAGTCAATCGGCTCCCAAATATTCAATAAGCAGCGTCTGGCCTCAGGCAATGACTCAACACCCGTCACTTCACCCATCACCGCATGCACTCGATTCCAGAAAACCATTACTTCCGGACATTCCCATATAATGTGAAGGAAGGTAGCCAGCATACCACAACCACGCCTACACAGCCCATCCACAGAATAACCCATATGTATCAAATGTGGACCCGTGACATAGACACAGTGCAGAATCTTCAGTTGCACCAGTCTGAGCCGTGCCGGAATCGCGACCTCTTTAGGGGAAGATATCGCAGCCTGCCAGTCTTCATCATCCAATTCCAGCCCATCGCTAGTCCAGGCACCCCGAAGTTGTACAAGAAGATCCGAGCGGTTGTTAATACGTTTTTTATAAATAAGAGAGATAGTGCTGTCAGGGATGTACCCGTCTAGCACTCTATCTTCCAGAGGGGAAGACTCCGGGATCATAGTTCCAGCTGGGAAAACCGATTCGAGTGCGTGTCGGACTTGGAGATATCGGAAATATTCTTTATCACTCAATTTATACTCCTGCTTAAGTTCATCAAAGGTCTTAACCCTGTCATTAGCCCAGAGTTCACCCACTTTAATGATACCAATAATGTCCCATCTATCAAATCCCTTCGATGCCCACAGACCACCCAGTTTCTCTGCAGCATACAAGGGGGCCGCTCTAGTCAGCTTGTCCGTCCATCCCGTGGCCGTGGTTGCACTACCCCATATTCGCACCGCCACCCCAGTGGGGCCCGTCAGGTTCTTCCTGGTGGCTCTAGAGTAGAGCGCTCTATTATAGTCGCCCCCGGGCAGCTGCCACCTATCCATCTCGAATGCAGGGTTCGGAACAGGACCGTACATGGCATGGTTAACAGCACTCAGTTGGGATGCCCAGTAGTAGCGTTTAATATCAGGCGACGCAATACCACCGTCATACCAGGGCAAAGTCAATTTTGCCAATGCAATGCGCGGTCATCCGCCCCACACCAGCTTCCTCTGTAGGCTCTCAATTTCGCGGAAATAGCTAGTGGGCACAAATCAAGTGTGTTTTGGATGGCATACAAAAATCGGGGGAGAGACATCATCTTGAACAGGGCCGCTCTTCCCAAGGGGGACAGAGGAAAGCCACACCACGCCGCAACATCCGACCTAAGATACGATCCTCGAAGTCAGGGGACCATCGAATGCCCTTTAGCGAAGGTTCCCAGCGGAGCCATGTGGCCAGGGGCTCAAGGGCAAGTGCGAAAAGGAGTGGCGACAAAGGGCATCCCTGTCTCGTGCCGCGTCCAAGAGCAAAGGGTTCCGAGGCCCTGCCGTTGACAACAACCTGAGCCAGTGGTTGCTCATACAAAAGCCTGATCCATCCGATGAACTTAGGGCCAAAACCAAACTTAGCAAGGGCTGCCCACAGATATGGCCACTCCACCGTATCGAAGGCCATCGAGGCATCAAGTGAAACCAAGATGGCCGGTTCCTCAAGAGACCCCACCCTTGCTAAGACGCCATGAAGACGGCGAAGATTGAGCGCGGTGTTGCGATGGGGGATGAAGCCGGATTGGTCCGGGTGAATCAAGTCACTGATCACCATAATCAGCCGGTTTGCCAAGAGCTTCGCCAGAATTTTGGGTTCCACATTCAAAAGCAAAATCGGCCGATACGATGAACAGTGTTCACGAGGCTTGCCATCTTTATGAATGACCACAATGGATGCCAGTCTCTGGTCCAGGGGAAGAGACCCGAGATCTCGCGATGCCGAGAACATCCGACGAAGGTGTGGCGCCATTTTGTCAGGGCACAGATTGTACAGTTCAACTGGTATACCATTCGGACCTGAGGCCTTCCCAGAGCGAAGTGAGCGGATAACGGGCGCTACTTCATCGGTGGAAAATTCCGCCTCCATAAGCTCCTTGTCTGAGTCCGACAGGCTAGGTAGCACGATATCCCGCAGCAACAAGTGCGAGTCTTCCTCCGGCCTGTCCGAGACCGGCGCATACACCATCTGAAAATGCTGGGCAAAAACCTCAACTATCTCAACCGGGTCCGCCACTCGCGTACCTTCCACTTTTTCAGCAACAGGCACCACCCGATTCAGTCTATCCCTTTTGTCCAGCCAAGCAATCAACTTTCCCGCCTTATCACCAACATCATACAAACGCCCCTGCTGCTCACGATTCATTGCCTTGGCCGCATCAGTCACCAGAGCCCTATATTCAGACTGTTTAAGGGCCAAAGAGTGTAGTCCCTCAGGTGTGACCCCAGACTCCATCCGTTCCTCCAACTCAGTGATTTCATTCTCCAAGCCCACCACTTCCGCATTCTTGCGCTTCCTCTCACCAGCAATTAAGGATAGGATTTGACCACGGATCACAGTTTTATAAGCCTCCCACAAGGAAACAGGGGAGGACACCGAACCCTCATTCTCAGCAAAGTAGTAATCCATGCACTTAACCACCTCCATTCTAATCTTGGGATTACGAAGGTGCCATGGGTTGATCGGAGCGATCCGGCCCCCGGCCCCCAATTGTATATCAATAGTAAGCCAGAGTGGAGAGTGGTCTGAAATCCCCCTAGCCAAATGCCTGATTTCCCTTACAGAGACCATCTGCACTGCTGGTACGAGAATATAATCAATTCTCGAGAGACTCCCATGAGCTCCCGAGTAGAAGGTATACTGGAGCTGTCCAGGGTGCATTGGCCTCCAACAATCAACTAGACCCAACGTGTCCAAGAAACTCCCCAGCCATAGCTGCGACGCGGGCAGGAGTCTGGGGGGACTACGGTCTTCATCTCCACTAACTACTGAATAAAAATCGCCACCCACAACCAACATGCCATCAGGAAACACCAAGAGCACCCTGCCCAAATCAGTAAATGTGGTGGACTGTACACCGGGCGGAACATACACAGACAAAACGGAAATCGTCTTCCCCTCCCACTGACCCGTAATAGCCGCATAGCGGCCTCTATCGTCCAGCACCATGTCGTCTATCTCTAGGGGGAGGGAATTCCTGACCAGGACACCCGCCCCTCTCGACCCAGTGGTAAATCCGGAATGGGCCACCAAACGGTAGCCCCGTCTATTCAGTGCATAGCACGTATTTCCCACTAAATGTGTCTCCTGGAGTAAAACTATATCTGGGGAGCATCGCTTCAAATATTGCAAAACTATCCCCCGTTTTATCCTGTGACCAAGACCGTTAACGTTCCAGCCCAGCACCCTCAGCCCCCTAACCCCATCCCAGTAATGAACACTCCACCTCCCCCGCCAGGAAACAGGCACATAGGATAAAATCGGAAACAAAACGTAGCCTCGATACAAACAGAAAAGAAAAGACCCCCCCACCACCCCGAATAGAACCCTCAAAACACACACCCCCACCCTGCACCCCTGCGGTAGACCAAAAAAGCCACCCCAACTTGCAGTGTGCCTCTCGCCCCATTAAACTAACCTACAGGAAGAGAGAAAAAAGTCCCCAGAGGAGGAAGAGTCCTGATTCCCCCCACCCCCGGGAATCCACACTGTATAAACATAATAATCACAGAGCCACTGCCATAAGTCCATAAAATTGGCTCGCCGGCGCAGACTCACTACTCCTGGTCTTCCAAGCCGCCTTCGGCGCCTCTCAAACTCTCTGGGCTGGTACGGTGTGTCGGCAAAGTGTCCAACCAGTCACTGGCCACCTCGGGGCGGTCAAAAAAGAGCGCACGTTCTTCATATTCAATCCTCAGGCGGGCCGGAAAAAGCATGGCGTACTTCAGTCCCATGTCCCTGAGTCTCCTCTTCACCACCGTGAAACCCATACGTTGTTTCTGCACCGCCTGTGTAAAGTCCGGATAAAAACTGACCAACGCATTCTCAAATTTAGTGGGACCAGTGGTACGTGAAGCTTGCAGGATAGCATCCCTGTCCCGGAAATTAAAAATCCTGGCTATTATAGGCCTCGGAGCGGCCCCCAGCTTGGGCTTTCCACCGGGGACTCTATGAGCACGCTCCACCGTGAAGAAGTTACTGAGGCCCTTTGGTGCCAGGTGTTTTAGAACAAGGTCTTCCACCAGAAGGTCTGTAGACACGTCCGCGGAGTTCTCTGGAACACCTATGATGCGGACGTTGTTGCGCCTGGCCTGGCTCTCGAAATCATCCAGCCGGCAGGCAAACAAGTCATTGGAAGTCCGGAGATTACGAACTTCGGCCTGGAGATCCGAGACATCCGTGGTCAGGCTAGCGGTCTTGATGTCCAGGGACTTGACCCGCTCATTGGTTTTCCCCAAGTCCGTCCTAATAAGATTGACTTTGATCGCCACTGCGTCTATCTTAGCTGCAAGGGTTTCATACTGCTGACCCATAGTTGCTCTAATTCTTGCGATGGCGCCCATAACATCCTTCAAAGTCGGTTCTTCAAGTGTAGGATGACCATCGCCTGTATCCTCAAGGGCCTTGCTCGCTCCGCCTGGGGATCCTTTAGGGCGAGTAAAGCGATCTATGGTCTGGGATTGGGTAACCCCACCTCGGTATGAGCCCCTGGTGGCCCGCTTCTCGACGTCCACCTTGCCCGCCATGATGAGCAATGAGCTCTGACGGAACCGTTGGGATCTGGTCAGAATGATTCCCTTCACGGCAAGCCAGTAGAGGCGAGAGGATGAGGATCAGGAGCAAGCGTAGGACCGGCAGCAGAATCAGGGCAGCCGTGCAGATCGGCAGCAATCGCCGTCAACAATGACCAAGAGCGAAACCGTAAGTACCACAGGGGCAGTGGACGTGTCACGTCAGCCGTTGTGGTTCAATTGCAACCTGGGTACCTCGGGGACTCAAGCCCGTGGATGGTCTACGATATAGGCCGCAAATTTCAATGCGCAATAAGTCCGGTTCCCGGTGGCCAAATCGAGTTTTGAAAAGAGTTGTTGTATCAGCAGGGCATCAGCAAAAGGTACCCGTCGTCCAAATCAGGATGCTTTGCAGGATAAATGCGGGAGGCGGAAAGGGTCTCGGGAGCCCTGTGCTCACGTGTCCATCTTGGAAACGCGCGATGCTCCTCCCCCTTGGTATGTACTTTTGACATGTAATTCTGAGCTATGCCAGAGCTCCTTCCCATGTGATTGGTTAGAATTTTTCTATGTCTCCGAAGTTTTGAAAAATAATTAAATGGAGAATTGCAAACTTTGCCAGGATGTCTGTTACCTTAATGGGGGCATTAGTTGAAGGCTAAAATTTCGTACTGTCCTCCAGGACAGGAGACAAAGAAAAAGTCCTGTAGTTGTTATGCCAGAAACCGGTCCCCGGGAGCTTGTTTCCTTCCCAGTGTAAGAATTGGCTTTTGTAGTTTGGTTTGCCCTGTTCCTATCATGCACTGGGACAGGAACAGACTAATTTGCATACAGCCAGGTTCTGAAACTGGGATGGTGCAGTGAGCTAAAAAACGGTGTTGGATCTAGCCCTGATCTCTTGACTGGGTGAGAGCTTTCTGCTTAATTCAGAGACTCTGACCCTCACCACCCCTTGTTGTAAATATTTTTGTCCACCCTAAGCGTGGAAGGGTATTCTCAGATGTGAGACCCTTGCTCATTGCACCATCAGGATTCAAGCAAACCGGGCCGAAGACGGCTGTAATGCCAGAAACCGGTCCCCGGGAGCTTGTTTCCTTCCCAGTGTAAGAATTGGCTTTTGTAGTTTGGTTTGCCCTGTTCCCATCATGCACTGGGACAGGAACAGACTAATTTGCATACAGCCAGGTTCTGAAACTGGGATGGTGCAGTGAGCTAAAAAAACGGTGTTGGATCTAGCCCTGATCTCTTGACTGAGTGAGAGCTTTCTGCTTAATTCAGAGACTCTGTCCCTCACCACCCCTTGTTGTAAATATTTTTGTCCACCCTAAGCGTGGAAGGGTATTCTCAGATGTGAGACCCTTGCTCATTGCACCATCAGGATTCAAGCAAACCGGGCCGAAGACGGCTGTAATGCCAGAAACCGGTCCCCGGGAGCTTGTTTCCTTCCCAGTGTAAGAATTGGCTTTTGTAGTTTGGTTTGCCCTGTTCCCATCATGCACTGGGACAGGAACAGACTAATTTGCATACAGCCAGGTTCTGAAACTGGGATGGTGCAGTGAGCTAAAAAACGGTGTTGGATCTAGCCCTGATCTCTTGACTGGGTGAGAGCTTTCTGCTTAATTCAGAGACTCTGTCCCTCACCACCCCTTGTTGTAAATATCTAATTCTTGCGATGGCGCCCATAACATCCTTCAAAGTCGGTTCTTCAAGTGTAGGATGACCATCGCCTGTCTCCTCAAGGGCCTTGCTCGCTCCGCCTGGGGATCCTTTAGGGCGAGTAAAGCGATCTATGGTCTGGGATTGGGTAACCCCACCTCGGTATGAGCCCCTGGTGGCCCGCTTCTCGACGTCCACCTTGCCCGCCATGATGAGCAATGAGCTCTGATGGAACCGTTGGGATCTGGTCAGAATGATTCCCTTCACGGCAAGCCAGTAGAGGCGAGAGGATGAGGGTCAGGAGCAAGCGTAGGACCGGCAGCAGAATCAGGGCAGCCGTGCAGATCGGCAGCAATCGCCGTCAACAATGACCAAGAGCGAAACCGTAAGTACCACAGGGGCAGTGGACGTGTCACGCCAGCCGTTGTGGTTCAATTGCAACCTGGGTACCTCGGGGACTCAAGCCCGTGGATGGTCTACGATATAGGCCGCAAATTTCAATGCGCAATAAGTCCGGTTCCCGGTGGCCAAATCGAGTTTTGAAAAGAGTTGTTGTATCAGCAGGGCATCAGCAAAAGGTACCCGTCGTCCAAATCAGGATGCTTTGCAGGATAAATGCGGGAGGCGGAAAGGGTCTCGGGAGCCCTGTGCTCACGCGTCCATCTTGGAAACGCGCGATGCTCCTCCCCCTTGGTATGTACTTTTGACATGTAATTCTGAGCTATGCCAGAGCTCCTTCCCATGTGATTGGTTAGAATTTTTTTATGTCTCAGAAGTTTTGAAAAATAATTAAATGGAGAATTGCAAACTTTGCCAGGATGTCTGTTACCTTAATGGGGGCATTAGTTGAAGGCTAAAATTTCGTACTGTCCTCCAGGACAGGAGACAAAGAAAAAGTCCTGTAGTTGTTTAATTTGTAAATAAATTCATTCTAGGGCCCTCGTCAGGAGGACACCATAGCTTGCACCATCTGTTGCCCCTGCCAACGCTGCCAATGACAATGCCAACAGAACTATTAACCATCACACTCTTACAAGTGTGAAAATTCATACTATTTCAGGGACCCAAAGCTATAAGAATGGCTTGGTAGGCAGGTACAAGTCCTTGTAAATATAAATTGAATTAATAAACAGCTGTTGCTGTGCTCATACCTAATTTAGGCAGACGATGCCACCATGTGGCAGACTGTCATAAACACCGGTGCTGGCAATTAAGTGCCCGTGCTGAGAACCGGACACCACCAGCTCACTTTAGCACATGTGCTGTTACAATTGAGTGAATGAAAATGGACATATTTTACCATGGGTTCCACGGTGCCACCTGGGGCAACCACAATATGCACATCATTGGAGCCGCGGTGCCCTGTATCCTGCAGCCCCTGCTAGATTCTTTGCCATCACCCATCCTGAATGCTAGGTCTGTTGCTTTGCTCCCACCCCAGTGGGAGAAGCTTTTTTCTCTTCTCCTGCTGGGCAGGATCAAATCTATGTTCCAGGCCTGGGAAAGTGCGGGCAGGTATTTAAGTTTATATCCCCTTCCTGCACTCTCCTACGTAAGGAGTAGACCAATGTCCTGGGGATGAGATCCCCAGGACACTGCGCTTCTCGGACCTTGGAAATGGGGTCCCTGGGGCCCTCCAATGGCTTGGGAACGAGGGCTGCACGCCTACTCCTCAAAATAACTAAGGGGGCCACATGTCCTCTCAGTAAAAATAAATACAGCATCCCCAGGTGAAAGAGTCCTAAATGCCTATACATTTACATACATTTACTTCCCAAAAATAAGTTTTTGGGCCACAGAGGATGGGGTATTGCATGCCTCCCTCCTGACTATGAATAAATCGGCCCCATGAGATGGGGTTCCCAGGGCCTAATAATTCCTCAGGGAGGGAGGGTGCAAGCCACCCTACCAAAAATTAACCAATATGACAGTGTTTGGTCCCTGGCCCACACTCCAGGGGAACTTATATTTGTAAAGCTTAGGAACCCATGCTTTATTGATTTATTTTACTGTGGATATGCAGATCAGCAGATCCTCTGTGAATCCTTCATACTGCTAAAACAATATACAGTGTGGTCAATACAGTGTGGTCCCTCTGGGTATCTCTACCCTGCCCCCCTATGTGTTTTTTTATTTTACCTTTTTTGAGGACAGGGGACCGAGTTCCAGAGTCCTAAAAAGTTTGGAGCTACATCTTTGTTGATATGGTGGTTAATATGGTGGGAGCCACACACATCACATCTTTTGATCTTTCGGGTACAATGATTCTCAGTGGTGGTATATATACATAAATGCTGAACCTTTATTTCTCAAAAACGACAGAAAGTATTTACATCAAATTACAAAAAGCATGCATTCAGGATAAAGAACTAGCTTCTGCCAAATTTGGTGTAACTTTGTTCGGCCGTTTTTTGCAAGATCGCTCCTCAATTTTCCTATTGCTTGGGGAAAACGCATTTTGAACATCCCTCCTTTTTCTTGCCCCTGAAACTTTCCAGGAAGAAGCTGAGGTGGATGAGACTTTTTGGGAAAGTTTCGTTAAGATTTGTCAAATGGTGCCAAAGTTCTAAGCAAACAAATCAATCTATTTCCTATGGAAATGTGGTCCTAAATATTGCTAAACAGTTGTGACTACCTTTATATTTAACATACCTAGGGGTTTTACTTACCTTATTATTCTTACCATGCTTGGTAAAGGCATGCATGGTAAAGGTATCTGCATGGTAAAGGTATCTGCATGGTAAAGGCTTGCATGGTAAAGGGATGAATTGTATTGTCATACAAGCGAGGCCAACAGAGATATGTCCTGCCACCCCTATTGTTCAGTTTATTCATAAACTATGCCAGTGTCTACTTCAGGAAGCCTCAATCTCAAGCCTAAAACTTTGAAATACAAGGAAAACTATTCCTCTGTTTGTATGCTATGCCGTTTTTCTCTCTCTAATGGTACTATCAATGCACAAGCTAATCAGTTATAGAGTATGCCGAAATACCTGATAATCTCACAAAGATCATGATCGCAAAGCACACCCTTAATTTGAAGAGACCAATTAGAGTTAATAACCAATCTTTGGAATTTGCTATGTGTAACTACCTGGGATCTACCTCAATTCCTGGGGCTGGGTACTCCATTGATACCCACATGCCTCGAATTAGGCATCAAACCCATATACTGCATCATCCCCTTTCATTCCTCTTTATACTGGACCAGGGGGTGTAGGAACCCCAGGGATAGTAAATATTTTGCGTAGTGGTTGGCATGTATGTTTCTTAAGATATGCTAAATAGGAAAATTGGGAATATTTAGAACCTGGGCCAATCTATCAAGTACCTCCCTCTAGAAGCCTGAGACCATGGCACAAAGTTAGAGGGTTTGTAAAAATGAGGCACCATCTGATGGCATCTCAAGCATGCTGGAGAGGAATCTCTAAACATCTTGAACAATTTTGTGTTCTATAATACACCCGAATAAAGTTTTTGAATTGTATGAGACGGAGCCCAGCCAATATGGCTACTTCACAAGGGGGATAAAAGAGTCAAATTAGGGCAAATCCTGCATCAACACAGCTGATGTAGTAAACCTAATGGCAAAGGATAGTGGCTCTTAATATTATGAAAAGATGTGTCTGTATGAAAACATAGCTCCCAGTTCAACAATTACCTCTGGAACAAGGGAACTATAAGTCTCACCCTTATCTGAATTAGGTACAACCAGAGGCACATTGCAGCTTACACCTCACGTTTAGGCTGGGAGCCCTTCTAACAAAAGTCTTTAGAGCCAAGTGGGACAAGACAAATATCAACAATGACCTCTGTGGTTCTAGCTGGTGTGGTGGGTAGAGATTCCATTTGACACTTTATGCTTTTCTAGATTAAGACAAGTCCCCTTCGCAATAGATGGTTGCTATCCATTTTGGCAACCTATGTGTTGCACTTCCTAGTGCCACAATGTCACTTTCCTATAGGACTGAACAAACATCAGTATACTTCGCAGTGGTGTCCTACCGCATCTCATCCACGCGATTAGCCATCTGTAACTCTAAACATAAGAAAATAGAAAGACTGACATATAACAAATAACAAATAAGCTTGCTGTATAGCATTATACTGCACTGATTTTGTAACAGTTTTTATACTGATTGTATTTATAAGTAGTGTTTGGTGTACCCTTCTTAACTTCCATGGCACTGCAGTCAACAACAGCAGAGGCTGGTGCAGGTAAGCATGGTAGGGTGGGGCGCAGCGGGGGTGTCGACAGACAACAGAATAGGAGTTATTTATTTATTTAATTTGCCCTATTCCATCATCTGCCAACATCCCCCACCGCAGCACTGTGCCCCTCCGAGTTTACCTGCACCAACCGCTGCTGGTCAACAATACAGTTTACATAGAAAAGACTGAGGCTTTTACTTTTACAATTGAGACCTATTGCCCTTCTTTAGGACCAGAATCCTTTTTTTCTCTCAGAGGAAATGAAATTTAGATCCTCGCCTATAGATGATCACTCTTTATCAATCAGGGAAGCCCTCTCTGGTCCAGACATAAATGAGGAGCCTCACCGTATTACCTATAATAAACCATGACAACCTTCCTCTGCAGAATTACGTGTACCCTCATCATTCTGAGAGGGAGGCCGAAAAAAGCCCCACACATAGTAGAATGACTCAACTGTCAGCTAAAGGAAGCCACTACCTACGCTGCTGAATATTGGAGGCTGTCGCCTCCTTTTTTAGAAGGGATGATAAATCCTGGTCTCCGACATAGAAGGGCACCTTACCTTATGACTTAAAGCAGGCATTCGCATTAACCATGATCTCTAGGAGGTTGTGTTACCTTGTCCTTCAGAGAAGGTGACCACTTCAGTTCTTCCACATAAAAGGGCAGCACACCTCATCAATTAAAGCCAACAACCACATTCATCCTAATTCTTCTGAGACATATCACCTTGTCACTTAAGGGAGACAGCCTTTTCAACATTCACATGTAGAAGGAGACCAGAGCGTAGTGAAACAATAGAAACCTGGTCCCCAGATTCACAAAGATTTTGTGACTTTTTTACATCACTTATTTGATGCATCTCCAACTCAAAGTCCTTTTTGATATTTACAAAGCCAAGCAAATGATGATTTGTGTGGCTTTGTAAGAAAAAGTAACGAAATACAGCACATTGCACTGACTTGTGTTACTTTCTGTCAGGGAGGCATTCCATGGGTGTCGTATAGGCATATCTATGCATTCATCAATCCATCACTTTTATCACCAACACATATTTACAAAGAGATTTGGACATAGATTTGCACTAAAATGGTGCACCTGCTTCAGGCTGGTGTAACAAGGAGAAATATGTTTATTTTTCCTCTATATTTTCCCTTTGCGTGTGTGCTGCATTGTGCAGCACACATCCAAAGAGAAAAAAGCATCCAATGATAGTTTGTGAGCAGGAATGTACCCCTTCCTGAACAAAAAATATCCTGACAATAACACAATGGTAGGAGGGTGCCTGTGTTCATGCAGGGCCACTCAAAGTGCAGGAGTGCAGGGACCGATCCAAAAATGCACCATTTCATTTGAGATGTGGCACGGTTCTGCTCTCTTTCTTTCATTCAATGCAGAGCAGTAACATTACTTACTGCAGTATGTTGTGTGAATTCTTTGTAAATCTGCTTCCTGGTGTTTTTCTGTTGGAGAAATGACATTGAACTCAAATCTATTTAATAAGCACTCACCTTCAGAAGTATATATACCAGATCACTGCACACTAAATGGCCCTGGCTACCCTAACCTAAAGGAGCACATCACAGTTGTATCACTTGAAGGAGACAACCACAGCTGTCGAACCATGCAGAAAGATACCAAATGATAGGGCTCAGTAGAGACAGAGGAGAACAATGCCTCATTTGCGTCATGAGCCAAGCAGCAATAATGAACCAACAATTCACTCTTTAGTTCTGGTCTGTTCATTTGTCATTCACATTTTGTTTTTTTTCCACACAGAGTACAGCATGATCCAATAGGTCGGCCCAATACAGCCCCTGGGACTCTTACACTGTGCTCACTTTCCAAAAAAGACATTCACTTCGGTGACAGGGTGAATCGGACAATCCTTTACTTTGTCAATGCTGTCTTTCTTCTTTAAGTTTTAATTAATTATTGTATGATTAAAGAATGTCTTTGGGTTGAAATAATTCAGTAGTTTTTTTTTCTTTGCACCTAAGTAATTAAAATCATATTTTTCCTGTGACATGTGATGAAGCAGGGGTTCGCAAAGAGAAACCAACTCAAATTAACACCCCATAGTATGTACTACCAGTAAGTAGTAATAGAAAACTAACGTGCAACTTACACAAACACGAGGGAAATAGCTTTGTGCATGTATGCACTAATGGGAAATAATATATGTAAGAACTAAAATGTATTGGCGGTATGCTTTGAAGGAAACAAAAAATAATGCATGACTAGGCCACATGTGCATTTCGTAATATGCACACTGACGTAACGAAAATTGAGGGGGCCTCCCTGCAGGGTACGTAGAGGGGCCCCCTCTGGGCCCAATCATGAGCTCTCTGGCCAGAGTGCAGTGCCGAGGGGGCCCCTTGGAGCCTGGGGCCCCCCGCACCGCATGGGCTGCAGGGGCCTCTGTTACGCCCCTGAGTATGCATGCTGCATTTTGCTTTGGAATAATAAATAAGGCCGCTTTTGCTTAAAGCTTATGCTAGGTAACTCTAATGAGGAATAATGCAAGGTGGGTGGTAAATAGTGAAAAGTGCATTATCATATAATTAATGAATTTTCATATTCTATTTGCTACAGTGAGCTGGACGAAACGCCATTTTCCTTAGATTACCCAAAGAGAAAGGGGTGAATAAAGTAGTGAATCTGATCTCTCAGATGCAAGACAGACGCGCTGAGCACAGCAGAAGAGAAGCACGGTTGAAGTCCAAAGTGATGATTGGCTGCCAAGTGATGTGATCCTTCCGCGATCGAGTCTAATATTTATGAATTAAAATTGTTTAAATGTATCTTGTTTAGAAGTTGTGAGAACGAGTCTTTAAATTGTTTTATTTTAACAAAAGTTCATGATAATTCACCTTAAACATTTGAAGTATGAACTCACATTAACGGTACACAGACAAAATATCGATTTTTAAATATCGATATACAAAAATATCGAAGTTTAAATATCGATGGGACAAAATATCGAAGGTAAGTAATATCGACAGTCTTAATATCGATATTGGTATGATATCAGTAATATCGAAGTTGTAAATATCGATGTCAATAATATCGAAATTAATAACTTCGATGTTACTAATATCAATTTTTAAATACATTTAGTGTATATTATATTGTATTTATTATGTTTTAATATTTATTTTTAATGTAATTTAATTAAATATTGTCTTTTACTACTGTAGCGGGTTGTGGGTTTATAGGGGAATAGGGTGGGAAGTAATTTAATAATGTTAAATTAATTATTAATTAGTAGGAATTATTAATTAATTAATTGAGAAATAATTTTTAATTATTTTTAATTAATTGATAAATATGTTCTGTAGCGGGTTATGGGTTTATAGGGGAATAGGGTGGGAAGTAATTTAATAATAATTAATTAATTGATATATGTTTGTACATATTTTAATTAATAATTAATTGGTAATTAATTTCTATTAATTCGTTAATTAATTAATATACTTTTTTACATATTTATAATTATTAATTAGTTGGTAATTAATTAATATTAATTATTTAATGACATTAATTATAGTAATTTTTTTATATATAATTTATTGTTATTCTTAATTAATTAATTGGGAAAATATTATTAATTATTAAATTAAATTAATTACAGCAAATGTGCTAATATATTTACTTTATTGTTATTGTTAATTAATAATTAATTGGTAATTAAATAATATTAATTAATTTTGGGTAAAGGAGTATTTTTAGGGTTCAGGGTCAGTTTTCAGTTCATGGGTAAAGGGGTATTTTTAGGGTTCAGGGTCAGTTTTCAGTTTTTGGGTAAAGGGGTATTTTTAGGGTTCAGGGTCAGTTTTCAGTTTTTGGGTAAAGGGGTATTTTTAGGGTTCTGGGTCAGTTTTCAGTTTTTGGGTAAAGGGGTATTTTTAGGGTTCTGGGTCAGTTTTCAGTTCATGGGTAAAGGGGTATTTTTAGGGTTCAGGGTCAGTTTTCAGTTTTTGGGTAAAGGGGTATTTTTAGGGTTTAGGGTCAGTTTTCAGTTTTTGGGTAAAGGGGTATTTTTAGGGTTCAGGGTCAGTTTTCAGTTTTTGGGTAAAGGGGTATTTTTAGGGTTTAGGGTCAGTTTTGGGTTTTTGGGGTACAGGGATATTTTTAGGGTTCAGGGTCAGTTTTGGGTTTTTGGGGTACAGGCGTACAGGGTAAAAATAAAAAAATATTACATTAAATCAAATAAATTACATGAAAAAAATTAAAATTACATTAAATTATTAAGTGTTTTATTTATTTTAAATGTATATGTATTAGTTTTAATTTTGTTTTAATATTTTTATTTAATAGTTGTAAAATATATGTATTTTAATATTATTTTTACATTATTATTAATATATTTAAAAAAACAATATTTTTGATTCCGATATTTTTGTACTACGATATTATTTTTTCGATATTTTTGTACTTATCTTAATGAAGATAGGATTCCGATATTTTTGCTTTCGATATTTTTGCTCTGATATTTTTGCATATCGATATTCTGTCTGTCGATATTGTCAGACATTCCACATTAACATCTAAGAAATTCTTAAATTATTTTGCAACAAGTTTGCTAACTTTAATGTTAGAAATTGGATCTCTACTTGGCAGACATATGCACCTTGTCCAAGTGGGGATCACAGTCCTAGTCAGGGTAAGGTAGTTACACACTAAAAGATAACCCCTGGTAGCTTGGCACAGTGCAGTCAGGTTTATCTAAACAGGTAATGTGCAAAGATGTTGTGCAACACACACATACACAGTAACACAATGAAAACACCACAAAAACCTCTGCACATGTCTAGAACAATAGAGAATAATTTTATGAATAAAACAGGACCAAACAAAAAAAAATCCAATCAGTAGGATTAGAGTTATGAATGTGTAAATAATAAACCATAATAAACCAAAAATGGTGCTTTTTTTTTTTTTTGTGTCCTCATATTCGCCCTTGGTGACCATATGGTAACGAGAAGATATAGGAGATGACAGAGACACTGACCCAGATTTACTGGGGGGGGGGGATTTTAATGATGCATACCGGAATACCCGCAGTGCACTACATCAACCATTTAATCGTCACATGGTACCATCTAGGCTAACATACTGCTGTATACTACCCGCTTTCGTAGCCAAAGCCACCCTTGTAGGGTATGTATAGCAAAAGGGGGCCAATTACAGAGACCCTACCAAGCAGCGTAATCATAGGACATGGGGGAAAAAAAAACCCATGATGATCTGATCCATGATTACCAATTCAATAGTAGCCAAAATCTTCTCTTATTTTGGTTCCCAGTTCTAATCATGTCCAATTTTGACGTCTGTAGCATAGAAGCACGCCACTCGGTAAAGAGGGGAGGTGTCTTATCTTTCCAACGTTTGCATATTTCTCTTCTAGCCAGCAAACAACCATAGAAGACCAATTTTTTTTTACCTATGCCACATAGCTCTGGTAGAATACCAAAAAATACTAACACAGGGCATGGGCTAATTTGGGATCCTACCGCTAAAGAAAGGAAGACGCAGACCTCATTCCAAAATGATGTTAAAAAAGAACACTCAAGAAACATATGTACATCTGATGCGGCTACCAAACCGCATCTGGGACAGGCAGCCAGAGCATTGTTGGGGAATTTAGATAAACGTAGTGGGGAATAGTACGCCCTGTGCAATGTGAACAGATGGTTACGGCGGAGCCACGAAGGTTTCACAGTGTCCCCCAAAATTTTAAACGATTCTAGCCACAAACTCTCTACATCAATGTTGGTGATATATGTTTCCCAGAGCGAAATGGGGGAGCAAAAATTCACCATCAGTCTCGTCTATCATAAGGTTATACCAAAATGTGATCTCTTTTTTGAAAGGTAATTTGTCTATCAGATGGGTTACCAGATTGCTCTCAGCACCTATTTTAAATCTGCCCCTGACCTGACTATAAGCCTGAGCCCAGCTCTGAATTTGAAGGTATTTAAATCTTGAGAAGCGGGTTCCTATTGTTGAACTCAGAGCCTCCCATGAAAGTAAGACACCCTCAACAAACAGGTCCCCCCATGATAAAAGTCCGGCCTCTCTTACAGATAGAGCTAAACTATCTAAGAGCCAAGATGGGGATCCCGGAGAGTCCCAAAGTGGAACCCTGCTATGATAATAGTCCAGCTTGAGTCCACGTCTAAAATTACCCCATGTTCTAGCTAGGTCCCTCAATATCTTTAGCTTGGCCTTCTTGAAGTATTTAGGGTCGCCAAACTTTAACAAAAAATTTGCTGGTCTAACTTTTTCCCCCTTAAGAAGTGCTGAGAATAGTTTCCCACAGCCCGTGCTATTAGGGGTCTTTAAAAGCATCCTGATGTGAGAAAATTGAAAGGCCCAACCGTAATATTGCAAATCTGGTGCTGCAAGGCCCCCTTTTTCTCGGCGACGTCTTATCTTCTTCCAGGCCAGTCTGGGTGTATGACTATTCCATATAAATGTGTTTATTTCAGCTTGAAATTTTGCAATCATGTGTGGATCAAAGAAAAGAGGGATAGTATTAAACAAAAACATAAACTTAGGTAAAATTGTCCTTTTAACCAGGTTGGACCTACCTATCAAGGAAATAGGGAGGGCTGACCATGTGCTCATCAGTCTGCGAGCCTCCTTGGTCACATGGGCAAAATTTAAAGGGGCAATCTTATTAATATCCGTGTAAATATTTAAGCCCAAATATCTCAAAATAGAATTAGGCTGTGCCCCTGCCACCGGTACAGCATGATTCCTAACCATGATATCGGTCTTAGAAGCATTGACTTCATAACCGGACATTGCCCCAAACTCTTCTGCTATGGCTATTACAGTGGGAAATGCCGAGCTCAACTCGAATGAAAAGATGAGAACATCATCCGCATATAGTGCGACTTTTCGCTCCCACCCTTCAAAAGTAAAAGGTTTAATATTAGGGTTGTCACGAATTAATTGTGCAAAAGGTTCTATATATTAGTCAAACAAAAGGGGGGAGAGGGGACACCCTTGGCGGGTTCCGCGCGTAATACTAATTGGCTCAGTAAGTTCCCCATTGACCAATAATGAGGCGGAAGGGTCTTTGTATAATAATTTTACAGCCCGCCTAAAATTATCGCCTAAATTAAACTTTTTCAGAACCTCCGCTAGGTAAACCCAATTAACCCTATCGAAGGCCTTTGTGGCATCAAGCGTGAGAACTGCTAAGGGAAGGGATGCGAACATGGCCATGTCTATTGCACCGATGAGATCATAAGTCAGCTCATAAAGCTGCCGGTCCTTTACAAATCCCTTCTGATCAAGATGCAGGATGTTATTCGCCACCCCTCCCAATCAATTTGCAAGCACCGACGCAAAAATTTAGTAATCTGTGTTAAGAATTGAAATCGGCCTTTATGACCCACAGTTAGTTGCTTGTTTGCCCGGTTTTAAAATCAAGGTTATGGAGGCCCTATCCCATGAGGTGGGGGGCAAAGCACCTTCCAGTAGGATACTATTAAACAGGTTTGTTAAGTAAGGAAGAGTTGTTTAACAGGTTACTTTATATATTTCAGATGGTAACCCATCATGTCCTGCAGTCCCGCCTTTTTTGCTTTTAAAAATAGCAGTGTGTACTTCCTCCACTGTGACAGGGCCCTCCAGAGCATTCCTTTCTTCTAATAGTAGGGCCGGAAGAGGAATCCCCGATAACCATTCCATTGCTTGATTAGGTTGTACATTCTTATCCTCATGATATATTTAGCTGAAAAAGCACCTAAAAGCTCCACTAATTCCCTCATCTGTAGAGTGGATCCTTCCATCCTTGTCAATAGAGCTAATATTATTTTGGACCCTGTCTGTCTTCGCCTTCCAGGCCAGGAGCTTACCCACACCTTCCCCGTATTCAAAATGGGCCAGTTTGCTAGCCTCCCATCTCTCCAGGACCCGTGCATTCAGGACTGAGGAAAGATTTCCTTTTAGAACCGTCAGCTTGTCCTGTAAATCCTCTAGTGAGGCCCCTGGTCTTGCTGGGTACCTATCAATCTCTGCTTGAACTCCCACAATCTCCAATTCAAGCGAGGCTACAGATTCCCTATGCATCTTGCTTTTATATGCAGTTTTATTAGTTAGATAACCCCTTAATGTAGCTTTAAACACATCCCATGCAATGCCAGGTGGGGCTGAGCCCTGATTAATTTCCCAAAAAAGCTTAACTTCATGATTTAATGCCTCAATAATGTCAGAAGAGGCAAGGATTGATCTGTCAAAAGACCAGTTTCTCAGGGGGGCCCTTGACCCTACCTCAAGCTCAAGAAGAAAGGCTGTATGGTCAGAAAGGTGGAAAGGTAGATGAGACACTGCTTTAACCTGTTTAACCAAAATATGACTGATCAAAATAAAATCAATTCATGACTGATGGTGAAATTTATAATTCCTGAATGTGACCCCCCTTTGAGACCCATGGAGTGTCCTCCATATGTCATTATAATTTAGAGCTTTCATGTTATCCAACAAAAATGTCCTAGTCTTAGATAAAGTTATGGCCCTATTGGAAGGTGATTTATCCAACACAGGATCCAAGACTACATTATAATCACCTGCCAAGATGACCGGCTCTGGGAATAGATATAATTGTGAAAAGAGTGTGACTAAGACAGATGGATCATCCTGATTCGGGCCATAGTATTCTACTATAGTAAATGGTGAACCAGAGATAATAATAGAGGCTATGGCCCATCTTCCATATGGGTCCACCTGCTTAGAAACCAACCTTGCCCTTATAGATTTTTTAAAGAGGATGGCCACCCCCCTAATATGTGATGATTGTGATGTGACAACACCAAAGTCTACCCACTTATTCTTTCCCAACAGATTTTGTATTTCAGTTTCTGCCCCCCTAATCCCCCCTCCCCCTCCAGATCCCCCACCCTCGGAGAACCCCCACTCTATCTATCTGGAAAACCAGAGAGATAGCACCCTGCTATGGACCCCTGCCGTAACCAACCAACCACAAAATTTGGGGACAATAACCAAAAAGAAAGTGGTATCAACAAGACAAAAACTTAAAGCCCTAAAGGATATTACTCTATGCTCTGTGAAATTACAACCCTCAATATGACCTTTAAGTGAATATGGTGAATACAGTGACCAGACCTGTCACCAGGTAGAACACAGAGATGTGTTAAACAGTAATAGGGCCCCCCCCCCCTTTTTTTTTTTCATTACATCTTTTTTTAATTCCCACCACCATTTATTCTATACTATACTATTCTATACATCTATGAATCTCCTAGTTTTTTTCTCCAATTTATTATATAAGCATCAGCGGAGAGTCTATACTATTTAGCAGAATCTTAGGTTAACTATTAGTGCTTAGAAGTCAATACCGTTAAGTGGTTACTTGAGGTCACGGTAGACCGGGATAAATCCAAAGTTCAGACCAACTGCGATGGGAGCAAGTGGTCTACAGGACTCAGTCAGGTCTCGCTGACAAAGTCTTCACAACAAGGAGCTATAGAGGGAAATAACCAGGTAGCCCTCCTCTCACAAATCATCAATACAATAAAGGTCTGGCTATAGGAGAGTTTATTTAATGTCACTCTTGGGACCTGCTTCTAACTATATCTATATCTATTTTACCCACTTTCTTGCAGCTTGTCCAATTTCTAGCAGTCCCCGAACTCTCAAATTAATATTTTTTATATAAAACGAAGAACCACTGTTAATCAAGCCACCCACCTATACATATCCTCACCCACAACATGTGAGTGAAGAGCACTTACTGAAAAATAAGTGAAAGAGTGATAGGGCACCTCACATATGCTACACCAGGGAGGCTACCAGCAGGTTCTTGCTAGCACGCCCTGTATATCATCATCGGTTGCCTACTCACAGAAACAATGAAAATAGCGTCCAATAGAAAGACAAAAGAGCAGAAAAAAGAGAAATAACTGTCCCAAAACATAAACCCGTGATATGCAGAGACCAAAATGTCCTGTGCAATTAAAAATGAGTTAAGACTCACTATTAAATCACCCTCTTTATTTGCAAATGTGAGCTTACTCGGTTTAAAAGCACTGCATGTTGCTAACCTTTTCTAAGCAGGCCAACATGTTTCATTGCCATTTACGTATGCTGTGGCAAATTAGTCAGGGCGTGGGGTTCAATAACTTGCCTCTCTGGACAATGTTTTTTGTGATGCGGATGGGTTGACAAAACACAAAAGAGAGAACAACGGTTCTAACTCAATCTACCTGGTCAGCCGGATAAAATAATATTACAACATACTGTTTGTTCTTTAATCTTGGGTCTCAATCGTATATAATTACCCGGTGTCTGCTGAGGGCTTTCATACCAGCCTACACCAGTCCAAAGGGGGTGTGTTCATCACTGTTACCCCTGGTTTAGGAAGCACTAGCATTGCTCATCTCTACACCTGTGGAAATAATATACAAACTTTACATCAACACTACACATCATGTGTACCTTATATCGACCCTGTCTCAACACCATTGTGTGTCAATTTTCATATTCTTAAGGACTGACAAAGTGCCTTGGATAGAGCAAACTTCGAGATCTAGATGAGAGGAGTAGAGGAGGCGGCGTGTAGTCATCAATCCCGTGGATGTCGGTGAAGCACTGGTGCCAAAACGTGCAGTCAATGAAGGCTTAGGCGCCAAACCCCTTTACGATGCTGGTTCTGCATCAATGTCCGTCGATGTCAAGCTGTATGGTCCGTAGATGCAATGCCATCGATTGGCAACTGTGTCAGCATCGGAGGGCAATATTTCAGTTCCGATCAAGGCAAAGTCATCACTGCATCAATTTTGATGGTCTGGACAACAGGAATCACCTTTCAAGAACTTAGGACTAGATTGGCATCACCTGGAAGGACAGGACTCACAGATGACAAAGTCCAGGTGCTGTTGCTGAGTTGAAAGAAGTCTTTGAAGGCTCTGAGACTCCAGAACAGGGGGCAAGCAGCTAGAACTTGGAGTCACTCTTGGTTCAAGTGAGATGGGTTTAGTCATTGTCCTCAGCAGGGCAGAGATCAGCAAGCAGCAGGAAAGGTCAGCAAAGCAGAAAGCTGTTCCTTCAGAGCAGCAGTCAGGCAAAGTGACAATCCTTATGGCACAGCAGTCTTTCATCCTAGCAGAATTCTTCACAGGTCCAGTAATGTACTGTTTTGAGACAGAATTCCGAAGGTAAGTAATATCGATTTTGTTAAAAAACGATGTTAGTACTATCGATCTTACTAATATCGATGTTAGTAATATCGATGTTACTAATATCGATTTTTATATGATTGTTATGTATATTAATGTACTTAATATGTATTTTTTTTTAAGTACTTTAAGTAAATTTTGTCTTTTAGTACCCTAGTGGGGGATGTGGGTTTATAGGGGAATAGGGTGGGAAGTAATTTAATTATAATAAATTAATTAATAATTTTGAGGAATTATACATTAATTGTAATTAATTGGTAATTCATTTTTATTAATTGGTAATTCATTTTAATTAATTGATTAATTGATAATCATGTTCTGCAGCGGGTTATGGGTTTATAGCAGAATAGGGTGGGAAGTAATTTAATTAATCAGAATTAATTATTAATTGTTATGGGTTATAAATTAATTTGAATTAATTGGTAAATAATTTTTATTAATTGGTAATTAGTTTTAATTAATTGATTAATTGTTAATTATGTTCTGTAGCGGGTTATGGGGAATAGGGTGGGAAGTAATTTAATCATACTAAATGAATTATACATTTTTCGGAATTATAATGTATTTTAAATAATTGGTTATTAATTTTTATTACTAGGTAATTAATTTTAATTAATTGACTAATTGATAATTATGTTCTGTAGCGGGTTATGGGGAATAGGGTGGGAAGTAATTTAAATGTAATTAAGTAATACATTATTTTAATTAATTGTTTTGTTAATTATATTATTGTTAATTAATTATAAATTGGTAATTAATTATTATTAATTGGTATTTATTATTAATTTATTTTAATTAATTGTTTATTGCTAATTATGTTTTTAATGATTATGGATTGGTATTTGTAAATAGTTTATATTTATTTATTATAATTTCTTTTATATTTTTAACTTCTACGGTATCCAACACTTTCTCTACTGTTGCACTCTCTGGAGTTGGAATAGTTATTTTCACCCCTACGCTATCCAACATTTTCCCTACTGTTGCCGTCTCTGGAGTTGGAATAGTACTTTTTACCCCTACCCTATCGAACACTTTCCCTACTGTTGCACTCTCTGGAGTGGGAATAGTAATTTTTATCCCTATGCTATCCAACACTTTCCCTACTGTTGCCCTCTCTGGAATGGGAATAGTAATTTTTACCCTTACGCTATCCAACACTTTCCCTACTGTTGCCCTCTCTGGAGTGGAAATAGTAAATTTGACCCTTTGCGCTATCCAACATTTTCCCTACTGTTGCACTCTCTGGAATTTGAATAGTAATTTTTACCCCTAATCTATCCAATACTTTCCCTACTGTTGCAATCTCTGGAGTTAGAATAGTATTTTTTACTCCTACGCTATTCAACACTTTTCCTACTGTTGCACTCTCTGGAGTGGGAATAGTAATTTTTACCCCTACGCTAACCAACACTTTCCCTACTGTTGCACTCTCTGGAGTGGGAATAGTAATTTTTACCCCTACGCTATCCAACATTTCCCCTACTATTGCACTTTTTGGACTGGGAATAGTAATGTTTACCCCTATGCTATCCAACATTTACTTACTTTTTTAAATTTGTTTTATATTTTTATTAATTTTTATTTATATTATTATTTTATGTGTACACATGTATTTGTAATTTATAATATTGTTATTTATTTATGTTATAAAAATTATTTCTAAAAAGTATTAAGGAAGTATATATTATGTATTATATGTATATTAATAATTACTTTTTTAATTACATTATGTATATAATTTATTATAACATATTTTTAACTAGGTTTATTACATTTATAAGTATTATTTTATTTATATTACATATTTTTTTTATTATTTTAAAAAACAATATTTTTTAATTACGATAATTTTGACATCAATATTTTTTCTCGATATTTTTGTAGTTACCTTGTTAGAGATAGCATGTCGATATTTTTGTAATCGCCGTTTTTGTTGCGATATTTTTGTAGGTCGATATTTTTGATAACAACATTTTGTCAGACATTCCTGTAATGGTATGTCAGAGCCCCAGTACGTATACCCAAATGTGTCTTTGGAGTGGGGGTGACTTTGAAGCTGGCCCTTTAAGTCCACAGGTCCCCTTTCATCCCAGGCCTATCTGCCATGCTATCTGTGTGTGTGTGTGTGTGTGTGTGTGGGGGGTAATCAGACCTTTGTGTGGGAAACCGGATACTGCCTATTCAGGTGTAACCGTCAGCTCCTCCTCTCTTTTCCTGTCCGGAAAGAGATATCATAATGTAGATGAATGCAGATGAGTCCCTTGTCACACCCGCCTTTCCTATGTTTGTGGTTGCCTAAAGGGAATGCTGATTAAAATGAGAGGGACACCTTACACCAAGGGTACAGGGCACTACAATTAAGTAGAATACAAAACTTTGGGAACAAGATACCATACAGTGGGAAAAGTCAGACACTACTCACCACACTCAATGAGTTTGTTTGAGTCCCAATCAAGATCCTATTCATTAAACACTCACCACCAAGCTGAACATATACATAAAGCTTTAATATCATAAAATGGATATATACATGCCTAACTGTTCATATTATGGCCTCATAGAACATATGAGGCAGATTGTGCTTGGAAGACAAGAAAAACAATGTTAAAAACCAGTACCTTCATAAACAACCGGCGCAATAGAACACAAAATGACACAAATCAATATATACTAAAATCGATATGGCGTAATCACTTTTATTATGAATGCTGATCCTCTGTTACTTAACAAACACAAGTCGTGATGAAGTTAACATTCTCCATCTATGGTCCCAAGGTATGGTATGTTGTTCGCAAGAGGAGTGTATTCTACTGACTGTATTCTCGTGAAATGTCTAGAGGGAATGCACAAAGTGTAGCTGTCACCCATCCTAGATGTATATTGGAGACAGGCTGCAAGGCACACAGAGCAGTAAGAGCAGAGAAATGTTGACTTTTTAAATATGGCATTTCTAAAACAGTAAGGTTAAATCCAACTTTACCAGTGATACGAATTTATCATTACCATTCCAAAGATGTGAATCAGGATGCAGCTACTCCTTCTGAGTCAGGAGATGCAGCTTAGAAGTGTTTTAAGGAATTCTCAGTGCCAGCCTATGAGAAGAGTAGGGTGGCACAATCAGTGCTGCAGGCTCACTAATAGCATTTAGGTTACAGGCCCTAGGTATATGGCATATCGCTTTACAGGGGACTTACAAGTAAAATAAATGTCAATTGGGTATGCCATTGTCACCATGTTTAGGGAACAAAGCACATGTACTTTAGCACTGGTTAGCAGTGGTACTGTGCTCAAAGTCCTAAAGCCAACAAGAAGAATTCAGAGAAAAGGGGATGAATAAGGCATCCAGTTTGGAGTGACCCTTCAGAGAGGCCCATGCCCATTTTCCAACACCTAATTAGCAAAATTAAGGCATGCTGTACTGCTTGCCTTTATAGCAAGTGTGCTTTTTTTAACATCTGCAGAAATGCAATCTCGTGAAGGATTATGCAGATTACATTTCAAGCGGTTAATTCATTTTTAAGTTAGATTGTATTAAAATTCTGCTTTTCTCCAGCTCTTTCCTACCTTGTCAAGACATATAGGACTCTGAAGTCAGGTCAAATTTAAGTCAAGTTTAAATATGTATAGCGCACTACTCACCCAGAGGGTCTCAAGGCCCTTGAGGGAGGGTGAGCGGTTCCAACTTCTCTTGTGCACGAATGAGGGAACAGTATTGACAAGATAGTTATTGAGGTCCAGGGATTGTGCTGTAGACTCTCAGCATGCTGTCATGGCACACTTTATTTTCCTGATGTCATTTCCAAATGTTTCTGATTAATTCCACTGTGTGCTGCAACTCTTTGCTTGATGTGAGTTGGACAAAGACGTATTGATATCTGTCTGAGGTTATTCATTTCCTGAACAGGAGAGAGAAATAAACAGACTGCCACCACGCAGAGGAGAACTGCGGACACGAGAAGATTTGGGCGCCGGCATCACGCAGAATGATCTTCTATCTGAAATTGAATCAAGACTCTATCATTATGTTCCGAGAGACGGCAAAATGCAGTTATAGAATGTGAGAACTGAATTCTAGTGATGAACTGGAGAAGTGAATGGAAGAGTCACAAACAGCTCCAGGTCATTGGGTGAAGAGATTTGGTGAAACTAAAAAACAGGATATTTTGCAAACCTAGAAGTAGGACTACAAATTAACATTGACTGAGGTGCACAGATTTACGTAAAAGACCTAGCACTCCAAAAAATAAAAACATTGACAATGAAACACCCAGGAGATTTAGTTAAAGTAGATTTTTATACAGAGTATCTACTTTGTTAATTAATTCAATGTCTTAAAAGGAGGGTAACATATCCTATTTTAAAAGACATACAACTACCTTCCCAGCCAAGTGTCACACATCAAAGGTTAGCCTAATGCATTGTAACTAAATTACAGCATTGCCATGTGGTCAGTCATTTGTCATGCAATTCAGCAGAGCTAAAGTCACTGTGTGCCTTTCCAAAAACATTTCCCTTTGCTGTGAAGCCAAAGATGGGAGTGTGTCCCTACTAATGCTCTGCCTGTCAGTCTCACTCCTGCATGAGAAAAAGCCTTGGCAGCAGCTGTTACAGTGTGCAGAGAAACAGAAAATTATTCTGGACCTCATACCAGGTAGGCAGTACTTAGCCCTGTGGGCCTTCCGGCCTGCATCCTTGCCCGCACCTTGTACCCATGTCTGGATGTATTTACTCAAGCCTGTTGGACATGACCCTCTCTGCAGGGTCACCCTCAAACATGTTGCCTTCACCACTCCTATTTTTCTGAATTAATCTTTGATGGCTTTAGAACTCTGTACAATCTACCACTGTTAACCAGTGCTAAAGTGCTAAAGTGCCTGTGCTCAGTCTCTAAACCATGATATAATTGGTTTGCACTTGATTAGCATATTTAATTTACTTGTAAGTCTCTTGCAAAGTGGTATATCATATATCCAGAGCAGGTAAATTAAATGGTACCAGTGGGCCTGCAGCACTTATTGTGTCACTCACTTAATTGGTCCCTTAAAACATGTCCCAAGTCTACCATTGCAGCCAGTGGGCAGTTGTAACCTGCCAATTCAACTTGGCAAATAATCCCTGTACCAAGCCAAAAACTCCCTTTTTATTACATATGTCACCAGTAAGGTAGGCCCTGAACAGCTCATAGGGCAGGGTGCATTATAATTAACATTTGGACATGTACTTTTTAAACATACATGTCGGTTCACTGACAAAACATCGACAACAAAAACATCCTCATACCACAATATTGAGTCTTAAATAATAAATATATTGAATAATAAGCTTAATTTAAAAGAAAATTGATTTAATATACATTTTAACAAATATAACAAATAAACGTAACCTAAAAAAAGTTAAACACACATATATAATAATTATATATATTTACTGTAAAACAATTAATAAACTATTAATTTAAAAGTATTTGATAATTTTGAAAATATATAAAATGTAAATATATATATATATATATATATATATATATATATATATATATATATATATATATATATATATATATATATATATATATATATATCTCGCTCAAGGTTTCACCTCTACTTCAATAGAAACCACGCACTCCGGGGGTAAATCTCCAAATTGATTTTATTTGGTTCGCAACAGACGCGTTTCGGCGCTCCGCCTTCCTCAATGTTACAAACATTGTGAGGTGGCGCCATGTTTTATCTCTCGGGTCCACGTGGTTTTACAGTGAAAACAAACAAGGGACTCAAATCAAAACACCTTATTGGATGAGTATTCGTATTGAGGTTACATTATATCCACTCAATCTGTATGAAACACATTAACTTTTTTTTTTTTGTAAATGCATTCAAGTTCGGATTGTTATATCCGCTTCACAATTTAATAGATTAAACTAATTGTGATTACCACTAAGTGTGCAATGATGTTATGAAGCCGTGTATCGGCTATACTCTATCCCGGCTTATAGGTCGAGGCTTTTCTATCAAAATATGGTGATGCTAGAGTCAGTATTTCCGACATATTGTTGTTATAGGTTATTTTTACGGTACCTGCCTTCCTGGTATTCCATATCGGTACCGAGAATAGCAGCGCCATTTTGGTAGTTTCAACCTAAAATCCCATCTCTACTCAATGGAATTTGCCTCTTTTTATATTGCACACTTTAAAAACAAAGTTATACAGCTGTATATCGGCATAACCAGATTGCTGTAACAATGTACACCTCTCTTGTCTCATTACGCCGTGGATCGGCCAACTTCCCTTGTCAAAATTTGTTTTCACATAGTACATTTATCGTGATTATAAAGTTCATTCAGGGTTTGCTCAAAATCAGATTGCTTAAAGTTCATTAACCTTTTAACTAACGCAACACTGAAAATTACAAAGAGTTTCAGTGAATTCATAAGTTTCTAATCATCCATAAGATACAGTTCAAAATTTACAAAACAAATCAACATCAGTTCTATTCCTTCCATGTGAGTACCGCCCAGTGACAATCAAGATTCCATTTCATTTTACCCTTCTGATTATTCTATGGAACAGCCTCATTATTATTGGTCCTTGATTCATGTTTTCTTAATTAGAAACCAATATGTGATGCTAATTCCTCTCCCGCATTCAATCCCTTTGGGTGTTTGGTCATTAGGTCTATTATGTAACGGGATTCTAATCATCTCAATCTATGGAGCCTGTCCCCTCCCCTAGGGCTATCCGCTATATGATCCAAACCAAATACTGTAGTTGATGTCTGTTACTAGAGTGGTGATCTTGGAAATGGCGCGCCACTGGGTACGCCTGATCGTTCTTGTCAATTGCTCTTAAATGTTCCAAGATTCTCATTTTGAGTGGTTTGATCGTGCTCCCAATGTACGATAGTCCACATGGGCACTTAAGACAATACACCGCATATGGGGTACTGCAGGTGAGGTATTTGTTGATGGTTTTCATTATTCCTGTTCCTGGTATCTCATAGTTCTTTACTCTTTTACTGTGCGCACAGGCTTTGCATTTATAACATGGATAAAATCCTTTCAAATCGGCAAGTGTATTGGGTTTCTTTTCCACTTTTCTTAGATGACTTTGCAATAGCATATCTTTCAAAGACCTAGATTTTTTAAAAGTCACCAATGGAAAAGATGGAATATCATCCTTTATGATACTATCGGTTTTTAGTATGTGCCAGTTCTTCCTAAGCATGTGTTTTAAATGATTGGCTTCTGCTGAGTAGGGGGTTACCAGCCGGAACTTCCCTGTCTCTGCTTTGCCTAAATCAGTAGTTTTATCCTTTTCTCTTAACAGGTTTTGCCTCGGTATAGATTTTACTTTGTTTAGTGCTCTATCTAGAGTATCTATGGTATAGCCTCTTTGTTTAAATCTACTGATACATTCTGACGCTGCAATTTTAAAGTCTGAGTCTCGAGTGCTGTTCCGCTTTAACCTGAGCAACACCCCATAGGGGATGCTCTGAATCAACGGAATCGGGTGGTTGCTGGTGGCATACAATACAGAATTTCCTGCCGTGCTTTTACGAAAAAGAGATGTTTCAATCTTACCATCCGAAATGAACACATTTAAATCTAAGTACTCCACACAAGTGTTACTTATTGGCCCAGTGAATCTTAAATTCATGTCATTGTTGTTGAGGACATTAATATAGGCCTTGGTGGTTTGTTCTGATCCCTGACAAATTATAAACAGGTCGTCTATATAACGACACCATTTGATCACACAGCCCTTCTCTCCACCCGCTTCCAGCGACCTGGGCACCTGCTCCTCCCACCAGCCCACGAATAAATTTGCGTAACTGGGGGCAGAGCAGGTGCCCATCGCTGTACCAGACGTCTGTCTGTAGTAATTTTCTTCAAACATGAAGATATTGTTCCTCAAACAAAATTCCACAAATGTTGTCAGCACAGAATTGTGTTCTAAAAACCTCAGTTGTCTTTTGTTACGATAGTACATAACAACTTCAATACACTTGTCATGACTAATGCACGTGTACAGGCTAGTTATGTCCAGTACTATCAATCTGTAACTTGGGTCCCATTGTATCTTGTCAATTTTTGACAAAAAATCCTTGGTGTCTTTTATGTACGAGTACAGTTCCTGTACTAGAGGAGTAAGAAAATGATCAATAAAGGTTGAAAGATGTTCAGTTAAACTGTTCTGGGATGAGATGATGGGTCTTCCGGGGGGATCAATGCTGTTTTTATGTATTTTTGGGATGTGGTAAAATGTTGGCGTTATTAGGTTCTCACTTCTCAGGAATAAATACTCCTCCTTCCCCAGCAGGTTCTTACAATACCAGCTGTGGATTAGTTCATCATATTGTTGTATGCTGGCTAGATATTTTTCTTTCGTAGACACTTCATAATTTCTTATGTCTAAAAGTTGTTTATTAGCCTCTTTGCAGTATTTTTCCCGGGTCTGAATGACAACATTCCCGCCTTTGTCAGAAGGCTTAATTATCAAATTTTTGTCCTGCATTAGATCAATAATCGCTTTCCTCTCGTCTGGATTGATATTGTTATTACCTTTTTTGACCTGTTTTGAATTTTTGACTCTGTATCTTATTAGGTCGTTTATCATAGCCTCTGAGAACACATCAATTGCATCCGGAGTTAGCTGGGGATTAAAGTGAGATCTAGGCTTGTATCCACTGTCCTCCCTTTGCTGCTCAATGCCCATAGTTGCTGCTCTTATTGCTGCTTTGTCTGTAGCTATAGGGAGCTGACTTGTGTATTCTTCCAGGGCCAGTCCTTGTAAGATTTCTGCCGCTGGTAGATCTCGTCCTCTTAGTGCATCAGTAACGATTGGTGTCCCAATAGTGCTTTTCAAGTTGGATTTTGTTTTGAAATATTTGTGTAGTTTTAATTTTCGGACAAAGTTAAACAAGTCGATGCGTGTTTGTGTGTACTCTAGGTGGCTAGTTGGACAGAAGGTGAGTCCTAGGCTTAAGACTTTTTTCTCGGTCGCAGTTAAAACCCTAGGCGTCAGGTTTATAACTGTGATGTCTTCTGTTGTTTTTTGATGTTGGTTTATTTCTTCCGATTCACCCAATTCGATTTCTTCGGTCTTCCGCGTCCTCTTCCTCTTGTTGCCCCCACCTCCTCTTCTGTGAGAAGGAACGTTATGTTCGAAACATGTAGGCCATCACAGTGTGTGGAATAAACGAATACAACTTACCAAGCGGAGTGCCAGAATATTTTTTCTTTGAGTGGACTATATATATATATATATATATATATATATATATATATATATATATATATATATATATATATATATATATATATCAGTCAGTTCAACTTTATTCGGATACACCAGTACCCATAAAAGCACACAAAACGAATACATCACAATAATTAATACAAAAGATTAAAATACAATATACAGGTTTAAAAAGTGACTTTTGCAAAACTGTCCATCATATCAGTATATATAATTGTTAAAAAATAACACATTACAGTTTATGTTAGGCAGTATTGGGGGTCCATCAAGGATCTCAACACCCTTATTGCGGTTTTTAAGAAAGTGCTAGTGCGCAAGATAAGTTCAACATCATCTAATTCTATTATTAATCGATACGCATGTACTTTAGGTACACTCCAGATTGGTTACTGGGTTACTCTTGTGAGTCCCTAGTATATGGTTCCTTAGGTATTAAGGGCATGGGTACCCCAGAGGCCTACCAGGGACTGCAGCATGTAATATGCCACCCCTGGGAAGCCTTCCAAAATGGCACCACAGGTCTGCTACTGCAGCCTGGGAAAAGTGGTGCATGCACCCGTTACTAAGATATAGGTTACCTATATCTACCTTTAATCACTGACACACCTAAACCTATAAGTCACTGCTATGGCAGGCCTTATCCATCCTGAAGGCAGAGTGCTTGGTTTTGTGTGAGAGGATGCCCATGCATGAGCAGGACCCCTCTGCAGCTTTCGGAATCCATTCTCAGAGGCTGTTCTGTGATGCAGCCAGTCCATATACTCTTAAGTGCATTATGACCTCATGGTAAATGCTAACTTTGGGATGGCTGCATGGAAACATGCCGCGTTTGGTGTCAAACTATTTGGAATCCCCCCCGCCAGTCCTGGTGGCGGGGGTAGAATTCCACCCTTGAAGAGGGAGAGACATGTGTACACTGGTCTAACCGGTAATAGTTTAAAAGAGCCCTGGCATCACAAAATGGATGCCACAGACACAGGTCTGACCTCCTGCTACAGGACGCAACTCCGGCAGGGGAGGCCTGGACAATAGGTTTCCTGTCACAGGGAGGTGTAACCACCTACCAGACAGGCTTTAGTGTATTGTGGCTGGGTGGGTATATTCAGAAAATGCTTTCCAGACATTGCTGGGGACATACTTGGTGTCACTGTGCATACCCCAGTTCAAATTGGTTGCATGGGCCCTCAGCCCCTGCTCTGGTGCGAAAATGGACAAAGAGAATGGATGTAACCACCCCTCTCCCTAGACAATCCCATAAGTGGGTCCCCAGAGTATGTCCAACTCCCTAACTTAGTATACGTATAGGACCCCAGTCCTTAGGACTTCAGACTACACCTGGATGAAACTCTGCAACACATATCCTGGAACTTCGACACACAATATCGACTAGAGGACTAAAGAATCTCCCTTTGGGTCAAGGAGTGACTCACCTGTTCAAATAGGCACCAAAGAAACATCTTGCTGGTCCGCATTTCCAAGGCTCCCGCTAGATCCCGCCGGATTTGTGACTCAGGACATAGATTTCCAGACTTCTCAGAGGCCTATACAAGATCCCAGCAAAGCTGAGACTCGCAGCCCTAACGAGTGACGTGGAACCGGAACTCCTGGACACTGCACATTTGCCAGTGCACCAACTTCACGAGTGTTCCTGAAGCTGTGCATTGGGCTACTTGTAGTCTAAGTCCCGAGCACCATCTGCACTGAAGATTGTAGGCCTACACTCCACGACTGTTCCTTGGGCCCGCTTGTAGCATTTCCGCTTGAGGCTCCTTCGCGATCCCTGGTCTGTCAACTTAGTAGGTCCCCACGAAGGTAACTCTTCTTTTTCTTGGGCTTTCCTGGCTGCTCCAAATGTGCCCTGACTCCCCTCCAAAGGGTTAGTCCCTCAGACTTTGCTGGTATGCACCAAAGCCAATCTTTGCTTTCTGCATGGGTTGCTGTTGCCAAGGCTTGTTGGGTTCAATCCAGAAACTAACACCGCAGCACTCGACATACTTTGTGGGACATCTCGAATCCAGCATCTGGTTGTCGTCGACGCCTCCTGGTCCTCGTGGCTGAAGAGTCAAGCTTCACCTTCTTCACCTGAAATCACCTGACATCGGTGGGCATCTGCTCATCGCCTTCCTGGTCACTGGCTAGTGACCCAGATTCTGCCTCCTCTGCTTTCAGGTTCTTCTCATCCTTGATCCAGGCTTGGATCTACCTGGACACTTTCGAGTTGGTCACCAGCAACACTTTGCAGCAGATCGCCATTGAAATCGACGACGAAATCCGACACCAAAAGACACCTATGCACCCGGCTTCCCTGGGTGAGGTAACTCGACTATTCCAGTGCTCCTGTGGGTATTGACTCTAGACCTGCCTAGTTCTAAAGGGGTTTGCTCCAAGTCCTCTTCTATCTGTCCTTTATTTTTAAAATTCCAACACAACTTTCCTTATAGAAGTTAATGGTGATTCGCAGCTATGTTTAGACACTGCACACGTACACCGTGTGTCCCCTGTGTCACTACCTTAGGTGGTTCCCGGTAACCCCAGCAGTTCTTAAGGCTCTAGGCCTTGTATCTATGTCATTCGTGGTTCTTATCCCATTTACATAATATATGGTTTGGTACGCCCCTAAGGCTCAAGGTATATTGTGCGAATTTACTGTGTGCTAAATAAGTTTACTAAATGCACTTTTGCCTGTAGCCTCATAAAGAGACTAGAGGGATGTATTTAGAATAAGTACATGTATTTTATATATATACCTGGTGTGGTTCTCCTTTCATTTGGTCATTCATGAGATTATAGACTGGTAAAACAAGCTGCTTTACATTCCTTCAAGACTTAGCCTGAAGGCTGTTCTCCATAGCTACCACTAGGATAGCTTTCTTTATAGGTTGTCTTTAAACCTACCATCAATAAGGGTCGTTTGGACTGGTGCAAGGTGCCCACTAGAATAATGGACAGCATATGCCAGGTTAACTTCTCACATTGGTGTGCAGCGTGTGGGATTCCAGCTTGCCATTGTTTTACCAGATAATCTTATGTGATTGATCATTTGAAAACCACTAAAGGTACCAGAGGTACATATAATACAAGCTTAAATACAGTGAGTTCTACTGAACTCAGAGTTGTGTGTCAAGGGCTTAAGCACACCCTTTCTACAACTCAAGAGAGTTTAGTGGGTAAACAACTAGAGTAGATAGTGCATACACCACACCTCACTAGTTATATCTTCAGGGCCAGGAACCAGTGGGTCCCTGCCAGATGTCAGTATGTTACAGACATCCAAGTATGACACATTCCCTTTTGTAGAATTAATGGCTTTATGTACTATGAGGAAACTGAAGACAGGCAAGAATACCACTACCCAACATCTCAGAGAGGTGTTACTGCTTGATGACCAGAGGAAGGCTTGTGCAAGGTGCCAACTAGAATAGGGGACAGCATATGCCAGGCCAACTTATCAAATATACCAATAACATAACATTTATGTTAAAAAAACATTCTATTATTAATTAAAACATTAAACTATTAAAAATAATGAAACTTAAATTTCCCACTCCAGTCAATGCAACAGTAGGGAAAGTGTTGGGTAGCGGGGATAAAATGTACTATTCCCCCTGCAGTCAGTGCAACAAAGGGGAAAGTGTTGGATAACAGAGGGGTAAAAATGTGTATTCCCACTGCAGATAGTGTAACAGTAGGGAAAGTGTTGGATAGCAGAGAGGTAAACATTAATATTCCCACTCCAGTGAGTAGGGAAAGTGTTGGATAGCAGAGAGGTAAATGTTACTATTTCCACTCTAGTCAGTGCAACAGTAGGGAAAGTGTTGGATAACAGAGGGATAAAATGTACTATTCCCACTCCGGTCCGTGCAACACTAGGAAAAGTGTTGGATAGCAGAGCGGTAAAAATTAATATTCCCACTCCAGTTAGTGCAACAGTAGGGAAAGTGTTGGATAGGGGAGAGGTAAAAATTACTATCCCCACTCCCATGAGTGTAACAGTAAGGAAAGTCTTGGATTGCCGACGGATAACAATTACTATTCCCACTACAGTCAATTCAAAATTATAAACAAAATATCAACAACAACAAAAAACTAAATAAATTGAAAGAAATATATATGTTAAAAATTAAAATACAAATATATTTAATATTAGACATTTTTAAAAGAATAAAAACATATTATAATGTTAAGTACATATCCCAATATGTTTCAAACAAATATTTGTAGCTAGAAATTATTTATAAAACAAAAACATTATTACATACATTTAATTTATTTACATACTACCCATAGCACCACACAATTCACAATCCACATCTAAATAAAAAATAAAATGTACTTCCATAATTAACATAATTAATTGTCAATAAAATACATTTTATTCATCACAAACAAATTAAAACCATGAAGATTAATGAACGTTCCACCCTTCACCCCTATAGCCCCACAACCCACATCTAAAATTAATTACACAATTCCCATATTCAATTTTCAATTAATGAAATAATATTAAATAACAACTAATTATTAATTAATTTCAAATAAATTACTTCCCACCCTTTACCCCTATAAACCCCACAGCCTGCACCTAAAATGAATTACACGATTTCCATATTTAATTTTCAGTTAATTTATTAATAATAATTATCAACTAATTATTCATGAATTAAAAATAAATTACTCACCACCCTTTACCACTATAAACCCCACAACCTGCATCTAAAATTGAATACACAATTTCTATATTTAACTTTCAATTAATTGATTAATAATTATTAACAACAAATTAACAATTTATTAAAAATAAATTAATTCCCACAACTAACAATATACAATCTCAATTAAATATATATTAATAAATAAAACAAATCAATAATTTATTATAAATAAATTACTTCCCTCCCTATTCCCCTATAAACCCACTAGTAAACTAAAAAACACAACATTTTATTAAAATAAAATGGATAACTTCTAATAATGTACCATATATTTAAAAAAACATAAACAATACGTATACAAAAAATCACATACATTTAAAATATATACTAAAATACATAACACTAAATTTAAAAAACAACATTTTAAACAACTATATTTGTGCACGCAATAATTTTGACTTCTATCATGTTAAAAACGATATTTCTTACCTTAAAATTGATATTCTTGACCATGACTGTCTTGCTATTGATATTTCTCACTGACAATATTTAGGACTCAATATTTCTGTAGTTCAAAATTTCAAACTCAATATTTTGTCTGCACACCATACATGTCTTGGTAGTGAAATACTCACAAACTGAATTTCACTACCGTGAGGTCTACCTCTCCAATAGGATAACAGTGGGTTACCTTATTACATTTGAGAAGAGCTAACTTCTCATTGGGAGCAGGGGAAAATATCAAGTTTGGTGTCTGAGAAATTTTAATTTTAAATCCTTTACAATGGAAAAAGTTAGTTTTTAAGTCACAATTCTGAAAATGCTACTTTTACAAAGCTGCTATTTACTTGTCCTAACCATTTGGTGCCTGCAGCCTGTTGCTGGGTCACATGACTAGATGTATTTGGCACTTGGCCGATTGATTCCTCTCAGACAGCACCAGAATAGACAATCTGGGTGTTGGCAGGATGGGCAATCTCTGCGTTGATATGTTTGCAAAGCTGTTGACTCCCACACTTGCATTTCAAAGGCACTCATTCAATCAATCAAGTGTCTTTTAGAGTATGACTACTCACCCATAAGGGTCTCAAGGTGCTGGGAGGGGACTGCTGATCCATCAATGGCAATGTAGTTCAGTCGAAGAGCCAGGTCCTGCGGTCCTTCCTGAATTGAGCCAGTGATGGTGATTGCCTGAGGGGGAGAGGCAGGATATTCCAGGTCTTTGCTGTGAGGTAGGAGAAGAATCTTCCTCTGGACATGTGGATACGGGGACGGTGGTCAGGTCCAGTTGGGCAGAGTTGCGATCTGGTAAGTGTGTGGAATGCGAGGCAGTGGTTAAGGTATGTAGGTCCCGCGTTGTGTAGGGCTTTGTAGGCGTGTATGAGGAGCTTGAAGGTAATTCTGCTGTTGACTGGGAGCCAGTGGAGGTCTCTCAAGTGGCCCGTGATGTGGCTGCGGTGATGGATCTTAAGGGTTAGTCTGGGGTAGGCGTTCTGGAAGTTCTGCAGTTTCTTGAGGAGTTCTGGGTGATGCCGGCCTAGAGTGTGTTGCCGTAGTTGCGCTTGCTACTGATGAGTGCATGGATGACTGTCTTTCTGGACATGGGGATCCACTTTAAGATTTTTTGTAGCAGGCTTAGTGTGTAGAAGCAGGATGCTAAGACAGTGTTGATCTGGTGGTTCACAGTGAGCAAGGAGTCCAGGATGATGCTGAGATTTTGTGCGTGGTCTGTGGGTGTGGGGGGTTTCTAAGTGCTGCGGGCAATGAGGAGTCATCCCAGGTGGAGGGGTGGAGTCCCGAATGAGGACTTCGGATTTTTGGAGTTGAGCTTGTGGCAGCTGTTCTTCATCTAGATGGCGACAGTGTTCATCCCATCATGGAAGTTGATTTTGGTGACTGTGGGTTCATTGGTGATGAAGAGAATCAGCTGGGTGTTATTGGCGTAGGAGACGAAGTTGAGTCTGTGGTTCCTGATGATGGCTTCAAGCGAGGCCATGCAGAAGTTAAAGAGAGTGGGGCTCAGATAGGAGCCCTGAATTCACTGCAGCTGATCTCTGTGGATTCAGAGTGGAACAGTGGTAGTCTGACTCTCTGTGTTTAGCCAGTGAGGAAGGAGGGGATCCATTCCAGGGTTCTGTCTTGAATGCCAGTGTCGTGGAGTCCTGTGCAAAGGGTGTAGTGGTAGATGGCATCAAAGGTGGCCGAGAGGTCCAGGAAGATGAGGGCTGCCGTTTCTTACTAAGACTGACACTGACTTAGCTTACACATAAACAACTTCACACTAGCCTATTGTACCCCAAGACAGACTGCGACCAGTTCAAGGAGGTAGGAAATTCCAGACACCTCTGTAGGGGGAAACTCCAGAAGCTTCTCCCACTTCAAAGTTGGCACCAGTTATATATATATAAAGTTGGCACCAGCTATATACATAGATTGGACACTCAGACCCACTCTTCAGAAGAAGGTCTATTCTGCTGTTCTAATGCACTGCTGTCCTGTTACCTAAGTAAGAAGGACCAGAACTGCACCTTGAACTCAGGACCACCAGAGACTCCAAGGGCTAATTGGCTGGTCCCCTGATCTGAGCGTAAAGGACTGATAAAGCACCAACCATATTGAACTCTGCACCTGGACTCTCTCTGCTGTGAGTCCTAACCCTCCAAGTTGTGCCACTCCTGTCCTGGACCCTTGTTAGGGGGGATAAAGGTGTCCTGCCAGCCCTGCTGAGGTCCCTATCAAAAGTGATGTAGCACAATAAGACCTGTTTCTCTTCGGAACCAACTCAGGGGCTGATTCAGATCCCGTTCGGAAAGCAAACCAAACGACTCGGTTCAGAAATGCTTTCAAGACAACTTGGGTTGGGGTAGTCCGACTGAACAAGTACGATACATTTGAATGCAGCCGGATCTGATTCGGTAGGACTCCCTTTGACTTCAATTGGAGCCTGAGTATCAAACGCATACACAGGCTCCCATTCACAAAAGGTGTGGTTGGGGATAATCACGCACTCTGTGGTGGTGGGACCCCTTGGTGCCTGCCTCACTGTGCATGGTTGTAAAGTGGGACCCACGGGTACCCCCACGGCCTAATTTGGAAGGCCCTGGGTGAAGGGGAGCCTGCTACGGTCCCCCAAAGACTCGGTTCTGGAATGCTTTCCAGACAACTTGGGTTGGGTTAGTCCGACTGAACAAGTACGATGCATTTGATTTTGAATGCAGCCGGATCTGATTCGGTAGGACTCCCTTTGACTTCAATTGGACCCACGGGTACCCTCACGGCCTAATCCGTGCTGCGGTCCCCCAAAGACTGATTCCGGATGCCTTTTTGTCACTGGCAAACCGGTTCGTAAAGTCTGTCAGAATTGTTTATCGTACTTGGTCGCTTAGCAAACAAGTCCATAGAGCTGTTCAAATCCGCTCCAAAAGGCTCTATCTCACCAAATGCCTTTCGGACATAATTCGGTCAGGGCTACCGGTTTCCAGGCATCGTACGTGGTCGCTCAGAATTCGAAACAAGTCAGATGGAAACAAGGGCTCTGGATTGGTTTCAGTAAAACCAAATCTGATTCAGAGCCCTTCCATCTGATGTTAGAATCGATCCCTCAGTGTGACACAACTCACATTACAGACTTCGCAGCTCCTGATGAAATGAAATGAATGAAACTTATATAGCGCACGACTTACCCTGGGGCATCTCCGCGCTTGCTTAGGGAACCCGTCCTGGTATTCCCCTGTGAGATAACCCTGGCAGGGTATCCACAAGGTGAAAGCCAGGCATCCCACCGCGAGGGGCCGTTGTGGAGATTAAGCAAGCTATTGCCCAGAGTCGCAGAGTGTGAACCCGTGAGTCGAGAAGGCACCGGAGCGAGAATTAACGAGTCCGTAGAATTTTGAGCCCAAGACCCGCCGAGGCGGGGAATTGAGCCCTGGTCCAGGGCCGAACTCAAGCTCCAGGTCTGCCGCCTCTAACCCCTGAGCCACACTTCTCCACCAACGCAGTGCGATGCAACTCAATACAGGACTCCACATTGCTTCTTGGAACTGTTGTTGTGCGGTGCAACACCATTCATTAAGAACATAAGTTACAATTCTCAGCAGGCCTAACTGGTCCTTGTAGCCGGCCCGCACTCAATTGCAGTTAGACTGAACTTGCAACTTTGTCCCGGTCTGGAGCAACCAGGTAACCACAGTTGGTGCTTTGTGCTTTTAAGTACTATTTTTACATAAACTTTGAAATTCCATAACTATTGTTCTACTGATTGGAGGCTTGTCATTTGGTATCAAATAATGTATTTAAATATACTCCATTATTTTTAAATAGATGTAGGATGTATCTTGTGTTATTTTTTACTTTATTACTGTTTGTGTGCTGCATAAATACTTTACATATTGCCTCTAACTTAAGCCTAACTGCTTTTGAACCAAGCTACCGGAGGGTTAAGCACAGGTACATTTTGCTCTCATTTCGTCAAGCAACAACCCAATATCTCACAAAGCTCAAAAAGATCTCTGAGTAGACTTACTGGTTCTGCTAATTATCTACAGCACACTGCACACTCACACACTCAGGTACACAGATACCATGCCTCAGCACTCTGAACTGGCAGTGTTCAATAGATGGTCTGTACCCTCACATTAGGCATGCCATATCCTTGATTTGATTTTTGCCAGTGAAGACCAGATTAAGGGAACCTCTCATATTTTTCTGCTATTAATTGATAATAATTTTCATATTTTTGTACATTTTTATGAAATTATTGCTTTCATGAGTGAATGAGGTTCTTACACCTTGGTTGATAATGTCTGACAGTGGAAGCTGATCAGATAAGATTTTTCTGATAAAGTTCCTAATTATATAACTAGCCATAACGTGTCCATTATAAGCTCTGTTCCAGAAAAAGTACTGCGTTTTTAATCACAGAATCTATACAGTTTTTGATGAGCTAATACGATGTGAATCGAAAATCAGGAACACAGAAATTGTCAGGTATTGTATGTGTTTTGCCATGGCACTGAAAGAAGAAAGCTGAATTGACTTGAAGGAAAGATCATGCCTCTGTCTCTCCATTGTAGTAGGACATATGAGTTTAAGATTACGTTTACAGCTTTTCCTTGCTAAGGTATTACAAGTTGAGAACACATATCAAGAATTCTACACATCTATTCAATGACTTTGTAATCTGCCAGCTTTTGGTTATAAAATCATCACCTCTTCAGACCTGTGGAATTGATATCCAATTTTTTTGCACAGCTTCTATAATCAGAAAAGAGACTCCAGATAAAAGTGTTAAAATACCTGAGGGCATATTTGAGTATGCCTTGAGCGCTAATGAAGTCTTAATCTAGTGAAATGGCTAGAGCTAAGATCTTTTAATAAACCTTTTGGTTTGACCCACTCCACATGCCCCCCACCCCTCTCTCTCTTCCTATCGCCTCTTCCTCTATATGAGGTCCTTACTGACTCGTAACCTCCTCCACTCCAGCACAGAGCGTCCAAGAATTGCGGCCACCGCCTTAGCTGTCAATGGGGTAAAGGGCTGATGCACCATTTTCTGATCCCCATTGTACTGAGCCAAGTGTCCTACATCAAGTTTTTTGATTTGCATAATGATGATATATCTCTCTACATTGTTACACTTCCTCCCTTTCCTCCTTCCCTCTCCTTGCACTTCACAACACCTCCCACCCGCCCCCCCCATTGATGTATCGACTATATTGTAATTTCCATTTTGTATCATCCCATGTGCTTGTCACAACACTGTGCTTCTGATATCCAATAAAGAAAGCCGACACAAAAAAAACACCTTTGAGTTCTCCCTTGGGGATGTGCCTCCCTGAACTGAGAGTTCTGAAGTAGATGCAGGATGCTATAGCATCACCGATGGTAATCGTGATTAACTGCTCTCTTGATTAACGTGTTATTCTAGCTGGATTAAAATTATGATTGTTCTCCCCAGGTTGAAAACACCTTTCTCTAGTTAATATGTAGCTTGTAGCACCTCCTTACTAGGGACTTACAAGTAAATTAAACAGGCAAATTGGGTACAAGACAAGCTAAACAATTTTGTCAGGCTATAGATAGCCCAGATGTTCAGGCTTTGAGCAACAAGACTACTTCATTTTGTACAGATATCACTTCAGGTTACAGCACTCCTTCGTGCTTAGACAGTTTACAACTTAGCAATGCTTCAGGTTATTAGGCAGAGGTATCAATTAGTTTACAAAGACCATACAGGCTCAGTCGTCAGACATCTAACAGCAAAGCAGTTCCTCAAATTCCACAGACCTTGAAGTTTTAGACCTTTGCCAGAAGAGCTATTCTTGATGTTACAATGTTCTTAAAAGCTGAGAGAGCTGACATTGAACATTTTTCACAATGAAAGATATCTTAAAAGCTCAGGCTTGAGACAGCTAAGATTTTCGGTGAGTTAGAGAGGGCTCTCAGACTCATCACTCTGACATCAAAACTATGGTTAGGTTTTGTCAATTCCGTAGCCTAAAACTCAGAGCAGGCAGAAAATGTATGTTTCTTTTTGCAACATTATACAGTCTATGGGCTCAATAGTTTGAATAGTAGAGCAATGTCTTAGCCTCCTGATCTTATAAGTATGCCATCTGGCCTAAAAGCTCCTCCCAAATTACATTGTCTTACAAGCTCAGGCTTCTGACAGTAGTCATATCCCTCATGTAACAGAAATATTACAGGTTAGGCCTGGGTCAATTTCTAGCCTTCGGGAAGGAATTCTGCTAAGAAATTTAGCAACTGGGAGATGCTGTTCGCAAGGCTGGGTTGTGGACTGCCAATTTAGATGGCAAATATTTGAAGTCAAGAACACTTGCCACAATACAAATAATCAGTCTCTATAATAAACATTTTAAAAGAATAAATGGTGTTCAGTGAAGCGCAAGTCCACATTTTCAGGGCAAGCTTTACAGTGCAGCTGTCACCTGCCCTCATGTGATCAATACAAAAAGAGCTCTCACAAATACTACTTTGGGCCTGATTATCAGTGGGTTTGGTGTACTCCGGCACGCATGTAAACCCCTGGTTGAGCACGGAAATGAATTATGAGTTAGGAGGTCTTTATCATATCCTATAATTGTAGGCTACATTAAATACCTCAACCATCTTTAAATTTCAACAAGTTAACCTGCTGAAATTTAACAGGAGAAATGTGTACAGTATGTAATATACTACAAGGATATTGGTGTGTTCAACAACAAAATCTGAAGGTTGTTCCCCCAAAACTCCCATTTATCACACCACATAAATAACATACTACGGGGTATCGTTTGTGGGGTGAGATAAATAACACTGTCATTCAAGAGTTTATGCAACGCCCAAATGTTGGTTTCCTGAACTAAAGAATTTAATTGAGCAGAAATTGTGTTCTGACACTGATAGAGCTTTCTTGCATTGCAATTATTATCCTGTTGGGAAAGTTATGCTAAATACAGCTGCACTGTTTTGGCTATGTGGCAAGCAAATGATCAAGGCTGCTGGCCTGGTCTATTTCTGTGTAAACGTTAGGAATAATGCAATAGTAATTGTTATAAATGGCTGTTGTGAAAAGTATATATTAGTCTTGATAGGTGTTTAAGAGTAGATAGTCGGTGTTGTGTATTAAAGCCTGCAGAGAGGTATTTTGTTACAAGGAATCTCACAGATTACAGTAGTAGACAAGGATTTTGGTATTGGTTACCCATTTTGACCATGGAGATAGAAGATGTTTACAGTGTTTATCCTTGTTACTCCCTCATGGGAGAAATAGTATTTTGCTTTGCCAACCATAACTTTATATGAATGTATCATTTTATGACCGTATGCCTGATAGTTGCCTTGTAAGAGAGCTTAAACTCAAGAAAATAAGCTTTACTTGGTTATGTTGAGAAATACTATAGGCCTAATTGTTTCAATGGAAAAGTTTTGTCCAATAACATAGATCTGATCTGCTTATTCTGAAAAACGCAGTAGGATTGGCTAATTTATTGTGTAAAGCACAACTTTGACATTTGTTTCATCATATGTGTGCCTCTGTCTGAAATTGCCTGTATCAGGGCTGGTGGGCTGATACTTTAGTTTTCAATTTTCTCCTTTTTAGGCCCCTTTTCATTTATTTTCTTCTCCTCTTTTAATGTTTATTGTTAAGAGGATACTACAGCTCACCAGGCAGACCTAACAGGCTGTTTGCTTGCCACTCATTTTATCTGCAGTGCAGCGAAGCCTGCCAAGCCACAACCTCTAAAGCAGCTGACTATAATGAAATGTTCATAGTGTATCTTTGTTTTACCATTCCAGGATGATCCACACTTCCTTTCTAAATGTGGTGGCCATGGTGGAACTTTAAAACAATGAAACATTTACAATACCAAGATGGCCACCTGCTGATATGGTTAATTGTATTTGTCATTGCAAGCATATGCCCGCCATATTTAGATCGAAAGTTTTTTTTTCTACTTTTATTTATTTAAATTATCTTACATGTATGTAAGGATGAGTGACAGCGGATATATGACTTAATGGGGGCCTAAAACCAACAGTGACTGAAAAAACACTTTCGATTATAAGCTGACCCTATTGTTAGTGGTTGTTTACAAACAGCTGGGCATAAATTATACGGAACATTGGGGCAGATGTATCATTACCATCATTTGCGATTCCCAAATAGCGATTTTTTAGAAATTGCTATTTGGGAATTGCAAATTGGGATGTATGTAGAAATTCGCTATTTTTTAGCGATTTCTTAAAATTCCTTAATTGCGATTATCAAATTGCTAATCGCAATTAAAGAATAATTTCCCATTCATTTCTATGGGCCAGGAGGCCCATAGAAATAAATGGGAAGTTATTCTCAATTTGCGATTCGCAATTTGCTAATCGCAAATTGAGAATAATTTCAAGGGTGCAGGGGTGTCCAAAGGACACCCTGTTGCCCTCTGAAATATGCATGGGTGCACATGTGGCGCACATACATGCCCTAAGGGCATGTATGTGCGTCACATGGCACTTTGAAAAATGCAAAAATTTGCATTTTTCAAGGAATTCGCAACTAATTTGCGATTCCTTAAGGGCATTTTGCTAATTTATTTGCTACATACATTGCATTTAAGGAATCGCAAAATGTGCGATTCCTTAAATGCAATGGCAAAATAAGGAATCGCAAATTTTGCGATTCCTTATTTTGCACCAGATTTTGCTTCATACATTTCGGCCTTTGCGAATGCGAATTTGCTTGATACATCTGGCCCATTACCACCTGAGAACAGGAGCAGATATGCCAACTCCGCAAGTCATGAAGCAGTTACCCCACAGACAGCAGATGCAGGGAAAACTAAACAATTGGCCCCTGAAACGATGGAGTTCTGGGCCAAAGGTGAATGTGGCCCCGTTTTAAAATGCCCTGCACCTTTCCACATGTGCATGGAGCCCCATTGGCCACAATGCAATATGCCGTGGCACATTTTAAACAGTATGAAATATGTGGGGATCATTATTTGACCACCCCCTCATACAGGTGAGAGTGGTCCAGCATTACATTGGCTGGTGTCGGTGATAAATAAAACGCATATACTGCAAAAAGTTTAAATAATACTTTTTTGCATCGTTGACAGTTTATTTGATAAGTTCCTAAGTAAACTATTTTGTTCTCCCATCAACTTGTGAAAATCTGTTTTCTGTGATCCTAGAGAGAGAAACATTGAACTTGTACAAAGAACAAGGTGAAACTGTTTTGCACTATGGGGCATCTTTTGGAATATGGAATGAGGCAATGAGATGTTGCCTCACTCTACCACCAAGGAGAAAATTGAAACTAATGTTTTACAGTGGAAATATCTATAAACATATAACATATATTTGTTTCTAAATAGTTTTACATGTGTCTTAAGGTTTTTAACAAAGAAAGCCTAGACGATCAACAGCCAATAAAAAAATAATAAGCAATCTGAATTTTCAGTTTTTCCTACTAATGTTATATTTGCGAAGACAGCAAAAATAATGTGAAATTAGTTTGTTCTGTTTGTTCTGGTTCACATATTGTTTGTCACAGTTTTCCTTATACCAGCAGTAAAATTAGCGCACACGTCTTTACCTTGTTTGTTGCAATATTGCAGTCTCTGTAAAACTTCACAAAGTGCTCTCTTTGTTAACGTAATCAATTCATCTTCGAGCTTATTATTTTGTAAATAACTTAAAGTACAAGCTGTGACTGTCCTCTACCAACAAGATTTTGAAGTGAATTCTTTAAATTGCATAGAGAAGTGCTAGTTTGCAGAGCAGAGTTTCAAATCAGACTTCTGTGCCATCCTACACTTACAAGCATATCTATGCATTATTCAAAGACTTCATTGTCTCATTTTGTGATTTCCAATACATTTATGAGGGTTTTTACACTTGTGGGTCATCTGGTTCGTGTGCCTTATTTTTTTAATGTTCTCCTTCTCACTTTATGTTTCGTTAATGGGGGTACTAGTTGTATTTGATGTTGGGAATCTCCTTGTTTCAGTTGTTTTCATTAACAAAAATGCGGCTATAAGTTCTGAGTCTGAACATTTTGAATGCATTACAGAGTCAATGCTCAGTTATTACACAGCACATCTAAACTTAACAGTTGTGATACTTATCACCTATTCCAGGTTCATCCCTGTACAATGGGAAATAACTTGGGTTTTGGTGCTTGCCATACCAAATTCCATATGTCCCAGTCTTTTCCGGACACTTGGTAAATTTCAGCAAGTCTGGCCTCCTAAAATTTACTTGGAAAAAATTGGGGTAGAGCAGGGTTTGCTGTAAAATTCAGAAATCCAAAATGTGTGGTAGCAAGACTTAATGCACATGCTCGGATTTTACAGGCCACTCCTTAAAAGGGCCTAAGGGGCCCATTAGGATGGGGGTGGATAAAAAGCGGTGCTGGGACTGTCCTCTAGACGTGCGGCAGTCTCAGCACCACTGATTAGGATGTGACCGCCACCCTGTTGGTCACATTCCGCAATCTTGAAATTGTGGTGGGTGCTACTGTAAGCAGCACCGCCGCAATGCCAAAATGGCATGTTGTGCATTGCAAATCACAATGTGACAAGCACCGCGCAGTACCTACCACCTTGTGTATGGCAAATGTAGGGTGGGTAACATAGGTACCTCCCCTACCCCTGGTGGTCCACAACAGGCCCCCAAAGCAATTCCCTGCCAGCCTTTCCATGGCAGCATCCCTGCCATGGAAAGGGCTTTGTAAACACCCATCCTAATATGGATGGCGGTGCCTGGTAGGCACCAGCACCATATTAGTGCCCAAGTCCACCCGGCCAGTAATGGTAAAGAATACTGACCTTTGGATAAGTGGTGGACGCACTTGCGTCCGCATCTATACCCCCCGCCATTATAATATGGTGGGGGTAAATCAGGTTGTGCGGGTGGAGCGACACCACTGGCCGGGAAGTGGCGATCTGCCCTACATCATAATCACCGCCATAGTGTCTACCAACCTGAAGCATCCATGAGTATGCAGTGGTGACTGCAAATATTTTGGGCCTGATTACGAGTTTGGTGGTACGGCGCTGTGTCTGCCCCACCACTGTACTGTCAAACCTGTGGTCGGGACACCCGCCAGATTAAGAGGGCTTCTCTTGTCAGGATGGCTTTTTTTTTACGTTTCCACAGTGGTGCCTCAGAAAATGGGCCCGCCATGGAAATGCCAAAAACAGTTTCTGCACAGCATGGACTTTAACGTCCATGGTGTGTAGGAAATGGAGTGCATACACACGGGCGCAAACATTGCACCCTCCTGCATGCATCCTATGTCCCAGAGGCAACAGGGGGCCCTCTCTGTTTTCTCTCTGCCATGGTTTTTCATGGTGGTGGACCCACCATGAAATCCTTGGTGGAGAGGAAACTTGTAATATGCTTGGCTGGACAACGGATGACCCGCCAAGTATATTGCTGTCTCTACACCACCACACCACGGCCAGGGAACGACAGTTCCCTTGCAGCTGCAGCAGGAAAATGCTGGCCCGACCTCCCTAATTGTAATAGGGTGGTTGGAAGTCCACCACCGCCGTGTCCCTGTGAGTCTGGCAATCTGTGGACCACCAGACTCATAACCAAGACCTTAGTGATCATTAGTGGTGATGTCTCGCATGAATTAACCAAATTTGGACCCTACCCAACTCCAGGGTCCAACACTTTCAATAGTGCCCTAACCCAAAGAACACCAGAAGAGGAAAAGTCACTATAACCTTCCCAAATTATGAAACTCAGAATTTTATGAATATCTCATTCTTCGGGCATCTCGAATTAGGGGCAACTAGCCCGGGATTTGTGATTCAGCTTGTTTCTTTTTGAGACACAATAATTTATTCAGAGTATAAAAGTGGGTCTTCATTAAACAAGCTGATTGTATCATACAATGTAATCATTTAAAAGAGATTTTGGGGAACACCTTAACCTAGAAGAGGCTGATGAAGGTTGGTACTAGGAAACTACCTATTCTTTTATACATGAACTAGTGTGTCCAAATTTCATGAAAGCGTGTTGGATAACAAACATTTTAAATAAATTCTACCTCTTTGTGAATGGTCTGAGTCTTAAAAAAAACACATCTAAATCCATATTGAGAAGGCACGCATGACCCAGAAAATACAATACATCAGAAGTGAGAAAAGTTTGCATGTGCTCACCTTCTCGTACCTAGGAATACATTTTGACCAAAAATCCACATGGTCTCACCTGACTAAGATCAGGAAGCTAAGGCTCAAACAACCCATTGAGGCACTTTTTAGATGTGATGGGAATCTGGGCAGCAAACCCCTAGACGCTATGATCAATATCTACTCAACACGATGACTTTCCATGGTGACAAATGGAGCTGACCATGGGGTTACAGTGATATTTACGCTTTATAGGTTGCTGAAAATAACTTCTTATGAAGACTTTTGTCGGTCCCAAATAGCCTCCCCTTATACGGCTGTCATGCAGAACTGGGACTAGTCCCAATAGAGGACTATGTTAGATTAGCACATTTAATGCTTTGTAGGGCAATCTGGATCAAACAGGAAACTGCTCAACCAGGCTTTAATCAACAACTGAAAGCCCATGAAGAAAGTGCAGAACCTATCCTGGTTGCCGTATGTAAAGGAGCGTTTTGCTGTAATGGGACTGGAGGATTGTTACCACAACCCAGTACAAATGGCTACCATCCCTAAAAAGTGGCTAACTCATGAATGTTTAGCTGTATGCGCCCAACAATACCAAGAGAAAGAATCATGTGAGAAGGGCATACCTTATTACATCTCTCTTGTCACCACCAAATACCATGGAACCATACCTTTTGTTTCCACTGACCCACATATAAAGATATTATCTAATTAGATTTAGATTTGGTACAGCTCACTATCTGGTCTCTTAATACAGTACTTCTCATCACGAATCGTTCTTGGAACCTTGTCCATGTTCAGCTGAGAAAGTTAGTGGGGAAATAAATGTCTTTCTCCTTATCTGTTGTAGCAAACACTGCTATTCTAGGAAAGCACCATATTGTAATAAGTACAAAGGCACTTTGTCCTATTTGTGTTTACGTCTGCACTATGCACTTCTCTGGGGAGATGGGAACCCTGACTCTGCTATCTGTGTTTAATATGCACAATATGATTGTGTGCCCATGTAACTTCCATTTATCCCCATGCTTAATTGCTGTGCATGTACCCACTCTTTTCCACTCTTGACAAATTTGACATATGAGCTTGTATGGTGTAACCATTGGACATAGTTACATTGTTAATATTTTCCTTATTAGATATGTTCTATCTGCCCCTTGCAGATCTTTTATGGATTTTTATGACATTGGCACATGAAATGTTTTTGTTGTGATATGACAAATATTAACGTGCTGTTTAAATTGTCACTGTTTTATCTAATTTTATTATACATGTTTTATCTTGCATGGTTGTACTTTGATATACTAAATAAAGATTTATCAAAGTCATTTAAAAGAGACCTGCCACTGCATGTCCAGGGCAGTGATCGGGTACTACTTCTTTCAGATATTCCAAGGTGGATGCATTGAGATCTTTTACCTCCATCAATGCCTCGTTGACTTCAGATACCTTTTTACATGACTCTGGTCAGTTCTGTAATGCTACTGCAAAGTTTTTCAAATTAATGACTCCTTCACTATGGAAATACTGGATATCCAAAAATCAACCAGAATGAATAAACATTTTGAAAGTGATCTGCTTGTCTCTTGGTATAAGTGCTGGTAAGAGCAGATGTTTATTTGTATTCAATCTTCTTCCAACACATGTCCAAGTGTTGTTACCTCAGCAGGGACAGGGAGCACACCAAAGAAGTTGTTAAGAAAAGTAAAATGGGAACTTATGCATATTTTCCACCACATTTTTTTAACATATGATTAAATTGTCCTTTATATCACTGGCTGAAAAAATATAAGTTTTTTATTTAAATTGAATCGCAGATATGATGGTCTGCTGACCTGAGTAGTCCACCATTCCTGAGATAGCAACGAATCATAGTGGATTGCAATTTGCACCTGCCTCATTAATACGCATGTGGTAGGTTGGACTGCGACCTTTATGATTTACATTTTTTATAACCGACCTATTAGTGCATAGGTCGGTACTCAAAAATGTTTACTGGTCGTTAAATATAGGACGCAAATAACCTGTATTTTGTGACTAGTAAATGCTGCTTAAGTCCCATTATTCACAAGATCATGGACGGAATGTTACACAATGGCAAAACATTCACCCCAGTCACAGATCTGGGTTTAATCCATCGTTATTTTGCTCACTAAGCCAGCCCAGTTCAGACATGGCCATATGTAAATCAGTTTTGGTCCAGTGCCTCATGGGAACAGTCCAGACAGAACTGCCAAACTATGTCTTCCCTAGATCGGAATCAAGCATCCTAAGACCTGTTTCTGGCTATCAGCCGTCATCACCCAGGATAGCTTGACTCCAGTGGCCTAGTGAGCATGGGACCCACATCTGGGCATAACCTTCCCACATAGGGTGAACACTAAAACACACAAGATGATGGATGGAATGTTGCACAATGGCAAAACATTCACCCCCAGTCACAGATCTGGGATTATTCCATCGTTAGTTTGCTCACCAAGCCACCCCAGTTCAAACATGGCCATATGCAAATCAGTCTTGACCCTGCGCCTCATGGGAACAGTCCAGACCGAACTGCCAAGACATGTCTTCCTGGACGGGAATCATGCATCCTAGGACCGATTTCTGGCTATCAGCCTTCATCAGCCAGGATAGCTTGATTCCAGTGGCCTAGTGAGCGCGGGACCCACGTCTGGGCATACCCTTCCCACATAGGGTGAACAGCAAAACACACAAGAAGATGGACGGAATGTTGCACAATGGCAAAACATTCACCCCCAGTCACAGATCTGGGTTTAATCCATCGTTATTGTGCTCACCAAGCCACCCCAGTTCAGACATGGCCATATGCAAATCAGTCTTGACCCTGTGCCTCATGGGAACAGTCCAGACCGAACTGCCAAGCCATGTCTTCCCTGGACCGGAATCAACCATCCTAGGACCGTTTTCTGGCTATCAGCCTTCATCAGCCAGGATAGCTTGATTCCAGTGGCCTAGTAAACACGGGACCCACATCTGGGCATACCCTGCCTACATAGGGTGAACAGCAAAAGACACAAGATGATGGACGGAATGTTGCACAATAGCAAAACATTCACCCCCAGTCACAGATCTGGGTTTAATCCATTGTTATTTTGCTCACCAAGCCACCCCAGTTCAGACATGGCCATATGAAAATCAGTCTTGACCCTTTGCCTCATGGGAACAGTCCAGCCCGAACTGCCAAGCATTGTCTTTCCTGGACCAGAATCAAGCATCCTAGGACCGGTTTCAGCCGTCATCAGCCAGGATAGCTTGACTCCAGTGGTGTGGAGAGCATGAGACTCACGTCTGAGCATACCCATCCAACTCAGGGTGACAAATGCAAAAACAACAGTTGATGGACAGAATGCAGAACAATGTCATACATTCACCCCAGTACAGAGATCTGGGCCTAAATCCATCGTTTTTTTGCACTCCACACCACCCCAGTTCAGACATGGCAATATCCGAATCAGCCTTGACCCTTTTCCCTCATGGGAACAGTCCAGCCCGAACTGCCAAGCCATGTCTTTCCTGGACCGGAATCAAGCATCCCAGGACCCGTTTCTGGCTATCAGCCGTCATCAGCCAGGATAGCTTGACTCCAGTGGTGTGGAGAGCATGGGACTCACGTCTGAGCATACCCATCCCACTCGGCTGACAAATGCAAAAACAACAGTTGATGGACAGAATGCAGAACAACGGCTGACAAATGCAAAAACAACAGTTGATGGACAGAATGCAGAACAATGTCATACATTCACCCCAGTACAGAGATATGGGCCTAAATCCATTGTTTTTTTGCACTCCACACCACCCCAGTTCAGACATGGCCATATGCAAATCAGTCTTGACCCTGTGCCTCATACGAACAGTCCAGACCGAACTGCCAGACGTGAGTCCCATGCTCTCCACACCACCGGAGTCAAGCTATCCTGGCTGATGACGGCTGATAGCCAGAAACCGGTCCTAGGATGCTTGATTCTTGATTTCGGTCCAGGAAAGACATGGCTTGGCAGTTCGGGCTGGACTGTTATCCCCTTCATTAGATGATATTCCTCAACAGGGGGTTTTGTTTTAACTTACAGCTCCTGCATTGACTGCTGATTACATGGTACTGGAACCTATAGCCTGTACTTTACCCTACACACATGGGTGAGTACCAATTTATATTGTTCATAGCTAGTAACCGCTAGATATACACACTGCATAATTCTTAAACCAGCCCCCCCCTTTGTAATTTCCGATGGGAACCCACATTGTGTCTAATTACAGGAAGACCTAACATATTCTAGATGGTAAGCCCTAGCTACAGATGGCCAACTATGAGATCCTTTAACCTTATTGCGTACAACCCTGACACCTTCCATTTACCCTACATGTGTGTGACTCAGACACTACACCGCCACTCAGGTTGTCTCTACCGTCCTGAGGAAGACCCGCAGGCCGAGGCCCCCAGTCACCCTTGAGCCCCAAGTCGGGTCGAAACATCGACGCCCACTCTTCATCCACCCTGGATCATGAATCCCTGACTATAAACGTGCCACACAAGACTGTTATTGTGTGTTTAAAAAATTGTATATAAATCGGTTTCAAAATGATTAAATGTTGTCAGGTGGAAAAGACTGAGAATTACCCATCAGCCTAAAGAATGAACTATCTCAACTATCTCTGTTCACCACTATTCCTGAATTCTGTTCACCCCTGCAAACCAAGAGCACTACTCTCCCCCACACGTTCCCTTGGAGCAACCTTTTCCCTGTCTCTCACTACGAATTACAGTAAAGAATATACTGTTGCGAATAACTGGATGGAATAAAGACCATTTGCATTTAATTAAGTTTTGTGGTTGCTGCGCTTTTACCAAAAACTGTACATATTTGTTTACTGGGAGCCAACAGATTTTGTGCTCATTAAGTAATTTGTTCAAATCATCATTGTAGGTTGTGATTCAACTTCCTTTCTTTTTAAAAAATTAGGCCTAGGACCATTGTTTCTCGTATCATACGCAACCGAGGTCCAGGACTACTGGGTCATCCCTTTTTTTTAATGGCTACGGAACTCAACACAGCAGCCAAAAATGCTGCGCTGCATTGCGTGATGGGAGGAGCAGAATAGGGCCATATCTACTGAGATATGGCTCTCTCCTCTCCTCTCCCTAGCACTGGCATAGATTTCAGCTGCCGCGCGCCAAGCACACACCTTTGCAACCATAGTGCAAGGGTGTCTGCCTCAGTCTACCATAGGTTTTGTATGGAAAGGGTACCCTTCCAGTACAAAATACTATGCTTAGACACACTTTACATGTTTTTCCTTATTTGTATGTGTGCTGCATAGTGTAACACGCATGCAAAGTCAGAAAAGAAAGGAAAAATAAAAAAATTCTCCTCTTAACGTCTCCTTTGAAATGGCCTTAACTTTTGGAGCTAAACCCTTTCTACAGTTACTTGTACATAGGGTTTTGCATCAGAAGGTATGGGTGGTAGCATGAAAACACCCTTGTGACACCCATGTAACTCCCCCTTGGCGCTAAGTAACTCAAAGCAGTGCTTTGCACTGAGCACTGCTTTGCTTTACTTTCAGGTTACTTTCCAGTGCTTTGCACTGGAAAGTAAATTTGGAAAAAGAACAGTTCTGCTGGTTATCATCACTTTTGTGATGCTAACCCAGCAAAAATGTTTCGAAATCTACCCCTAAGTGTCCTACTCATTATTCCGCTGCAAAAATTTAATGATGAACCAGCAACTCTGACCACTGAAGTTACTGATACAAAATGTGGAACTCTCATACTGAGGTCAGAGAACAGAAAAAGCATGACATCGCCAAAGATTGTGCGGAAAAGGCAAAGTACATTTAAGGAAAGTAGTGCAGATTAAGGGTCAGATGTACTAAGTATGTTAATGGTCGAAGATGCTCCAATTTTCTTTTTTTAGAGAGTTTTATATAGCGCAAACCTGATCCGAGACATCGGTTATCAGAGTGCTTTACAGGAGCACCAGTTTATTTAAAGAAGGACACATTCATTTTTGTTAGGCACAATGTGATTTGCCCAGAATCACAGGATGTTGAGCGTCGTTGCCAAGACTCTAACCCGGTTTCCCAGCTTCAAGGTCGACGTACTCTCCCTAATTTGGCATTGGTAACATTGAAAATACTTTTTCCTTGGTACAGATCTCATGTTGGGAGTTGCAAAAGTTTTGCAACTCTTAAAAAATGGGACACCAAATGGATCTTGAATCTTGAAGGAGGGAATTGTAGTCCTTTCCAAATATCAATTGGTATCATATGCAGCAAAGTTTTGAGACTGAAATTCTTTGTCAAAACATTGTAATGTTCCCTACATTTCAAAACAGTTTTTAATTTAGTTGCAAAAGGGAAACGATCTCCTGGGGACCCCTCCCACTTTGTGAATGTAAATAAAAAGTTTGTCGAACTGAAAGCAATGATCTATTGGACCACTGACAACTCTCAAACAAACAACAAAAGTACACCTTTTGTTTTTAAATGCAGCCTTTTTCCTTTAAGAAAAACATGCTGCATTAAAATAAAAAAGGTTACTTTATCCAAAAGCAATCACATAAGTGGGGGTTTGCTGATCCCACCAGGCAACTATTCCTATGATGGTCTCCAAACATAGTGAGTTGCAATTTGCATCCGACCTCAATAATGTTCATGAAGTATGTCACATTGTGCCCCACTAAGATGTGGAATTTTAGGAACCGACCTATTAGGTCATTGGTGGGTTTTTAATTTTTTTTAATGGTTGCAAAGATACTGATTGCAAGTTGCAAAAAGTATTTTGTGACGAGTAAATAGTACAAAGAAAATTAATCAGATATTTCTTATAAGGCAACAACAGAGGATACAAGACAGAGAACGGCGGCTAACAGCATTGACATTCTCACAGTGACACTTGGTGAACTAAGATATTAAATGTGATTCAAACAGAGGTAAATGTAAAATGTTTGTTCCTGTTCTGGAATGCTATGACCTAAATATTCTGAAATATATCTTTTAGCGAAGAGGTGATTTTCCTGCCTTTCATTCCCAGTGCCTTAATAAACGTTACTTATATTTTTTAATAAATAAGCATTGATGTTTTCAGTACTGCTTTTTCAAAATATTGCGCATTATACAAATAACAAGTACAACATTCATTCTGTCTCGCTAGGACCTCAGAGGTTAGCAGTGGCGATTGGAAGGCATACAATGTTGTTATTATACTCAATCAAAATCAAACTTTCTGACGGGGAGCTAGAGTTGTTGAGTAAGGTGTTTGAAAAGGCAGTTGGGCATCAAAAATGTTTATAAAAGCCTTGGAAGGAATTCACAGATAGTTTGAATATGTCTTCGACCTACCCATAATTGATGGATGACTTTAAAAGTGGTGAAACAATCTGAAGCGAAGGGTGAGGTAGTTGGCGTCACACCACTGCTTGGAGAGTTAGGCCAAGAGAGCTTCTCCCAGCTTGTGAGGAAAAGATCCTAAATGTTATTTATATGTCAGACCTTCTGGGGGCCCAGGGGGAAGCACGGACTACACATCAGCACTGAGGGTCACGTGGAGGAACCACCACTGCATGATGGAAAGAGAAAGCAAGGCTAGGTCCATCCAATGACATATGCTGGAACAGAGGCACCTAGACCATTCCGGCTGCTGGTCTTTGAACCCCTTGATGGCCTCTAGCCTAACCGTCATATGGCAGATGACTGTTGGCCAAACATCTCTATGATCTTCCTTTGGTACCCAGGCAAGGCTCATAAAGTGGCAATAACAAACTCTATCGGCCATGATCCTCTCTGAAGCCCAGGAGAACACAACACCCTCATCTGTCCCATCCGCCTCTTACACCATTCAGTCCTCTTAAGGGTCACATTCCCAGCTAACTAGTTGATTGCCCTATTCAGCCCACATCTTTCCAGCAAAGAAGTCTTTTTCCAACAAAAGGATTATATACATAGTTTTATTTAGGGTGTGCAGGGTACACGTGGAGCTGGGGTTAGAGTGGGTGGTAGGATGGTGCCCTTAGTGGATGGTATATCTGGGGATAGGATGGCTGGTACAGGAGAAATGTGAGAGCAAAGGAGAGACACTTATGTTTTTAAAAATAGTTGTTATTGGAAATATTTTGCACCATGTGTTATGTAGAACAGTTCAGCCATAATTAGCAACTATGTTGGCTTTGATGCTAGGAGTACCATCATCCCCACATGAGAAATGTGCTATTTCTGCCTCCTCACTACTGTATCATGGTCTCTTATTTTTTCCTGAGTGAAAGGCCGTAGTTATTAATGGCCAAGAAGGTGAAGGGAGAGGCGTTTCAACCCAGCATTTACTGTCACTTAAGAAGAACATTGATTCTATTGTGTCAGGGAATTCCGGGGGGTATGGTGCCATCTCTGCCCATCAAGGGTGATGGGAAGGTCTGGCTATGGCATCTCACAATCTGAGAAGGGAAGGTGAGACATCAGTGTTGAAACAATTGTGGATGGTAAATGTTGCAATCTAAGTAGCTGTTAAGCTATCATTAGTGGCACATTCCGCCCACCCCTCCGGACTTCCTCCTGTTGGTATGTTCCCTTGGAGGCAGCTTTGGAATGTTGGGACTCACCTGACAGTCTGGAGAGTTGGGTGACAGAATAAAAGTTCTTCTTACCTTTTCCTGGTGTCAAGATTCTTTCTTTACAACACTGGCGACGATATTTGGAGTAGGGGGCCAACCTGTCACCTCCCCTTTCTGTGCTCTCTCCGTTTGCTGCTGGTCCAAAGTAAACAAATGTGCAAGCTGATTGATATGAAGAGAGACCCGTGCCTACTGATGACAGTGCCTCGTACATCTTGAGGTAAAAGACAACGGAAGGTGAGGAATCCAGAGGAAGGAGGCTGAGGTGTTTATGTGGCTAATGCCGTAGCAGAGACTGGTTCACTGGAGGTTCACACGTCTTCAGCTCCATTGATACGTCGTGGGAGTTTGTTGGTGAGTCCTGTGTCCAGCTCCTTCCTGCGCAGGCACAGCCGGTGCTGCTACATATTTTTGGGTCGAAAGCGGCAGTGAAAGGGAACAGTGATTCGCTACTCTTCCATGTGGTGCCGTCCTACCTTCTAGACTCTGCCAATGTAAAATTTGTGCTGAAGTACTGGTCCACCGATGTTTCCCCTCGGTTGGTGCCGCCTAAGACCTGCCAAGCTCCGAGACCTGTCTCTTAGAGTGCCCTCAAATCTGCCAGGTAGCGTGTGGAACCATCCTGGAGGGGAAGGGGCAGCCCGGAGTTTATTTTATCGACGAGAGGCATTCTTCAACCGCCTCAGAGGGTCCTTGTCAATTTCATTGTCTGCAGTGCTTCGGAGTTCTGAAGGAGAATTCCCTGTCAGCGGTGAGCGGGCGCTGTCCTGAGACACTATCTCCTGGTGTCCGGCGGGGTTTGAGCTGCGCAGCCGCTCTGAGGAAAATTCCTGTCAGGAAGCTCTTCATGTGACGGGAGGGACGAGGGTTACTGCGCTCCAGCCACCTCAGGGCCGCCATACTAATTCCATCGGTGACCTTCTAGGCGTGTGTTCCGGCGCTCCAGCTTCATCAAGACCGCCCTCCTCAGTATCTTCATATTCTGCAGTAATTCCTTAGTTAAGGCATCGGCCAGTTCCAGTCGGGATCAGGGAGAGCGGTTAGTGGTGACCTGCAACGTCTTCCCGGTGAGGAAAGAGGCATTGAAGACTGCTGGTTCAAAGTAAGACTGCTGCGTGAAACATCCTGCCCGGTGTGTCTGCATTTAGACTGTTCTGGGTGATTTGGTATCGGCCTATTCTAATCAAGACTGCTTGGGAGATAACTAATTAATTGTGACCTGCGACACTTTCCTGGGGGCTATGTTGTATTTGTAAACACGTATACGGTGCTTAGTGATATTGAGGATTGATTATTCCAGCGAGACTGCCTCTAGACAGACAAGTCTTCCATACATATTCATCCTCGTAACGTGTGAGACTGTGAAGAATCATCACCCTGGGCATTTCTTGACATTGGAGTACTTTTCCTTGCTGCAGTCATTACTTGTGGTACCTTCCCCCTCTTTCTCACACCTTCCCCTATTCAAAGAGACCTCCGGGGGGTACAGTCTTGCTGTTGTATGTTACCATAGTTGCCAAGTACATTACTATACCCTGTATTCAGTGTTCACCAGATTCTCCTGCAGGTACCTTCTCCCTCAGGGTGGAGGGTTGTGCGTCCTTTGCCATTCCACTTACTGTGATGAGTTATACTGTGCAGGGTAACTAGGATAAGTTTAAGGGTAAAGTTATAACAGGCATTTAGGTATCGAAGCCTCTGCCCTCCTTAGTTTTTTTCCTTCTCCCCCCCTCTTCCTTCCATATTTCAGTGAACTGCTTGTGTTTGCAAGTTCCTGCTGCACATAATCTAAATCTCAGGATCTGTGGGACAGTATACTATACCCTTTCATGTTTTACTCTGTACTGTGTGTAATTTCTAAATTACAGAGGGGAAAATAAGTCTTTATCTACTTTGCTTGCATATAGCATAATTTGTGTGCATTCCTTCCTTTTAGGTCATAGTACCAGGGGAATTGACAACTGTTCTCTCTATGTTCCTTTTCAAACATCTATAAGTGTGAGGGAGCAGTAAGGGCAAGTTTGGTTCCAGGTTTTTACTAGGTGTTTCCCCTGCGTACATTCCTGCTGATTCAGGTTTAGAGTTCCTTGGGGCTTTACTATTCAATCTCGTGGTACTGTGCTGTAGATATAAATTTTCACAGTTAAGATATTCCCATGGCGGCATCATCCATGAACCCACCCCCCTCTTTCTTAAACGAAATTGGCGATCCAGATATACACTGGAAGGACTGGATCAATTTATTTGATTCATACCTCATAGCCATCAGGGGAGAGAAATTTTCAGCCGTACGGAAGCAACATGTCTTGCTCCATAATTTAGGAGTGCAAGGAAGGAAAATCTATGACACCCTTCCAGACTCTGCATTGGAAGAGAATGAGTTAGATTTAGACGTATTTAAGATCACCATGCTAAAACTAGAAACCCATTTCGGGGACAAGGTAAATGTGGTCCTTGAGAGACACAAGTTTTTCTCGCGAGTTCAGGCAAAGAATGAGTCTATTACCAATTACATAGCTGCACTCCGTGGTCTCACCCAGCTGTGTAAATTTGGGGAGTTGAATGACTCCCTCATCAAGGACCAGCTGGTGAGGTGTACACACAACCCTAGAATAAAAGAAAAGTTACTTGCTAAGAATCCCTCTTTGAGGGAAGCAGTCTCCATGGCCCAATCCATCGAACACACAGCAAGGTGTATTCTGGAAATGGACCAACCTAAAGAACCCAGTAGTAGTGTGAACAAAATCAAAGGATTGGTTTTGGAGGATAGTAAAGAGGGAGAAGTGTACAAGGTCAGGTCCAAGGAAATTAAAGGGGAGAAACCCATAAGCATCACAGAGGGTTTGAAGTGCTTCAGATGGGGGAGCTGCAACCATCTAGCCAACAGTGTACATTGTACTGCATGTAATTCAACTTGCATGAAGTGCAACAGAAGGGGCCATTTTTCTAGAGTTTGCAAGGAAGGGTAGATGAACCAGGTGAAGGTGGTACACAGCAAGGATGTACAGAACCAAAACTATGTGTTCTAGGGAACCGCAGGGTGAGCTCCTGTGTTGTTCCGCATAATCTTCTGCAGTGGGGTGTCTGTGTCATTTCGTTTTTATTATAAAGTGTGGTACTTTTGTCATTTACACCTTATACCTTTATTGTTCCTTTAGTCCCTGGACCACCTTCTTGTTTGGGGTTCGGATGCACTTTTATCTTCCCTTTGCTTCCAAATTCCCCCCCCCTTACCCTCCATTCCCTTTTCCCTCCTTTTCTCTTCTGTTTCGAAGGGAGATGTGTTGCAATCTAAGTAGGTTGTTAAGCTATGATTAGTGGCACATTCCGCCCACCCCTCCGGACTTCCTCCTGTTGGTATGTTCCCTTGGAGGCTGCTTTGGAATGTTGGGACTCACCTGACAGTCTGGAGAGTTGGGTGACAGAATAAAGGTTCTTCTTACCTTTTCCTGGTGTCAAGATTCTTTCTTTACAACAGTAAACTCACTGATATTAGAAGAGAGGTTGCCGAGAGTTCTCTCTTCTCACCGCAAGAGTACTGGATGACTGCAGTGCTAGTGATAGGCGCTGGAAGTAGGGGTGCAGGGGCTGCTGCAGCACCCCTCAAAAATATCCATGTTGAAGTTTGGAGGGGGAATGAGCAGTAAATGTGCCTTGAAAGTTTGCTTTTCTCTCGTTAGATTAGCTGCACGTTCAAAGCCAGAGGTCAATGGTCAGGCCATGTCTTCAGACAAATTGCATGAGATTGGTGTTTACATTTCATATTCTAACTGCAAAGTGAGAGGATTTTGTAAAGGGAATATTTGATATTCTTCCATGAGTACAAGAAGAGTGAAAGGAAATGATGGTGGAGGTCATATTTTTGTAACACAAAATTGAAATACGGGTATATGTATTGAACAAATATTTCAGTATATACCAGCAGTTATGAACAGAGCGAGTTAAGCACTATTTTTGCAATTCGGAAGTGTGATAGAAGCAACATTTTTGAATAGGATTAAAATAATTCAAAACACTTTACTTCGTGATGTGCAAATGATAATTATTCGCTGAACCCTATTCCACACAATTTTGCTTGTGGGCTATATGGTTTGATCAGTAAAACTGTATGTCTATTGACATTTTGTGACCCTTTCAATGGAAAATGTGCTGTCTGTAAATGACAGTGTGCTACCATACCATGCTATATTAATATATTTGCAATAATGTGCTCGAAGATGCATCACTGGCTATAAACTACAGCAAAACTACTTTCCTGCTGAATGGGCTTTTCTCAATTGCTAGACTAGTTCTTTGCATGACTTTAGGGGCCCGATTCCCAAAGGTAAACTTAGACATTTGGCCTAAACTTAGACCAAATGTCCAAGTTTATGACTTTGGGAATTCACAAAGGGCATTTAAAAGTACTATCTTTATGTCCACACTTGAAGCGGAGATCCGTAAACTTAGATGTTTGGTCTAAGATCAGACTAAATCTCTAATTTTATCAATCAGTCAATCAGGGGGCTTGAAGCGCGCTAATCACACATGAGGGTCTCAAGCAGCTGCGGGGAGGGGGGTGCAGCTCCTGTTCAGCCGAAGAGCCAGGTCTTTGAGGACTGGTCTTGAGCGTCTGATGTTGGCTGGGAGCTCGTTCCAGCTTTATGACCTTGGAAATTCACAACAGGCATATACGAGTGCAATCTTTTTGTCTGCACTAGGGCCTCTTCTCTGCCCAATGCCTTTTGTTAATTCCCAAAGTCTGAACTTAGATGGTTGGTTTAAGTTTAGCCCAAATGTCTAAGTTTACAATTTTGGGAAATCACAAAGAGCATTTACAAGTACTATCTTTATGTCCGCACTCGGGTCGGATCTCCACCCGAGTGCAAACATAAAGACAGTACTCTCAAATGCCCTTTGTGAATTCCCAAAGTGGTAAACTTAGACTTTTGGTCTAAGTTTAGACTAAATGTCTGCGTTTATCTTTGTGAATCGGGCCCTAGAATTTTTCACAATCCCTATGACTTTGTTGATATACCCATGATGACAGCACCCTCACTCTGAAAATTGTTCTAGCACCACCGGTATTAGTCGTTCAATTACAAAGCAGACCGTTAGGCACAAGCATGAGCTCCACTGCACGTGCAATGCATTGTGGCTCCACCTGTTGGTAGACTGAGGACATTACATCTAAGGACTTCAAATCATTGCCGAGCAAGGGGTAAGCCAAGTAAAAAACAAAATGATACGGAGAAATAAATAAAGAACAAATTCCTATAGGGAAAAACAAATTAGTTCCTACCAATGGGTAACAATAGCTTGAAAATATGCCCTTGTGAATTCCCATAGTAGACCAGGTTAACATCAGAATCTGGGCTGCTATTGGAATTCATGAGAGCATATTATCAAGCCCATTATTGCCGCTTCAGCAGTTTCCTGCCACTAAAACGGCGATAATTTTATCGCCGTTCTTGATAATGTGCCCTTTAGTCCCTGAACCATCTTTCTTCTTTATACCTCAAATACCAACTCCAGGTGTATTATCAAAGACATGCTTTATCTTTTTGAAACATTTAAAAGAAGTATAAACACATACACAAATATATACACACAAGTGCAAGGGGTAGGAGCACCACTGGTGGATTTATTTTGTGAAATGAACAGAGGAATGATCTATAGTGAGAACGCAGGCACTGCGGCAGCTGACCAGGGCGCAAACTCGTGGCTGGCGGAGTAGAGCTGGCATCAGTTAAATAAGAGCCTGACCAGGCATCACAGGTGTGTCAGTGTGGGCTGTCCACTCCCTTGCATGAGCCTGTCGCAATTCATTTTGGTTCCCAGTCTGACAGTGTCAGCTGGTCACTGAAAATAAAACAATTATTTCTCTGCCCCAGGTAAGCCACAGTGACAATACTGCTTACCATATTTCTGAGCCTTAGCATTGCTAGAGGCGTAAGCTAGACTGGACCTTTTTTTTATCATGTAGATGAAAATTATGCATCCAGCACTTGTTTCAATACACTCAAAATAAACCTTTTAACTACATACAGCCTCATTACAAGTTGCCTCCTTAGGGTGAAAACAAGAGTTTCAGATCAGAATGCTATGACGGCGCCTGCTGTATTGTAGCAGGAAACAATTCAATTTTTTTCTAGGGACAAACACTCCAGGTGAAATATTTTGCTATTAATGGGTGCAGAAGTAAGACCACTCGTTATGAGGGTCTTAGAGAGGGACAGTTTAGCAACAGGGTGCAGGGGCACTTGTAGTAGGGGTGGAGGAGATGCTGCAGCACAACCCTCAAGATAAGCTTGTAGGAATTCAGAAGGGGAATTAGCAAGAAAGAGGTCGTTACATTTTGCCTTTAACTGGTTCATTTGCTTCTAATTCAAAGGAGAGGCAAAGTGCAAAGTCAAGGAATGTTGCATTGTGAATAGATTGTCAATCTTACTGGAGTACACAATTGCGAAAGGAAAGGCTGCAAGATATCAAATGCTTTCCAACACACAACAAAATGTAAATACTTGCATACCAACAACAAATATTTCAAAACATATGGCCAGCAAATAAATTACACATGATGTACATTTTTAGTAATTCTGTAGTGTGATGGAAACAAAGATTTTATTAGCATCAACACAAACCAAAACACTTTGCTAGTGTGAGGCGCAAATGATATATAATTTTCACACATTGTATATGTGCCATATACATTTAGAGTGGTCATTTCAAGAAAAAAATCTAATTGAAAATATCCTTACTGTAAATTGCAGTACCCTAGGTACCATGCTTTAGTCATTTTTGGAACAATGTGTTCCAAAATGTACCACTGGACACACACACACACAGACATTACTCTTAAAACATTTTCCTCATTCACTAGACTTGCTCTTTGTTTAACTCTTAAATTGTTCACCATCCTTATGACTTCACTGGCATAACATTGATGGCAGCAACCCCACTTCGAAATCTGTTCCAGCACCACTGACCGAGTCTGTCTTCTTTTGTAACTCCTTTTAGGGACAAAGGGCCCGATTTATAGTTTAGCGGACCGGTTACTCCATCACAAATTGGACGGATATCCTATCCACCATGTTTCAAGTGCCGTTGAATGTGATGCACTTGTAGTACGGCGGGCGGGATATCAGTCACCTTTGTGACAGAGTCTCTCATCAACTAAACTCTAAATTAGGACCTGAGTTTGACACCCACAAGACAAAAATATGTGAACTGAATGAAGGTGTACTTGAGTACCATATTTATTCTGAGAAAAGAGATGGGAGGAACTACATCAGTAGAGTAGAAACAAGCAGAACCCTCATTCTATTTATGGTACTCCTTGATAGAGCAGTGATAGGTGTCCACAAAGTGAGGCTTTTAACTTGTTTTTTGTTTGTGGAGGAAACTTACTCTGCTGCTTTCCATACTGTCCTGTGCTATATGGGTGAGAGCCATCTGCACCACTAGGGCCTGTGATGTACCTGTTCTACATGAGTGAGGGCACCTCTTGCCGTATGAGAAGAGCTGGCACTTCTGTGGAACTTCTGTTGCCTATGCTGTATCTACATGTTTTGAGTGATTAAATCTTGCACTGCTACTTCATGGCTGTACATGGAATGTGCATGCTTTGCCAAACCTATGTGTGTGAGTGGATGTATGACGTTACAACGCATACTTTCACAACGTCTACCTTTACAACGCATTTTTACACCGGAACATCCATTACAATGCATACCATTACAACGCATGCCATTACAACGAATTCTTTGAAACTACCTTTACAACGCATTCAACTACAACACATACTACATTTACAACGCATACCATTACAACGCATAACATTACATTGCATGTAAGGAAAGTATTGAATAGTGTAGGGGTAAAAGTTACTATTCTAACTCCAGGGGGTGCAACAGTAGGGTAAGTGTTGGATAGTGTAAGGGTACTATGTGTTGTAATGCTATGCGTTGTAATGGTATGCATTGTAATGGCATGCGTTGTAGTGGTGTGCGTTGTAGTGTCATGCGTTGTAATGCTTGCGTTGTAAATGCATGCGTTGTAATGGATGTTGCGTTGTAAAAGTTTAGTTGTAATGGTAATGCGTTGTAAAAGTTGCGTTGTAAAGGTTGTTTCCCTGTGTGAGTATCATTCACTGCTGGTGCCAATGCTGGACCTTCTTTGCCTGAATGGTGCACATGTTGTCTTTGTTTGTGTGGACTCCTATGTTATCATAGTGCATTAGGCTCCTGGACCTCTAGCCGCATAACTTCAAAAATCAAACCAGTGAGGGAGACTCAGCCTCTCAGTGGCCCTGTACTGCTACCCCTTCGTTCACATTGTAAACAATGTTCACCCTGGCTATGGATTTCACCTTCATCAGGAATGCTACTTGATCCTCTCTACTAATATGCCACTAATTAGTTGCCTATTATTGGCTGCTGTCACCCCTACACCCAGAGGCACAACAGTAATCCCTAAGATTCCCTTCTCTGGGGTGTTGTCATGCTATAATGGGCAATTCAGGAAAGGCCCTTGCTGATTGCACACTCATGTATAACCATGTGGCTTGAATACCTAGAATGCCCCTTTTGGGTGACTCAGTACACCGTACACCACAGGAAAGGTAATCATAAGGTTTACTAACATACATTTGAAATCCCAGGCCGTGAGTTATACACAGTGTTCCCAAAGGGTGGCATAGATTTCAGTAGACGGTGCTGCATTGCAGTCATGCAGAACAGGGATATTAGAATGGCAGTAACTGCACGATCCTACCAGCGTAATGCTGATCCTTCCTTAAGATACTGGAGTGCTTTATTATCATGTGTAGTCAGCACACAAATATGTTTTGTGTGATTAATGTTACTAAGAAAAAATGGGGTATTGTTTGTTTAAAGTACTCAAAGTAAAACTATTTATAAATCGTGTGCATAGGATTGTGACAAATAAAGGCCTTTGCAACATTTACATATTAATATTACAGAGGAAATTAAAGTTTAAGTTAATGGAATACGGTGTATGTGTGGACTTATGTTTAAGATTTATGTGTCACAAGAAATTATATACATATTGCTGTATTTGAAATAACATCATTTTCATAATATTTTGAAATTAATTCATGCGTTAAAAAACAGCATTTGCTATGTGTGTAGAAATGTGCACATATTTGTAACCCTGCGCACTACTACGTTGACATGAGTTTTAGGCCTTAAAAAGTGTTTCTGTACAAGCTCATATTTTAAGTCTAACATGTAATTTATAATTATTCCTTCAATGTAGAATGCGTTTGATTGCATTTTTTGTTTTATTTTATGGCAGGTGTGGAGAAAGCCGTATTGGTTAGAAAGGAAAGGTTTTTGTTTTAGTTAGATAGCAAGGTATGAGAGGATGGATCGCAGCAAGGAGAAACACAGTAACAAGCAAGGAGGCGCGTTCCCATGGAGGAAGAGAAGAATGGCCAAGGATTAATGAAGTAGCAACTTATTGATGTGGGAAAGGTGGTGCCAGTAACCAATTTGTATAGGAATTGTGAAAAGTTACTGGAGATAAACACATGCTTTAAAACAGCGGTGGTGGAGGAGTGAGTATTAGTAGGGTTGCATGTATGAGGATCATGCTCAGCTTGCAGTAAAAAAGTAATTGTATGTTGTCTGGGAGAGATATTGTGAAAGTTGTGTGAATGTGATGTTAAGTTGTTGTTGAAGTTATTATTGGGTCCGACGTAACTCAAGATCGCATATAATAAGGGTGCAGAAGACACCATGTTGTAATTGCCTCCTAAAGTTTTGTGGGGTTTGTTGTGATACATCGTCGATGGCCCAATTGGGATAGGAAACTTTTGTGTGCAAGGTAGTTGTGATTAGAGCAGTGGACCTTTTTGCAGAGGAGGGAAATTACACTGATCGAAGTGATTACCTGCTTGTCGAGGTTTCATTTGTGAATGTGTATGTACTTCGGGTGATTGAATTCTGCTGATTCTTCTAGAGGTGCAGACAATTGTTATTTGTTTTTTTTGTATGATTAGTGTAAACAAGAGAAAGCATGAAGAGTTCTGAAGGAGGGTGAACTGCTGTGAGGAGTTAGAGTGGTGGCATCAGAGTGTGCTGCTCTGGGATAGGTTGGTTGGTGTAATGCTGCTCTGGGATTGGCTGTACTTGTCACTTGGCGCAGCACTCCTATTTGTGGTTGCATTGTTATGGAACTTGAAATATTGAGTTTGGAATGGATTTGTGATTGTTCAGATAAAGGTCTGAAAATGAGATGCTTCAGAGCAATAAGGGATACAATACGAGAAGATGCGGATGTACCTACTAAAGTGGGCAAAGAGGTGCCAGCAGAAGATAGGCCACCTCAATACATGGAGGCGAATGTAGGGCTCAACACTATTATTTGGCTTAAAGATTGAAGCAAGTTCACAGACCCCCCCAAGGCCGCGACCAACACCAACTCCGCAGCCAGGGAATTCCACTGCTGGGTTGCCGGCTGCACCAACAAGCTGGCACCTCTCCTCAGCACCGCCAAACAATGTCCTCTAAGTGCCACCTGGTTCACCACCAAACTCCAAGAAGCCAGACGAGCCTGCAGACACCTGGAGAAAACCTGGAGGAGCCAGAAGACCACAGAGGCACGGAACAACCACAAGAGCACCCAGAAGAACTACCACCAGAGTACAAGGGACACCAACAGGGCCTTCATCAGAGACAAAGTCAAGACCAACTCATCCAATGTCAAGTAACTGTTCAACGCAATTCAGCAGTTCGCAATACTCACCTGCAAAGCCACTGACATCCCACCCTCCCCGGAACTCTGCAACAAACTCAGCTCCTAATTCCACCTGAAGATTAAGGTCTTTTACGACCACTTCAGCGTGCCAGCAGAAAACAGCACCACATCACTCACCACCGCCGAGAAACCGATCCTCACCTCCTGGGCACCCGCGCCCATCAAACTCATCTCCTCAACCATGAAGAAGATGCACTCAGGAGCCCCAACGGATCCTGCCCTCCTCACATCTTCCACAGGCCCTCCGCAGTCATCGCACCCGTACCAGGATGAACTATGAACTCCTCCCTCCTATCCGGCATCTGCCCAGATGACTGGAAGCGTACAGAGGTGACACCCCTCCTCAAGAAACCAATGACAGACCCAACTGACCTGAAGAACTACCGCCCATCTCTCTCCTCCCCTTCGCAGCCAAAGTAACCGAAATACTCGTGAACGCCCAGCTGACCGCCTTCATTGAAGAAAACTCCATCCTAGACGCATCCCAGTCTGGCTTCCGCAGCAACAATAGCGCTGAGACTGCCCTCCTCGCCGCCACTGATGACATCCACATGCTGCTAGACCAGGGACACACGGCAGCCCTCATCCTCCTAGACCTCTCCGCAGCCTTCGACACCGTCTCACATCGCACGCCAGCCAGCCGCCAGACTCCACAACGCAGGAATACAGGGATCCGCCCTCGACTGGACCCAATCCTTCTTCTCTGGCAGAACCCAGAGGATCCGACTCCCCCCTTCCTCTCCGACCCCACTGACATCCCATGCGGAGTACCTCAGGGATCTTCACTAAGCCCGATGCTCTTCAACATCTTCATGGCCCCCATCACAGCCATAGTCGGACTGCACGGGCTCAGCATCGTATCCTATGCCGACGACACACAACTCATCCTCTCCCTCACCACGAACCCAGAAATCACCAGTCTCAGCTTCCAGGAAGGAATGAGAAATGTAGTAGCCACCTGGATGAAGGACAGCTGCCTAAAGCTCAACTCCGAGAAGACCGAGGTCCTCATCCTTGGACCCTGCACCTCCCCCAGAGACAATACCTGGTGGCCCTCTGCCCACGGGAGCCCACCCACACCGACAGACCATGCTCGGAACCTCGGCATAATCCTCGACTCCTCCCTCTCCATTAACTGTCAGATCAACGCTGTTGCATCCACCAGCTTCAACTGCCTCCGCATCCTCCACAAGACCTTCAAATGGATCCCACCCGACTGCAGAAAGACCATCACCCTCGCCCTCATAACCAGCAGACTAGACTATGGCAACGCCCTGTACGCCAGAATCAACAAAGCTTTTCAACACAAACTCCAAATCATCCAGAACGGTACACAGTCAAAATATCGAGTATTAAATATCGACCTACCAAAATATTGTGTTAGAAATTTCAAAGGTGCAGAATATCGATATCAAGAATATCGATGGACAGAATATCGACCCTAAGGTAAGTAATATCGAAAATCACTATATCGATGTAAGTAATATCGAAGTTAGTAATATCGATAGCATATATATCGAAGTTACTAATGTCGATGACACTAATATCGATATTTGTATTATTTTTTTGTTTTTTATTATGTATGTGTTATATGTTTTACTTAAGTATTTAACATAATTAATATTATAAGTGTATTAATTTTATATATTAATAAATTAATTTATAAGCAAATTATATGTTTTAGTACCTGAGCGAGTTGTGGGTTTATAGGGGAATAGGGTGGGAAGTAATTTAATTATGTTAAATTGATTATTAATTAGTAGGATTTATTAATAAATTGTAATTAATTGGTAATTATTTTTAAATAATTGGACATTTATTTTAATTAATTGATTAAGTCATAAATATGTCCTGTAGCGGGTTATGGGTTTATAGGGAAATAGGGTGGGAAGTAATATAATTAGGTTAAATTAATTAATAATTAGTAGTTATTATTAATTCATTTTAAATAATTGGTAATTACATTTAATTAATTGGTAATTCATTTTAATTAATTGATTAATTGATAAATATGTTCTGTAGCGGGTTGTGGGTTTATAGGGGAATAGGGTGGGAAGTGATTTAATTATGTTAAATTAAAAATTAATTAGTAGTTATTATTAAATAATTTTAAATAATTGGTAAATAAATGTAATTAATTAGTATTTCATTTTAATAAATCGATTAATTGATATATATGTTCTGTAGCGGGTTGTGGGTTTATAGGGGAATAGGGTGGGAAGTTATTTAATTATGTTTAATTAATTATTAATTAGTAGGAAGTATAAATTAATTTAAATTAATTGGTAATTAATTTTAATTAATTGGTAATTAATTTTAATTGATTGGTAAATAATTTTAATTAATTCATAAATAGATAAATGTGTTTTGTTGTGGGTAGTGGGTTTATAGGGGAATAGGGTGGAAAGTAATTTTAATTTAATTAAGTAATAATGTTTTTAAATTAATTTGTTGTTAATAATATAATTGTTAATTAATTATTAATTGGTAATAAATATTATAAAATTGTATTTTTTATATTTATTTTTGGTTAAATATATGTAGCTAATCATGTTTTTTATAATTATGTATAGGAATTGTATATGGTTTATATTTATTTAATAGTTTATATTTTTATAATTAAAAAAAACTTTTATTTATAAGTATGTTATTTTAACCCCTACGCTATCCAACACTTTCCCTACTGTTGCACTCTCTGGAGTTGGAATAGTAATTATTACCCCTACTCTATCCAACACTTTCCCTACTGTTGCACTCTCTGGAGTTGGAATAGTAATTGTTACCCCTACGCTATCCAACACTTTCCCTACTGTTGCACTCTCAGGAGTGGGAATAGTAATTGTTACCCCTACGCTATCCAACACTTTCCCTACTGTTGCACTCTCTGGAGTGGGAATAGTAATTTTTACCCCTACGCTATCTAACGCTTTCCCTACTGTTGCACTCTCTGGAGTGGGAATAGTAATTTTTACCCCTACGCTACCCAACGCTTTCCCTACTGTTGCACTCTCTGGAGTGGGAATAGTAATTTTTACTCCTACGCTATCCAATGCTTTCCCTACTATTGCACTCTCTGGAGTGGGAATAGTAATATTTACTCCTACGCTATCCAACGCTTTCCCGACTGTTGCACTCTCTGGAGTGGGAATAGTAATTTTTACCCCTACGCTATCCAACCCTTTCCCTACTGTTGCACTCTCTGGAGCGGGAATAGTAATTTTTACTCCTACGCTATCCAACGCTTTCCCTACTGTTGCACTCTCTGGAGTGGGAATAGTAATTTTTACCCCTACGCTATCCAAAGTTTTCCCTACTGTTGCACTCTCTGGAGTGGGAATAGTCATTTTTACCCCTACGCTATCCAACGCTTTCCCTACTGTTGCACTCTCTGGAGTGGGAATAGTAATTTTTACCCCTACGCTATCCAAAGCTTTCCCTACTGTTGCACTCTCTAGAGTGGGAATAGTAATTTTTACCCCTACGCTATCCAACGCTTTCCCTACTGTTGCACTCTCTGGAGTGGGAATAGTAATTTTTACTCCTACGCTATCCAACGCTTTCTCTACTGTTGCACTCTGTGAAGTGGGAATAGTAATTTTTACTCCTACGCTATCCAACGCTTTCCCTACTGTTGCACTCTCTGGAGTGGGAATAGTAATTTTTACCCCTATGCTATCCAGCGCTTTCCCTACTGTTGCACTCTCTGGAGTGGGATTAGTAATTTTTACTCCTACGCTATCCAACGCTTTCCCTACTGTTGCACAGTGGGAATAGTAATTTTTACTCCTACGCTATCCAACACTTTCCCTACTGTTGCAGACTCTGGAGTGGGAATAGTAATTTATACTCCAACGCTTTCCCTACTGTTGCACTCTCTGGAGTGGGAATAGTAATTTATACTCCTACGCTATCCAACGTTTTCCCTACTGTTGCACTCTCTGGAGTGGGAATAGTAATTTTTACCCCTACGCTATCTAAAGCTTTCCCTACTGTTGCACTCTCTGGGGTGGGAATAGTAATTTTTACCCCTACGCTATCCAACGCTTTCCCTACTGTTGTACTCTCAGGAGTTGGAATAGTAATTTTTACTCCTATGCTATCCAAAGCTTTCCCTACTGATGCACTGTCTGGAGTGGGAACAGTAATTTTTACTCCTACGCTATCCAACGCTTTCCCTACTGTTGCACTCTCTGGAGTGGGAATAGTAATTTTTACCCCTACGCTATCCAACGCTTTCCCTGCTGTTGCACTCTCTGGAGTGGGAGCAGTAATTTTTATTCCTACGCTATCCAACGCTTTCCCTACTGTTGCACTCTCTGGAGTTGGAATAGTAATTTTTACCCCTACGCTATTCAAAGCTTTCCCTACTGTTGCACTCTCTGTAGTGGGAATAGTAATTTTTACCCTTACGCTATCCAACGTTTTATATAATTAATTGTAAAAATATTAAAAGTATATTTAATTTTTTATATTTTTTACATTTTATTTATGTTATTGTTTTATGTTTGTAAATGTTTTTGTAATTTAGAATATACTTTATTAATTTATAAATTAGTAAAATAATTATTACAACTTATTGTTCAGTACATATATATTATACATTTACTGTATATATTTAATTAATGTATTATTATTATATATGTATTATTTATTAATTTTAAACATTATTAGATACTTTTAACTATGTAGATTTTATTTATTAGTGTTATATACTTTATTTCACATTTATATTTTAAAAGGAAAAAAAATGATATTTTTAACATCGATATTTTTAACATCTATATTATTTTTTCGAAATTTTTGTACTTACCATGTTGTAGATAGGATGTCGATATTCTTGCCTTCGATATTTCTGACTCGATATTCCTGTAGGTCGATATTTTGGGGGTCGATATTCTGTCAGAGATCCATCCAGAACGCCACAGCCAGGCTCATTTCAGAGACACCACGCCACGAACATATGACCCAACATCTTCGAATCCTCCACTGGCTCCCAATCAAGAAGAGGATCACCTTCAAACTCCTCACCCACGCCTAAAAATCCCTCCACAACATCAGACCCAAATACCTCAATCACTGAGTTTGTTTCCACGTACCCAAGAGGAACATCCGCTCCTCTGACGTCGCCCTGGCAGAGGTCTCCGGCATCCACAGAAACAGAGCCGGTGGGAGAGTCTTCTCCTATATAGCAGCCAAATCCTGGAACGAGCTTCCGGTCAACATCAGACTCTCTCAACCCTCCACACGTTCAGGAAGAACCTCGACCTGGCTCTTCGACTGACCCGGAGCAGCTCCCTCCCAGCGCCTTGAGACCCTCAAGGGTGAGTTGGCGCTCTATAAACCACTGATTTATTGATTGATTGATTGACAGTGAAGGAAACTGCATTAGCATTTCCATAGTATGATACAATTAATTTGATGATATTTGACAATCTGAGTGGAATAATGTTCGCAATTAAACCATTACCTAGACCTATACAATTTGAAGAGCTTAATGTGTGGCTTTGTGCAGCACATGCAAAACAAGGGACAAGTACCAAGGGAGAAGGAAGAAAGTTATTGGTGCATACTTAGACGCAAGCTGGGATGCACAACAAAAGAGAAGGAGGGTAGATATGATCGAGGGAGTGAGATTATACCCTGCCTTAACAAACTATATAAGTGAAACCGGAAGAGAAAGAAAGAGAAGGGAAAAGAATAATATGGGAGATGGGCATGAGGATAGTGACAGTGATGCAGTGACATCCTCTGGATAGACTGTTAGCAGAATGGCCACCCCATATAATCAGTCACACCTTGGAGGTGAGCGAGATATAGATGTTACTAACAGTTATGGAGGTGCTTCAGCCGTGGTAGCTTCAAGCTATGGTGTTGTGGTGGTCAAAGCAACAGGCATGGCACAAGCTGTAGCGGATGGGAATAAGGGAGCATGTGCTCCTTGTCCTTCGGGAACTTGTAATTCTAATTTGACTTCAAGGATTCCAGATGCTCTTACAGTATTGATTACCATTGGCCCTATAGTCCCTATGTATGATCCTAGTTTAGTTGGGAATAAAGGTTAAAAAATGCCTGTTCCTACAGAAGTGAGTGCACCAGAGAAAAGAATGGATGGCCCCAATGTGAGATTTGTTCCATTAACTCCGATGAATGTGAGCTCACCTTGTGCAACAAGTGCAGATACCTCTGCAGTACAGAATGGATTGGCAGGTGTGGATTCGCCTGTACCGGAGACACTCCCAAATGTAGGAAACAGTACACCTCTAGAAAACACTATACCAATAAGAACTACTGAAGGCCAACAAATATTAAATGTTCAAGATTTAGAGCAATGGTTGAAGGCACACTATAATAATTCAAATGAGAGTCAGAGTACAGAGACGATTCATGAAATTATAAAATTGGCTGTAAATGTGGATTTGATTGATGTGGTCAAATTAAAAACTGAACTAGATGAAATGATAAGAGGGAGTCTAGAACCTAATGGAATAGATTCTTACCAATAAAACAAACTGCTATTCATGAGTAAAGACTCTACTAGGAGAGTTAGGCAGGCGCAGGAGAGATTAACTGAATTGGCTCAAAGATATGATGTTGACAAAGGCTTTACAGAAGAACAATAGACTTGCATTCAGCAATCAGGATATAGAAAACCTGAGATTATCAAGGTTGAAGACCCAAATCCGAGAATTTATTTCAAGCATTCGGATTCGGAGCACAGTGGACAAAAGGGAAGAGAAATTGCTTAAAAGAAAGGGTTTAAAAAGAGCAGCGTGAGAACCACCTTCCCTAGAGGAAAGGGGAACAGGTGTTCAAGCTTTCCCTTTGCAAGATGTACCAAATGGAAGTTATGTGCATGTGACTTGGAGTAGAGGTGATCTTGTGGCATTTGCCAATTATTTCCTGAGATTGAGAGAGAAGCCTGTAGAGTGGTGCAAACATGCCGATCGATTTCTAAAAAATTTGAAGGTGGTGTGAATTGATTTCAATACACTGTTTGAGATTGCAGTCCCTAGTGATTTATGGTCTGCATGTAAAATAGCGACAGAATGGCCCAAAGGTGAGTCTGAGAGGGATCCAGTGAACAATGGCCAGTCACCTATAGTAGTAAAGAAATATGATCAGGTGATTACTTAGTTGAAGGCTTAAGTTCCCCTGCAGGATATTGATTGGGTAAAGATTGACAGGATGACTCAAGAACCTATTGAGATGATTCATGCATTTTATGGAAGGTTGTTGCAGTCTTTCGAACAGTATTGGAAGATGGACACCCTTGAACTCAAGGATATGGGAAAGTTTGTGTCCAGATTTGTGACTGGGTGGAAGCCTGAAATTAGTATGATGAATCCATAACATTTGATTTGCTGGCAGAATAGAGCAGGAAATGAAGCATAAGAAGTTGAAGGGAAAGTTGATGGCATCGCAGATGAAGGCTACTCAAAGAGGTCAAATTCAGCCTTTTGTATGGAATACTGTCCCTCTGGAAGGAACCTATGGCACAGGAGTACCAGTGCAACAAGGTGGAGGACTTCTGGGGCAGGGAAAAATAAGAGGTGCTCCTATAGATCCAAAGACTGGAGTTGATGCTGCCACCTTAAAGAAGTCCAATTCATGCCATTTTTGTAATAAATAGGGGAAATGGAAGTGTAAATTCCAGCTTAATCCTCCAATAAAGAGCAGAATGGAGGGTTTAGTCGATTGCAGGGTAATGTTATGCAACCTCAGAATGCGCCCAGATGGAGATTTCAAACTCAGCTGGTCACTAAGGTCCGGTAATGCAAGTTCCACAACCCCTGATGCCACCGCAAGCTGCAAATAACATTTGATTTAACCAGAACACAGACATGGGTTGGAATCAGAATATGTCCCATGGTAACAATCCATTCCAACAGTACCCCATGTTTCAGACTCCTAATGTATATGGTTGAGATCAGTCCATATGATGGTTCCAGAGGGGGGAAAAATACTGTACACTTGGAGCAGTCTTAGCAGTAGACCAGACTGGAAGATACATTGATGTAGATGGCCGCAATGTCACTTTCTTGATTGACACTGCTGCTACCCGTTCTACTGTGAGAACCGCAGGTTCCGAATCTACCCCTCTCGGGCACAACAAACCAAATTGTAGGAGTTGCAAACAAAAGGTTGCCAAACGCCCTGTCTGAAGAAGTGCCTGCAAAGATAGGGACATTTGAAGATAATCATCAATTTGTGGTATGAGATTCAAGTCCTGTGTGTCTTGTGAAACGTGGCTTGCTGTGCAAGTAAAATTGCACCATCCATTGCACACTAAAGGGTATTAAGCTTTGGACGAACAATAAGGATATTGCCTCTAAACTGTCAATTAAAAATTTGCACGTTTCATTGTTCCCCATGTTGATGGTAGAAGACTTAAAATTGGATCTCAGAGACACAGTGAGAGACCTAGTTTGGGACTTTTTGGGAAAGGACATTGGACTCATTAGAGGAGTTGAGCCAGTCTGTATCCAAGTTAAGCCAAATGCTGAATACCTCAGAACCTCACAGTATAACCTGATGCCTAAGACAGTTGTTGGAATAACACCTGTAATTGACACTATGAGATAGAAAGGTATTATGAAAGAGATACTGGGGCGTCCATGTAACTCACCTATTATGGACTTGCAAAAGCCAAGTGGTAAGTACTGCATAGTACAGGATCTCCATAAAATGAACAACATAGTGGTTCCTTGTTGTCCTGTGGTGCCGAATCCTTCTGTAATATTGTTTCAGATTCCATGTGAGGGTGAATGGTTCACTGTTATCGATTTTTGCCAGGCATTTTTGTACGTTCCCCTAAACAAAGATAGCTAGTTTTTATTTGCTTTTCGGCTGTGGAATTATAATTTCTTTTTTTTACAGAGTTTTATATAGTACAAACTTGACCTAAAGGTATCGGGTATCAGAACACTTTACACGAGCAGAAGTGGCGCCCCCTCAATCAGACCGCCATAGAATGTCCATCTTATGGGAACCCTAAAGAGAGCATTGCATGTTTTACGTTTGCCTGCCCTGCTTATGCTAGTGCTTGGTCTTGTGGCTTGCGCCAATTTGTAAGCAACTAGGCACTATCAACCATTGAGTTGCCCTACGTATACTTAGAACAAACCCGAGAACTTTATACGTTTGCGGTGTTGCCAAGTTTTTGGAACGAGCCTGGTTAATCTGGCTTAGGGCTATACGAAGGGCCTCCCAAAACTGACATAGTGTTTTAGAGCATGAACATTGCACAGTTGAAGTTCGTAATGCTACACTTTAATCTAGATAATGAATATTTCACATTTTAATCTAATTGTCTTTTATTGTCTTAAACTGTTCTTAATCAAAATGATTTTTCCTAACATTGTCAAAAGCTGTAAATTTTATTGAACAAAGGAGAATTGTGTTGCATGTCTTTATCCATTATGACCAGATGAACCATATTTTACCTTGAACCTTTATGTATTGCTTTTATGATATTTTTTATCGAAAGAAAGCTTGACTGACTAACTGACTGATTAAGTGATTTGCCCAGAATCACAAGATGTTCTTTTAACATGGTGCTGTGTTTCACAACGGTTTACAGAAAGTCCTTATATATTTAACCAGATCTTGAAGAAGAATCTGGAGTCACTGGTCATGCCCTGAAATTCTCATCCTAGTTCAGTACATACTTGACCTCATGGTCACATCAAACACTTGAAAAGCATGTAAAACTGACACCATTGCCTTGTTGAACCATTTGGCTGACAATGGACATAAAGTATCCTCGAGCAAGTTGCAGCACTGTTTGATGGAAGTCCTCTACTTAAGACATCACATTGTGAAAGTTGCGAGAAAGGTGTCACAAAAATGAATATCAGCAATCATGCAAATGAACCCACCTCATACGCAGAAGTAAGTCAAGATGTTTCTGAGAATGGTGGGCTACTGTCACCAGGGGATGCTGAGATTTTCCCTAGTGGCCAAACCTCTGCAGAGGATGACACACAGGGATGTGTACAATCAGGTGCCCGAGGACAATGATTGCTTGAATGCATTCCTGGAGTTAAGAGAGAGTCTCTGTTGTGCTCCTGCACTTGAAATGCCTGACTACAATAAAGCATTTTCACTTTTCTGCAGTGAAATAGAAATTTGTGCTCTTTCAATGTTGCCTCAGAATAATGGAGGTGCCCGTAGACCAGTTGCCTACTTCTCAGCTACTCTAGCTCCAGTAGCATCAGCGGATGTCTGAAACACGTTGTGGCAACAGGTGTTAGCTTAGAGAGGTGCAAGAGCATCGTAATGGGTCACACTTTGACTGTTTACGTGCAACACACTGTTGAAATATTGTTGACCAGAACACACACAGCATTTGAAGAATAGCAGGCTCACCAGGGATGAGCAGACTATTTTGGCTGCTGAAAATTTACCCATAAAGAGATGTTCAGTTCTGATCCCTGTCACTTTACTTTCATTAGCTGATTATGATGTGGATGAGATCGAAATCGAACAAGACTGTCTCGATGTCACTGAACTGTGCACCAAGCCACGTCCTGACATAGCCGAGCCATTGCCTGGGTCTGATTACACAATATTTGTGGATGGTTTCTGTCTATGGTACAGTGAGGGAAATCTGAGGGCTGCCTATGCTGTCTGTACCATTACAGGAGTGATGGAAGTTGCCTGGCTTCAAGAAGTATTCTCCATGCAAGTAGCCAAATTGATTGCCCTTATATGAGCATGCTTTGTTTCAGACCTGTAGAGGGTGACAACATAGGCAGTATGACTTTGGTGTTGTTTATGACTTCGGATAGTTATGGTCTCAAAGGGGATTCATGACCTCATCAGGGTCCCCATCTGCAATGGAGAAAATGTGAGAAAACTGTTAGAGGTTTTACAAATGCCTTACCAGATTGTTGTTGTCAAGTGGTCTGCCCATTGTAAGGGAAACAATTTGGTTACAGTTGGAAATCGTTTCACAGATGAGGCCTCACGTTACTGTGCCCTAAATGTTTGCACTTTCAATGGTGAAAAAGGGAGCAGATTGAACCAATTTCACCCTTTGATGACCATTGCTGATATTTGGGACAAAGTGAAGAGATTTAAAGAGGAAGTTACTAAGGATGGGCAGCAGAGTTGGATTAGAGCAGGATGTGTGAAACAAGGTGAATGCATTTGGGTTTCAAGAGATGGGAGAACAGTACTGCCCAATAGTGTGTTGCCGCCGATGGCAAAGCACTACCATGGGTCAACACAAGTAGGAAGGGATGCCATGGTTAATTAAAAATCTGGCTGTTTCAATGATAAGCGGAGTTCCTGTAGCTCAAACTGTTCCGTTAACAGGGTTAGGCCAGCACCGGGACACTCGCATGAGTAGCCGTGCACTTTACAAATACCCATATAACAAAACATAACATGGTGAGACAGTTTAGGCAAACCGGGCTTAACCCAAAATTCTGAGTGATAGCTGAGGCATTGTGTCATGGATGTGTGTCTTATCAACAAATGAATGTGGGGAAAATAACTGAGTTACATTGAGTCTTAAAGGGAGAACTGGATGTTCTTTGAACAGGATGCAGTTGGATTTTGTTAAGATGCCTGTATGCAATGGATTAAGGTACATTTTAGTAGTGGTGTGCATTTTTTCATTTGGGTTGGAAACTTATCTGACTCAGCGATGTGATACCCTCACAGTAGCTAAGCAGTTATTAAGTTCAAGTTCAAGTTCGGTCATTTGTATAGCGCACTACTCACCCAGAGGGTCTCAAGGCGCTTGGGGAAGGGGTACATTATTTGTCGAACAGCCATGTTTTAAGTTCTTTTCTGAAGGAGGTGCGGTTTTGAGTAAGGCGGAGGAAAGTGGGGAGTGAGTTCCAGGTCTTGGCAGCCAGGAAGGAGAAGGATCTGCCACAAATGGTGGATTTTCGGATGCGCGGGACTGCAGCGAGGGCTTGATTGGACGATCTTAGTTGGCGGGTGGGTGTGTAGAAGGACAGTCGTGTGTTGAGGCATTCGGGTCCTAGATTGTAGAGGGCTTTGTGTGCGTGGGTGAGAAGACGGAACGTAATTCTCTTGTTGACGGGAAGCCAGTGGAGGTCTTTTAGGTGTCCGGTGATGTGGTCTTGGCGAGGGATGTCCAATATGAGTCTTGCTGATGCGTTTTGGATGCGTTGGAGTTTTTTTTGTAATTTTGCTGTGATTCCGGCGTATAGTGTGTTACCATAATCCAGTCGACTCGTGACCAGTGTGTGGGTGACAGTCTTTCTTGTCTCAAGGGGGATCCAGCGGAAGATCTTTTTGAGAATGCGAAGTACGTTGAAGCAGGTGGATGAAACAGCATTGACTTGTCTGGACATCGAGAGAGAGGAGTCTAGGATGAAGCCAAGGTTGCGTGTGTGGTCTGTGGGTGTGGGTGCTGTGCCCAGAGCGGAAGGCCACCAAGTGTCGTCCCAGGCAGAGGGGGAAGATCCTAGGATGAGCACCTCCGTTTTGTCTGAGTTGAGTTTTAGGCGGCTCTGTTTCATCCATTCTGCTACTTCTTTCATGCCTTCGTGAAGATTGGTTTTGGCGGTGTTAGGGTCTTTGGTGAGGGAAAGGATTAACTGGGTGTCGTCGGCGTAAGAGATGATGTTGAGGTTGTGTTGGCGCGCGATGGATGCAAGTGGGCTCATGTAAACGTTGAAGAGTGTGGGACTGAGTGACGATCCTTGTGGTACGCCACAGATGACTTCAGTGGCCTCTGAGGTGAATGGGGGAAGTCGGACTCTTTGAGTTCTCCCGGCGAGGAATGAGATGATCCAGTCCAAGGCTTTTCCTTGTATGCCGATGTTGCTGAGGCATTGTATAAGGGTGCTGTGACAGACTGTGTCGAAAGCGGCGGAGAGGTTGAGTAGAATGAGGGCCGCTGTTTCTCCGTTGTCCAGTAGTGTTCGGATGTCGTCTGTTGCGGCAATGAGGGCGGTTTCGGTGCTGTGTTTTCGAAATCCTGATTGAGAGGGATCTAGGGAGTTGTTGTATTCAAGGAAGGCGGCGAACTGGCTGTTGACGGCTTTCTCAATGACTTTGGCGGGGAAAGGGAGGAGGGATATGGGGCGGTAGTTTTTAAGTTCGGAGGGGTCTGCTGTGGGTTTCTTCAAAAGGGCGCTGAGTTCGGCGTGTTTCCAGCTTTCTGGGAAGGTGGCCGAGTTGAACGAGCAGTTGATGACATCACGGAGATGGGGTGCGATGATGGAGTCAGCTTTGTTGAAGATGTGGTGGGGGCAGGGGTCGGTTGGCCAGCCAGAGTGGATTGAGTTCATTAGGCGGATGGTGTCTTCAGTGGTGATTGGGTTCCAGGAGCTAAGGTTGTTAGTCGGCGGTGTAGGATCTGAGGGGGGTGGGGAGGGTTGATCGCTGGGAGTGTTCTCGAAGCTGTTGTGAATGTCGGCAATTTTGTTGTAGAAGAAGGAGGATAACGCATCACAGAGGTCTTGGGAGGGAGTGATGTCGTTAGATGCTGCGGTGGGGTTGGTGAATTCTTTGACAATGTTGAAAAGTTCCTTGCTGTTGTGGGAGTTGTTGTCGAGACGATCCTTGAATGCTGATTTCTTGGTGGATCGAATCAGTTGGTGGTGTTTGCGGGTGGCTGCCTTGAGGGTGGCCATGTTGTCGGTGGTTGGGTTTTTTCTCCATGTTTTCTCCAGGGTGCGGAATTGCTTCTTGGATTTTTTAAGGTCATCATTGAACCAGGGAGCCTTTTTGCTGCATGGTTTGGTCTGGTGTTTTTTCAGGGGTGCTAATTCGTCAGCGCTGTGGGTAATCCATTGCTTGAGATTGGTGGCCGCTTGGTTTGGGTCCAATGACAGGGTGGGAGGGTTTTGGTTGAGTGATGTGAGGAGTTGGTCGGAGGTGATTTTGTTCCAGTTTCTCCGAGGGATAGGTTGTGGGCGATTGTGGGTCCGGGTGGTATTGTAGTTGAAGTGAACACAACTATGGTCCGTCCAATGGAGAGTTGTGGTGCGATCAAAGGAGATGTGCTTGCTGGAGGTGAAGATCGGGTCGAGCGTGTGTCCGGCTACGTGGGTGGGGGTGTCAACAAGTTGTTTGAGTCCGAGATTGGCCAGGTTGTCCAGGAGGGTGGAGGTGTTGCTGTCGTGTTTGTTTTCGAGGTGGTAGTTGAGGTCTCCTAAAAGAATGTAGTTCTCGGAGGCGAGGGCATGTGGGCTGACGAAGTCAGTGATGTCATCGCTGAATTGAGTGCGGGTTCCTGGAGGTCTGTAGATGAGGGTGCCTCTAAATGTGGTCCTAGGGTTGGTGTGGATCTGAAAGTGGAGATGTTCGGCGGTTGCAAGATTATCGTCGGAGCAGGTCGTGATTTTGATGGTGTTCCTGTGGATGATGGCGATGCCTCCTCCTGTTTGTTTTATGAATAACAGGGGAAACCCATTAAACCAAACGGTACCTGGGTAAAGAAGACTAAATTAATATGAAATTGGTACCTTGGTTCTCGGTATATATTCTGAATTGAAATAAGGAATAAAGCAAAAGTATTCCCTATTTAGTATTTATATTACTATGGGCCCACTTTATCTATTTTTACCTTTTACAATCTCATGTCTCGTCATGAACCACAACCACGCCTTAGAATATTACTGAATGATTTTTTATTTTATCAAATAAAGAGATTTTTAAATATTTCTTGTTTTCAATTCAAACACATTTGTATATACAAGTGGTTTTTACATATATACAATAGAAGCCCTTCATTTCCAAACTAGGATGTCACAATGAAAAAATAAACCGGACATTCCTATCGAGATCAAACAGACTAATGTGAGGAAAACAAATAGGTAAAAATGATTTAAACCAAATGTTTCTTCAGTCCCTCAACAAATTATTTAAATTAATCAAAAGTGTTTTTTATATATCTGTTGTCTCTTTACAGTCGACGCGTTTCAGCCAATCAATTCTGGCCTCTTCAGGACTAGGGCTATTCAAAATCCATCTGTACAAATAAGAATGGGAACAGACATCACTTATAGATCCCATAGACTAATAACATAAGTACCTATCTACATATCTACATATCAACATTAGATTGAGCATAATTTTTCTGGATATTACTCCTGTGAGCAGACTGACCATTGTGACACACAATTAATTGATTTAATAAACAAGGGCATGATTCTGGTGACCAGTTTCCTAATATATTGTATTCCAATAGTTTCCTGAGGTTCTACATCTTGTTTTATTTTAAACAAAGTTATATTATACAAAAATATATTAGTTTTGGTTCTTGCAAGTGCATAATAATTACCGGGTTATAGAGTCATCTGGGGTTGGAAGTCATTTTCAAGTTGTACCAAGAGCTCTCTTTTTCACTGAGCTCGGGTTATATCCAGTAAATGGAAATAGTTAGTGCACTGCCGGTGCTTGGGTGAAAAATATCTCCCTTTTGCAGCATCTGGATAAAGAGGGCATAGAAAACCCCAGTCAGTACCTTATATCAGTGGCCCGGTGTTCCTGACACGCGCTCAAACTGAATGGGGAACCAACTTACTTAGCTGTCACACAGAACGCCTCTTCGTTTTACTCGCTCGCGTTTGTTTACCGAAAGCCGGCCAAGCTTGATGCTCTCTTCCCGGGGTCTGTAAAATACAACATACCCCGCACTCGTCAGACTCACGATATAACCGTGCAATGCTGGCCAATATATAGGAAGTTTAAACGGCACTTACGATTTCTATATGTCTCTTCCTTTCAAGTTGATCGTCGCTCTGCTGACTATGTTGGAGACTACCCGCCTCTATATTCAGGCGACATGAACAAGGGACTACCTTTTCCGGGTTCGTTTATGTAAACAATGAAAAAGGACTGTTGTACTTCCTGACTGCAGGTATTGCCACAAACGAGGGACTATTTCAATTCTCTATTACAGAGACATTACCCGACGACTACCCTTACTGGGATGCTCAAAGCTGACATAGAAACCGAGCTATATGTTCCATAAACTAACTCGCTGACCAAATTAATACAGTCAAAAGACTATATTTGGACAAAGTTTCTTTTTTATAAAATGGAGCTTATTATTAGTGGTATTGCGCCCTTGGTATTAATAATTCTAAAGTCACAAGTGATTTCATATTTACAATCTTTTAAGGTCAGTCGCTCCTCACATTCTAAATAATGTTTTCATTATTTTATTCTTTAATTTGGTCAGCGAGTTAGTTTATGGAACATATAGCTCGGTTTCTATGTCAGCTTTGAGCATCCCAGTAAGGGTAGTCGTCGGGTAATGTCTCTGTAATAGAGAATTGAAATAGTCCCTCGTTTGTGGCAATACCTGCAGTCAGGAAGTACAACAGTCCTTTTTCATTGTTTACATAAACGAACCCGGAAAAGGTAGTCCCTTGTTCATGTCGCCTGAATATAGAGGCGGGTAGTCTCCAACATAGTCAGCAGAGCGACGATCAACTTGAAAGGAAGAGACACATAGAAATCGTAAGTGCCGTTTAAACTTCCTATATATTGGCCAGCATTGCACGGTTATATCGTGAGTCTGACGAGTGCGGGTATGTTGTATTTTACAGACCCCGGGAAGAGAGCATCAAGCTTGGCCGGCTTTCGGTAAACAAACGCGAGCAAGTAAAACGAAGAGGCGTTCTGTGTGACAGCTAAGTAAGTTGGTTCCCCATTCAGTTTGAGCGCGTGTCAGGAACACCGGGCCACTGATATAACGTACTGACTGGGGTTTTCTATGCCCTCTTTATCCAGATGCTGTAAAAGGGAGATATTTTTCACCCAAGCACCGGCAGTGCACTAACTATTTCCATTTACTGGATATAACCCGAGCTCAGTGAAAAAGAGAGCTCTTGGTACAACTTGAAAATGACTTCCAACCCCAGATGACTCTATAACCCGGTAATTATTATGCCCTTGCAAGAACCAAAACTAATATATTTTTGTATAATATAACTTTGTTTAAAATAAAACAAGATGTAGAACCTCAGGAAACTATTGGAATACAATATATTAGGAAACTGGTCACCAGAATCATGCCCTTGTTTATTTAATCAATTAATTGTGTGTCACAATGGTCAGTCTGCTCACAGGAGTAATATCCAGAAAAATTATGCTCAATCTAATGTTGATATGTAGATATGTAGATAGGTACTTATGTTATTAGTCTATGGGATCTATAAGTGATGTCTGTTCCCATTCTTATTTGTACAGATGGATTTTGAATAGCCCTAGTCCTGAAGAGGCCAGAATTGATTGGCTGAAACGCGTCGACTGTAAAGAGACAACAGATATATAAAAAACACTTTTGATTAATTTAAATAATTTGTTGAGGGACTGAAGAAACATTTGGTTTAAATAATTTTTACCTATTTGTGTTCCTCACATTACTCTGTTTGATCTCGATAGGAATGTCCGGTTTATTTTTTCATTGTGACATCCTAGTTTGGAAATGAAGGGCTTCTATTGTATATATGTAAAAACTACTTGTATATACAAATGTGTTTGAATTGAAAACAAGAAATATTTAAAAATCTCTTTATTTGATAAAATAAAAAATCATTCAGTAATATTCTAAGGCGTGGTTGTGGTTCATGACGAGACATGAGATTGTAAAAGGTAAAAATAGATAAAGTGTGGCCATAGTAATATAAATACTAAATAGGGAATACTTTTGCTTTATTCCTTATTTCAATTCAGAATATATACCGAGAACCAAGGTACCAATTTCATATTAATTTAGTCCTCCTGTTTGTTTGGCGCGGTCTTTTCGGATAATCTTGTAAGCATCCGGTATGGCTATGCGATGTCGGGTGCTGAAGATGTGTTCATCCATGTTTCTGTAAGGAAGGCGATGTCCGGTGACGCAGTGTCGAGTAGGTCCTAGAGTTCAGTTGCGTGTCTGTGGACCGAGCGGGTATTCAGCAGGATGCACTTCAGGTGGTTAGAGTCAGAGCTATGTTTGGAGGAAGTGAGTTTGGTCATGGTCCTGAAGCAGTTGAACTTGCAAGAGAGGCAGGTGAATGGGCCGTGGGTACGTCCTGGGGTGGCTTTGCAGCATTGTGGTGAGTGTCCGGGGTTGAGGGCGAGGAGAGTTGCGGCATCATATGTGAGTCTAGTGGGCTGGGTACGGTGGGGGCCAGGGGGTCTGGCGCTGGGCGCGGTCCAGGCGCGGACGGGCGTAGATGGGCTTACCTTTGGCGCACCTTCGGCGCGCATGTGGCGCGACCGCTGCGCGTGAACACTGCGCGAACAGACATCTGTCATATGTGGATGGAGGAGGGGGAGGGGCGAGGGGTGGTCAGCTGGGAGGCGGGAGCTGGGCGGGGATCTGGTCGGGGAAGGCACAGGAAGCAAACAACAACAACAGCAAGCTCAAAATGGCCTCAGCCAAGATCGAAATCGGATTGGGGCACAGAGATCGATAGCGCGATCCTGATGTCAGAAGCACCGGAGAGATCAGGCAGCAATAAGTTAGGTAGACAGCGCAACAATTTCCAGAATACCAAATTATTAATTGCAGCGTAGTTAGGCAGACGGAGCGCTACGGCAAAATAATGCACAACAAAGTCCCAGCCTCTCAGGCAGTCATACTTCAATGGGTACTTGCGATATCTCGAGGCAGGCAAAAGAGCGAGGTGGGGATGCAGAGGCGCTTCAGGAGGCAGGCAGAGCGGGGAGCAGCGTCTGGAGCGACCGTGAATTTAAAGATTTTAAAACTCTTTAGATTCAGATTGAGTAACTCATTTAATAATGAGGTTCTGAACATGCTTAGTGCAGCATTGCAAGTGGAACAGAGATTAAATTGCAGTTATGGGTCAGAAGCTTCAGGCATTTTAAAACAGGTCTAAGGTACTGTGATATCCAGGTTGGCTAAAGTGTGTGCTTTGATGTCTCTGAAATGGCCTGACGCATTGCCTCTTGTGCTGATGAGTCATCACAGTGTACCTGATCAAAGGACAGGATTGTCACTCCATGAGATCATCATGGGAAGGGCTTTGCGATTGCCTGCTGTCCTGCTTTTCCTGCGAAAATGCTTGTAAACATCACAGATCATTTGATGCTTGACTTCTGTAGAGGATTGGCTGATGGGGTTCGTTCTGTATCTCACCAGTTTGAAGCAGCTACAGCCCAACCACATCAAGAGCAGTGTGATAACCTTAGTTATAGAGACTGGGTTGTCATAAAAAATTATTTGAGAAAGAACTCTCTAGAACCTCGTTGGTGTGGTGCATATCAGGTGATTTTGGTCAATACGACTGCTGTGAAGTGTGGTGGCCTTACTAACAGGGTGCATGCATCACACACTCGTAGGGTCCCAAGTCACCTTGACAGAGTAACAGCTCCTCTCCTAGAAGAGACACAAGCAAAGGTTGAGAGGCCATTGGAAGAGGTAACCCAAGCTACAGGGGACCAGATAGAGCCTGAGGCAGCACTAAAGCAAACTGAGCTGTTTTTGTGTTTCTGTACTTTAAAATGTCATGTTAATTCAATATAATATATGCTACTACTGCATGTTTAACATTTTTTTAAAGTTAAAATCACATTCTATAATGAGGACAAAATCTAAACTAGTAACACTAAATCAAACTATGAATTATTGTGCATGTTTTATATGATTTATTAAGGGGATAGTATCTGACTAAAGGCTTCATGTTTTCATTTTCCAGCACTGAATGTCTGCGTGTCATATTCTTTGATGCATTTTTATGTTGGAAGCCCAATGGAGATTGTCAGTAATAGTGCTTAATTTCTATAGGAATTTTTTATGCTGTCTCACTAGCCACCACTCAAATTTTTAATCCAGTGCGATGTGGTGTTATTTTTTAACACTTGGGGTCCCCTTTGTAGTGTCCATACTCAAAACACTCAGAACTTGATGGGCTTGGGCTTCTGACTCTTGTCAGTTTATTTTCTCTTCTAGTGGGAATGAGAGCCAGACCCTTTCCCCTGTGAGTTGTTTTGGGGGACTTTAGAGAATGCTGCTTTTTTATCACCCCCTTCCTTCCGGTGGGAATCTTGACAACCCTTTTAGGAGTCCCCCTAGATACCTTCTTGGACACTGGTGCCTATTCAGATGTCTGCCTCCTCAGCAAGCTTTTTGGGGTCAGAAAGTTTACTATCAATCAGGTATTGGTGCACCTCTGGATTACAAGTATCAAGCATGTGCTCCTCTAAAAAAAAGTTATACAGCCATGAATAATCATAAAACTTGCTACCCCTCACCCAGCCCATCAATGCCTTAGTAGCACAATCCAGGACATCCACCCATGTCTGTTTGGAGAGTATGTGGCTGGCCCTAAACCATTGCCTATACTTTTCAAGGGTCAACCCCGACTAAGGTGGCTTTCAGAGCAGTGTGGCATGTCTGGTCATCTACCTCTAGTGTAAGGTGGTGTGTCCCTTCCCACTGTGGGCAAATACCTCCAAAACTACCACTGTAGAACTCTTCTGGGACCTTGTGCACTCTCAGAACTACTTCATAGGCTGCCTTCCACTTATCTATGTCATCCACCACTCCATAACTGGGCACCAAATCCTTGGGTATCCTGACTCTGGACTCACCAGTGGACACTGCAGGTATGCTGCCACCATTGCTGCTGGACCCCACTTGTAGGACTCTTAAGTCCATCTCTCAGAGACTCAGCCCATGGGACATATTTCTCTCCTCCGTGGCTAGTGTCCTCTCTTCTAGAGTTGCTCTTTTCCAACCTAGTAAAAGCCTGCTTCTTTTCAAATAGGGCCAATTTCTGGGCCTGTTCCAGCTTAGCTAGCTCCATTTTTAGTTTTCTTTCCTCTCTCCTGTCTGCCAGCTCCTCTGGGGACAGGTTCTTTGAAGAGATACTGTTCCCTTTTCTGGGAATTACTGCTGCTTCCAGCAAGTTGTTGTACCCCTCTAGAGGCAGTTCCAAATCCACATTAGAATCTAGAATCAGGTCATACTCCTCCTCTGGAATTTCCTGCTCCTCCTCCTCTAGGTTGCCCTCCCCTGCAATCTGGGTCTCTGCCCAGGCTCTGTAAGCTTTCTGCAGATCCACCTTCCAGGTGAAGCCTTTTGTAGAAACTTGAAACCCATTTTCAAAAATCTTTTAACTGGGAAACACTGTAAGATTCTAATTTGGCCATCATGAAATCAATTCCTGCAGGTGTGGTTTCTCCAGAGAGAAATGGCTTAGCCAAAAGAAATGTAAAAAGCCAATAAAGGAGAATAAAGAAAAAGTTTTAAATTGGTCTTAGTATGGAGTTTTAGTTAATAATGAGTTAGTATAGGGTATTGGACAAACACACGTCCTATCCCACCGCTGCCACCAAAGTTAAAAATTGGGTTTCTGATTGGCAGAGGTATGCACCCTGCCCAAACAGGAACTGCTACTCTTGTCAGGGTAAGCTAGATACACACTTAGAGATAGTCTTTGCTCACCCTCTTGTAGCTTTGCACAGAGCAGTCAGGCTTAGAAAAAGAGGCAATGTATAAAGTATGTGTGAAACACACACACAGTAACACAATGAAAACACCACAAACATTTTCCACACTGGGTTAGAAAAATAGATAATACTGCTATGAGTATAACAAGACGAAAATGACAAGCATCCCAACAGTAGAAGCGGAGTTATGAATTATTATTATTATTATTATTATTAAAACAGTTTTGTATAGCGCATGGTTACCCTAGAGCATCCCAGCGCTTCACCAAACAGAGTAACAGATTAAGAGAGAGAGAGGCACAGCGGTTTAACAAAAGAGAAAAGTTTTCAGTTGTTTACGAAAATGCAAAAGGCATGGCTCCGAGTGCAAACCTAGGGGGAGTGAGTTCCAGAGGGTTGCAACCTTTACGGAAAATCTCCTCCCTCCTGATTCAAGGTTAAATCAAAATATAGTGCTTAGAATAATAAACAGCCAACCGGGGACCCCTGGCCATGGTAGACAAGGGTAAATCCAAAGTTCAGGCTGATCGCAATGGAGGGCAGACCAGCTACAGGACTCACGCCGCTCCCACTAAAAAAGTACCATGGAAGGAGAAAGTGTCACCATTGAGGGCTTGATGCAAGGTGCAGAGGAGGTGATTCATTGTTGTGGATCCTGTCGATGTAGCTGATGCGTTGGTTCTGATCCGTGAAGTTAGTGAAGCCTCGTCAACGAACCCCTCTGCAATGCAGGTGATGCATCGTTGTGGAGTCGTGCAGTCCATTGTCAAGCGGCACAGTCTATTGAAGCAATGTCGTTGATCAGCAACTGCGTCGAAGGAGATGCATCGGTTCTGATCAGCGCAAAGTGGTTGATGAGTGGGTTCCGCTGGATCAACACAGAAAAAGTAGCTTCCAAAGGCCCAGGACTGGGTTGGCCCGCTTAGTAAGGCAGGACACAAAGATGGCAGAGTTCAGTTGCTGTTACAGGGTTGTAGGAAGTCTTTCTGACCTTAAGACTTCAGAAAAGAGGGTAAGCCAGCAAGCACTTGGATTCCCTCTGGGTTCAAGTGAGATGGATCTAGTCCTTTCCTCAGCAGGGCAGAGGGTAGCAACCAGCTGGCAATAGGCAGTCCATCAGAGCATAAAAGCAGCTCCTCTAGAGCAGCACTCTAGCAGAGTGGCAGCCCTTGTCGTCGCATAGCAGTATTTCTTCCTGACAGGATTCTTCACAGGTCCAGTAGTATACAGTCTTGGTAGGGTCATTGGCCCAGTACTTGTACCCAATTGTGTCTTTGAAGTGGGGATGACTTAAAAAAGGTCTTTGAAGTGCAGAGAGGTTCTTTGATCCCTGTCCTGGCTCCAGACCATCATTGGGGGATAATCAGCCTTCTGTGTGGGAACAGAGCACTACCTACTCAGGTGTAAGTATCAGCTCCCTCCTTCCTTGATGCCCAAGAAGAGCCTTCAGAATGCATATGAGAATTCAGACACACCTAACCTTCCTGTTTATTTGGCTGTCTAGAGGGAAAGCACACATTGTAACAGTCAACAACCTCAGATGTGAATTGGAGACAGGCTGTAGGTACAAAGAGCAGTAAGAGTAGAGAAATGCCCACTTTCTAAAAGTAGCATTTAAAAAATAGCAATGTTAAGTCTCACTTTACCAGCAAAAAGTATGTATCATTACCATTCCAAATACATAGAACATGATTTAGTTACTCCTTTCTAATCAGGAACTACTGCTTAAAAAGTGTATTGAGGAATTCCCAATGGTAATCTGTGAGAGGATTGGGCCTCACAGTATTGAAAAAGTAAGTTAGCTATTTTTCAGTACCAGGACATGCAACATTTAAATGCACATGTCCTACCTTTTACTTACACAGCACCCTGCCCTTTGTGCTACCTAAGGCCTACCTTAGGGGTGACTTATGTGTAATAAGAGGGGAGTTTAAGGTTTGACAAAGGTTTTTAAATACCAAGTCGAAATGGCAGTAAACGGCACACCCAGACTTTGCAGTGGAAGGCCTGAGACAGGTTTAAAAGGCTTCTTGTGTGGGTGGCAAAACCAGTGCTGCAGGTCCACTAGTAGCATTTAGGTTATAGGCCTTGTGTATATGGTATAACATTTTATAAGGGACTTATAAGAAAACTAAATATGCCAATTCTGTATACACCAAGGTAACATGCACTTTATCACTATTCAGTAGTAGTAGAGTGCTCAGAGTCTAAGGCCAACAAAAAGAATCAGCAACATGAGAAGGTAAGCAGTCAAGGGGGGCGTGGCTTGGCACGCAATGGAGGACGACGTGCTAGGGTAGAGCTCCTGCTCGAGCTCCCCTTTCCCGGGCCGCTTCTCCGGCCCAGTTATCCTGAATTGGCCGAAACTGCTGGCAGGCCTTCGCGCAACCCCCGCCCATCCACTGTCTGACTGAGGGACGGACCGGTCACTGTGCACCGCACCGGTGCTTGCTGAGACCCCGTGGCCGCTTTCGATGCGGTCCCCCTGAGGTGCCTGCTTACGGGAGACCGGGGATCAGGACACGTCACTGGGCCAGACGCTGTGGCCTGTGCAGCGCCCGACCGAAGCCTGCCGTACCTGAGGGGGAAGACCGGCGGCCCTCCGGAACCTCGCTGCCGACCGGCCCTGCTGCGCGGCTGTGCCCTACCTGTCTGGGGCTGCTGTGGGCACAGGTGGTGGCGGAGGGAGATTGGCAGTGGTCGGGAGCCCGGACGGGGCCGCGGCTCAAGATGGCGGTCTAAGCGAAGGTGCAGGATACGGTGACACCTGCGCCTACACCGACAGCTACAACGGGGGATGTGCCCCGGCTGCCCAGCGGCGCCGCCTACGGCCATCGGTACGTGGGGGAGCGGGAGCGCTACCTGTGATCGAGCGGTGACCCCCCCACGCTGCAGTCACCCGGACCCCAGAATTGAGGCGCTGGGCCTGAAGACGTGACTGACACGACAGGGCCCTAAGAGAATTGGGAGCACAGGTTGGGCGCTGTCCCCCACCCCCATCTCTGCTCCACAGCGGACACAGCGCTTCCCTCCTGCGCTGTGACACAAGCTTTGCCCCTTGAAGCTTAGGAGGACGGAGGCCAGAGGGTGAGGCTGAGTGCCACTGGGGGTGTACTACGCTTTGAGGGCTGTAGAGAGCGGGGGCTCGGGAGCCCGGAACACACACGGAGCCACTACCGGCGGGAGAGAACCTGCTCACCTTCTGACACCGCAGGTTAACGCTGCTGGACACTAAGACCCCACAGATCTGCGCCAGGGGAGACACAGCGTCGCGGGGAGCCTTAAGGAGGAGAGCAGCCGCGAGTGGGCCACGGGAGCTGCTGCAGGTGAGCTGGGGACCTCCCCCAGAGACCTGCACCCCCGCCTCACACTACGGACCCGGGGGTTGCCATGCCGAGGCGGCCACCGTGAAATAGCGACGCTGCCCGCAACTGCCCAGGCGCTTGATCTCTGAGTGCGGCGGAGAGGACTACCCATACCGGCTGTCACACGAGCCTCTGTGCTCGCCTAGGTCACAGCGGTGCGCCTCCGATGCTCACTCTGCCCCGATACGTGCCCTGGTGTCGACATTGGCGATAGAACTAGCACGAGAGCGCACCCGGACATCAGTGTGGCCACACTATTGTCTACACCTAGAGACATCGGCTCATTGGCCTTCACAGCACCTAGAGTTTTTTGACCATTGTGGGATGCCCCCGCCGCCTGCCCTGCTCATCTGTACACCCGCGGGAGGACACTGGTGCTGGAGTTGGCTACGCGGTCACGGGACCGCATGAACTGTGAGACGTCGCTGCCATTGTCGCTGCCCTAGACTCGACCTGTGATAGAAGCTGCCGACCTCCCAGAATCCTACATGTTAATCACCTGAAGCTACGTTCTGCGCTGCCCCACCAGTGTACAAGCCTTGCATTGTCGCTGCGCCTGGCCCATGTCTGGAGGGGGGAAGACGCGGACCGTACCGGAGGCACGACGTTAAAGGGGAAGTTATCGTAAGCGGCGTCTAAAATGGATGCGGAACAAGTGACGTCCAAACTGGACCATGTGTTGCCCGTCATGGAGCGAATGGAAGAATCCCTACAGCAGACCCGCTCATCCCTGGAGACCAAGATTGATGGCATGGCGATTGACTTAACCCACCTCAGGGCCGATCATAAGAAGCTGCAAGACCGCACCTCGGCCCTGGAGGAAGCGGTGTCGACACTGGAGCCCACGGTGAGCCAGGCAGACAAACATATCCGGGACCTGCTCAACAGGGTGGATTTTTTGGTGGAACGTGCTGAGGACGCAGAAGGACGGGCACGGAGAAACAACATCCGATTAGTAGGTGTCCCAGAGAAATGGGAGGGGATGGATCCAGTTCGTCGGGTAGAAGCCTGGCTACAAGACCTGCAGCCGGAGGGCGTACTGTCATCTCACTTTGTGGTGGAGCGGGCTCACTGAGTACCCACATGACCCCTCCCTACTGGCTCCAACCCCAGGCCTCTAATTTTCAGTGTCCTTAACTACAGAGACCGCGACATGATCCTACGGGAATCCAGGAAACTTGGCGACATCCGGCTAGACAACGCCACGGGGATGTTTTTTCCTGACTACACAGTACAGGTGTAAAGACAACGTCACTCTTTTCTGATAGTGAAGAGACGACTGCAACAGGAGAACCTCAAATACTCGCTGCTCTTCCCCGCCAAGTTACGAGTGGTGGCACAGGACAAAACACACTTCTTTACTAGCCCTGAGGAGGTCGAGGCCTGGTTGGATGGAGGAGTGGCTGAAGCGCCACAGAGGGCGCAAGGGACCACCACGACTTCACGCGCACGAGGATCAAGGCGGCGCCGTAGGAGCAGAACACCCACACCCCCCGCACACAGGAGGTGCCAACTCGTTCTCCACCAGCGGATCTGATCCCACAGGAACAGCAGGATGCGCTACGCAGGGTCACGGAGATCAGCAGCTCCCCAACACCGTCTAATGCCCCAAACGCCAGCCCGACCACATTTCCGAGCGACGATGAGGCGATATACGGCCTGCCGGATTCCCAGCAATCTATGGATCCTCCGGACGTCACGCCACAGACAGTGGACCTTCTCGGCTGAGAGGGCCCGACAACTTTCTTTCCTTGCGACGTTGGGCTGGCGTGGCGATGCTGGAGTTGTTCAACTTGCCCTGAGGTGAGCGGCCTGCAATGTCGACTGCTGCAGAGATTTCCCTGCCTGGGGCCGAGCGAGGAAGAGACACAGTGAGTACCGTTTTGAAATGCACACATGACTTTGTCCTCTACCCTGGTGGGATCAATACCTCAACTGTGTCCACATGCCTGCTGGAGAATTCTGCTCTGGCATAAACTAACTCGCTGACCAAATTAATACAGTCAAAAGACTATATTTGGACAAAGTTTCTTTTTTATAAAATGGAGCTTATTATTAGTGGTATTGCGCCCTTGGTATTAATAATTCTAAAGTCACAAGTGATTTCATATTTACAATCTTTTAAGGTCAGTCGCTCCTCACATTCTAAATAATGTTTTCATTATTTTATTCTTTAATTTGGTCAGCGAGTTAGTTTATGGAACATATAGCTCGGTTTCTATGTCAGCTTTGAGCATCCCAGTAAGGGTAGTCGTCGGGTAATGTCTCTGTAATAGAGAATTGAAATAGTCCCTCGTTTGTGGCAATACCTGCAGTCAGGAAGTACAACAGTCCTTTTTCATTGTTTACATAAACGAACCCGGAAAAGGTAGTCCCTTGTTCATGTCGCCTGAATATAGAGGCGGGTAGTCTCCAACATAGTCAGCAGAGCGACGATCAACTTGAAAGGAAGAGACACATAGAAATCGTAAGTGCCGTTTAAACTTCCTATATATTGGCCAGCATTGCACGGTTATATCGTGAGTCTGACGAGTGTGGGTATGTTGTATTTTACAGACCCCGGGAAGAGAGCATCAAGCTTGGCCGGCTTTCGGTAAACAAACGCGAGCAAGTAAAACGAAGAGGCGTTCTGTGTGACAGCTAAGTAAGTTGGTTCCCCATTCAGTTTGAGCGCGTGTCAGGAACACCGGGCCACTGATATAACGTACTGACTGGGGTTTTCTATGCCCTCTTTATCCAGATGCTGTAAAAGGGAGATATTTTTCACCCAAGCACCGGCAGTGCACTAACTATTTCCATTTACTGGATATAACCCGAGCTCAGTGAAAAAGAGAGCTCTTGGTACAACTTGAAAATGACTTCCAACCCCAGATGACTCTATAACCCGGTAATTATTATGCCCTTGCAAGAACCAAAACTAATATATTTTTGTATAATATAACTTTGTTTAAAATAAAACAAGATGTAGAACCTCAGGAAACTATTGGAATACAATATATTAGGAAACTGGTCACCAGAATCATGCCCTTGTTTATTAAATCAATTAATTGTGTGTCACAATGGTCAGTCTGCTCACAGGAGTAATATCCAGAAAAATTATGCTCAATCTAATGTTGATATGTAGATATGTAGATAGGTACTTATGTTATTAGTCTATGGGATCTATAAGTGATGTCTGTTCCCATTCTTATTTGTACAGATGGATTTTGAATAGCCCTAGTCCTGAAGAGGCCAGAATTGATTGGCTGAAACGCGTCGACTGTAAAGAGACAACAGATATATAAAAACCACTTTTGATTAATTTAAATAATTTGTTGAGGGACTGAAGAAACATTTGGTTTAAATAATTTTTACCTATTTGTTTTCCTCACATTAGTCTGTTTGATCTCGATAGGAATGTCCGGTTTATTTTTTCATTGTGACATCCTAGTTTGGAAATGAAGGGCTTCTATTGTATATATGTAAAAACCACTTGTATATACAAATGTGTTTGAATTGAAAACAAGAAATATTTAAAAATCTCTTTATTTGATAAAATAAAAAATCATTCAGTAATATTCTAAGGCGTGGTTGTGGTTCATGACGAGACATGAGATTGTAAAAGGTAAAAATAGATAAAGTGTGCCCATAGTAATATAAATACTAAATAGGGAATACTTTTGCTTTATTCCTTATTTCAATTCAGAATATATACCGAGAACCAAGGTACCAATTTCATATTAATTTAGTCCTCCTGTTTGTTTGGCGCGGTCTTTTCGGATAATCTTGTAAGCATCCGGTATGGCTATGCGATGTCGGGTGCTGAAGATGTGTTCATCCATGTTTCTGTAAGGAAGGCGATGTCCGGTGACGCAGTGTCGAGTAGGTCCTAGAGTTCAGTTGCGTGTCTGTGGACCGAGCGGGTATTCAGCAGGATGCACTTCAGGTGGTTAGAGTCAGAGCTATGTTTGGAGGAAGTGAGTTTGGTCATGGTCCTGAAGCAGTTGAACTTGCAAGAGAGGCAGGTGAATGGGCCGTGGGTACGTCCTGGGGTGGCTTTGCAGCATTGTGGTGAGCGTCCGGGGTTGAGGGCGAGGAGAGTTGCGGCATCATATGTGAGTCTAGTGGGCTGGGTACGGTGGGGGCCAGGGGGTCTGGCGCTGGGCGCGGTCCAGGCGCGGACGGGCGTAGATGGGCTTACCTTTGGCGCACCTTCGGCGCGCATGTGGCGCGACCGCTGCGCGTGAACACTGCGCGAACAGACATCTGTCATATGTGGATGGAGGAGGGGGAGGGGCGAGGGGTGGTCAGCTGGGAGGCGGGAGCTGGGCGGGGATCTGGTCGGGGAAGGCACAGGAAGCAAACAACAACAACAGCAAGCTCAAAATGGCCTCAGCCAAGATCGAAATCGGATTGGGGCACAGAGATCGATAGCGCGATCCTGATGTCAGAAGCACCGGAGAGATCAGGCAGCAATAAGTTAGGTAGACAGCGCAACAATTTCCAGAATACCAAATTATTAATTGCAGCGTAGTTAGGCAGACGGAGCGCTACGGCAAAATAATGCACAACAAAGTCCCAGCCTCTCAGGCAGTCATACTTCAATGGGTACTTGCGATATCTCGAGGCAGGCAAAAGAGCGAGGTGGGGATGCAGAGGCGCTTCAGGAGGCAGGCAGAGCGGGGAGCAGCGTCTGGAGCGACCGTGAATTTAAAGATTTTAAAACTCTTTAGATTCAGATTGAGTAACTCATTTAATAATGAGGTTCTGAACATGCTTAGTGCAGCATTGCAAGTGGAACAGAGATTAAATTGCAGTTATGGGTCAGAAGCTTCAGGCATTTTAAAACAGGTCTAAGGTACTGTGATATCCAGGTTGGCTAAAGTGTGTGCTTTGATGTCTCTGAAATGGCCTGACGCATTGCCTCTTGTGCTGATGAGTCATCACAGTGTACCTGATCAAAGGACAGGATTGTCACTCCATGAGATCATCATGGGAAGGGCTTTGCGATTGCCTGCTGTCCTGCTTTTCCTGCGAAAATGCTTGTAAACATCACAGATCATTTGATGCTTGACTTCTGTAGAGGATTGGCTGATGGGGTTCGTTCTGTATCTCACCAGTTTGAAGCAGCTACAGCCCAACCACATCAAGAGCAGTGTGATAACCTTAGTTATAGAGACTGGGTTGTCATAAAAAATTATTTGAGAAAGAACTCTCTAGAACCTCGTTGGTGTGGTGCATATCAGGTGATTTTGGTCAATACGACTGCTGTGAAGTGTGGTGGCCTTACTAACAGGGTGCATGCATCACACACTCGTAGGGTCCCAAGTCACCTTGACAGAGTAACAGCTCCTCTCCTAGAAGAGACACAAGCAAAGGTTGAGAGGCCATTGGAAGAGGTAACCCAAGCTGCAGGGGACCAGATAGAGCCTGAGGCAGCACTAAAGCAAACTGAGCTGTTTTTGGGTTTCTGTACTTTAAAATGTCATGTTAATTCAATATAATATATGCTACTACTGCATGTTTAACATTTTTTTAAAGTTAAAATCACATTCTATAATGAGGACAAAATCTAAACTAGTAACACTAAATCAAACTATGAATTATTGTGCATGTTTTATATGATTTATTAAGGGGATAGTATCTGACTAAAGGCTTCATGTTTTCATTTTCCAGCACTGAATGTCTGCGTGTCATATTCTTTGATGCATTTTTATGTTGGAAGCCCAATGGAGATTGTCAGTAATAGTGCTTAATTTCTATAGGAATTTTTTATGCTGTCTCACTAGCCACCACTCAAATTTTTAATCCAGTGCGATGTGGTGTTATTTTTTAACACTTGGGGTCCCCTTTGTAGTGTCCATATTCAAAACACTCAGAACTTGATGGGCTTGGGCTTCTGACTCTTGTCAGTTTATTTTCTCTTCTAGTGGGAATGAGAGCCAGACCCTTTCCCCTGTGAGTTGTTTTGGGGGACTTTAGAGAATGCTGCTTTTTTATCACCCCCTTCCTTCCGGTGGGAATCTTGACAACCCTTTTAGGAGTCCCCCTAGATACCTTCTTGGACACTGGTGCCTATTCAGATGTCTGCCTCCTCAGCAAGCTTTTTGGGGTCAGAAAGTTTACTATCAATCAGGTATTGGTGCACCTCTGGATTACAAGTATCAAGCATGTGCTCCTCTAAAAAAAAGTTATACAGCCATGAATAATCATAAAACTTGCTACCCCTCACCCAGCCCATCAATGCCTTAGTAGCACAATCCAGGAAATCCACCCATGTCTGTTTGGAGAGTATGTGGCTGGCCCTAAACCATTGCCTATACTTTTCAAGGGTCAACCCCGACTAAGGTGGCTTTCAGAGCAGTGTGGCATGTCTGGTCATCTACCTCTAGTGTAAGGTGGTGTGTCCCTTCCCACTGTGGGCAAATACCTCCAAAACTACCACTGTAGAACTCTTCTGGGACCTTGTGCACTCTCAGAACTACTTCATAGGCTGCCTTCCACTTATCTATGTCATCCACCACTCCATAACTGGGCACCAAATCCTTGGGTATCCTGACTCTGGACTCACCAGTGGACACTGCAGGTATGCTGCCACCATTGCTGCTGGACCCCACTTGTAGGACTCTTAAGTCCATCTCTCAGAGACTCAGCCCATGGGACATATTTCTCTCCTCCGTGGCTAGTGTCCTCTCTTCTAGAGTTGCTCTTTTCCAACCTAGTAAAAGCCTGCTTCTTTTCAAATAGGGCCAATTTCTGGGCCTGTTCCAGCTTAGCTAGCTCCATTTTTAGTTTTCTTTCCTCTCTCCTGTCTGCCAGCTCCTCTGGGGACAGGTTCTTTGAAGAGATACTGTTCCCTTTTCTGGGAATTACTGCTGCTTCCAGCAAGTTGTTGTACCCCTCTAGAGGCAGTTCCAAATCCACATTAGAATCTAGAATCAGGTCATACTCCTCCTCTGGAATGTCCTGCTCCTCCTCCTCTAGGTTGCCCTCCCCTGCAATCTGGGTCTCTGCCCAGGCTCTGTAAGCTTTCTGCAGATCCACCTTCCAGGTGAAGCCTTTTGTAGAAACTTGAAACCCATTTTCAAAAATCTTTTAACTGGGAAACACTGTAAGATTCTAATTTGGCCATCATGAAATCAATTCCTGCAGGTGTGGTTTCTCCAGAGAGAAATGGCTTAGCCAAAAGAAATGTAAAAAGCCAATAAAGGAGAATAAAGAAAAAGTTTTAAATTGGTCTTAGTATGGAGTTTTAGTTAATAATGAGTTAGTATAGGGTATTGGACAAACACACGTCCTATCCCACCGCTGCCACCAAAGTTAAAAATTGGGTTTCTGATTGGCAGAGGTATGCACCCTGCCCAAACAGGAACTGCTACTCTTGTCAGGGTAAGCTAGATACACACTTAGAGATAGTCTTTGCTCACCCTCTGGTAGCTTGGCACAGAGCAGTCAGGCTTAGAAAAAGAGGCAATGTATAAAGTATGTGTGAAACACACACACAGTAACACAATGAAAACACCACAAACATTTTCCACACTGGGTTAGAAAAATAGATAATACTGCTATGAGTATAACAAGACGAAAATGACAAGCATCCCAACAGTAGAAGCGGAGTTATGAATTATTATTATTATTATTATTATTAAAACAGTTTTGTATAGCGCATGGTTACCCTAGAGCATCCCAGCGCTTCACCAAACAGAGTAACAGATTAAGAGAGAGAGAGGCACAGCGGTTTAACAAAAGAGAAAAGTTTTCAGTTGTTTACGAAAATGCAAAAGGCATGGCTCCGAGTGCAAACCTAGGGGGAGTGAGTTCCAGAGGGTTGCAACCTTTACGGAAAATCTCCTCCCTCCTGATTCAAGGTTAAATCAAAATATAGTGCTTAGAATAATAAACAGCCAACCGGGGACCCCTGGCCATGGTAGACAAGGGTAAATCCAAAGTTCAGGCTGATCGCAATGGAGGGCAGACCAGCTACAGGACTCACGCCGCTCCCACTAAAAAAGTACCATGGAAGGAGAAAGTGTCACCATTGAGGGCTTGATGCAAGGTGCAGAGGAGGTGATTCATTGTTGTGGATCCTGTCGATGTAGCTGATGCGTTGGTTCTGATCCGTGAAGTTAGTGAAGCCTCATCAACGAACCCCTCTGCAATGCAGGTGATGCATCGTTGTGGAGTCGTGCAGTCCATTGTCAAGCGGCACAGTCTATTGAAGCAATGTCGTTGATCAGCAACTGCGTCGAAGGAGATGCATCGGTTCTGATCAGCGCAAAGTGGTTGATGAGTGGGTTCCGCTGGATCAACACAGAAAAAGTAGCTTCCAAAGGCCCAGGACTGGGTTGGCCCGCTTAGTAAGGCAGGACACAAAGATGGCAGAGTTCAGTTGCTGTTACAGGGTTGTAGGAAGTCTTTCTGACCTTAAGACTTCAGAAAAGAGGGTAAGCCAGCAAGCACTTGGATTCCCTCTGGGTTCAAGTGAGATGGATCTAGTCCTTTCCTCAGCAGGGCAGAGGGTAGCAACCAGCTGGCAATAGGCAGTCCATCAGAGCATAAAAGCAGCTCCTCTAGAGCAGCACTCTAGCAGAGTGGCAGCCCTTGTCGTCGCATAGCAGTATTTCTTCCTGACAGGATTCTTCACAGGTCCAGTAGTATACAGTCTTGGTAGGGTCATTGGCCCAGTACTTGTACCCAATTGTGTCTTTGAAGTGGGGATGACTTAAAAAAGGTCTTTGAAGTGCAGAGAGGTTCTTTGATCCCTGTCCTGGCTCCAGACCATCATTGGGGGATAATCAGCCTTCTGTGTGGGAACAGAGCACTACCTACTCAGGTGTAAGTATCAGCTCCCTCCTTCCTTGATGCCCAAGAAGAGCCTTCAGAATGCATATGAGAATTCAGACACACCTAACCTTCCTGTTTATTTGGCTGTCTAGAGGGAAAGCACACATTGTAACAGTCAACAACCTCAGATGTGAATTGGAGACAGGCTGTAGGTACAAAGAGCAGTAAGAGTAGAGAAATGCCCACTTTCTAAAAGTAGCATTTAAAAAATAGCAATGTTAAGTCTCACTTTACCAGCAAAAAGTATGTATCATTACCATTCCAAATACATAGAACATGATTTAGTTACTCCTTTCTAATCAGGAACTACTGCTTAAAAAGTGTATTGAGGAATTCCCAATGGTAATCTGTGAGAGGATTGGGCCTCACAGTATTGAAAAAGTAAGTTAGCTATTTTTCAGTACCAGGACATGCAACATTTAAATGCACATGTCCTACCTTTTACTTACACAGCACCCTGCCCTTTGTGCTACCTAAGGCCTACCTTAGGGGTGACTTATGTGTAATAAGAGGGGAGTTTAAGGTTTGACAAAGGTTTTTAAATACCAAGTCGAAATGGCAGTAAACTGCACACCCAGACTTTGCAGTGGAAGGCCTGAGACAGGTTTAAAAGGCTTCTTGTGTGGGTGGCAAAACCAGTGCTGCAGGTCCACTAGTAGCATTTAGGTTATAGGCCTTGTGTATATGGTATAACATTTTATAAGGGACTTATAAGAAAACTAAATATGCCAATTCTGTATACACCAAGGTAACATGCACTTTATCACTATTCAGTAGTAGTAGAGTGCTCAGAGTCTAAGGCCAACAAAAAGAATCAGCAACATGAGAAGGTAAGCAGTCAAGGGGGGCGTGGCTTGGCACGCAATGGAGGACGACGTGCTAGGGTAGAGCTCCTGCTCGAGCTCCCCTTTCCCGGGCCGCTTCTCCGGCCCAGTTATCCTGAATTGGCCGAAACTGCTGGCAGGCCTTCGCGCAACCCCCGCCCATCCACTGTCTGACTGAGGGACGGACCGGTCACTGTGCACCGCACCGGTGCTTGCTGAGACCCCGTGGCCGCTTTCGATGCGGTCCCCCTGAGGTGCCTGCTTACGGGAGACCGGGGATCAGGACACGTCACTGGGCCAGACGCTGTGGCCTGTGCGGCGCCCGACCGAAGCCTGCCGTACCTGAGGGGGAAGACCGGCGGCCCGCGGAACCTCGCTGCCGACCGGCCCTGCTGCGCGGCTGTGCCCTACCTGTCTGGGGCTGCTGTGGGCACAGGTGGTGGCGGAGGGAGATTGGCAGTGGTCGGGAGCCCGGACGGGGCCGCGGCTCAAGATGGCGGTCTAAGCGAAGGTGCAGGATACGGTGACACCTGCGCCTACACCGACAGCTACAACGGGGGATGTGCCCCGGCTGCCCAGCGGCGCCGCCTACGGCCATCGGTACGTGGGGGAGCGGGAGCGCTACCTGTGATCGAGCGGTGACCCCCCCACGCTGCAGTCACCCGGACCCCAGAATTGAGGCGCTGGGCCTGAAGACGTGACTGACACGACAGGGCCCTAAGAGAATTGGGAGCACAGGTTGGGCGCTGTCCCCCACCCCCATCTCTGCTCCACAGCGGACACAGCGCTTCCCTCCTGCGCTGTGACACAAGCTTTGCCCCTTGAAGCTTAGGAGGACGGAGGCCAGAGGGTGAGGCTGAGTGCCACTGGGGGTGTACTACGCTTTGAGGGCTGTAGAGAGCGGGGGCTCGGGAGCCCGGAACACACACGGAGCCACTACCGGCGGGAGAGAACCTGCTCACCTTCTGACACCGCAGGTTAACGCTGCTGGACACTAAGACCCCACAGATCTGCGCCAGGGGAGACATAGCGTCGCGGGGAGCCTTAAGGAGGAGAGCAGCCGCGAGTGGGCCACGGGAGCTGCTGCAGGTGAGCTGGGGACCTCCCCCAGAGACCTGCACCCCCGCCTCACACTACGGACCCGGGGGTTGCCATGCCGAGGCGGCCACCGTGAAATAGCGACGCTGCCCGCAACTGCCCAGGCGCTTGATCTCTGAGTGCGGCGGAGAGGACTACCCATACCGGCTGTCACACGAGCCTCTGTGCTCGCCTAGGTCACAGCGGTGCGCCTCTGATGCTCACTCTGCCCCGATACGCGCCCTGGTGTCGACATTGGCGATAGAACTAGCACGAGAGCGCACCCGGACATCAGTGTGGCCACACTATTGTCTACACCTAGAGACATCGGCTCATTGGCCTTCACAGCACCTAGAGTTTTTTGACCATTGTGGGATGCCCCCGCCGCCTGCCCTGCTCATCTGTACACCCGCGGGAGGACACTGGCGCTGGAGTTGGCTACGCGGTCACGGGACCGCATGAACTGTGAGACGCCGCTGCCATTGTCGCTGCCCTAGACTCGACCTGTGATAGAAGCTGCCGACCTCCCAGAATCCTACATGTTAATCACCTGAAGCTACGTTCTGCGCTGCCCCACCAGTGTACAAGCCTTGCATTGTCGCTGCGCCTGGCCCATGTCTGGAGGGGGGAAGACGCGGACCGTACCGGAGGCACGACGTTAAAGGGGAAGTTATCGTAAGCGGCGTCTAAAATGGATGCGGAACAAGTGACGTCCAAACTGGACCATGTGTTGCCCGTCATGGAGCGAATGGAAGAATCCCTACAGCAGACCCGCTCATCCCTGGAGACCAAGATTGATGGCATGGCGATTGACTTAACCCACCTCAGGGCCGATCATAAGAAGCTGCAAGACCGCACCTCGGCCCTGGAGGAAGCGGTGTCGACACTGGAGCCCACGGTGAGCCAGGCAGACAAACATATCCGGGACCTGCTCAACAGGGTGGATTTTTTGGTGGAACGTGCTGAGGACGCAGAAGGACGGGCACGGAGAAACAACATCCGATTAGTAGGTGTCCCAGAGAAATGGGAGGGGATGGATCCAGTTCGTCGGGTAGAAGCCTGGCTACAAGACCTGCAGCCGGAGGGCGTACTGTCATCTCACTTTGTGGTGGAGCGGGCTCACTGAGTACCCACATGACCCCTCCCTACTGGCTCCAACCCCAGGCCTCTAATTTTCAGTGTCCTTAACTACAGAGACCGCGACATGATCCTACGGGAATCCAGGAAACTTGGCGACATCCGGCTAGACAACGCCACGGGGATGTTTTTTCCTGACTACACAGTACAGGTGTAAAGACAACGTCACTCTTTTCTGATAGTGAAGAGACGACTGCAACAGGAGAACCTCAAATACTCGCTGCTCTTCCCCGCCAAGTTACGAGTGGTGGCACAGGACAAAACACACTTCTTTACTAGCCCTGAGGAGGTCGAGGCCTGGTTGGATGGAGGAGTGGCTGAAGCGCCACAGAGGGCGCAAGGGACCACCACGACTTCACGCGCACGAGGATCAAGGCGGCGCCGTAGGAGCAGAACACCCACACCCCCCGCACACAAAAATATGGAAAAATTTTGGTATGGAACTTTTTGACACCATGCGCCTAATCTGCAATCAGTCCCTGCAGAGTGGCTTCGTTCCCACCCCTTGGAAACAGGCACTAGTCACTCCCCTTTTAAAGAAACCCTCCCTGAGCCCAGACTGTCTTTCCAATTACCGACCCATTTCCCTGCTGCCTTTTCCAGCGAAGGTCGTCGAGCGTTGGGTCAGTTCATGTCTGTCCACCCACCTGGAACAAAATAACCTCCTTGACGACTACCAGTTTGGTTTCCGTCCCGCCCACGGCACGGAAACAGCAGTTTTGACTGCCATGGAAGACCTTCGAATGCGTGCAGACAGGAACCAGCCAGTGGCTCTGATACTGCTGGACCTGTCTGCCGCATTCGACACGGTCAACCATGCTAGGCTGCTGCAGAGACTTATGGAAGTGGGAGTGGAAGGCACTGCATTGCTTTGGCTTCACTCCTATCTTCGGGACAGAAGACAGGCTGTCTCTCTCCCCCCTTTTCGGTCCGCCTTTGCAGCAGTTCCCCAGGGAGTCCCCCAGGGCTCCTCCATCAGCCCTATCCTCTTCAATGTGTATCTTATACCGCTAATCAAATTGATCCAATCATTTGGGGTCAAAACAATTAATTACGCGGATGACACACAGCTCATTCTCTCGTGGGAAGGTGAAGATGCCATTCCGTTCTCAACCTTCCACGACTGCTTAAGAGAGACGGCCGGATGGCTACATAGTAACTCCCTCCAGTTCAACGCCGCGAAAACGGAGGTCCTGTTCTGCTCCGGCACTAAGATACCCCGTCAGTTCCCACATGAATTCTGGCCCCCGGAGTTCAGTGTCAAACCTCTACCAGTGCCTTCCGTGCGCAACCTGGGAGCCATGTTGAACAACAACCTAAGTATGGAAACCCAGGTGACGAAAACTGTGGGGATCTGCACTGCCCTGCTTCGATCACTGCGGAAAATCTTGCCTCTTCTCCCGGCACAAGCCAGGGCGTCGATAGTCAGGTGTACGATACTCAGTCGCCTTGATTATTGTAACGCCCTGCTCCTGGAGTCTCCAGTCACGATGCTGGACCGACTTCAGCGAATTCAATCTGCCGCCGCCAAGCTGGCTCTTGGCTGGACGAGAAGGGCCTCAGCCACAGCTGCTCTGGCTGAGCTCCACTGGCTGCCCCTGAAACAAAGAGTGGCATTCAAGTCCCTCTGCATTGTCTTTAAGGCTCTGCATGGACTTGGACCCAAACCTCTGCAAGCCCTGTTCCAATGGTACACACCTGCGAGAAACCTACGTTCTTCTTCTGCTTGTCTGGTAAAGGTACCCAGATTTAACAGAACTAGAACAGGGGGCCGATCGTTCAGCGTAGCCGCGGCCAAGCTTTGGAACACCTTACCCATTGACATACGTCAGACCCCACAGCTTCTCCCTTTTAGGAGACGCATTAAGACTTGGCTCTTCCCCAAATAAACTGTCAGCCCAACTGTTCTCCCGGTCTACCGTCAACAGAGTATTTTCCAGCGCCAGGAAGCCTGCAAGGTGTCAGTTTGCGCTTTACAAATTCTCTAAATAAAATAAAAATAAAAGGTGCCAACTCGTTCTCCACCAGCGGATCTGATCCCACAGGAACAGCAGGATGCGCTACGCAGGGTCACGGAGATCAGCAGCTCCCCAACACCGTCTAATGCCCCAAACGCCAGCCCGACCACATTTCCGAGCGACGATGAGGCGATATACGGCCTGCCGGATTCCCAGCAATCTATGGATCCTCCGGACGTCACGCCACAGACAGTGGACCTTCTCGGCTGAGAGGGCCCGACAACTTTCTTTCCTTGCGACGTTGGGCTGGCGTGGCGATGCTGGAGTTGTTCAACTTGCCCTGAGGTGAGCGGCCTGCAATGTCGACTGCTGCAGAGATTTCCCTGCCTGGGGCCGAGCGAGGAAGAGACACAGTGAGTACCGTTTTGAAATGCACACATGACTTTGTCCTCTACCCTGGTGGGATCAATACCTCAACTGTGTCCACATGCCTGCTGGAGAATTCTGCTCTGGCCCCTTTGGCGACGAGGACCCCTTCCGGGCTCCCCCTCTGTCTCCCGTCATTGGACGGCCCCTCCCTCATCTCCAAGTTTCCAGCATCCTGGGCGTGCGGATTCATGGGCCTGCCTGTCAGTCACGACCTCTCCTTCTCGGCCCGGGAGAGGTGACATTCCTCTTGCAGACAACGTTGTTCTTAAGACAATTGTTGCAAAAGCCATTTACTACCCCCCTGGAACTGTATAGTTTACTATAGCTCATTTGAGTGTTTGGACGGCGACATGTTGTGCAGCCGGCCTTTTGGCATTATTTATAATGTTGCCTCTATTATTTATTTATTATTTATTTATTTTAGACATTTGTAAAGCGCGACTATCACCATTGCAGGCATCCTGGCGCTAAGAGAAAAAAGAGACAGGAATGAGAGTGGGCTAGCAAGGGAATAGCCAAGTTTTAATCTTCCTTCTGAACGGGAGGAGTTCACTGATGTGCCTAATCTCGATAGGGAGAGTATTCCACAGTCTGGCTGCAGTAACTTCGAAGGATCTGCCACCGGCTCTAACCTTCCTGAATCTAGGAACAACTACCAGTTTAGCGTCAGAGGATCGAAGCTGTCTGGATGGGGTATACCAGGTAAATTTAGATTGCAGGGGAGCTGGACCAGCTCCATGGAGAGCCCTAAAAACTATACAGAGGGCCTTAAAATTAATTCTCTGCCTTATGGGAAACCAATGCAGTTTTGCCAATGCAGACGCTCCATGAGAACTTCTCGGCAACCCCAAAGCAAGTTTAGCAGCAGCTGATTGGACCCTCTGGAGCCTGTCTAGCAGGAACTCAGGGGACCCAAGCAGGAGGGCATTACAATAGTCCAGCCTGCTAAGAATGGTACATCTGACCACTTGGGCGTGGGCATAGGTAGGTAAGAGGGGCAGGACTTTCCTTAAGGAGCGAAGGATGGCAAAACAACAGGCAGACGTTTTTTGAACATGCGTCTTCATGCTGAGCCTCTGATCCAATATAACCCCAAGGTTGCAAACAGATTTCACTGGCCGTACATTGGACCTAGTTTCAGGGGGCCTAAAATTAGTTGGAAAAGGTTGGGGAATCCTAGTACCTGCACTGAAAAGCACCTCCGTCTTTCCTGCGTTAAACTGGAGGGAGTTATCCTTCAGCCAACTGGAAGTTTCACGCAGACAATTATGTAAAACCTCCACAGAAGTTGAGTCCTCACCTTCCAGGGAGAGAATCATCTGCGTGTCGTCGGCGTAGTTCACAATCCTGATGCCGAAGCTTTTAATGAGAGAAATCAGAGGTCTAAGTTGTATATTAAAGAGGAATGGACTGATGGCCGAGCCCTGAGGAACTCCATGTGTTACCAGGGAGAAGGCTGACTGGAAAGGTGGCATGGATACTGCCTGCTGCCTATCCTGCAAAAAAGAATGGAACCAATGCAGCGCGGTATCTCTCACTCCCGCCTCCCACAGCCGCCTCATTAAGATCTTATGGTTCACCGTGTCAAAGGCGGCAGACATGTCGAGCAGGATCAGGAACGCTGCCTGTCTTCTGTCTGCACGCCTTTGAAGCTCGTTCATAGCGGTGATGAGGGCTGTTTCGGTCCCATGAGCAGGCCGAAAACCGAATTGGTCCCCATCTAATAATAGATGGCGTTCGAGATAGTTGGAAAGAGTGTTGCTGACCAAACGCTCAACTATCTTGGCGGGGAAAGGCAGCAGGGAGATGGGCCGATAGTTCTTAGAACAGTCAGGGTCCAAGGAGGGCTTCTTTAACAGAGGAGAAACTAACGCCCCTTTCCAATGAGCTGGAACAGTACCAGTCACCAGAGATTGATTACAAATTTGGTGAAGAGGGGGGAATAGTTCGTCCTCAAATTCCTTCCAGATTTTGGGAGGCACCGGATCCAAAGGAGAGCCGGAGACGATCCCTCTAGCTATTTTAGTGAAAGCCTCATAGGTAAGTGGAGGGAACTCGAGTAGCATTTCACTCGTAGCATAGGCAGGGCCAGCCGGTCGTTCTACCGGAGAAACAGGGCTCAGGACAGGTAGGGGGACAGACTCCGGAGGCATGTCCAAGTCTTTAAGGATGAGTTCGATTTTTTCCTTAAAAAATGCGGCAAGGTTGTCACAGAGGTCTTGGGACGGGACAATCGCATTCTTGGAACAATCCGGGTTAGTGACGCTGTTGAGAATGTTAAAACTACTCCTGGAGTTGTTGGTGGCTTTCTATGTTCCTCTTTTCCCTTACCCTTAAGCGCCTGTGGGGGTCACTGCGTATTGTGTTGACGTTTGAATGCGGTCTGGGGGCGAGGATGGGACCGGGGAGCCTGCCGGGAACCGCACCTGGAGGGCTAGACGTGGCTGGTGGACGTGGGATTGGCATGAGTGGTGATTATGGCTGAAATCCGGATCTGTACCTGGAATGTCAGGGGCATGCACACACCAGCTAGACGGTATCAGATTTACTCCTATCTAAAATGTCATAAGATAAATGTAGCGCTGCTCCAAGAAACACATTTGAATAAAGCGGAGGTGCGCGCTCTGCACCGTAGGTGGCGCGGACAGCTCTATGCCACGGACTACTCCTTATATGCACGCGGTGCCCTATTGTGGGTCCATCCTGGGACCCCCTGTATGGCCACAGGCACACATATAGATTCGAGGGCAGGTACGTGGCGGCTCAGGGCAGATTAGATGGAAAGCAGGTGGCGCTAGTCTCCCTATATTCCCCAAACACAGACCAAAGCAGCTTCCTTGCGCGCCTCTCCAAGACAATGGTGACCTGGCATGCGGCCCCGTGGATACTGGGGGGGTGACTACAATTGCGTATTGGACACGACACTTGACCTCTCCTCCCCGCCCCTAGCTGGTGCACAGATGCATGGCGCCTCAAAGGCGCTGCTCGGCTGGGCCGCGCAGTGGGATCTCCATGACGCTTGGCGCGCTCACAACCCCACGACACAGGTGTACTCCTATTATTCTGGCGCGCACAACCTGCATGTACGCCTGGACAGATTCATGGTGTCCACTGATCTCCTCCCACTAGTCACTGACACACGATATATGGGACACACTCATTCAGACCACAATCCACACTTCCTGACTATCACATGGAAGCGCCCGCATCCGCCCATTCCCACCTGACGATTCCAACCGGCGCTGTTGTTGGATGCGGCTTTCCGTGACTCCCTTCTCACGCAAACAGCCCAATATTTTTAGGAGAATTCTGGTACGGCGTCCTCTCCCCAGGTGGAGTGGGACGCCTTTAAAGTCGTGATTCGCGGCCACTGTTTGGGTATGCAGGGACACATGCAGCGGCAACTGGAGGGCGATCTGACGTGCCTGGAGGCCGACCTGCTTGATCGAGAGCAAGACACAGTCAATGGCACTGCTGACCCGCTAGCGGAGGCACGTGCGGAACATACACGCCTCCTGGAGCGGCTACGTACTCTTAACTACGCTGCCCACTCGGCGCGGACACACCACCTGGGTGACAGGCCTGGCAAATTGTTGACATGGCTGATCTCACAGGAAGACCGAATGACCCCGGTGGCAGCGATACACGTAGACCGAAAAGACCTGTTGTACTCACAACAGCACATTCATGAAGCGTTCGCGACCCACCACAACGCCCTATATCGCTCCCGACTCGGCGACCCTCACCCCGACATAGCTGGGTATCTTTCCCCCCTCCCGATGCCACAACTAACTATTGTACAACAAGACGAGCTCGGGGCCTCGCTCACATCTGAAGAGCTCCGGGAAGCCATCTTTAACTTATCCAATGGCAAATCCCCCGGCCCGGATGGGCTGCCGGCTGAGTTTTAGAAGGCTGGCTCGGACATTCTCATTCCGAGACTCCTAAAGGTTTACGCTGCAGCCGCAGAATATTCCTCTCTTCCTCCCACGTTGAATGATGCCAACCTGATATCCATACTTAAACCCGGTAGGGATGGCACACAGGTGGGCTCTTATCGTCCCCTAGCCCTCCGGAATACGGACTATAAAATATTTGCTTCCACACTAGCCCGGAGACTGGCCCCCCTGGTCCCTCTCCTGGTGCACCATGACCAAAATGAGTTCGTTCCAGCACACCACACCTCTTATAATATTCGCAGTTTGTTCCGTGTGCAGGAATACGCCATTCAACATTGGCCTCGATCAGGGTGTCTAGTGTTAGACCTTCGAAAAAGCGTTCGACACTGTCGAATGGCCATACCTGGGGGCGGTAATGGAGAAGTATAAACTGGGAGGCGGCTATGAGACCATGGTTGACCTACTCTACCGCTGACCAACTGTCCGGGTCCGCACCGGCAAATTGCTTTCTGACACTATCCGAGTGCGAAGAGATACCAGACAGGGCTTCCCCCTATCGCCCTTGCTGTTCTCCCTGGCCATGGAGCCCCTGGCCACAATCCTCCGGGCGCAGGGAAATGAGTGGGGAATCCCAATGGCAGATGGCCTCAATGGGGTCTCGCTGTACACAGACGACCTGCTCTTATATGTCAGGGACCTAACTAATGTCCCGGAATCTCTAACCGTCATTTTCCGAACTTTTGAAGATATGTCGGGGCTACGGGTCAACTGGTCCAAGTCGGGAGCCTACTCCTTCAGCCCGGATACTCCTGAAAGCGATATCCGCCTGGGTGGAGAAAGGCTGCAATGGTACTCCACTACATTCCGCTATCTAGGAATCCATATCTACCGGAACCCAGCGGATGTTCTGGAGGGAAACCTGATGAGAGCGATTGCTTCCATTCATGCCCAAATCGGCTTTTGGAGGACCCTGCCCCTCAATGTGCCTAGTCGTGTGACACTAGTCAAGATGATAGTCCTACCACGACTATTGTATTACTTCTCCAATATTTTGACGTACGTCCCCAATAAAGTGTTCCGGGACCTTGAGGTTCTATTTCGTGGCCTTATCTGGAACACGGGCAGGCCCCGGGTGGCGCTGACTAAGCTATACCTGACCACAGCCTCAGGAGGCCAGGCGGTCCCCAACATGGAGCTGTACTACCTAGCGGCACAGCTACAGTGGGTGTCGGGATGGCTCTGTGGGAAAAATCTAGGTGACACTGCCTCGGATACCACTATCTGGACCCAAACGCAGATTTGCGCGTTATTCCATCCACTAGCTCGGCCCACCTGTCCTTCTCAATTGCACCTAGCGGCGGCACGCAAGTGCTTCCTCCGATGCCTGTGGCTTACCCGGACGGCGACACCCTACGCCCCAATAATCCCTCTACAGGGCGCCCCGGTGGCGGCGGGAGTGTTGACGGAGGCCCAGCTGATCAGCTGGACACGAGCAGGGGTGGAGACGCTGGGCGACCTCTACGCTGACGGTGCGCTGCTTTCTATCGCGGACCTCGCCGCAAGCACAGACCTCCCAGCCGGACAATTCCTACTGCATGCGTCCATAATACGCACACTGACCGTCTCTTGGGGCGATGTGTCGGAGGAGTTGCCGATGCATCAATTTATACAGTATCTGCATGTCATGGGCAACGGCTCCCATGTAATTCACTGGCTGGCGCAGGCCCTACTGACCCACACGCAGCCTTCCACCTTGCCGCTAAGGGAGAAGTGGGCGGCCGACAGAGGGAGGGACTGGACTGACAAAGAGTTGGCGATGATACTAGTGGGGCCAACTAATGTCCCACGCAACCCCCGTTTCAAACTCATCCAATTTTACATCCTGCATCGAGCCTATCTCACGCCCGACAAAATTAACAGATATTTCTCGACTACAGACGGGGCCTGCCAACGTTGTTCTCTGGTCGGAGCGGTTCTCCTACATATGCTCTGGCACTGCCCCAGCATTCAAACGTACTGGGAAGATGTCACAACAATGCTCACACAATGCACTGACGAACGAGTGCTGCGAACATGGGAAGCCTGTATCCTAGGACTCTACAAACGCACAAAGCTGAACAAGGTACTGACACAGTTTTGGGATAGGGGTCTTATCACCGCCAAATGCTTACTTACCAAACATTGGAAGGCCGGCAATCCCCTGCACATCCAGCACTGGCACACGTCCTTCATCAACTTGGCACGGGCGGAGAGTGCGGTGCTCCTCCAGGAGGAAACTTCGGGCCTCCGGAAGTTCCCCATTGCACAGCTCTGGGACGATCTTCTTAAATCCTTTCAACAAGCCCGCCAGGAACAAGAGATAGCTTGAGGTGCATTGACCCACTGCTACCGTGCTGACGAGAGACATTGAGGAAAAGAACCAAAACACCCGCCTCCCCCCTCTAGTCGATGACGCATTCATGCCAACGCTAGCGTTCCTGACTTTCACCCGCTTAGCACGCGCTTGAGCCGCACCATACCCACACCCATAACCTCGCCCCTGATTGCCTATATCACACGCCCCGCCGCTAACGACAGGTGGACTTCTCCTCTACACCTTGTCACGCTCACTACACACTGGGACCTGTCCATGCCCCCCCTCAACACATGACCACTATCCTGGCTGCGCACTGGACACATCATTTGGAGGCCCCTACTTGGACTCTCCTCACGCCCGTGGGGTGGCCCCGCTGAGTCCCGCCCCGAGACCACCGACCTCCTTGCTGAGACCGTGGAGACCCCCCACCCCATACCACGCTGACAGGGGCTAACGCTCACGTACTTCCCACCTTTTATTGTTCCATTATTGTATTGGTTCATGTATTAATTCAATCACCGGCCACATTCCCCGGCCGGGCCTTTTATTGCTGTAGACAATGGCATACTACATGCCGTGACGATGCCGTGGGACACAATGCACTCCCGATTCAATGACACGCTACAATTTCCTGCACATTTGGGCTGCAAATCACGGCTGGGACAAGTGCCCCCCCCGACACCGGAAGACTGAACCTGAGCGCTGCCTCTTACCTCTGACGTACACACTCATGTGACCGCCACTGGGGGGTTCCACATACATTAGGCCATCTGACGTCTCGGTCTTGGCTGCAACAGTCATAACCTGGCGCTACCGCCTACACGAACCTGCTCCCCTGCATTAGTGAGCTATACCATCATACACCTGTTCACGTCATAGCGGCATCTCCAACGCAGGATGTTCACTCCCACTGTTGCCTGTCCACACAATACCTACCGAACATTAACGCTACCTGATGCTCCTTGTGGATATGGACTGTCGCTCATTTGGTGCAGATGCCGGAGACACATTGATGTACCTATACTATCGAATAAAGTAAAAGGAAAATTTGCTGACCTACTTGTCTACTGTGCTACGTATTATGATATGTCTAAGTGCTCTATCTATACTGCGCCGCCGGACCCCAGGGTTGTCGGCTAAATGGCTGTGTCCTCTCGCCTATACTTTCTTTGATCACCAACTCTCGCTGCCGGCCCCTGTGGGTTGTAGGCTATGTGCTGTGTATAAACAAAACAAACTGTCTTGAGCAATAAAGGTCTTTAAAAAAAAATGAGAAGGTAAGCAGTCAAAAGGTTTGGAGGCAAACCATCCTATGGATGATAGGTCTAAGAATCATGGTTAATACGGGGTGCACACAGCACTAAGCACAGGATACCATACTAATTAGCTTTAATTTATGAACCAATTCGTACAGTAAACTGTTGAATTCCAATATCCAATCTATCTCTGCATTATGCAGAAGCAATTCTATGTTAATACATAGAATGTTTAAGATGGCACAGAACGAGAGTTTCCGAGCTTTCCCTCTCCTTCAATGATTCCGAAATGTGGAAGATAAGCAGCAGAATAGTTGCTGCCCTGTTTTGCTGTCTGCAAGCCAATTATAAGTCTTCTTAAAACGAGGTCATATGCTCTGGAAGTTCGGATGCGGGATTTGGAGCATTGAGACCTGAGTTTTAATCCTGGCTTTGGCTGAACATGTATTATCATGGGCATATCTTCAGGAGGGGGTGAGGAAAGTGGGTGTCACATCCACTAAAAATGCATTTGTAGGTTGCCGGTTGGAGCGTCCCAGTCAGGTGTTAAATCTCTATTTCAGGGATTGTGGTAGGGAATGTCAAGAGCAGAAATTCACAGGAAAACAATATTGTGACCGGAATAGTGGTGGACACAATATCAAACTGGTATGAGCGCAGAGGCAGGTATGGATTTACTATTTTAACACCACATCTATGTATCTTGAAGTAATACATATCACGAAAGTATGTATATGTGAAATTAGGTATAGAGAATGCATACACATTTACCTTTCAGTATTTTTTCCTCGACATTTCAGTCACGATATTATGACCCTTCGGTATTGTGTTCTGCGATAGTCTTCTATTTCAGGTTTTAACTATCACCAGCAACACAGAATAAACCAGTGTCCCTCTGAATCCTTTGATATTCTTGTAAAGCATCTTCTCCCCCTTCCCCCTCCCAACCGGATGTTTCTCTTTTTTGAATAGTTGCAGGTAGCATATTAAAGAAAAGCATGGTTCATAATAATTGCTGTTGCACAGTTCGACCCGAACATACAAGCTCATATGCATTACCTTAGAGTTTTCTGTTTTGCTCCGCCTGCCAGGGCCATTTTCTGATCCAGGAACTCCCTAGGTAGGATATTGTGGAGTAGGAACAGTGAGAAAGACTGCACCCGCCCATGGAACACTGGTTTTGTGCATTTCATTCCATATCATTGATGTAGAAGTGCTCTGTTTAGATGGCAGTCTTCGTAACACCACAAATATGTTTATGTGTGTGTGTGTATGTATATATATATATATATATATCAATGCGTAATTTTGGGCCTTTGTGGTCCATTGGTCTATATCTTAAACCTACTTTTGTCTAATTAAAAAAAAAAAAAAACAGTATACATATTAAAAATTCACTTCCAGGTTTCCTAACCTTTTTCCTTTGCCTTGCTATGTGTGCAAAATTGTAGTTCAATGTATAGGCTTCCCTTGGAAGCACTTAACATATACATAGTTTCCTTGGCATGAGATCACATTACTAATCTGTTTGTTGGAAGATTTTCTGAAGCACTTTCCATACTATTATTTTGAAAGAAAATGTGTATTGTTTATCTGTCCGTGTGCATCTTTCTACGCTCATTTATCCATGGGATTTAATGTAGTTTAAATGCAGTGTTAGTAGACTGTACTTATGGCACACTTGTCACGATGTAGTTTATCGCACTCACCCCCAAAATGGCTGCACTGCTGCATACCTATCTTTGATCCTTTTTCCAACACTCACTCAGACGTTGGATGCTCATTAAAATATATATATATATATATATTCACTGAAAAAACCATAGGTTTCACACCAGTTATAGTTAGCTGGAAATTTTACTGACATAAAACCATTGAAATTCCCACGTTATAGTTAGTTGGACTCACTATAACTTGCACGCCTGCAATGCACTGCTGATGACGTCACATATTACATCACTCATGACATGGTCAGTGACATCACTCATGACATCACTGATGACACCATCCAGTGAATGTGTGTCTTTCTGAAAAAAAAATATATTTTATATATGTATATGAAAAAGGACGATGGAGGAATAAATGTTTAAATAAGTGTCTAAATGGATGTTTTTAAAAAAAAAAATTGATTGGTTAACTGGCTTATTAAGTGTATCTTAGTGAATACATATATTAGCTAGCAATGTTTAAATATTTAAATATATGTATCAGTGTTTCACTTTGTGTATAAGTGGCTGCATGGTTTGGTGAGTACCTACATGTGTGTGTATATGGGTATTAGATGTTTTTTTTTAGTATCAGTATGAGTGTCTGTATGGTTTGGTGGGGGTATTACTTATTACATAGATGCATCAATGACTGACTCACTGTTTGTATGTGTTTTGAAGACAGCATATGTGTAGGATTGTAAGGGTGGATGAGTGTGTATATGTGTGTGTTATTGAGTGAATGACTGTCTCGCTAGTGTCTTAATCAGTAACGACATCACTCATGACATGGTCAGTGACATCACTCATGACATCACTGATGACACCATCCAGTGAATGTGTGTCTTTCTGAAAAAAAAATATATTTTATATATGTATATGAAAAAGGACGATGGAGGAATAAATGTTTAAATAAGTGTCTAAATGGATGTTTTTAAAAAAAAAAATTGATTGGTTAACTGGCTTATTAAGTGTATCTTAGTGAATACATATATTAGCTAGCAATGTTTAAATATTTAAATATATGTATCAGTGTTTCACTTTGTGTATAAGTGGCTGCATGGTTTGGTGAGTACCTACATGTGTGTGTATATGGGTATTAGATGTTTTTTTTTAGTATCAGTATGAGTGTCTGTATGGTTTGGTGGGGGTATTACTTATTACATAGATGCATCAATGACTGACTCACTGTTTGTATGTGTTTTGAAGACAGCATATGTGTAGGATTGTAAGGGTGGATGAGTGTGTATATGTGTGTGTTATTGAGTGAATGACTGTCTCGCTAGTGTCTTAATCAGTAACGACATATGTTTTAATCTAGTATATGTGAGTATTGATGTTTATAAGTGAGTATATGTGAGAGTGAGAGATTGTAAGAGTTCCTGTTTAAATAAGTATGTGTTTCTATAAGTGTTTGTTTAAGAGAGTAAGTATGTGTAAGTTTCCTTAGAAGTAAGGTGGTAGTGTTTGTATAGTTGTATATGCAAATAAATGGATATTCAATAGTTTATTTGCATGTGTGAGTATGTGTGTGAGTAACTTTTGGATGACTGTCGGTGTGTAACAGGATGTATAGGTGTATCACTACATATGATGAGTGAGTATATGTATGAGTGACTATATAGAACTGTTGGTGAATGACTGGATGTGTATATAGATGGTGGTATTACTGAATTGGTTTTTGTAACTGGTATGGGTATCTCTATTTATATGAAAATTTTTGTTTCTATTTTTGAATATGTGTTTCAAGGGTTACATTATACTGAAAGGAGGTCTGTTACTCTGTCACAAGGATGGTGTCATCAGTGATGTCATGAGTGATGTCACTGACCATGTCATGAGTGATGCAATATGTGACGTCATCAGCAGTGCATTGCAGGCGCGCAAGTTATAGTGAGTCCAACTAACTATAACGTGGGAATTTCAATGGTTTTATGTCAGTAAAATTTCCAGCTAACTATAACTGGTGTGAAACCTATGGTTTTTTCAGTGAATTTAATAGGTTTTTAAAATGCTAATTCCTAACTATAACTGGTGTGAAACATATGGTTTTTTCAGTGAATTTCATAGGTTTTTTAAATGCTAATTCCTAACTATATATAAGGCCCCAAACCTATGTTATTTTCTTTGAATTTCAAAATGTTGTTAATAGCAAATGTCTATAGCTATGAAATGTGATATTTTTGAAAATGAATGAATCCTATATTTTATTTCTATTTAAAACAATTTTTTTAATGTATATTTTTTTTATTTATTTTTTATTTTATTTACCCTGGAGCACTCCCGGGGCGCGCCCCGGTGAGCGCCCCGGAAAGCGTAGTCTTTTGAAGCGTCCCGTTAGCGCTATTGCCGCAAATGAAAACATCATCGTGACGTATCGAGTAGCCGCGTCCACGTGATACGCGCGGCATAAGCGCACCCGGAAGCACTCGAGCGAATACGATCGCGCAACGTAAACATCGGACGCGCTTACGCGACGCGACCCAGGGCGCGCCCATGGGCGCGCCGCGTAAGCGCGTCGGGTCATGTGACCTGAAAATAACACTTTTAATTGGTGCAGAACAGTTTTGGTTTCATAATTATGAAATCCCTGGTCTTGTGACCTGAAAATAACACTTCTCATTAGTTCAGGCCTTTTTTTTTTCCAAATGATGAAAGACCCCACCTTTTTTCCTTATTCTGACTTTGTCCTTTGACTTAGGAAGACCTGTTTTGCAATCTTTGAGGTATATTTTGTACTTTGAAATGGCTACAGTAGCAGCAGCAGCTGGAGCATCTGCACCACCACCACAACCACCAAGAGGACCACCACAAGATTACATTGGTGGTCAACAAGAGGAGGAGGAGGAGGAGGAGGAGGAGGGGAGGAGAAGGTGGCTGCAAGAACACAATACCCCATACCAGCCAAAACCACACATTGTATGGGAGTTTTTTTCGATCCCAGAGGGCAAGAAAAAAGTCAATGCGGCCAAGGTGACTTGCCTAATCTGTGGCATGAAACTTTCAAGGGGGAACCCTAATAAAAAATACTCTTTTGGAAACAACACCATGATTCGCCACATGCAGCGCAGGCATCCGATGAACTATTCTGCTGCAGAGATGAGGGAACTGGCCAGTAACCCTCCCCAATCTTCAAGCACCACCTCCAAAAGAAAGCAACCCACTCCATCGGGACCAGAGGCAAGGGAGATGATCCCTTGCATTCAGCCACGGTTTGGGGATTTCCGTATAACATGTATTCATTGTGGTAAGCCCATCTCCTATGGTGAACTGAGCATAAAGCTCATCGTCCTTGCTGGGGACAACCACAAATGCCCCAAAAAACCCTAATTTGTTCTTATTTTTTTTTTTGCTCCAGTTGAGCCATTTTCAATTCCCTGTTTTTTCGTTTCTCCCCATAAAAATAACAAAAAAAATATAAAATAGTTCATAAAAGCCAAAAAAAGTACAAAATGTTCCAAAAACACTAAAAAAATATAAAACAACAAAAAGAAGAAAAAAAACAGTTCTCTTTAGAACTACCTCCAATTTATAAAAAAAAGGCTACATTTTTTAAAAAACTCTGTCATTCTTCTTTCCCCATGGGCCGCTCCCCGGTCCGCTCCCCGGTGCGCGTACCGGGCGCTCCCCCCGCGCAAATCCAAAAAAATATATATATATATTTTGCATCGCGGGGCCCTTTTATAGCCCCCACATCAAACTTAGGGTGTCAGGGGGGGTCTACCCTGCCCCCTTATGGTCATTTCCCCCTTTTTTTTTTCCACCTCTTGTGTCTCTATCCTAACGAGACACAAGATGGCGGCCGGTCCGGACTGTTTCGAATGTTTACAGACACCCGAGAGCCAATCAGCTTTCCGTGCGCACCTCGCGTGTCGCGCCCGCTGCGCTCCCCGGTGCGCGTACCGGGGCGCGGCCATAGATATATATATATTTTTTAACCTAATTTACTCAAAATCCACTGGAGCACATATCTTGAGACATAGCAAAGGCACATAGGGCTACCAGTCCCTACAATTTTGCCAAGTTTCATGGAAATCCATTCAGCCGTTCGGGCTAAAAGTGAGTTTGACCGCCCTATGGAAATTAACATGGAGAAAACACGTTTTGGGACCCCCCTTTTATCTCGGCCCCCGCTTGACGAATCCCCCCCATATTTTCAGGGAAGGAGCGGAGCGGAGCGGGCCATCTTCTTTGAGAAATTCGTGAAGATTCGTCCACCGGCGCCAAAGTTATTCCCAATAGAATGTTGCGGATTTCCTATGGAAAGTAGATCCTAACTATAACTACCTACTGGCTAGCGCCAGTAGGTAATATATATATATATATATATATATATATATATACATATATTATTTCGTATTTCCACACACTCCTCCAGGTATGAAAAACACGAGCCCAAGTGCATCCAAAGGTTTTATTTTAGCAAAAACGGCAACAGATTAACTCAACGCGTTTCGGGATAGTCTCCCTTGCTCACGAGTCAAGTTGTGTGAATTTCATTGGAGTAATTTAAACAACATGTGACAAATAAACATAAACAAAAGACTGCCGCGATTTATGTAAACAAAGCGGTAGCTAGGGAATGTTTCATCTCAATACACCTCATTATTTGTAAACATGGTTAAATTTAAATTAAGGTCAATGGCATTTCGCTATGAATTCATGTGTGTAACGCTATATATACCAAAGGCACAACTTGTTGGTAATCAGCTGGTGTGTACTGCGCAATAACAATAGGCGGAAGAACTTATATTTGATATAATTAACACTCATAACATGTCGTGAATGTTAAACAGGTAGCGCCCCTGTCGCACAAACCATTTGCGATGTGTATGACATATAATTGGAAGAACGGAGCTTAAATGAAGAATAGGGCTGCCCACAGGGGCGCTACCTGTTTAACATTCACGACATGTTATGAGTGTTAATTATATCAAATATAAGTTCTTCCGCCTATTGTTATTGCGCAGTACACACCAGCTGATTACCAACAAGTTGTGCCTTTTGTAAATATAGCGTTACACACATGAATTCATAGCGAAATGCCATTGACCTTAATTTAAATTTAACCATGTTTACAAATAATGAGGTGTATTGAGATGAAACATTCCCTAGCTACCGCTTTGTTTACATAAATCGCGGCAGTCTTTTGTTTATGTTTATTTGTCACATGTTGTTTAAATTACTCCAATGAAATTCACACAACTTGACTCGTGAGCAAGGGAGACTATCCCGAAACGCGTTGAGTTAATCTGTTGCCGTTTTTGCTAAAATAAAACCTTTGGATGCACTTGGGCTCGTGTTTTTCATACCTGGAGGAGTGTGTGGAAATACAAAATAATTGCAGGGCTCGCCACCCAGCACGAGCCCCCATCGTGAAGAGGTTGGGTCAAGGCGGCGTTTCAGCGCTAGCGGAACCAAATGATTTAATATATACATATATATATATATATATATATATATATATACATACATATATATATATATATATATATATATATATATATCTACAGGGCTTTAAGTGGGATAAAAAAAACTGGGGAGTTTCTCAAAGGGGCATGGCTACTAATTAGGGGCGTGGCTTTTAAACACTTGCGCTGTCTCTGCAGTCTGGAAAAAAATGGACCGCCTGTGCCAGGGCTCAAAACAGAGCCCGATAGAGACCCGTTTCGAGGCCTCCTTTAAAAAACTCCCGGTGCTCAGACCCCTTGAGACCCGGCCCACTTAAAGCCCTGTATATATATATATATATATATAAAGAAGGGCATGGCTGGCATTTCTCACGTGTGGAGAACACCCGAAAAATCACTTTTTTTCTAACCCAACTAACACCACACTTGATGAAAAAGAAAAAACCTTGCTCTTCAGTGCAACATACTTGCGACTCTAGAGGCAGTAAAAACAGGACACCACTACATGCTCAACATCTCGATGACGCAGGTTATTGCCTCTGAACCCTTTGGAAATACTGCTTGGCTATGCAGCAGCGTATTTTGTTGTTAACGCCCTACAAATCAATTGATCACGGAACGAACAAGAATGAGAGGCACCCCCCGCGAGTAGGGGAGGGGTGCCTTTAGTGGGATTTAGTGCCAGAGGGAATGGTTTCGTTTCCCTGGAAGTGAGCAAGGGGAGGGTCGCAAAGGAATGCGAGGAATGAGGGAGGCGCATGGCGGTACCTCCCCATAGGCGATAAAACTCCTGTACTCGAGGGTGTAGCCCTCTTTGTCCTCTCGCCTCTGGGGATTGCTGAAAGGCGCAGCGGGAGCAGTTGCCTGGGTGTGGGCTGCCTGGGCCCAGCGGCGCTGGCGGTGATTCGCAGAGGTGAGGGGCCTCACGGCGTAGCGGGGAAGCATGCGGGGAATGGATGAAATCAAGGGCATTAGAATATGGAGAGATTTAGGGTTAATGAGATGGTGCGGTGGAAGGGCTCTTCTTACGTGGTAACGAAAGACCCGTGCCAGTCTTGGAAACGCGCACAGCTGAACAACTCTGAAGATCGGTTTCTCAGCTGACTATTAGCCTCTTGCCATAAAACGAGATCGCGGGGGGGGGGGGGGTGCCTCTCATTGCGTTTCTCGATGCTGATTAACAAGTTTTCCTATTAGATCCAAACAACTATGCAGGCGCAGAGCAATACAATGTCATATTATTCTATCTAAAAGAGATATGCTTGCGTTTATCTGCTGTGTTCTTTTACTGCCATGCCATGGTCGCAAATTTACGCACTGAATTGTGCCTGGACAAGGAGGTTGTTTAGTGTCAAAAAAAAAAAAAAAAAAAAACCACAGGCCCCCTCTTGTGGACAATTGTATCACGCAAACTGCAAAGTTTCAGGAGATAGTCAGTGAGACGGGCTCACGGGTGGATAGACGTGTATATAGGCAGACAGTCTTGCAGGCAAGATGCGCAAATGGAGGCAAAAACACACAGTCCTTCAAATGGGGTGTTTGGTACATTTATGGACAGACAGACAGATACTGATAAATACAGATTTATGGATTGATTGGAATCGAAATAACATAACACGGGTATTTGTAAAGTGCACGTTCGGCCAAAAGGGTATTTGGGCGCCGAATAACGGATGCTTATTGTTGACCGTTAATCAGTCCATATTATAGTAAACGTTTGGCAGCCCCTAGCTATTGCCTGGTTAGGGTGCTGATGTGGGTTCGGAAACCAGAAGAGGGATGTTTTTATATACTTTCTGCTTTAGCGCTTTAAATATTTGGCATATTTGTTCCCGAGTAGAAAATGTTTTCTAAAGCTGGTTTGAGCGCGGGAATCGAAATAACATAACACGGGTATTTGTAAAGTGCACGTCGGCCAAAAGGGTATTTGGGCGCTGAATAACTGATGCTTATTGTTGATCTTTAATCAGCACTGCTAGAGGTTATGTGGAGGTGATGAGGCGCACAGAAGTTAATTGCTGTATTTTATTCTTCCTTTCATGTCGGCGGCGCATCACGTGAACATGGCGGCAACGGGGTCGCAGGTCGGCGACTGGCAGGAACTGGCGGAGAGGCAAGGTATCAATGGCTGCAGACATTGACGAAGGTGGCTGTGACTGGCAGGAACTCGAGGAACGACAAGGTCGCAATGGCAGCAGACATGGGCAAAGGCTGCTGTGCTCCATATTGTTAATTACATTTTAGGCGGTATGCAGATTGGCTCAGGGCAGGTGTAGCCAGTTTGGTGGAGATGGTAGCCCAAGAGCAACACAGACCCGGCTTCGCAGCACTGCAAAGCGTCTAGCATAGTCGGTGTGGGCGGGCTGATGCCACAGAGGGCTGGGGAGCACAGGCGAGTGCAGGGAAGATAAGCATTGAGCATGTTAGGTAGCCGCAAGATGAAATGTGGGACTTGGAAGGCAGCACACGGGGACGGGAGCCAAGCATAAGTGCGTCTAATGCGAACAGGTACACATGGCAGAAGAGAAAATATAGGTTTCTGCATTTGGGAAACCCTGGAATGAGGAACCTGTCCTCGGGGTGGGAAAAGGGCTGTGCAACATCGTTACCCTTAGGTGGGATCGCATAAGGCAGCGCCCGCGCTCAGCATTAGCGGGGCGCAGGAGGGCTACAAATCCAACCGGGGGGGAGGTGCAATTGGGCATCCGGCGTGCTTTCCTGGGGGGAATAAATAAATAAATCGTTGCCCAGGAAAGCGGATAGATGAAAGGTGACAAAGATAAGGCGGAGTTAAAGTAGCAAACTTAAGATACTCGGAAGGGGCAAAGGAAGTGGCCAAGTAACTAAGGAGGTCGCTTGCTGAACTTGGAAACCGGGTTCGAGTCTCGGCAGAGACGCATAGCATGCGGTGATTCTGGACAAACCGATCTTTTAGTGATATTGGATCAGCATCATGACCCTACATAATATGGAGCCTGGGGATAAAGAATTATCCAGTTTCGGCAGGGATGCTTAATAGGTGGTGGCTCTGACTGATCAATTAATCCCCGTGCCAAAAATAGAATTCAGATTCTGTGGGTAAGGTGAATGGGGCCTTGGGCTTAATCGATCCGAGGGTTTTCCGGTGCTCAGCACCAGCATTTAGAGCAGTAGACCTTACAACACTAATTCCTGCCTCCCAAACCATTCTTTCAGTTTTGGGGGATCTCGTGCACTCTGAAGTGGTGCAAGGCTAGGAGTGTAAGTACTGTGATGGGCAGCGAAGGCAGTGGCAATGGAGGGTGCAAGCTGGTATGCCTCATGAGGGCCCTAGCACTTATGGGATTACACATTAAGCATTTAGGGGGCTCATGTGAAGCGCTTGGGTACTTAGGTCTGCTCATGCTCTGTAGAACTCCGCGCAGGTTTTTCTATTGGGCCCGGAGAGATTAAATATATCCAGCTAGCTAGTGGAGACAACCACTTTGCAAGTTAAGCCGGGTTGAACGCTCATTTGCTAATTGGGTCGGGTGGTTTTAGTTTTGACTGACCGGCATGACGTTTCTCAACACAAACTGGGAGAGTGCACAGTTATGTCAGAGTCTCATTACGTGGCAAACAACACGACTGCTCAGCGCTTTGACCGAGTGAGGGAGTTTTTCAGGGTACTAACACGGAAAAGGGTTTTTAAGGAGCTGCATGGCAGGCGGTAGTGCTGCACGCAGAAAATGAAGCCGAAACTGGTCTACCAGGTTTTACATTAATTTATGGTGCTGACTCCCGATAAAACACATAACAATCATGGCTACTTTCTCCATCGCATGGGATTATGTCATTGTTCAGGTTCAGCGGCAGATGTGAGCGTAATGCAGGATAGCGCCTTCACATAGGCGGAGCTTAGATCAATGCACAGTGAAATGACAAGGGGCTTGAGTAAGGTTCCCATTTGGCGGGGCGGGGTTGTTACACGGTGGGGGTCTGAAGCAGCAAAGTGCTACGGCTTCACAGGGACTGCCGCAGAGAGGCAGCAAGAACGATGAATGCCCTGGTGGAGGTGGGCTCGCAGCTATCCAGGTCAGGGGCGTGAGACTCAAGAACCCATTGCCAGGTCGAAAGCAGCAAGACTCGGGGTGGGCATGGCTATGGGAATGGTGTTCCAGATCCCTTGGGAACTGCCACATTATGTATGTTGTATAAAGTTTTAGGCCGGAAGGATCCGACAGGACTAGGCCAGCATCCTCGGTCAATATTTAATGCCAGATGTTTTCGGTCGTCGACCAAGTAGGAGGGCATTGCATCATGGTTGTGTTAGGAGTGTTGTCTGCACACCTGAATGGGGGTTGGCTTCAGTGGGATGCCAGGGTAGGGTGAGAGAAACAGAAGAAGCTGATAAGCTAGTCACTGCACTCTGTTGAGGCAAGTATGTGTGGGGGGGCATCAGATATGTTGTAGCTCCCTAACTCCGATCTCGAGAGCACCAGTATCGGGGTTACAAATTAAGGTCCTGTTCAAAAAGGAACTCCATACGTTACTATAGCAGTATAAGTTGGCGTCAGAGTCGATTAGCCCAGGGGGATTTTGCTTCTGTTGTTTAAGTCAAGTAGCAGGCAGCGAGTAGCCTTCAAATCTCGTTAAGGGTGTTGGAGAGTATTTCAGGGGGAAAGAAACCTTAAGGTAAGACTGGATTGTCGGCTCCATCTCGGTAAGGATTTCAGAAGGCACTTTGAAGTTGCTCAAAAGTGGTTTTAATGATACATTAAACAAGATTTGTAACACCGGCATAAGTGCCCGGTGGGAACCCTGGTTTTAGGACAGTCTTGATAGAAAGATAGTGTCCTATTCTAATTATTTGTAGTCTGTTAGACGCATAGGGATGGGGACAGTTAAAAGGGCACCTTTGATGCTCATTCATTCCTGGGGGATGTGAATGGGAGGAGGTCAAATGTAAGTAGCACAGAGGAGTTTGGCATCAAAGACAGCAGGGAGGTTTAAAGCTCGAGCAGGCAGTCATTACCTGAGTCGGGAAGGAAAGTAACTATCTGCAACTGCGCAGGAGCCCTTTCAATGCTGTGGCATTGTCAGAAACCAGATTGCAAGGAAATGAAAATTATCGGCTTGGATAGGGATGAAGAGTTGTACCACTACACAGCTTTCAATATTAGGAAAGCTGTACTTAAATGTCCTGTGTGACGGCTGAGGCTGCTCAGCATAATTAAGATGGGAGTGGGTAAGGCATTTGGAAGGCTCGTCCCACTAACAGTTGGTGAAGCCCTCGGTGAGGACTGAAGGTGCACAGCACAGCTAACATGGAATGGGTAAGGCACCCACTAACAGGTGGTGAAGCCCTCGGCGAGGACTGAAGGTGCGCAGCGCAGTGAACATGGAATGGGTAAGGCATGTAAAAGGCTTGTCCCAATAATAGGTGGCAAAGTCCTGGGTGAGGACTACGGGGCGCAGAACAATTAACATGGACGTACCAACAAGAGGTGGCAAAGTCCGGGGGAAGGACTGGGGGTGCGCAGCACATTTAACAAGGAGTGGGTAAGGTATTTGTAGGCTCTCCCAATAACAGGTAGCTGAGTTTTGTGGCATGTTATACGAGCAAGAGGTGGAGGTGAGGAGTACGGGGCGCAGAACAATTAACATGGACGTCCCAAAAACAGGTGGCAAAGTCCTGGGGAAGGACAGGGGGTGCGCAGCACATTTACCAAGGAGTGGGTAAGGCATTTGTAGGCTCTCCCAATAACAGACAGCTGAGTTTTTGCTATACAAGCAAAAGGTGGAAGGGTGGACAAATTCAATATTACGGTACCTCTACTCAGGTTGACAGTCACAGACATGCGGAGTTGCTACGTATTTTGAGCGTCATCAGTACTCGGTGGGGACCGAGGGTGCGCAGCTCAAGTAACATGGAATGGGTAAGGCATTTTAAGTGCTCATCCCAGCAGCAGGGGGAAGGGAAAAAATAAATAAATAAATAAACTTTAATACACAGGCAATGTGGGGAATTGCCAAACAATCAAGGTGCTTTAGGCTAGTGGTACTTAAATTGCCAGTTGCTGGCTCTGGTCTTTAAGCGTCAGCAGTTTTCGGGGAGGATGGAGGGGGTGCGCCGCACAGTTAACACGGAGGACGTAAGACAAAGGCAAACTGGCTGGCGCACTGCTGGTGGTAATTCCTGTAGAAGCAGAGCAGGGCAGATTTTGGCGCATCCGTAGGAGAGAGCGCACAGGGTGAAGGGAATTCACCATCATTGAATAGGGTTGGAGGAGCTGCATTTGGGGGACCTCATGGCCCATCTACAGGGAGCGCTTAATAAAGGCATGGAATTGTTTGTCCAATCTATACTGGGGGGGCATAGCGTCACATACAAAAGGTGAAGCCCAGAGCGTTACGACAAAAAGTTAAAGCAGTTTTTTGTGGGGGGGAGGGCAAGAGCGCCAGTGGGCTCCTTGCCCTGTGGCGGGGTCCCGGACAAGAGGAAAAGGCCGGGGATTTATTTTGGCGGAAACTGGCTGACCCTGGAACAGGGGGGCAGTCATTGGGGCTCTGGGCTGGCGGGAGAGGGGGCTGTCCTGCTGGTGGCCCTGGACTCTCCGGCCCTACCCTAGTAGCCGGTGCTTAGATGAAGCAACATGATTCCTCATATGGAAGTAATAGTAAGGGTATAGGTTGTGTCCTGCTGGTACAACAGCCCTCAAGAGTGATATAGCGAGGACGAATTGTAAATACATGGTAACCGGGGGGCGCATATGTACTGCGACTCCTTATGTGGAAGTAATGGTAAGGGGTTGGGTTGTGTCCTGCTGGTACAACTCACCTCAAGAATGGATATAGAGATGACGAATTGTAACTACATGGTAACCTGGGGGTGCATATGTATACTGCGACTCCTTATGTTCAGTAATGGGAGTATGTTATGGTTTTTAAACTGGTCAAAATGGAAGGTTTATCAACAAATAATAATGGTGTTATTTGACAAGTAATAAAAGCTACGCAGTGAACACCAACCACTTGTAAAGTGTCTTTGTGGTGGGGTGGTGGACGAATGGCACGTGATATCCCCACTATGAGAGGCACCCCCCGCGAGTAGGGGAGGGGTGCCTTTAGTGGGATTTAGTGCCAGAGGGAATGGTTTCGTTTCCCTGGAAGTGAGCAAGGGGAGGGTCGCAAAGGAATGCGAGGAATGAGGGAGGCGCATGGCGGTACCTCCCCATAGGCGATAAAACTCCTGTACTCGAGGGTGTAGCCCTCTTTGTCCTCTCGCCTCTGGGGATTGCTGAAAGGCGCAGCGGGAGCAGTTGCCCACCCACCCATCCCTAAGTTTGAAGTAGAGTTGGCGGGGTCCCGGACAAGAGGAAAAGGCCGGGGATTTATTTTGGCGGAAACTGGCTGACCCTGGAACAGGGGGGCAGTCATTGGGGCTCTGGGCTGGCGGGAGAGGGGGCTGTCCTGCTGGTGGCCCTGGACTCTCCGGCCCTACCCTAGTAGCCGGTGCTTAGATGAAGCAACATGATTCCTCATATGGAAGTAATAGTAAGGGTATAGGTTGTGTCCTGCTGGTACAACAGCCCTCAAGAGTGATATAGCGAGGACGAATTGTAAATACATGGTAACCGGGGGGCGCATATGTACTGCGACTCCTTATGTGGAAGTAATGGTAAGGGGTTGGGTTGTGTCCTGCTGGTACAACTCACCTCAAGAATGGATATAGAGATGACGAATTGTAACTACATGGTAACCTGGGGGTGCATATGTATACTGCGACTCCTTATGTTCAGTAATGGGAGTATGTTATGGTTTTTAAACTGGTCAAAATGGAAGGTTTATCAACAAATAATAATGGTGTTATTTGACAAGTAATAAAAGCTACGCAGTGAACACCAACCACTTGTAAAGTGTCTTTGTGGTGGGGTGGTGGACGAATGGCACGTGATATCCCCACTATGACCAATACACAAGAAGCACTTGTAGTTTTTTTGCTTTTAATGTAGGAAAATGATTGGTTTCCATTTCGCTTAATTTCAAACAGTTGCGCAGAAAATCTGCGTAATCACCCAAAAGTCACGGGAATTTCGAACCCCTGTTTCTGACTTGCAGAGGATCGCAAAAAGCATTTAACTGACTGAACCATATGGGCTAGTTCACCAATTCTTTACGTGCTTCATCCAATTTGTACCCTTATTTTTTAAATTCATTTTTAATGGGCTCTCCTCTGCCAAGAGGGTGTCAGTGCTTAGAACATACAAAAGCAGGATAAAATGCCAGGCATTCCTTACAAGGAACAGAGAAACAAATCATTAGCAATGTATTCATATGAAAACAAATGTTTGCAGCATCAGGTGCCAGATTGCTATTAACATCCTGTTAGGAAGAGATTGAATAACAGAGACAAGAGGAAAACAGTTGAGAGAGGCAGTAGTGATTGGGAGTATACCACATGTCGGGGGTGGTGAGGGGGTGTCAGGCGCGTGGAAATAGGAAGATCAGGAGATCACACCAGGGAAAGGTCAAAGAAAGTGAGGTGGTGCGCAAAAAGGAGGTACAAGAAGGGTAGCTTTCGAGGGATGAGTAAACAGAGGGTCAGAAATATGAAGGGGGAGGCTAAGGAGGGAGCAAGATGCCATTGAGGTAAAGTTTAAACAAATAGTTTTTCTTTTTTTTTAAAGTGTGATGCACTATCCTTTTGCGTCATGGTATGAGTATAAAGTGGCCGGCATCACTGTGCTCCACAGAAGTACTACCCAATTTTCCTTGCATGTCTTATGACTGAGGTGGGGTCCACCGACAGAGCTGCCTGTTTTACTTTTTGCCAGAATAAAAACAAGCCATTTGTATTGTTATGTTTTGTGGTATTTTTAGGGGTGACAATTGCAAAGGTTTTCATTGGCATCTTCTCTGGGTCCTCTTAGAGCTATTGTTTTGGTGAAAAGCTTTTCTCTCATGTGCAGTCGAAGTAGCTCATTGGCTGTAAAGTTTACCCTATGGATGTTCTGATTTTGTTGAAAAAAGCACATCATTTTCCATACAAAAACTGCATAATAGAAATGACAGATCATGCTATTGAGTATTTATGCAAATTAAAAAGAAATTAATTTTCACAAAGCTGTTGCTTGCCGCCTTCTTTCGCGCTTTGTGTGGGAGGGTGTGGAAAGCTCGTTTGCAAACTTTATAATGTCTGGCAGAGCTGGCAGCTTGCGTAGTGATGTGTTCCATTTTAGGTCGAGCCTGGGCAGAGCAAGCTTCGATGCATGCTGTTTATTGCACAGACAGCGACTTCAGAACTGCAACCTTGGACAGACTGCGTTCCAATTAGGGAGAAAATCAGCCATTCAAAGCCTAGAAAGTAGCTTATAGGTTTGTATATGAGCAATGACAACGTCTGTGCTTAATCACCCAATGTGAATTCGCGTTTTGGCTGTATTAATGGCCAAAGCAACACAAGACATAATATTATTTGATGTGTCACCTGGGCCCAATGCCAAACGTATACGCGTTTGCTATTTCTAAACGCGGCTGGAAACACAGCCTAGAACCCTAGCATTCTGGAACATACCAGCACGGTAACTTGCACTGTTACCTAGATATGACGTTAACCACATAATTTGTTAAACTACATGTCTAACAGTACGAGACAAGTACAGTGTCTGTAACTCGAGCTGGCAAAGCCTCACTGCAAAATTTGACGATGACTTCCTAAATGTCTGCATCTTGCAGCATTGGGGAGGGGGGACATTTTTGAAATAAAAACATGTGACTGCGGTTCTCGCTGTTGACTCTTTGCCTAGCCTGTTAACAAAGGCGTGGAAGCCCGAAACGCTGGTGGCTGTGATTTCAGGTATCTTGTCTCCGCTTTGCTCGCTGCACCTTCATTAAAGGAATTTGAATCCACCTGAGAGGCTTTCCCGATTGGGAGGAACCCTTTTTCTTGATACAATACGGCTAGCCCGGTCGTGGAACTGCCCACCGCGGAAGTGTAGATCTGTGGACCACGAGTGCGTGGTACCTGGGACTGGTGGTTTTTCTGATGAAGGTTACAGGTATTGGTAGGAAGCAGGTCGGTGACATGAATGCTAACCCAGTGTGGTAATTATTTGTGCACAAGATTGGTGCAGCATCGAGACCCACTGGGGTTTTATTGTGCAGCACTACAAGCACCATAATGCTCGGAGGACCATTGGGGCGGGGAATCTTTGAAATAAAAACATGTGACTGCTGTTCTCGCTGTTGACTCTTTGCCTAGCCTGTGAACGAAGGTGTGGAAGCCCGAAACGTGTTTGGCTGTGATTTCAGGTATCTTGTTGGTGCTTTGCTCGCTGCACCTTCATTAAAGGAATTTGAATCCACCTGAGAGGCTTTTCCGTATGGGGGCAACCCTTTTTCAAGATGTATATATATATATATACACACACACACACACACATATATATCTATACTAATATAATAAAGAGAGAGACCAAACCTTTGAGGCGGGTAATCTCAGGAACCACAGCACCAATCACAACACCCAATACAGCGTTGGAAAGGGCAGTTGCAGCAGAAGGACATAGGCTATGCAGACGCCCACCATATACATTTAAAA